>NW_017189517.1:15440222-16169133 GCF_001704415.2 Capra hircus | reverse complement strand
GTCCATCTAACTGTTGTCTCCTGATCTGCATACAAGATTTCTCAAGGAGCAGACAGGTAGTCTGGTTATTTCATTTTCTTCAGAATTTTCCACAGTTTGTTGTGATCCACACAGTCAAAGCTTTGGCATAGTCAATAAAGCAGAAATAGATGTTTTTCTGGAACTCTCTTGCTTTTTCCATGATACAACGGAAGTGGCAATTTGATCTCTGGTTCCTCTGCCTTTTCTAAAATCCAGCTTGAACATCTGGAATTTCACAGTTCATGCACTGTTGAAGCCTGACTTAGAATTTTGAGCATTACTTTACTTAAGTTTCTTTATTATTCTTTTAATGTTCATTTTTATAACCTACTATTACCTTGCAAAAAAAAGACCCTATTTTTAAAGTGAATTTCATATATGTATTTTTTAAATTTTTCTGATTGATTTTTTGTTATTTTTAATATTGTATTTTTGAGAGTCTAACCTCTACTCCAATTTTTAATCTTTGCTTTTTGGTATTTGTTATCAATTTGTACTTGAAGAATCTAGCCTTCAGTATCCATTTTTACTAGAGGGTGTGATTACTGGCTTGATTGCTCTCTCCCCTTTCGACCACTCCCTTTTCTTCCCCAGGTCACCTCTATCTCCTCCCTCCCCCTTCTCTTCTCTACTTAACTCTGTGAACTCTCTGGGTGTTCTGGGCTGTGGGAGAACACTTAAGGAACTGATACTGGCTAGACTGCTCTTTCCCCTTTGATTCCCTCTCTTCTCCTGGTCACCTCTATCTCCCTCCTCCCTCTTCTCTTTCTCCATGTAACTCTGTGAACTTCTCTGGATGTCCCTCACTGTGGAGAATTTTTTCACCATTACCCTAGTTGTTTTATCATCTGTGCTGTATGGATGGAGAAGTCTTGAGGCTACTGTAAAAATAACACTTAAAGCCACTGGGAGGAGGCTTAAATCCAAAATTTGAGAACACCAGAGAAATCCTGATTCCAGGGAACATTAAGACAAGAGCTCATCCAAAAGCCTCCAAACCTACACTGAAACCAAGCTCCACCCAAGAGCCAACAAGTTCCAGAGCAGGACATACCAGGGCTAATCCTCCAGGAGCAGAGGAATGCAGCCTGAGCATTAAAATACAGGCTATTCAAAGCCATGCCAAACCCACAGACACCCTGAAAGTCACTACTGCGGCACTTCACTGCAGTCCAGAGAGAAGACGATACCAGCTCCACCCATCAGAACACAGACACAAGCTTCCCTAACCAGGAAACCTTTTTTAAGCCACCCGTCCAATCCCACCTACAGGAGCAAGCTCCACAATAAAGAGGAACCACAAACTTCCAGCATACAGAAAGGACATCCCAAACACAGCAATGTAAACAAAATGAAAAGGCAGAAAAATATTCAGCAGGTAGAGGAAGATGATAAATGCCCACCAAATCAAACAAAGGAGGAGATAAGCAGTCTACCTGAAAAAGAATTCAGAATAAAGACAGAAAAATGATCCAAAATCTTGAAACAAATGGAGTTTCAGATAAAATAGACTAGAGACAAGGATTGAGAAGATGCAAGAAATGTTTAACAAGGACCTAGAAGAAATAAAAAAGAGTCATCAATAATGAATAATGCAATAACTGAGAACAAAAGCACTCTGGAGGGAACCAACATTAGAAAACTGAAGCAGAAGAGAGGATAAGTGAGGTGGAAGATAGAATGGTGGAAATAAATGAAGCAGTGAAGAAAAAAGAAAAAAGAATTAAAAGAAATGAGGCAACTTCAGAGACCTCTGAGACAATGTAAAACATCCCAACATTCAAATCATAGAGTCCCAGAAGACAAAAGACAAAAAGAAGGCCATGAAAACACTTGAGGAGATAATAGTTGAAAACTTCCCTAAAATGGGAAGGAAATAATCACCCAAGTCCAAGAAATCCAGAGAGTCCCAAACAGGATGAACCAAGGTGAAACACCCCAAGACACATATTAATCAAATTAACGAAGATCAAAACACACAAGAGCAATTATTAAAAGCAGCAAAGGGAAAAGCAACAAATAACACACAAAGGATTCCCATCAAGAGATAACAGCTGATCTTTTCAATAGAAACTCTTCAGGCCAGAAGGAATGGCAGGAAATGCTTAAAGTGATGAAAGAGAAAAATGTACAACCCAGATTACTATACAAGCAAGGATATCATTCAATATGAAGGAGAAATCAAAAGCTTTACAGACAAGCAAAAAGCTGAGAGAATTCAGCCACCACCAAACCAGCTCTCCAACACAATGCTAAAGGATCTTCTCTAACAGGAAACACAGAAAAAGATGTATAAACTTGAACCCAAAACAACAAAGTAAATGTCAATGGGATCATACTTACTCAATAATGACCTTAAATAAATGGGCTGATGCCCAACCAAAAAGACAAGGACTGGCTGATGATACAAAAACAAGACCCCTATATATGCTGTCTACAAGAGACCCACTTCAAACCAAGGGACACATACTGACTGAAGGTGAAGGGCTGCGAAAAAATATTTTCATGCAAATGAAGACCAGAAGAAATCAAGGAGTAGTAGCAATATTCATATCAGATAAAATAGACTTTTAAATAAAGGCCATGAAAAGAGACAAAGAAGACACTACATAATGATCAAAGGATCAATCTAAGAAGAAGATATAACAATTATAAATATATATGCACCCAACATAGGAGCACTGCAATATGTAAGACAAATGCTAACAATATGATAAGGCGAAATTAATAGTAACACAGTAAATGTGGGCAGACTTTAATACCCCACTCATACCTATGGATAGATCAAGCTAAACAGAAAATTAACAATGAAACACAAACTTTAAATGTAACAATGTACCAGTTAGACCTAATTTGATATCTATAGGCCATTTTCACCCCAAAACAAATGAATTTCATCTTTTCTCAAGTGCACATGGGGACAATTTTCCAGCGATAGATCACATCCTGTGCCAATAAATCTAGCTTTCCGTAAAATTCAAAACATATTGGGAAATCATTTCAAGCCATCTTTCGTCCGATCTACAATGCAATATAGCATTAGATGTCAAACTACACGGCAAAAAATTTATTAAAAACATATGGCAGGCCCTAAACAACATGCTCTTGAATAACCAAGACAATCAGAGAAGAAGTTTAAAAAACAAAAAATCAAAACTGTGCCCATTAGACAAGAAATGAACATTAAAATACACAAGACAACCCCAAACCTTTATGGGATCAGTGCTAAGGAGAAAGTTCTATAGATCAATTACCAACGAAACAAGAGTACATCCATAGATAACAAGAGAAAATCAACAAAAACCCTAACTTTATACACTGTAAAGCAGCTAGAAAAAGAAGAAATGTAAGAACAACCAGGGCGTAGTAGAAGGAAAGTAATCTTAAAAAATTGGGAACTTATGTACAGCCCATGGCGACTTCATGTCTCAATCTGTATGGCAACAACCAATACAGTAGTATGTCAAAGCAAAATAAAGATAAAAATAAAAATCCTAAAATTAAATAAAAAACAATAGGCGAGAACCACTATAATGAAAAATGGAACTAAAGGAGACTAGAGCAAAAATCACCAAAACTTAAAAGCCTGCGTTTAGCAAGATAAATAAAATAGATAAACCATTAGCCAGCATTCATCAACAAGAAAAAAAGCAAGGAACAACAAATCTAACCAGCATCAACAAATTAGAAATGAGAACAGCTGAGAAACACACTCACAACATACGATTAACACCCAGCGAATACCAAAGATCATACAGAGATGACTATCAGGAACACACCTACTGCCAATCAATAACTTGCGTGCTCACAACTTGCGCGACAGAACATGGACCAAATTCTTAAGAAACCAGTTAATCCATATCCTTGTCCAAAACCTGAACCCCCACCGCCACACACGAAATAGACGCATCACAAGGCCATAGAAATCTGCGAGAAACTACTCAAAACTCTCCAACAAACATACCAAGGCCAGCGACCAAGATGCGTTCACCAGTCGTGACATTCTACCAAAAATTTAAGAGAAGAGCTAACACCGTATTCCTACCTCCAACACTCATTCCAGACAACAACTTGCAGACGGAAGCGTCACACAGCCTACTACCCTTCAAGACCCATTTCCTAATCGAGGCCCGCCACCATCACTCCTAATTACGCAAACAGCCTGAGCCAGAAGATGCCCACCAAAACAAACAGGAAAACTATCGAGGCCACAAATCATTACTGATGAACCATAGCCAAATAGCAAACAATCTCCTTAACAAAATTCTTAGACACACAGAATCCAACAGCCCATATTAAAGGATATCACCATGAACTGACCAAGTGCCGGCTTTAGTGGCGCAGGGCATGCAAAGGGTTCTTCAATATTCCACAAGATGCAATCATATGTGATACGCCACATTGAAAAGACCCATTACAGACCCAGGCAGCACACATAGGAATGTCTTGCTTTCAAGGACAGCTTGAAACCATATCTTTACATTTCAGCAGTTCTACTGGAAAGGATTGTGCATAAGAGCCTTCTGTTTCCTTTTCTCGTGCAGCTAAGAAGATAAAACTATTCACTTGTTTCTGCCACTTCAAATATTATTCTTATTTATGCAGATTCTATGAAGAGAACACTTGAGTAATGGGTTCTTTCCAGTTTCCACAAAAAACCAAGTCTGAACTAGTCCTCTGTATGCAAAAAAACAAAAAACTGTTTGATGTGTTGGGTTCTGTTGCAATGAGATCGCAAACGAAACCATCCCCATCTTCCTCTGGAGTACAGTAAAGGGAAATTTATCTCCATCTGACAACTTTTCAGCTAAGCTCCCTGAGCAAAGGCAATAATATGGAACTCATGAAAACAGTTTGAAGACTGAACAGCTTTCTCTATATTTGGAGAAACAATACCGTTTTCTCTTGGCTCATAAATCCTCCAGTTCCTGGACCATTATGAACATGGCTCTTTTTCTTTAAAAAGGAGTTTGATGGCAAGATTATCATGCATGCATTCTTGATATGAGTTAAGAAAGTGAGGAGAATGAGTTGTATGTCACCAAGTGGTAGGGACCACTAGAAAGTGGCTAGGCATTCATGTGTATTGTCTCTTGGGGTGTTGAGATCTGTGACTGTAGTTAGTTAAGCAAGGGGCGTGGTGGGAGCTGCGGTGGACAGAATCATGGGAGAATACTACTGGGGGAGTTGTCTTGGGCATAATCTGCCCTCCCACTTAGTCTTGGGCTTCCCTGGTGGCTCAGATGGTAAAGAATCTGCCTGAAATGCAGGAGACCTGGGTTCGATCCCTGGGTTGGGAAGATCTCCCAGAGAAGGGAATGGGTAGCTACTCCAGTATTCTGGCCTGAAGAATTCCATGGACAAGGGAGCCTGATGGGCTACCATCCATGGGGTCACAAAGAGTCACGACTGAGCGACTATCACTTTCACTTAGTTTCAATATTTCACAATTAGTGCTCTATCTTCAACAGGTTGAGTGTGAGAAGCAGCCCATAACTCTTCCGGGGAGGAGCCCTGGGCAACACTGCCCTCTCCTAATGAAAGCCAATGCCTGAGGCTTCGGAGATGGGTCTGCAGCCCCCTGTTAAGAGCTAACGGCTCTGTTGGGAGATGCACTTTACTGCCACTCCTTGAAGCTCTCTCTGAGCAGCTTGGCGGTGGTTGCCATGGACACCAAGTAGCAAACAGGCTAGGGTCAGAGTTTGAAGAATTGTGCTGCGCTTGAGTGGGTGAGACTGAAATTAAGTTAATGTGTGTACAAATAAGGTGCCTTTCTTTCCTTCACGACTTTGAGAAAATGGCAACAAAGCAGTCTGTCAAACAATTGATTTTATATTGGCCAGGGAAGAGGGAGGAGAAGCAATTTATTTATTGAGTAGGAGGTTCTCCAGTTAAGCACAGGCAGTAGTTTGAAATAAGGTCAAGAGAAGTGAAAAGGGCTCTCAGAGCTGTTGAAGAGATAGTAATGATGAAAAGGCACTTAAGAAAGGCCATTAAGAAGCTTTCTATAGTATCTTCTTAGAGGGCCTAGTCCCTAGCTTCAGGGTCTCTGGATCCTCATTTCTTAATCTAAGACCCAACATTACTGAGATTTCACTGCATCTGATTCTGCCCTCTTATTTACCTCTACAAGTGAGTGTGTGTGTATCTTTTAGAAAACATTTTTTCAAATAAGTTCACCCAGTCTTCTATTTTCTGTGTCCCCATTCTTTTTTTTTTTTTTTTTTGATGTGGACCATTTTAAAAGTCTTTATTGAATTTGCTACCACATTGCTGCTGTTATATGTTTTGGGTTTTTGCCCAGGAAGCGTGTGGGATCTTAGATCCCCGATCAGGAATTGAACTCGCATGCCCTGCATTGGAAGGAGAAGTCTTAACCACTGAACCAGCAGGGAAGTCCCCTGTGTCCCCATTCTTAAGATTGGTGGGCACACTTCCTGCCAATGCTGAGCTCTGAAAGAGACAGTACCCTTCCTGCCCTGTCCTCAATAATGATCCAGTTATAGGGAGAGCCAAAATTGCCACTGTTGGAACAACTGACAGCATGGAAACAAGTTAAAGCACATAAATTTGAACTCAGCAGTCTTGCTGATGACCAGTTAACCCCACTATGGGAGGACCAAAAAACCATAATCAAAGTACTTGCCACTCTCTTGACAGAGCTCACATATCCAAATCTTTAAGATGATTATAATAAAGTAACAGCACACCATCAAAGACAAATATGAAGACTCTGAATATCTGGGGATCATGTCCTAACCATCAAACTCCTGTGGGACTTCACCATGTCAGTGTCCCTCTTTTGGGACCTGCTTCAGATTATAGAAGGAGCTTAATGCTCTTTGAGTTCTTGACTCAGTGACCACATGTTCCTTTCTTTCTTCATTTTTCCCTCCTCTTTGAAATGAGGTGCAGTGACTCTAATTATAATGCTTGTGGACTTGCCCTCGCTGGGGAATCTTAGAATACCTTAGAGAAATTGTCTGATTCATCTTAACGTCATCCTGGTAAGGCAGAGGAGGAGTCTTCTATTTTATGGCTAAGTAGATGCAAGGTGAGGTGACTGTGTAAGGTCACCTGGGGATCTTGAGACAGAACTCAGCCAGGTTTCTGGTCTTTTACCTATAGTGCTAGAAGACTTCAGAAGGTATTTGTTAATTGCTATTCTTTTTCAGAGTAGGATGTTGGGGCTACATGTATGTCTGGGAAGCTGCTTGGTAGTTATATTTTTAAAAGGTTGGAGAGAGAATAGTGGTGTCTGGCTACTAATCTCTCCACTTTAGCTCCACCTCTAGTGCTTGTCTGCATGCTAAGTCACTTCAGTTGTGTCCAACTCTTTGCCACCCTCTGGACTGTAGCCTATAAGGCTCCTCCATCCATGGAATTCTCCAGGCAAGAATACTAGAGTGGGTCGCCATTCCTTTCTCCAGGGGAATCTTTGCAACCCAGGGATCAAACCCACAGTTCTTATGTCTCCTGCATTGGCAGGTGGATTCTTTGCCATTAGTGCCACATGGTAAGCCTCTGTAGTGACATGACACTAATTGTCACCAGTATCCCCAAGCTCTGGCCTGGGCCCATTGAGTCATGCCCTTGTTATAACTTTTGGATGGAGACAAATTCGACCCTGTCGAATCCAAGTCCAGACCTTGGCATGGATCAGTCAATAGCCTTTGCCCTTCAGTGTCATTGCAGTGAAGAATTTGAGTCTGTACATTTTATTTATAGTTACTTATTTTGCATTGGCTTTGTATCTCTCTTATAAGGGAGTCTTGGGGTCTAAATTATTTAAAATACAAAGGTCCTGTGGCAATGTGAATGTGAACCATAAGTAATATTTTTAAAATGTTTTTTATTGTGGTAAAAGTCACATAATATAAAACATACTATCTTCATCATCTTTGTACAGTGCATTTGCACTAAGTATATTTGTACTGCTGTAGAACTCTCACCATTATCCATCTCTCCAAATTTCCACCTTCCTAAACCGAAACTCTGTCCACATTTAATGCTAACTCCCTGTTACCTCTCCCGCCCCCCGCCCCCCACCCCTGGCATCTACCAATGTGCTTTCTGACTCTATGAATTTGATGATTCTAGGTATCTCCTATAAGTGGAATCAGACAGTATCGCTATGCACCTAATGTATAACAATAAGTAGCTTTTGTGTTGCTGTTGTAAACTGTGGTTCTTGCAGCCCTTATGAACCTGTTTGTTACAGTGTCTGTTAGAATCTAGGACAAGACTCCTGTGATCGTGAAGCTGAGTGATGAACCTTCTAATTGCTATATTTTGGTTG
Organism: Capra hircus; assembly: GCF_001704415.2. Taxonomy (NCBI): domain Eukaryota; kingdom Metazoa; phylum Chordata; class Mammalia; order Artiodactyla; family Bovidae; genus Capra; species Capra hircus. The sequence goes on along the minus strand of NW_017189517.1, from coordinate 16,160,813 downwards.
CTTTTAATCTGGGAAATTTTCCTAATAAATCTGGATAATGATTCTAAAAAAATTTATTAATGTTTACAAGCCAATAATTGTAACCCCCTAGGAGCTTGTCAACCCCTCAGTGTCCGCAAAGGCTTAGCTGGGACATTCACAGCATCAGCTGTACAGAGGAGCAGGTGTCAGGGTGCTTTCCTCCCATGCCAACTGAAAACATATTCAATGCCTGTAGAGGGATAAAATAGTTATCTGTGGTTAATGTTTCTTTTTTTCTATTTTTCAAAAGGATAGATCTGAGGTCTCACTTGATTTAAGTGATATAGTTAACTCAAAGGAGGCTATTTGTATTTTATTTTCCCATTTGAACTGGTTCATATTTTTATAATTTTAGAATAAGGTACCAGCCTTGATCCTAAAATGTTGGTGTTAATGGGTGGGAGAGAAAGTCTTTTGATGTAATAAGTCTTTACTGCAACCTATTGTACATTTAAGGAGTGGTGGCTTCTGAGGAATCCCTCAGAAGAAATGGAGTAGCCATCATGGTCAACAAAAGAGCCCAAAATGCAGTACTTGGATGCGATCTCAAAAATGACAGAATGATCTCTGTTCATTTCCAAGGCAAACCATTCAATATCACAGTAATCCAAGTCTATGCCCCAACCAGTAACGCTGAAGAAGCTGAAGTTGAACGGTTCTATGAAGACCTATAAGACCTTTTAGAACTAACACCCAAAAAAGATGTCCTTTTCATTATAGGGGACTGGAATGCAAAAGTAGGAAGTCAGGAAACACCTGGAGTAACAGGCAAATTTGGCCTTGGAATGCGGAATGAAGCAGGGCAAAGACTAATAGAGTTTTGCCAAGAAAATGCACTGGTCATAGCAAACACCCTCTTCCAACAACACAAGAGAAGACTCTACACATGGACATCACCAGATGGTCAATACCAAAATCAGATTGATTATATTCTTTGCAGCCAAAGATGGAGAAGCTCTATACAGTCAGCAAAAATAAGACCGGGAGTTGACTGTGGCTCAGATCATGAGCTCCTTATTGCCAAATTCAGACTTAAATTGAGGAAAGTATGGAAAACCACTAGACCATTCAGGTATGACCTAAATCAAATCCCTTATGATTATACAGTGGAAGTGAAAAATAGATTGAAGGGACTAGATCTGATAGATAGAGTGCCTGATGAACTATGGACAGAGGTTCGTGACATTGTACAGGACACAGGGATCAAGACCATCCCCATGGAAAAGAAATGCAAAAAAGCAAAATGAGTGTCTGGGGAGGCCTTACAAATAGCTGTGAAAAGAAGAGAAGTGAAAAGCAAAGGAGAACTCTGAATGCAGAGTTCCAAAGAATAGCAAGAAGAGATAAAAGAGCCTTCCTCAGCAATCAATGCAAAGAAATAGAGGAAAACAACAGAATGGGAAAGACTAGAGATCTCTTCAAGAAAATTAGAGATACCAAGGGAATATTTCATGGAAAGATGGGCTCGATAAAGGACAGAAATGGTCTGGACCTAACAGAAGCAGAAGATATTAAGAAGAGGTGGCAAGAATACACAGAAGAACTGTACAAAAAAGATCTTCATGACTCAGATAATCACAATGGTGTGATCACTAATCTAGAGCCAGACATCCTGGAATGTGAAGTCAAGTGGGCCTTAGAAAGCATCACTATGAACAAAGCTAGTGGAGGTGATGAAATTCCAGTTGAGCTATTTCAAATCCTGGAAGATGATGCTGTGAAAGTGCTGCACTCAATATGCCAGCAAATTTGGAAAACTCAGCAGTGGCCACAGGACTGGAAGAAGTGAGTTTTCATTCCAATCTCAAAGAAAGGCAATGCCAAAGAATGCTCAAACTACTGCACAATTGCACTCATCTCACATGCTAGTAAAGTAATTCTCAAAATTCTCCAAGCCAGGCTTTAGCAATAAATGAATCGTGAACTCCCTGATGTTCAAGCTAGTTTTAGAAAAGGCAGAGGAACCAGAGATCAAATTGCCAACATCCGCTGGATCATCAAAAAGCAAGAGTTCCAGAGAAACATCTATTTCTGCTTTATTGACTATGCCAAAGCCTTTGACTGTGTGGATCACAATAAACTGTGGAAAATTCTGAGAGAGATGGGAATACCAGACCACCTGACCTGCCTGTTGAGAAATCTCTATGCAAGTCAGGAAGCAACAGTTAGAACTGGACATGGAACAACAGACTGGTTCCAAACAGGAAAAGGAGTATGTCAAGGCTGTATATTGTCACCCTGCTTATTTAACTTCTATGCAGAGTACATCATGAAAAATGCTGGGCTGGAAGAAGCACAAGCTGGAATCAAGATTGCTGGGAGAAATATCAATAACCTCAGATATGCAGATGACACCACCCTTATGGCAGAAAGTGAAGAGGAACTAAAAAACCTCTTGATGAAAGTAAAAGTGGAGAGTGAAAAAGTTGGCTTAAAACTCAACATTCAGAAAACAAAGATCATGGCATCTGGTCCCATCACTTCATGGGAAATAGATGGGGGAACAGTGGAAACAGTGTCAGACTTTATTTTTTGGGCTCCAAAATCACTGCTGATGGTGACTGCAGCCATGAAATTAAAAGATGCTTACTCCTTGGAAGGAAAATTATGACCAATCTAGACAGCATGTTGAAGAGCAGAGACATTACTTTGCCAACAAAGGTCCATCTAGTCAAGGCTATGGTTTTTCCAGTGGTCATGTATGGATGTGAGAGTTGGACTGTGAAGAAAGCTGAGTGCCGAAGAATTGATGCTTTTTAACTGTGGTGTTGGAGAAGACTCTTGAGAGTCCCGTGGACTGCAAGGAGATCCAACCAGTCCATTCTGAAGGAGATCAACCCTGGGATTTCTTTGGAAGAAATGATGTTAAAGCTGAAACTCCAGTACTTTGGCCACCTCATGTGAAGAGTTGACTCATTGGAAAAGGGTCTGATGCTGGGAGGGATTGGAGGCAGGAGGAGAAGGGGATGACAGAGGATGAGATGGCTGGATGGCATTACTGACTCGAAGGATGTGAGTCTGAGCGAACTCCGGGAGTTGGTGATGGACCGGGAGGCCTGGCGTGCTGCGATTCATGGGGTTGCAAAGAGTTGGGCACGACTGCGCAACTGAACTGAACTGATTGTACTTTTCTTTGGGCAAAGGGCATCTGAGCATCAGTAACAGTAGAGAGGGATATAATAGGCTTGTGATGAACAAACAGACTTCAGTTAATCAAAATCCAACTGCCAGAAATTCTTAATTAGTAGGAAATTTCCCCAGGCATTTTCCAGATACTATAAGGACTGATGAGATATTTATATATATGGATGTGGCAAAACTTTGATCAACCTGAAACTCTTATTAATGGGGACATTTGTTGTTCTGAATTCTAAGGACAGAGGTAAATGATAAGCTTCCAGGCTGTGTCCTGACCTTGGAACGTATCATCTCTATCTCTCCCTTCATCTGTGTCTCCAAGTCTAAGCAAAGCTCACTGATGTTGAGGCTTGCAAGATTCTCAGTCAGCAAAGAAACTCTCAGTGATGGTCACTAGCCTGGAAATCTGAGAAAGCAAGAAAGTTGACTCACGCATTTTGAGATACTTATCATACTCTGCCTTCCAGAATGATTGCATTGCCTTATCACCTCTACTACTGTAGCATGGAAGACATGTCCTTTCCCCTCCCAACATATCTAGCACTCTGTGGGTCAAAGGGGTCAGACTCAATCAACAGTTCTTGAATTGAATTTCCTACCTGGTTTTTCACAGTTCTGGGAATCACAGCCTGTTGGAACGGGAAGGGACCATCATATTCAATACACTCATTTTCCAGTTTAGGAAATGGAGGCACAGAGCAACAAGGTGACTTTTTGAAATCATAAAGCTAAGTCTCCTGTCTCAAGGCTTTTGTACTCTGCTTTAGAAAACTCGAGGATGTTTCCAGTCGTCCCAAGGACTCTCATGAGGTTCCTTAATGAAAATTAATTTGAATTTGTGATTTTTTAAAAGTAAAACCTCCAAGCTTCATAGGAAAGAATCAAGTAAATAATGAGGTATCACAATGTTTAAAAATGGGGGAGGGGGAGGGAACTGTTGGTTGAACACAGGCATTTCTTTTGTGAGACCAAAGCTTCTATCATCTGAAATAAACAAGAGTCTTGCTGTTTTGAAGTAATGATCTTGAATGAGTTTTTTCTCTTTATTTTCCCAGAGGGAATTTGCTTCTAAATATTCACGAAGCCAGTCTAGCCAGTCTAATGTGAAGTATGACCAGAGAATCAGATCATCTTTTTTAATAAGCTAAAGATTAAAATCTCTAAATATAGACTACTGAGGTCTGCTACTAACTCTTAGGATAACTATCTTTGCATTTTGGGGAACAAGTTTATTTAAGGCTGCCAGTGAGTGTTAAAATCACCTAATATGGTAAAGGTTTTTTTACTGCAAGTACAGAATTCGACTCACTTAGGGCCTGGAAAACAGTAGTCTGGACTTCAGAGAAACAACATGGGCAGTGAGAAATCCAACTGGAGGCTTTGTTTTTGGGACACTGTTCTGCAATTTTGGGGTGCATTTTTGAAGTATTTATTTATTTGGCTGCAGTGGGTCTTAGTGCATCCTTAGGCATGCAGAATCTTTAGTGGTGGCATGTGGGATCTAGCTCCCTGATCAGGCTTTGAATCTAGGCCCCCTGCCTTAGGAGCACAGAGTCTTAGCCACTGGATCATGTGGTGTATTTTTGCTTCAAAATATGTATTACGGTAGTCTAGGATATGTTACAGAGAAGGCAATGGCAACCCACTCCAGTATGCTTGCCTGGAAAATCCCATGGACGGAGGAGCCTGGTAGGCTGCCGTCCATGAGGTCGCTAAGAGTTGGACACGACTGAGCGACTGCCCTTTCACTCTTCACTTTCATGCATTGGAGAAGGAAATGGCAACTCACCCTAGTGTTCTTGCCTGGAGAATCCCAGGGACGGGGGAGCCTGGTAGGCTGCTGTCTATGGGGTTGCACAGAGTCAGACACGACTGAAGCGACTTAGCAGCAGCAGCAGGATATGTTAAATAATAGCAGAAATTACCACATCATTAGGGTAAGAAACAGAGACCACTGGACACCATGATTGGTGAGGTAATAAAAAGGGTCACTGAAGAGGATGAATGAAGCAGCCAGTTTACAGTGAGAAACCTGGAATGGTTGGAGGTGGGGAAGGAAGGGGTTCACCTACTAAGAGATGAAGGAAAGCCAGTGGGTGTGCTTGGCTACATACTCATCTATGTCTGGAAGCGTGCCCATTAGGAGATTGGGGAGCAGAGAAAGCAAAGAGGAATGGGAAGTCTTTTTTCACATATGGGCCTTAACATGTGCCTGGGAGAAGAAGACGGACAGGCACGGGTCTTATATGCACTTTGACCTTTGTTGTTGTGGTTCAGTTGCTAAGTCATGTCTGATTCTTTGAGACCCCATGAACTGCAGCACACCAGGCTTCCCTGTCCTTCACTATCTCCCAGTTTGCTCAAACTCATGTCCACTGAGTCGGTGATGTAAACCAACTATCTCATCCTCTGTTGCCTTCAATCTTTCCCAGCATCAGGTCTTTTCCAATGAGTCAGCTCTTTGCATCAGGTGGTCAAAGCATTGGAGCTTCAGCATCAGTCCTTCCAGTGAATATTCAGGGTTTATTTCCTTTAGGATTGACTGGTTTGATCTCCTTGCAGTCCAAGGGACTCTCAACAGTCTTCTCCAGGACCACAATTCAAAAGCATCAATTCTTTGGTGCTCAGCCTTGGTCCAACTCTTACATGACTTCTGGAAAAACCATATCTTTGACTAGACAGACCTTTGTCGGCAAAGTGATGTCTCTGATTTTTAATACACTATCTAGGTTTGTCATAGCTTTTCTTCCAAGGAGTTAAGCGCCTTTTAATTTCATGGTTGTAGTCACTGTGCGCAGGGATTTTGGAGCCCAGGAAAATAAAATCTGCCACTGTTTCCACCCTTTCCCATCTATTAGCCATGAACCAGATGCCATGATCTTAGTTTTCCGAATGTTGAGTTTTAAGCCAGGTGTTTCACTCTCCTCTTCAGCTCTCATCAAGAGGCTCTTTAATTTCTCTTCGCTTTCTGCCATTAGAGTGGTATCATCTGCATATCTGAGATTGTTGATATTTCTCCATGCAGTCTTGATTCTAGCTTGTGATTCATCCAGCCCAGCATTTCTTTGACTTTATATTTTATTAAATTATATTAATTAATTGATTTATATATTTTGGCTTCACTGGGTCTTAGTTGTGACACTTGGGATCTTTGGTTGCAGCATGTGGGATCTAGTTCCTTGACCAGGGATTGAACCCAGGCCCCCTGCATTGGGAGCATGGAGTCTTAGGTACTGCACCTCAGTACTGAAGTCCCTGACATTACATTTTATGATTAGTTTACTCATATACAAAAATAAGCTGTAGGCTTTTCTAATTCCTTTAATTCTACAGCCCATATGTATCTGCTGCTGCTGCTGCTAAGCGGCTTCAGTCGTGTCTGACTCTGTGCGACCCCACAGACGGCAGCCGTCACACTGTCACACGGTCACACGGTCACACCGTGTCTGTGACCCCACAGACGGCAGCCCACCAGGCTCCCCCGTCCCTGGGATTCTCCAGGCAAGAACACTGGAGTGGGTTGCCATTTCCTTCTCCAATGCATGAGAAGTGAAAAGTCAAAGTGAAGTCGCTCAGTCGTGTCCAACTCTTAGCGACCTCATGGACTGCAGCCCACCAGGCTCCTCCATCCATGGGATTTTCCAGGCAAGAGTCCTGGAGTGGGGTGCCATTGCCTTCTCTGCCATATGTACCTAGCATATACTATATTATTTTACCTTTGTTGAAATGTTGCCCTCTAACTTGACTCACATTGCTAGGGGCTATTACAAATTTTAAAAAGGAAAGAATGAAAGGGAACTTTTGTTTCTGCCAACAGTGCCTAGTATAGTACTCTAAATATAAGCCCTTTTGTGATGTTACTATCAGAACAGTTGCCTGGCCCTTGTCTGAAAAATTTTCCTTGTAAATTGTAATAACTATTCTAGAGGTCTGACACCTTTGCCTTTCTTCTTTTTTGTGATTTGTCTCTTGATTATGCAGTGATTTCTTAGGTAGCTACGCAATTTTATCCACTCCAAGAGGTCCTATTCTATGTGGCATCTTGTTTGTCTATCATGAAGATATGGCCTCAGATTGCCCTTTGAAATCCAGATAAGTAACACCTGCCAAATCCCTTATCTATTTTTGTCTTTTGAAGATTCTGAAAGACTTCTCATTCATTCCACCTATAGACACATACTGGCAAATAAATGGCATCTTGCTTTGGTTCAAGGAGTCTCCAGTGTAGCTGTTTGCTCTCCTATCTGGTACTTAGCCAAGTGTATAATGTGAATGTCATGGAGAAGACAGACCTGCAGGTGAAGTTTAGAACCATCACTATGTGGTGGTGGAAGAATGTTCAAGTCTAAGCTTCTAGCCGTGCCTCTGAAAGCAGGTCTCCTGAAGTACTTTGGAATGCTGAGTACAGAGAATCTTTCTTAGACAACCTCTAGTGTTGAAAAGGATCTGACCAGATGTAGGGTGAGTTGTGGCAGTGGGCATGGAAAGGAGGAGGAAAAATTTGAGCAACTTCTCTATTTCTGCCCCTTCACACCTATAATTTATCCTAACCATGTCCTCTGACCTTCTTATTTTTTATTTTTTACTTTGGATAGGGTAAAAAGGAATATCTATGGGATAAAGCAAAAAATGCAAGATTATTGGGCAGATTCTCTGGAGTAGCTTGTATCCACTTCTGAGAGATAGCAGTGGGATAAAAATCTTACCAAAAGAGTGATGGGAGCATCACTGTATCCATTCTACTGCATGCTTTATTAACTTTCTGTAGTGTTTCAGCTAGTCAGGAAGAGATTCTATTAGTGTGCCAAATCTCCCTCCTCAACCCTGCCTCACCAGGCAAATATCACCATAGGTGATTGCAAGGGCTGCATTCACAGTGTATGAGCCTAGCATATTCAGAAAAACTTACACTCCAGGAGTAAACTGGGCATTTTGACAGGCGCATTTATGTTTTTAGGCCATGAGAGATAGGAACAGGCTCACCCCTAATGTTTTGAGGGCACATAGCAAGAGTACAAATGGAGGGCTGCGTACCACACATCTAAATGTTACCAAGTTGGAAAGCAAGATATGCCTTGGCTTGGTCTGTGTATAAAGAGATAAATGGACATAAGCTCAAGCTACCAGAAGTTGAGTTTAGTTGGGAATAGCAGGGAAATTGCAGTTCAAGAAATGCACACTACAGGGGAGTCTGTGGACGGTTTGGAGTGGGCTGCATTTATGAGAAAGGAACAACACAAAGTGGGGGCCCACACCCAACCAGAGCATAAGTTCTAAGTTCACTGGCTTGTGGATGGTAGGAGATTCTTGGCAGATATTCACTGTTGGGAGAGAAGGCTCAGGGTTCTGTAAATTAGGTGCTTATAGGGAATCAATCTCTCAGTTCTTGAGTTTCATTTCCCTGAGGGCACACACATGAGATTCTCTATCTCACATACAGTAAGTCCCCTACATATGAACTTTCAAAGATGTGAATGTGTGTTCACACAACCAACCATATAAGTCAGTTAACGTGTTTGGCATACATTGTCATGTGTGTGTATCCTCTACAAGTGGTTACGCTTTTGTGCACTTTCCTGCACAGTACTGTATAGAGTACAGTAGTATAGTACCTTTATTTCAAGCCCAGGATATTCTAAAGCAAGCATAAAAGCAGTGGTGATGTAGCTGGTACTACCGTACTTTTCAAGGTAAAAGTAAAGTGGAGGTCGCTCAGTCATGTCCGACCCTTTGTGACCCCATGGACTGTAGCCCACCAGTTTCCTCTGTCCATGGAATTCTCCAGGCAAGTATACTGGAAAGGGTTGCCATGCCCTCCTCCAGGGGATCTTCCCAACCCAGGGATTGAACCCAGGTCTCCTGCACTGCAGGCAGATTTTTTACCATCTGAGCCAAGGTACTGTAGTATAAGGTTAAAAATGTTTTAATTTTGTTTATTTTTTATATATTATTTGTGTGAAAAGTATTATGACCCTATTACAGTATAGTGCTATATAGCTGATTGTGTTAGTTGGGTACCTAAGCTAACTCTGTTGGGCTCATGAACAAACTGGACTTATGAATGTGCTCTCAGAGTGGAACTTGTTCATATATAGGGGATTTGCTATACCCTGTTGGGGCAGGGTAGGGTGAGCTGGGGTGGAAGCTGAGCCCAGGGCTCAGAATTCCTGGGTGGAGACTGGATCTACCTGAAACTGGGATGCGGTGGAAGAAGCCAAGGACAGCAAGCTCCTCACTCCAGAAAGGCTTACTTCTGTGACTTGAGGTTCGTGCACAATTTTCCATGTCTTCCAAAATGACATCATTCAAGTAGAATACAGTGAGAGAGTACGGATATCCAGAAAAACTATCTGCTAAACCCCTTCACTTAGAGTGACTTGGGGAGGCCACTTTTAAACAAAATTATCCATTTTTCTCTGGTTTCCTACATCATGAGTTGCCGTTTTCTCCTTCATTGCCCCTGCCCTTGACCCCATATACCTTTGTGCTCTGATGTGGACAGCCCCGTTTGCCTTATGTGTCCTTTTCCTTTTTCCTCATGATGTTCAACCAGCCATTAACCTTTCCAAAACTTTCAAGAACAAAAAGAAAAAAAAAAAGTCTTTCTGTTTCCCTGTTTATGATATGTTGCTGCTGCTAAGTCGCTTCAGTTGTGTCCGACTCTGTGCGACCCCAGAGACGGCAGCCCACCAGGCTCCCCCGTCCCTGGGATTCTCCGGGCAAGAACACTGGAGTGGGTTGCCACTTCCTTCTAAAAAGCATGAAAGTGAAAAGTGAAAATGAAGTCCCTCAGTTGTGTCCGACTCTCAATGACCCCATGGACTGCAGCCCACCAGGCTCCTCTGTCCATGGGATTTTCCAGGCAAGAGGACTGGAGTGGGGTGCCATTGCCTTCTCCAGTTTATGATATGAGGAATCCTCTAAAGCATGGAGCTAAGGCAGTAGTCCTTCTCACCTGAGTTTAAGGATGATATTGGGTGCTCAAGTCTAGGGACCCAGAAAGGCTGAGCACCCACCCCAGATACTTATCCTGTGGGTGTTTATGCTTTCCTAGAACTAGTCTTAGTTTATGCCTGAGTTTCCAGGAGTTAACAGAAGGAAGGCGAGCTGTACCTTCCAGACATTGCCAGTTACGTTCATGTGATTCCCTCGCAAGGAAGAAGGAAATGGGCAACCCCTAGGGCAGTTGTTGATAAAATAATGAAGATCGTGATTCTTTATCTGAGAATGAATGAATGCCTGCAGATGGAAATTCTAGGTTTACTTACATACCACTCTGAGAATGTACCCCTCATAATTTATTCTACTCTTGCATAGTTAGATTGCTTTGATGCCACAAATAAATGAACCTATTCATCATAAATGAATTCATCATCAAGGCTAGGTTTAAGGGGCACATTGTCACTTCCATGCATTAATGGAATATGGATCCTCATCAAGTGGAGAAAATCTTTGTGAAATGCTCATTGTTTAACAAGGTTTGTTGTAGGCATAGCTGCTGCTCCAGGCTTCATCAGGGTCCTTAGCTCTTTTAACCTCTGGTAGAATCTACTCTGATTGAAACCCTCAGTCGGATTCAGGACTGATTATTGCAATGATTAACAGCATTTGGAGCCAGACTCCTTGGGTTCAACGTCTGGCTTCACCAGTTATTAGCTCTATAACCTCTAAGTCTCAGTTCTTCCATCTGTTAAATGGAAATACTATTCCCATCTGCCTTATGAGGCTAATATGAAGATTAACTCACATGAGATATAGAAATGGGCACATATCTACCCACATTGATTAAAATTGCATCTGGAACATTATAAGCACTTAAAACATATTTGTTATTAAAAATGCCCAGCTGTCATATGGAGCTCAAGGCTTGAGTGCCTTTAATTATTTTAAGTGATGATGAAAAATCTAGTTAATTCTCAAATAGTCCTTGCACTTATCAATCAATGTATGTTATCCAATGTTACATTGGAGAAAAAACAGAGAGGTTGTCTTACATGCTAAACATATTAGTGAGAACTAAGAATAACTCAAGTCTTAGAGTCTGCCCTCATGATAAGACCTTAGATTCAACTGATAACTTGGGAGACCCATGAGGACATTGTTCTAGAGCAACAGTCCCTGAATAACTTGTTTTCACACACAGAACCTACCACTCATGAGAAGATAGCTATGGTGTCAGATGCTCTCCATGTTACTTTGATCCTCACAACATATGAGGATCCCACGGAAGGAAGGTAGTGGAACAGTCTTTTAACATGAGAAAATGGAGCCTCAAAAAAACTGTCACTTTCTTCAATGTCATGCAATAGGAAGGTGAGGGAGTTAGGACTTAAAGTCATGTCTATTCAGTTCCCAAGTGTGTTTATTCAGCTATACCACACAATATTCTAAGAAGAAGAGACGATACCCTCAGACTGTCATATGAACTGGCAAGTTGGCTCAAGGTTGTACAGGGATCATTGAGAGGAAGGGCTGGGACAAAGGGGGAGCCAAAGGGGGAGGGGAACTGGAGAGAACCACTATGTGCTGAGTGGGGGGTTCAAGTCAGGAGAGGACATAAGCCTTTAACATTATTACTTCACTTGAGAGAGGTCTAGCCATTGGTGACAGTGCTCTGTGCATGCTAAATCACTTTAGTCATGTCTGAGTCTATAAGACCCTATTGACTGCAGTCCGCCAGGCTCCTCTGTCTGTGGGATTCTCCAGGCAAGAATACTGGAGTAGGTTGCCATGTTCTCCTCCAGGGAATCTTCCTGACTCAGGGATTGAACCTGAGTCTCTTATGTCTAATATGCACTGGCAGCAAGGTTCTTTACCGCTAGCGCCACCTGGGTCTAGCCATTGGTGGCAGTGCTCTAAGTAACCCCAGTTGCTAGACATATTTTGGAGTCAGCAATGCATCCTTTGTGTTAAAGCCTCACAGTTGACAAGGCCCCCTAGTATTGTTTATCTTGTTTAAACTGTTGTCTTTAGAATACTGACTTACTAACTTGGTGTTTCATTTCTTAAAATGACTGTTTTTGAAGTGACCGTCAGAATCAAAGAAAGGAACCTAAGAGATTGACCTGCTTGAGGATTCTATTGTTAAGTAGCACTACTTTCCATGAGGAGGTGATTTTAGCTTGAACTATTTCTAGGGGAAATCAGACATTCTATATTTTTTCTGCAAAGCAGTCTGAAATGTATTGGTTTGGACTCTACTAAATTTGCATACTCTAGAATTCAAGCAGGAGCTATGCTGAGATTTACCTTTGAATTATCTATGGGAAAAATAAAAACGCATTAAAGACTGAAGGGGAAGATTTCCCTGGCGGTCCAGTGGTTAACACTCTGCACTTCCATTGCAGAGGGCTCAGGTTCAATCCCTGGTCAGGGAACTAAGATCTCACGTGCTGTGTGCTGTGGCAAAAAAAAAAAAAAAAAAAAAAAAGACTGAGGGGTGATGTTTAAGTCTCTTTAAGGAGACAACCTTTCTGATATCTAATGAATAGGCAATTAGAAAATATTCTTACCTATTTATTAAAATAGCTTCCCAATAAGTCTTCTATAACAGTAGTCCCCAACGTTTTTGCCACCAGGGACCAGTTTTGTGGAAGACAATTTTTCCACAGACCGGGTGGGGTGGGGGAGTGGTTTCAGGATGATTTTCATAAGGAACGCGCAACCTAGATCCCTCACATGTGCAGTTCAAAGTAGGGTTTGAATTCACGTAAGAATCTAATAACACCACTGATCTGACAGGAGGTGGCGCTCAGGCGGTAATGTGGGGAGCGGCTGTAAATACAGGTGAAGCTTCACTCACTCACCTGCTGCTCACCTCCTGCTGCCTGGCCCAGTTCCTAACTGGCCATGGACTGGTAGCCATCTGTGGTCCAGGGGTTGGGGACTCCTTTTCTGTAAGGATATTTACTTATCCTCACAGAGAATTAACTTGGAATATTTGTATGTTCCTGAAAACAATCTTAAAACTATTCTAGATCTGACTTTTCACTAATTCAGAATAGCCTCACCTTCATATCATATCCCCAGCTGGTGAGATTTTACTCTCCTCCAGTTTCCTCTCTCCTTGTAATGAGTCGTTTCTATGACTGACTTTCTTCCTAGTCTAGTTAAACTTGTTGGCTCTGGTACCATCCTTAGGCCTCCAGAACAGTTGGTCAGTGCCTTCTTTATGATAACTCTTTACACTTGAGAATGGTGATTAAACTGCTTCCTGGCTCTCTTTCACCAGACTAAACAGCCCCAACTCATTTAAAAGTCTTTCCTCATAGGCCCTATTTTCTACTGCTTTAATCGTGTTTTGCTGCACTTCTCTGGATCTTCTCCAATTGCATTGCAATTGTTCTAAGATGTAACCTGATGCACGGGCCTAATCTAGCGGCTGGTATTGGCTACATATTTAATAAACAACTTAGAAATTAAATGGTTTAGTGCAACGGTAAGAACACTGGACTGGGAGTCAGAAGACTTGAGTTTCATTCTTGCTCCGCCACCTCCTAGGACTGTGCAGAGTCCTAGGACAAATGTGATTTGCCCACATTTGGACAAATCATCTAAATATCTCTAAGCATCAATTTATCATCTGTAAATCTGAGATAAACACATCTGCCCTGCCTGCTTCCCATAGTGAGGCTCAAATGAGATAATCTGTGTGAAAACACTTGGTTTAGCATCAAAGAACGATGCAAACACTATGTGTTAGGAACTTTTCAGAATGCTTTGCCTATATTAACTCATTAAGGTACAGTCATCATTTCCATTTTACAACCAGGAAATTGAGACACAGAAAGTTAAGTAATTGGCTCCAGGCCACACTGCTAGTGACAGAATCCATCCAGACTGGTTCCAGGGTCCATACTTGGAAACTCCATGCTATGTTGCCTCTCCAAATAAGCATGAAACATCCAACAGAGCCATTCATTTTATGGGGCCTGCCCTTCAAAAGCATGGGATGGTGGATCTGTTCAGTCATGTGTAGATAATTCTATGAGAGGCAATGTTTTCAAAAGTGAGTGTTTAGGTTGGTCATTGAAGTAAGGCAGTGTCTACCAGTGGGGGAGGGACTCATAAACACAATGCAGTAATAGGAATGCTCTAGAAGGTCAGGTCAGTGGTTCATTCTTCCTAGGGCATCTAAACCTTCCTGTGAAAGTGCTCTTAATTCTTAAATTCAGGATCTGTAGTTTCTAAATAGTCTCTTTGAGTTCTGACAACCCATCCTGGTTTCAACTGTCTAGCTTTGTCCTTTTGTATGTTAATTTTTGTAGCTATAAGTTTGGAATGCTTTCCTTATAGATTAATTGTTAAGGTGAAATATTAAAGACAGTTGTTGTGCACCTAATTGAATTTTTTTTTTCATGCTCTGGTCTGAACAATTGAAAGAGATTAAAAAAAAAAAGAGCTCTGGAGGAAATGTTGGAAGAATTTTGATTTGCCCCATAACTGGTTGAACATTCATAAGAAAAATGAGAACCTATATTATGAAATGGGGAGGTTATACTGGATAGAAATATATTGAAAATACACTAATATTTGGAAAATTGTACCACACTGAAGTCTTTTCATTAACACCTATTGGATATAGAATACAATATGAACTTACTTTATGCCAAAGTTCTATTTATACGGAATATGGTTGTAGTGGTTTTATTAATAATAGGCTTTTTCACCTCAAATAGTGGCATGAACAGTCATTTTATGGGAGACTATAGAAATTTCTTTCCATGAAAATAACCTCAAAGTTTAAAATACCCTTGGAAAATGGGAGCATTTGGGGGGAAAACTTGATACTACTGGATTTATAAATGTTATCTTTCTAGCTAGAATCTGTATAGTGAATTATGATAAGTTTGTACAGAATGGTTAGGAACTAATGAGAAAAGTGATATCTCTGTATCGTAGTAGTCAATTTAAAATAATGTTTACTCTAAAGAAATATCATGTTTATTGTTTAAAGAATTTGTTTAGTGAGAAATCTATTTTTATATAAAGAAATCAATTTTGGCAAATTTGTGGTATCAAAACTAGCTTGAGCAGAGAGCTACCATCTTAGATCTTTGAGAAAATGTGTACTTTAATAATCACATCATGTGACTGCCGGCACTATTCTGCCTCTTGATAGAAGCATAGCAACATCACAGTAGAACTTATTAGAATATGCTTGTTCAGTATTCACCCATCCATCTATTCATCCACCCATCCATCTTTCCATCCAACACTACATGCCAGGTACTCTGCTAGACACTGAATATACAGCAGCAAACAAGACAAACACGATTCCTATCTCATATACTTAATGACTTAGTAGAAATTCCTTAAATGATAAAGAAAACAATCATGAGTAGATCATTTTGTGACAATTTTTTGAAAGAGGGGAAAAGAATAAGTGAAATTAACTCTCTGGCCTTACTTGAATGTTGTTAAAACTTTTCTTTGAACAATGTTCTCTGAAAAGTTGTATAGAAAGTATTATGAGGGATGCTGTGAATGTGCATCCAGAAGAAAGACAGATAGCAATTGAGACATTATAAGAAAGAACAGGGCTTTCAAATGTTAGTTTAGTTTTCCTGAAAATCTTTAGTAATAATGATCATTCTTTCTATAGCATTTTATGCCTTTCAAAGCAATTATACCAACCATGTGAAGAAGAGTATATTTTATTTTCCCCATTATGTAGATGAGACAACTGAGGCAGAGATATAGTAAATACCCAAGATCCCACAGCTATATGGAATCACAGCTCTACCCACTGCTTTTTCTACTATGTCATGTTGAAGAAAACCCCAGATTCTAGTATAAGGTCCTATAAACCCCCAAAGACTTATCAGAATGTAAACTATTCAAGAAACCAAAGTGACTAGTACAAAAGAGGGAAAACAAAGTATGACAAGGCCTCTGCTTTAGGCTATTAAGTAGGTCACCCACTAAAAGGCTATTTTGGTATAAAATTTTAGAGGGCATGGAGTACATATACCAACATCACTGACCTGATTCTTCACTTTCAAGATCTAAGAAAATCAAAGGCAGTTTTTTTTTTTTTCCTTTTGGAAGGGAGGGGTGGATCATTTGGGTAGCTTAAGATAATGTTAGGTGCAAAATTTGATTTAGCCAGGCTGGTGCTCTAGATTTTTTTGTGAAGTTGATTCACTAGAGATGATGGTGTTCCTAAGAAGGGGACAGCTTTCTATCCCTGTGATGTACCATCAGTGCTTCCTTCCTTCCTTCTTCATTCCTCTTCTCTCCCCTTCCCTCCTTTTCCTTCTCTTTTCTTACCAATTTCTTTTTTTTTTTTTTTTTTACATTCTCTTCTCACGGGGGCATATCTGACAAATTGTTAATATTTAATTTGCTATAAAATAGCTCTCCCAGGCAATGACTGCTCACTATAATTTGAATCTCTGAAGCTATTTTGGCCCCTAGGTACACTGGGATCGAATTAGAATGGAAATGTTTCCCTTACAGTTTTGTTTATGGCAGTATGGGCACTTTGTTATTAACTGGCAAATTGAGACTGCTAAGGAAAATAATAAACTTTCACCACATTTCTATTTGACTCTTTACTCCAAACAGAATATCCATCTGGCTTAGGGTGAAACGTTTCTTCTCATATTTTTCAGTTTTCTATTTAAATATCCAACGTTAACAATGAATATCTTTTGGCCTATCAAATTGTACTTTTCCCCCCAGTCTGAGGCTTTTTCATTTTCTTCACATTTTAAAAACCATAATCATTTTCTCTCATATGCCATCTTACTTTTAAAATGGTCTTCAATTATATACACACATATTCTCATTCATTCTCTCTTTCTTGTTCTCTGTCTCAAACCAGAGGGATATTCTGGAAAAATATCTACAGATTCAAACCTAGTGAATGATGCTTTGACATTTTGCAACGAGGCCCCTGAAACAAAAACTCTACCCTTCCGCCCTTTCTAACCCCTTGACTGTTCCTTGCTGGGAGGAAGGTGTGGAAAGGAAGGGGATTACTCTGAATTTTTCAGCTATCTAAAAAACAGAGGTGTGGAAGGGTGTGTTTATGCATTAAATTGCAGAGACTACCAGATTAATCATGCTATACAATTTTCAACAGCTTAGATTTTATTTCTCTCTCTCTCTTTTTCTGCCACGGGGGAGGAAAAAAGGATTAGAGAGACTATCAAAACTGTTGGCAAGTTTAGTCTGTTGGCTACTTAATTTATTAGCAGATATGGGAACTGCCTCAGGTTGATGATTTAACAGGTTGGCTTGGGGTGGAATAAGTCTCAAACCTACCTGTTCCAAAATCGTGTTAATCCTTTCAACCTCGCAGTCAATCAAGTATCGTTTTTCCTGCCTCCTGTCCATTTCTTCAATGATGCGCCTGAATTCTTGGACGTCCTTGATGTTTCCCACAGACCTTGCTGTCACCTGCCAGTTGTTTTGTACTGCTGCTTCCATAATTGCTTGGAGGATGGAAAATCCTAAAAGAAGGGAAAACAGTTTTATTGATTATTTTTTCTTTTAAAAATCTTTCTGTAGGTATTAAATGTTCTAGTGAGGTTTTAGTCACAGTCCATTGGGTTCCCTTGAACCTTATCCCTTGTGGACAGCAGGCTTACTCATAACCTCAGTCCTAACCTTTTGGACAGTTGGCATATCTCTATCCTGTTTGAAAGGAAAGAAGGTTCAACTTGGGGTGCCAGGCTAAGTGCTTATCAAGTCTGTACTTGAGCAATCACAGCTGAATTATAGTACCTAATTATTTTTATTGCCAGGCTTATCAAAATATCTATAGAATGAATGCCAGTAGCTTCTGTCTTATTTCTGGCCACAATCTGTTCTTTCCTTCATCTTCCACATCAACGATCTTCAGAATTAGAAATAGCTTTAGTAGAGATAGAACCTCATTATAATATGGCTGATTCTTACATGGATATGACTCTCCAACAAAGTAAATTATGTCTCCCAAGCAATATAACTCTCAGAAAACATGATAAAACCAGTCTATAACAAAGATAGCATACTGTTTCTTTGTTCACAGTATTACAAAAGCATTCAATCATATTATGTCTTCCTGAGTTCTTCCCCTTTCTCAATTCAATTGATCAAAGATTCTCAGTTCTTTTTTAAGCTAATTTATATCAGACAACTACTAACTACTAACCTTCTGGATCTATGCTGCATGGGAAAGAGAAAAGATCTAATGCTTGAGTTTTGGGTAAACTTTTTAGAATCAGGGTTTGAGAAGCTGGAAAGAACAGTCTGTCTGTATGAGTCACAGAAGAGCACAAGGGTTTCATATGTATTGGTCTTTGAGAGTATTCATATCTCTTAATATTATATCATGTCTATATTTTTGCTTCTGTATGAATCCATAATCTGGGTATAATTTCATCAGGCATAGACATTATTTGATTGGGATATGGTCAAAAGCAGCTCCTTTTGCTCCATTAAATTGTTTTCCATTTATATTTAGGTAATGACTAATGGAAGTGGGTAATGGGGATGATTTGCAAGACCCAAATAATCTGTGACCTAACAATTTGGCTACAGGAGGAGGAGAGAATGGAGGACAGTGGTGCTGCTCTTGGAACACATTCCAGGTTCTGTGCCACCTCAGGTTCACCCTGTAGTGTAAGCAGGTTACTGTTAGGGGTCATCTTCACTGCACCAGAGAAAATGGTATTGACGTTTGGAGAGCGTGCTTCGGGGAGATGGCAGCAGTGACTCAGGTAGTCATGATGACTCTTTTGTATGCTGGGTATATGGGGAAGAAGATCACAAATGAGACCCCAGCACTTGGTAATTTCCAAATGAGCAATTTCAGCACAGGAGCTCAAAATTACAGATAGGAGTAAATTACCATTGCTTTAAATGTTAATGCTTACTCTTTTTAAACTAACCACATGTATTCATTGCTCAGATTTACATTTTCGTGTGGCTTTTTGATGTGCTCTCTGCTTTAGTGGGAGTTGAGGGCACATGGTGGGCCAAGACACGAGATTAAGAAATAAGCATAGGAAAGAAAAGATTAAAGTATTGGAAAATCTTTCTTGAGAAATGTACAATGAAGCCTCATTATTTTGAATCCCACTAATTAAGAATTTATGAACATTCAGCAAGGACAAGTTTGAATTTTACTTCTGTACTATTTATGAAGAAAGTGTTGGCTGAATAATACTAGTAATGAAATTACACAGGGCATCTTGCTATATTGAAACTAAACTTTAAAAATATACCCTTTAGCAAAATACAAGTATTTTGTCTGTTGAGTCAAAACCTACATTCTTGTAATCTCTGCTTGCTCATCCTGTTCTACTATTTTGGAAACAAAGAGACAAATTGAACCCCCTTTCCATGTGATAGTCCTTCACATTTTAAAAACAGAATATACCTATATCCCATTATCTTTCTTTTCTTCAGGCTAAAAATGCCCCAATCCTTCAACAGTTTCATGATAGTTTCCCTCACTGTTCTGTCTCTATCCTATGGACATTTGTCAGTATTTTATTGATCCTGATAATTCATATGTGATTTGACCAATGTGGATTATTACTTGCTTTGATATGGGCTGTTATTTTAGCACTCACATTGCTGATACTTCTAAATAGCCATATTATTTTGTTAATTAATTTCAAGCTTGAATTCAACTAAAGAAGTTATGACCAACCTAGATAGCATATTCAAAAGCAGAGACATTACTTTGCTGACAATGATCCGTCTAGTCAAGGCTATGGTTTTTCCAGTAGTCATGTATGGATATGAGAGTTGGACTGTAAAGAAGGCTGAGCACCGAAGAATTGATGCTTTTGAACTGTGGTGTTGGAGAAGACTCTTGAGAGTCCCGTGGACTGCAAGGAGATCCAACCAGTCCATTCTGAAGGAGATCAACCCTGGGATTTCTTTGGAAGGAATGATGCTAAAGCTGAAGCTCCAGTACTTTGGCCACCTCATGCGTCGAGTTGACTCATTGGAAAAGACTCTGATGCTGGGAGGGATTGGGGGCAGGAGGAGAAGGGGGACAACCAAGGATGAGATGGCTAGATGGCATCACTGACTCAATGGACGTGAGTCTGAGTGAACTCCAGGAGATGGTGATGGACAGGGAGGCCTGGAGTGCTGTGATTCATGGGGTCGCAAAGAGTCGGACACGACTGAGCGACTGAACTGAACTGAACTGATGTCTATTCTCTTTATAAAACCTTTGCTGTATAACAACTCTCCATCCATGCATCAAGACTCATTCCATTCCAACCTGCTTTTATCTCCCTTTTAAAAAATTCACCCTATCCAAGTCCTCATTTCTCCCCTATTTTCACAGTTGCTCAAATCTGAAAGATGGCCTTATCCACTTATGCAGTGCTCTCATTGTTACCTACTCAAGGCAGTTGCACCTGTCTGTCCCTTTTCCTGGCATCTCTTCCTACCTGTAGACCTTTGTGGCTGACTCTCTTTCTTCATGAAGCTTCTGTTACTGAGTACTCATACATTCTCCTGAGATGTGTAGATTTAAATCAAGGTAAATCAGTTACAAGCCGTGGATAAACCAATTTGAAGAACTGTACAACAGGCATGTAAAAATTCAAAATAGAACTGGATAAATAAAGCATAGTACATAAACATGGAATACTATGCTACTGTTAAAGAGATAGCTCAATCTCTATATAACAAAAAGAAATATGACTGCAATATACTATTCCATAGGAAAAAGCTGCAAAATAGCATTTGTAGTGTAGTTCCATTTCTGTAAAAAGAAATCTGAAGTGTATAGAAAAAAATTTGAAGGAATTGGCAGTAATTATCTCGGAGGTGTAGAATTACCAAGAACTTCTACTTGCACTGTCATTTATTTATGTAATGTTTGACTTTTTAACAAGAAGCAGGTATTATTTTCTATAAGTATGAAAACAATAAAGATTAAAAGATACAACCCATGCTGTCTGCTCAGAGCATACGCTCCTGGAAGACATGGATGACAAATGAGTGCTGCTCTATACGCTGCCTGCTGCCACAAATGCAAAGGTGCTTAATAAACACTGATTTTATAGATCTTTTTTTTTTTAACTTTTGTTCTCTGAACCATGTGGATGCATCACCTCTTCAAAAATTAAATAGAAAAAGCATACTGATTTCTCAGTGAAGTTGGATCTGGGGCCTTCTGGGCTATGAGCCTCGCTCACATTTCTGAGCAAGTTAGAACTGTGGCTTAACTCTGTAGTATCTTCTCACCACGCAGAGTCTCTTTGTGTCTGCAAGCATGTGTGGCTGTGTACTCAACAACTCTGGAGGGAATGGTCACCTCAGTGCAGTACATGTCAGTGAGCAATCCACCAAATAAAAGCATTTTCATTTGTTTTCATACCTAATTTGTTATAGTTTGACTGTTTCCTGTTACAGCTGACCAAAGACAGTAAATGTGAGTTCGAGGGAGGAAAAAAAGAAAAAAAGAAAAGTTTGACTCTGAAGGCAGGGCAGAAGCAGGCGTCAGTGCTTGTAGGAGGTGAGGTGCATATAACAAAAGCCTTGGCTTTGTAAAAATAAGTCTGCTGTTTTAGCAGCTTAAAAATTGTCCTCCACTGTGTGTGAGCTTTAATGTGCTCAACTTCGCAATACTGAAAGCTACTTTTATTTGAGCAGGAAATTCTCTCATCCTGATTCCAAACCGCTGCTGCTGTCCAACTTCCATTTCTTCTTTGGTTTAAAGAATGAGAGCTACCACATAGGTAACTGGCTGAATGATAGACTACTTGCCATTTGCATTCAACCAAGATAACACAGGCTTCCCTGGTAGCATAGTCGGTAAAGAATCTGCCTGCAGTGTAGTGTAGGAGACCCAGGTTTGATCCCTGGGTCGGAAAGATCCCCTGGAGAAGGAAATGGCAACTCACTCCAGTATTCTTTTCTTGCCTGGAGAATTCGATGGACAGAGGGGCCTGGCAGGTTGCAGTCCATGGGGTTACAAAGAGTTGGGCACAACTGAGCGCCTAACACTTTCACACTTTCAAGATAACACAGGAACATGACAATAGCGGAGTGCCAAAGTGATTGTGGATGAATTGGGCCACAGCTACGACCAATCCAATCCTGCTGGAGTGGTTGTTGGGCTACTCTTGCTAAACAAGGAAGTCGTCTTGGTAAAGGCTCTACCATCCAGATCTCCCTTCAGCCAAAGGACTTACTCCTTCAGACTCTGGAAAAGTCACTTCCTAAAGAGAATTGCCTAGCTTAAAGTAATACTTTCTTCCCAGGGAAATCTGCATCCAGTGACTGGTTGTTATGCAGAATCCAGGCATAACCCTTTTACTCCAAATTGTTGTTGTTCAGTCGCTAAGTTGTGTCTGATTCTTTGCGACCCCATTAACTGCAGCGTGCCAGACTCCTCTGTCCTCCACTATCTCCCAGAGCTTGTTCAAACTCATGTCCATCGAGTAGGTGATGCCATCCAACCATCTCATCCTCTGCTGCCTCCATTGGTTTTCCTTCAATCTTTCCCAGCATCAGGGTCTTTTCCAATGAGTCAGCTCTTCAAATCAGGTGACCAAAGTACTGGAGCTTCAGCTTCAGCATCAGTCCTTCCAATGAATAATTAGGGCTGATTTCCTTTGGGATTGACAGTTTGGATCTTCTTACAGTCCAAGGGACTCTCAAGGGTTTTCTCCAACACGACAGTTCAAAAGCATCAATTCCTTGGCACTCAGCCTTCTTTATGGTCCAATTCTCACAACCATACATGACTACTAGAAAAAACCATAGCTTTGACTAGATGGACTTTGTTGACAAATGATGTCTCTGCTTTTGGATAGACTGTCTGGGTTTGTCATAGCTTTCCTTCCATGGAGCAAGGGTCTTTTAATTTCATGTCTGCAGTCACCATCCACAGTGATTTTGGAGCCTAAGAAAGTAAAATCTGTCATTGCTTCCACTTTTTCCCCTATTTGCCATGAAGCGATAGGACCAGATGCCATGATCTTAGTTTTCTGAATGTTGAGTTTTAAACCAGCTTTTTCACTCTCCTCTTTCACATTCATCAAGAGGCTCTTTAGTTCCTCTTTGCTTTCTGCCATTAGGATGGCATATATGAGGCTATTGATATTTCTCCCAGCAATCTTGATTCCAGCTTGAGCCTCATCTAACCCAGAATTTTGCATGATGTACTCTTCATATAAGTTAAATAAGCAGGGTGACAATATACAGCCTTGATGTACTCCTTTCCCAGTTTTGAATCAGTGCATTACTCCATGTCCAGTTCTAACGGTTGCTTCTTGACCTGCATACAGGTTTCTCAGGAGGCAGGTAAGGTGGTATGGTATTCCCATCTAAGAATTTTCCACAGTTTGTTGTGATCCACACAATCAAAGGCTTTGGTGTAGTCAATGAAGCAGTAGATATTTTCATTCCAAATAGGGTAACTCTAATGGGCCATCCCAACTTTAGAGCTACATGAAGGATAGGTTGAGGCCTTGTTATGATTGCACAGTCTATCTTCTTCTGCTCAAAGCTGCTTCCTTCTTTTCCTCCCATGAGTGTTTTTTTTTTTAATTTTGATTTTATTGGAGTATAGTTGATTTACAATGTTGTGTTAGTGTCAGGTGTACAGCAAAGTGATTCAGTGAATATATATATATACATATATTTATACATATATATATATATATTCTTTTTTAGATTCTTTTCTCATACAGGTTATCACAGAATAATGAGTAGAGTTCCCTGTGCTATACAGTATGTCTTTGTTGGTTCCCACAAGTGTTTTTAATGAGAGTACTCTGCAGTAAAATTTTGCATGGAAATTTCCATCTCAGAATCTGCTCCTAGGGAATTCAATCTGTGACTGTTAGATTGACCTCGTGACAGGAATGACAGCAGATACAAAAAAAAAAAAAATCTCAAATCTACACTTGTCAAAATCATTTTCACAAGGGGAGTGAAGGGCGGGATTTTGTTCAATGTACAAAATGAAAAGCTACTCTATGCTGAACAAATTTAGTATTTGATCTGAAAACACAAAAGAATAAAAAATAAGATACTGACATATGGATGCTGGTAATGAAGACACCTAAGGAAATAGATCTGGGGATAATTTTCTCCCTTCTGCTTTACGTATTTCAGCATGGGCTGGCAACACCTGTTGTTGCTCATGAACCTGTCTCAGGTCTTTCCAAGCCACACCATCTGTACTTCTGACATGGTGTCTAGCAGTCCCCAGATGATGGGGCGGGGGGGGGGGGCGGGCTCTAATATTGACAAATGGGCTCCACACAAGCGCTGACATTTTTAGCATTCTGTTTCTGGTGAGGGTTTTCAGGGAATTTCCCATAATGCTCCCAAAGGGACTGCTGACCCCTAGAAATGTTCTGTGTGTTAGTTGCTCAGTCGTGTCTGACTCTTGTGATCCCATGGACTGTAGCTTGCCAGGCTCCTCTGTCCATGGAATTCTCCAGACAAGAATACTGGAGTGGGCTGCCATTCCCTTCTCCAGGGGATTTTCCTGACCCAGGGATCGAACCCAGCTCTCCTGCATGGCAGGCAGATTATTTACCATCTGAGCCACCAGGGATCTAGAGAGGAAAATTGATCTTTCCCAGAGGGTAATTCAGTACTTGTCCCATTGGATTGTGCTGGAAACTGCCATTTCAGGTTGAAAAAGAAAGACTCAAAATGGCCCATGAAAATTCTTGTGGTTTGCATTTTTCAGTCACAGAATCACACATTACAAGCTAGAAGGACTCTTACAGATGATTTAGAGAAGTCATAGAAAAAATTTAAAGCTCTGGAACTCTTTTTCCAAATAAAAATGTTATGGAAGCCTAACCTATAAGACAGATAGAAGTGGAGCTGCTCTGGTTTGCAGGGGTGGTGTTTAGAGAGAAGAAGTGACTTGCCCAAGATCACATAGCTAGTATAAAGTCAGAAGCAAGACTAGAACCTAAGTCAGCAGGGCCGGTAGTAGAGTGAAGCCAGAGAAGCAGCTAAGGCACAAGGCTTTTTATTTTTGGTTTGTCTTTTTTTTTTTTCAATTGTCTTGAGGTATAATTGACACATAGAAAGTATATATATTTAAGGTATAAAGCTTGATATTTCGATATATGTTTACAATGTGAAGTGATCAGCACGATCAAGCTAATGAATACATCTGTCATCTGACTTAGTTACCATTTTAGTTCTTTTGTGTGTGTGGTGAGATCACTTAAATATTTACCCTCAGCAAATGCCAAGTGTACAATACAGTCTTGCTTACTGTAGTCACCAGAAGTATTGTTAACTGTAGTTAAGGTACACCACCATGTACCTTAGATCTCCAGAACTTATTCACCTTGCATAACTGACCAACATCTCCTCACTTCCCCCACCCCCTAAAAAACCACTTTCTTAGAGTTGTCCAAATGTATTCTCGCTTGCCTCACCCTAGTCCTGGCCCTAGAAGCAAGTGCCTTCATTTCCAATTTAGTGCTCTTTCAAGTACGTTATACTGCCAAGCCTATTTGATAGGTCTTATTTATGGATGCCCTTGGCAATGTTATAAAGTGGACAGAGCCCTTCCATCTTCTTGACGTCACACAAGATCCTGATATTCCCTGTCTATCCAGTAGCCAAACTGGACCTATCACCACCACTCCTGGCCTTTTCTTTCCCCCTTCCCCATGTCAAAACACCTTTGTCCTATGTCCCTGTCTCTCAGCATTCTGTCCTTTTCTAGGTGACAGCATAAAAATGGCTAACGGAGTAATGTGTTACCCTTCCAACTAACATAGGTGCCTTTTAGCAGTGGTCTTAACACAGGTGAGTTTGGAAGCAAAGGAGAAGAGGATGTTGAGCATTATTTTGGGATCTGCCCATCTCCTGGGGTCATGCAGATAATGAACGTGGAAGCTAGTGATGTGGGAGCTGTGATCTTTAGGCTATGGCATTTAACAAATGAACAGCTGGTACCTTGTGGGTATCTCAGAGACAAGTAGTGTAAAATGATCCTCTGAGGATCAGTTTCAATCCTGCCTCTCTTGCTCAACTGAATTCAGCTTAAGAAAGCATTACTTTATTTGTCTGTGTCTTCACTTACCTCTGGGTTTCTCAACTCTGGTTGTGCATTATCATCACCTTGAAAGTGAAAGTGTGAGTTGCTCAGTCTTGTCTGACTCTTTGTGACCCCCTGGACTGTAGCCCACCAGACTCTTCTGTCCATGGAATTCTCCAAGCAAGAGTACTGCAGTGGGTTGCCATTTTCTTCTCCAGGGGAACTTCCCGACCCAGGGATCGAACCCTGGCCTCTTGCATTGCAGGTAGTTTTTTTTTTTTACTGTCTGAGCCACCAAGGAAGCCCCTATAATCACCTTGGAAACTTTAAAATATTGATGTCCAAGCTTTACTCTGGACGAATTAAATCAGAATCACTGGAAGTGATTTCCAGCTTTGTTTTATTTTAAACTTCTTGAGTACTTCTCACGTACAACCAGAGTTGAGAACAACTGACCTGTTATAATGGCTGCCCAATACAAAGGAGGTTTATGGAAGCAGGACTCTTTTCTTAGGTGTCTTCCATGACTGGCAATAAAATTCTTGTTAAGAAAAGCATGATCAAAGAAGGGCTGATCATCATCATTTTAGTTGCTAAGTCATGTCTGATTCTTTTGAGACCCTATGGACTATAGCCCTCCAGACTCCTCTGTCCATGGGATTTCCCAAGCAAGAATACTAGAGTGGGTTGCCATTTTCTTCTCCAGGGGATCTTCCCGACCAAGGGATTGAACCCATGTCTCCTGCATTGCAGGTGGATTCTTTACCACTGAGCCACCCCAGAAGCCTATATATATATATATGCTGCTAAGTCGCTTCAGTTGTGTCCGACTCTGTGCAACCCCATAAACAGCAGCCTACCAGGCTCCTCCATCCCTGGGATTCTCCAGGCAAGAACACTGGAGTGGGTTGCCATTTCCTTCTCCAATGCACAAAAATGAAAAGTGAAAGGGAAGTTGCTCAGTTGTGTCCGACTCTTCACGACCCCATGGACTGCAGCCCACCAGGCTCCTCCGTCCATGGGATTTTCCAGGCAAGAGTACTGGAGTGGGGTGCCATTGCCTTCTCCTATATATATATATTATATATGTATATATAATATATATATATTTACAGCCCTTCCTTCAGCCTCTGTGCCTTTATCTGCTTAAAAATCCAGAATTAAGCAGACAAAGGCACAGAGGCTGAGGGAAGTGTTGTAAATTGCTTTTTCTTGTGGTAGATGAGGAAGCTGGGAACATTGTGTCGTTGTGTGGGAAGTAGACTCTAATGGACTCAAAGCACTTTACAAATGTCTTTTTTCTTCTGAGGTAGCATCTGTGTTTTTCTAAGTACAAAATTAACACATGCTTAATTTGGACATTTGAGAAGACACAAAGATGAAAAAAATAAAAGTATGGGTGACTCTACAGCTCTGAGATAGCCACTGTTAGCATTGGTGTATTTCTTTCCATTCGTTTAAATATAAACATTCTGTAGAATTTTTCTTTTAGTAAAATGGATTGAACAATTTATGTCCTATCTTTTAAAAAATTTAACATATCATGGATATTTTCTTATGTTATTAAATGTTTCAAATCATAACTTTAATGGCTATACAATATTCTATCCAATAGACATACTGTAATTTATTTAACCATTCCCCAACATGAAGACTTCAGCTATTTCTAATCTCTACCTATTGTGAATAATGCTGTGATGAAAACACCCATACGGCATCCTTAATTATTAATATTTCCATAGGAGAAATGTCTAGAGGAAGGGATGTCAGGCCAAACATTTGTAAACATGTTCAATGCTTTAGATACATATTGCCAATTTGCCCTCTAGAAAGGTCATATCATTTTCTTTTCCCATCAGCAGAATATGAGAGTACTTATCTCTCTGCCCGCTGCCTAGCAATGAATAATATATTTGCCCATTTGATAGGGGAATATAAGAAAGTTCTTTTCTGCTAGTGTTTCATTTATTGTTAGCAAAGTTAGTGATTTTTCACTTTTTGTGCCCATGTTTATGCTTTATCTTGAGAATTTCCTATCTATTTGCTTTGTTCAGATTTCTATTGTGATATTAGTTTTTCTTATTGATTCATAAGGACTTTTATACATTAATGACATTGCGTCTGTAATATGTGTCACAGATATTTTAATACAGCTTGTTTGACATTTAATACTGTCTGTGATATATTCTAATTAACAAAATTTGACATTTTGTGAAATTAATATTCTTATTCATCCAAAAATCATGTGAGATAATAGGAGACAAATGAAAATTTATTTTCTTGCTCTTATTCGAGTGCTCACCTGGGCTTGGAACCCAAGCATTATGCAAACCATTCTCTCCATTTCTTACAACTTCTTTGGTCTCCATGGAATTTCAGACAACTTTCTCTTGTATATGGTGGCAAAGTAAGTGAGTGGGAGAAGCTACATATGGAATCTGAAGATGATTGCTGAGATACAAGTGAAGAACAGAAAAAGAGGCAGAGGAAACAGAGATGATGAACCCAATTCAGTTATTTCATGTTAGGTTTTGCTGTATCTAAGAAACTTGATATTCAAAAGTCTGAACTCAAATCCAGTACTTCAGGATGTTACTATTCCTATTATCAATACAAACGGTACTTTTCTTTAAAAAGAATTCATGGAAAGATGCCCATAGCATGTTTTTTTTTTAAATTAAAAAAATCTAAATGTATTTCTATATACTACCAACAGACAATGTTACTATAAGTGTAAACATTAAAACTTACAATAGCATAAAGTAAAGTAATACATTTGACAAAAATAGGCAAAATCTTTTCACTAAAAACACATCACAGAGTTAAACAACAAATTGATAGAGGCCTTTCCCTTATTTTTCAAAGCAAATCAGGTAATCAAAAATGCCTTTAGATTTGAAGTGAGGGCTGATTCTCAAGCAAAGCTCTTCTTCTTTATTAAATCAAGAATAGAAGGCCTGGGTCCAGTGTTTAGTGCATAAAAAAAGAACTCTGATTCCCTTCCAAATAAAATTCTTTTTTAAAAATTAATTTTTATTGGAGTATAGTTGCTTTCCAGTGTTGTGTTAGTTTCTAACGTACAGCAAAGTGAATTAGCTATAGGTACAAAGGCAATGGCAGCCCACTCCAGCACTCTTGCCTGGAAAATCTCATGGGCGGAGCAGCCTGGTGGGCTGCAGTCCGTGGGGTCGCTAAGAGTCGGACACGACTGAGCGGCTTCACTTCGACTTTTCACTTTCATGCATTGGAGAAGGAAATGGCAACCCACTCCAGCGTTCTTGCCTGGAAAATCCCATGGAAGGAGCACCTGGTGGGTTGCCGTCTATGGGGTCACACAGAGTCGGACACGACTGAAGTGAGTTAGCAGCAGCAGCATGCATCCCATAGTGCATTTGAGCCGACTTTTTGTTATTTTGTTTTTGCTTTAACCTGATTTAATCATATTTGATCTCCACAAAAATGTAGATAGTGATTGTCTAAATTTGAGATGCTAGAGCACAAATTCTTCTGTGTGCGAGGAGTTTGAGATGGGAAGATCAAGGACCCCTCTGTGTTTGCATGTGGATGTCAGTCTGTGGGTTTTATGGAACAGGATAAGAAACAAATGTTCACTGACACCCAGCCCAATTTACCCAAGGCAAATGAAGATTTCCCTGAGGTCTTCATTCCTCATAATTGTGTTTGCTTGAGTTCCCCTTTCATTATGCACTGACCCTCAGCACATCTTCTCTCCCTTCAGCTGCCTTATTAGGACGAGACTTTAGCTAACTGGTAGAGGCAGTAAACAGAAGGCACCTCTGGTGTCCCAGTTCTGTGTCCTTTTCCTCTCCCCCAATACAGTTTCTCCTTCATTCTAAATCCAACCCTTTTCTCAGACTAGACTGTTCATGAGTGATTAAAGCTTCAATTGTGAGCCCCTCCATGAAGAAGTTATGTTTTATTTTTAAAATATTTATCTATTTGGCTCTGCTGGATCTTAGTTATACCACCCAGGATCTTTTGTTCATTGTGGCATGCGGAATCTTTTTAGTTGTGGCATGCAAACTCTTAATTGTGGCATGTGGGATCTAGCTCCCTTCAGTTCAGTTCAGTCACTCAGTCGTGTCCGACTCTTTGCGACCTCATGAATCGCAGCACGCCAGGCCTCCCTGTCCATCACCATCTCCCGGAGTTTACTCAGACTCACGTCCATCGAGTCCGTGATGCCATCCAGCCATCTCATCCTCAGTCGTCCCCTTCTCCTCCTGCCCCCAATCCCTCCCAGCATCAGAGTCTTTTCCAATGAGTCAACTCTTTGCATGAGGTGGCCAAAGTACTGGAGTTTCAGCTTTAGCATCATTCCTTCCAAAGAAATCCCAGGGCTGATCTCCTTCAGAATGGACTGGTTGGATCTCCTTGCAGTCCAAGGGACTCTCAAGAGTCTTCTCCAACACCACAGTTCAAAAGCATCAATTCTTCGGTGCTCAGCCTTCTTCACAGTCCAACTCTCACATCCATACATGACCACAGGAAAAACCATAGCCTTGACTAGATGGATGTTTGTTGGCAAAGTAATGTCTCTGCTTTTGAATATGCTATCTAGTTTGGTCATAACTTTTCTTCCAAGGAGTAAGCATCTTTTAATTTCATGGCTGCAATCACCATCTGCAGTGATTTTGGAGCCCCCCAAAATAAAGTCTGACACTGTTTCTACTGTTTCCCGATCTATTTCCCATGAAGTGATGGGACCAGATGCCATGATCTTCGTTTTCTGAATGTTGAGCTTTAAGCCAACTTTTTCAGTCTCCTCTTTCACTTTCATCAAGAGGCTTTTTAGCTCCTCTTCACTTTCTGCCATAAGGGTGGTGTCATCTGTATATCTGAGGTTATTGATATTTCTCCCAGCAATCTTGATTCCAGCTTGTGTTTCTTCCAGTCCAGCATTTCTCATGATGTACTCTGCATATAAGTTATATAAACAGGGTGACAATATACAGCCTTGACGTACTCCTTTTCCTATTTGGAACCCGTTTGTTGTTCCATGTCCAGTTCTAACTGTTGCTTCCTGACCTGCATACAGAGTTCTCAAGAGGCAGGTTACCAGGGATCAAACCCAGGTCCCCTGCATTGGGAGCTTGGAGTCTTAGGCTCTGGACCACCAGGGAGGTCCCAAGAAGTTATGTTTTGAATTAAGATCAAAACCCTAAAGCAAAAGGGCAACCGTTATAGAAGAAATTGTAGACAACAATTTGGTGGGAGAGTATTGTTTGAGGTATTCCTGATACCCAAATATCCCACAGAGGAGGCCATTTCCAACGACTTGTCAAGTTTAAAGTTGGCCCTGAAGCTAGCAATGCATATAATCCTGTGTTTTCCATTTTTCTTTTTTATCCAGTTCTTCATTATGAACTTTCTATTCCTGCTGGTGAATTATGTGGCCCCATTCTCCACACCATAAACTGAGAAAGTATGCCCAAATAGTTATGTCAGTTTCACTGAGTTAAAGTAAACCTGTTTTGCACTGTCAGCTGAAAGGAAATTTAGAAGACCATCTGGAGTAGATTTGCTTAAGGTCTGGGAAAAGTACAATAGGCAAGCCTTCTGATTCTCAACCACACAAGGTCTGATATAAAAAAAAGTAAAGAATAAATAAACAACAAGGTCTTACTCTGTAGCACAGGGAACTATATTCAATATCCTGTGATTAAACCAAGATGGAAAAGAATATGAAAAAAAATATCGTGCTCAGTTGTGTCTGACTCTGCGATCCCATGGACTGTAGCCCTCCAGGCTTCTCTGTCCATGGGATTCTCCAGGCAAGAATACTGGAATGGGTAGCCTTTCTCTTCTTCAGGGGATCTTCCCGACCCAGGGATTGGACCCAGGTCTCCCACATTGCAGGTGGATTCTTTACTATCTGAGCTACTAGGGAAGCCCAAGAATACTGGAGTGGGTAATCTTTCCCTTCTCCAGGGGAACTTCCTGATCCAGGAATTGAACCAGGGTCTCCTGCACTGCAGGCAGATTCTTTACCAGCTAGCTATCAGGGGAGCCCAAAAAAGAATATATGTATAGCTGAAACACTTTACTGTAGTGCAGAAATTAACATACCATTGTAAATCAATAATACTTCAATAAATTTTTTTTTAAGAATAAAAACAACCGAGTATGGATGAAAGGGGCTGCTACAGTGCTTGTGCACAAATCCTTCATGTTTCTATTTGATAGGTAGATAATTGCCCTGGGATAGGCTGCCTGCAATGCAAACTCACAGAGGGTACAAGTCATCTCAAAGTTTCTCTGTGGACTGCTGCACACTTAATAGATGTCATGGGATGATTGATCATGCCCATTAGTAGGGTTTCTTATATAACATTTCCTCACTTGGCTTTTAATCCCCTTGAAATCCATGATTTCCAGCCCTGATCACATGACGGAATCTGGCAGCCAAACAAATGGTGAGCAGTTTGAGTATTAGCAGGTACTTTATGGGCATCTGCAGGAGAGAACTGACTGTAGGTCTCAACCAAAGAATGTACTTGCCAGCTCTGGTTTTGTGGCTGTGGGAGAAGGCTTTATGCACTTGGTTAAAAAGGTCCCCTGCCACGCAGCATTAGTGGTATAGTGGTGAGCACAGCAGCCTTCTAAAAAGGGGCTCCGTTTATAGGTTGGGGAAAAAATGCTACCAGTCAGCCACACTACCTTCTTCCCAGGTCTGATTTATTTCAAGTAGCACCAAGTGACCACAGTTACGAAGATGGCCCCTCACCCTGCTACCCCTCCTCCAGCAGGGGAGAGCTTTGAGTCAGTTTCCAGAAGTGGGCATATTTTGCATTGAGCTTTCACATCCTGGGCTTCCCTTTGTACATAATAATTTACATTTGTGGCCTGTGAAATGAATTGACCCAGCTGGAACTTGAGTTCAGAAAATATGTGCTTGCTTTCTATTAAGCAAAAGGCTTCCTATTAGGAAAGTGACTTACCTGGAAACATTCTTCAGTATTCTCAAGTTTGAGAAAGCAAGGCCAAACCAAACCTCTCACCGTTGGGGAGGGGGAGGTATGGATGATGGCTAGCAGAGAGAAGGAGAGGAAGTGGAACATCGGAGTCAAGAATGAAAGGGGGAATTAGATAGATTGGGAGTGTGGTATGGACATGTACACACTGCTATATTTAAAATGGATAACCAACAAGGACCTGCTCTATAGCACAGGAAACTCTGCTCAATGTTATGCAACAGTCCAAATGGAAAAATAATTTGAAAAAGGGTAGATACTTATATATGTACAACTGAATCACTTTGCTGTACACCTGAAAATAATGCAACAAAGTTAATTACCTATACTGCAATATAAAATAAAAAGTAAAAATAAAAAAAGACAAAAGGGGTCTGGATCTGATTGCAAAGTTCATGTCAGTTCAGTTCAGTCTCTCAGTCATGTCTGACTCTGCGACCCCATGAACCGCAGCATGCCAGTCCTCCTTGTCCATCACCAACTCCCAGAGTCCACCCAAACCCATGTCCATTGAGTCGGTGATGCCATCCAACCATCTCACCCTCTGTTGTCCCCTTCTCCTCCTGCCCTCAATCTTTCCCAGCATCAGGGTCTTTTCCAATGAGTCAGCTCTTCGCATCAGATGGCCAAAGTATTGGAGTTTCAGCTTTTACATCAGTCCTTCCAGTGAACACCCAGGACTGATCTCCTTTAGGATGGACTGGTTGGATCTCCTTGCAGTCCAAGAGACTCTCAAGAGTCTTCTCCAACACCACAGTTTAAAAGCATCAATTCTTTGGCGCTCAGCTTTCTTCACAGTCCAACTCTCACATCCATACATGACCACTGGAAAAACCATAGTCTTGACTAGATGGACCTTTGTTGGCAAAGTAATATCTCTGCTTTTTATTATGCTGTCTAGGTTGGTCATAACTTTCCTTCCAAGGAGTAAGCATCTTTTAATTTCATGACTGCAATCACCATCTACAGTGATTTTGGAGCCCAGAAAAATAAAGTCTGATAATGTTTCCACTGTTTCCCCATCGATTTGCCATGAAGCGATGGGACCACATGCCATGATCTTCGTTTTCTGAATGTTGAGCTTTAAGCCAGCTTTTTCACTCTCCTCTTTCCCTTTCATCAAGAGGCTCTTTAGTTCTTCATTTTCTGCCATAAGGGTGGTGCCATCTGTATATCTGAGGTTATTGACATTTCTCCTGGCAATCTTGATTCCAGCTTGTGCTTCTTCCAGCCCAGTGTTTCTCATGATGTACTCTGCATAGAAGTTAAATAAGCAGGGTGACAATATACAGCCTTGACATACTCCTTTTCCTATTTGGAACCAGTCTGTTGTTCCATGTCCAGTTCTAACTGTTGCTTCCTGACCTGTATATAGGTTTCTCAAGAGACAGGTCACGTGGTCTGTTATTCCCATCTCTTTCAGAATTTTCCACAGTTTATTGTGATCCACACAGTCAAAGGCTTTGTCATAGTCAATAAAGCAGAAATAGATACTTTTCCGGAACTCTCTTGCTTTTTCCATGATCCAGAGGATGTTGGCAATTTGATCTCTGGTTCCTCTGCCTTTTCTAAAACCAGCTTGAACATCTGGAAGTTCACAGTTCACATATTGCTGAAGCCTGGCTTTTAGAAATTGAAGCATTACTTTAATAGCATGTGAGATGAGTGCAATTGTGCGGTAGTTTGAGCATTCTTTGGCATTGCCTTTCTTTGGGATTGGAATGAAAACTGACCTTTTCCAGTCCTGTGGCCACTGCTGAGTTTTCCAAATTTGCTGGCATATTGAGTGCAGCACTTTCACAGCATCATCTTCCAGGATTTGAAATAGCTCAACTGAAATTCCATCACCTTCACAAGCTTTGTTTGTAGTGATGCTTCCTAAGGCCCACTTGACTTCACATTCCAGGATGTCTGGCTCTAGGTGAGTGGTCACACCATTGTGATTATCTTGGTCATGAAGATCTTTTTTGTACAGTTCTTCTGTGTATTCTTGCCACCTCTTCTTAATATCTTCTGCTTCTGTTAGGTCCATACCATTTCTGTCGTTTATGGAGCCCATCTTTGCATGAAATGTTCCCTTGGTATTTCTAATTTTCTTGAAGGGATCTCTAGTCTTTCACATTCTATTGTTTTCCTCTATTTCTTTGCATTGATCGCTGAGGAAGGCTTTCTTATCTCTCCTTACTATTCTTTGGAACTCTGCATTCAGATGCTTATATCTTTCCTTTTCTCCTTTGCTTTTCGCTTCCCTTCTTTTCACAGCTATTTGTAAGCCTTTTCATTATAGGGGACTGGAATGCAAAAGTAGGAAGTCAAGAAACACCTGGAGTAACAGGCAAATTTGGCCTTGGAGTACAGAATGAAGCAGGGCAAAGGCTAATAGAGTTCTGCCAAGAGAACACACTGGTCATAGCAAACACCCTCTTCTGACAACACAAGAGGAGACTCTACATATGAACATCAACTGATGGTCAACACCAAAATCAGACTGATTATATTCTTTGCCACCAAAGATGGAGAAGCTCTATACTGTCAGCAAAATCAAGACCGGGAGCTGACTGTGGCTCAGATCATGGACTCATTATGACCAAATTCTGAAATTGAAGAAAGTAGTGAAAACCACTAGACCATTCAGGTATGATCTAAATCAAATTCCTTATGACTATACAGTGGAAGTGAGAAATAGATTTAAGAGACTAGATCTGATAGACAGAGTGCCTGATGAACTATGGACGGAGGTTTGTGGCATTGTACAGGAGACAGGAATCAAGACCATCCCTAAGAAAAAGAAATGCAAAAAAGCAAAATGGCTGTCTGATTGCAAAGGACTGTAGCTAATCCTGCCTGCTGGAGTGCTGAGACTTCTTGATCCTGATACAATTGGAAGGCTATCAAAGGTAATATTAAGGGCAAGATTTTGCCTAGACAATACAGAAGGATGAATATATACAGTCCTGAAGGACAATGGAGAACATGCTTTTCACTTGAGGAAAAAATGTTTCCTTTGACTTAATACTGTAGTCTAAAAATTGTTTGGGAAACACTCAAAGTGGGATGTGCAAAACTTACAAGGTAAATAAGCATTTTCATGTGCCCTCCCATATCAAAAAAAGAAGCACACATATAAAGGTATCACCAAGATCAACTCATTTTGATTGTTTTCTTTCAATTGAGCTTTTCCAGTGGGGATCTGAGGGTAGATTTAGAAGTATGGAGGAGGTTGCAGGACTTGGGCTCCAGGAAGAGTGCCTGAATCTTGCCTAAGTTGCAGAGAAGTTAGGTTTCCAGAATTCTCTGATGTCTCTTAGAATTCTCAAACATGAGAGCCAGAATTTAGCGATGGTCCCAGTCTCTGCATTGTACTAAAGAAAAGCTGAAGTCCAGAGAGAGAAAATGGTTTACCCAGGGGTAGATCCCAACTTGAACATAACCATAACCCTTTTCATGTTTTAACTTTCAGTATTAAGGTAAAATGATGTTTCTGTTGCATTTTCTTGACAAAGAGTCATTTTGGTATTGAGTAAAAGCTAAAATCCAACAAGAAAATCATTATGAATAGCCCTTGCGGATTTGCCTACAAGACTTCTGTGACCTTTTTAAGGGCTCTGCTCCTTCGTTGAACATTTTGCATGGAGAAGCCAAGATTCCACAAGAAAGTTTGAGTGTTAGAACACATCTTCTCCCTCAAATTTGGCTGGGATTCCCATTTTCTGCTGGGGCCCACTGTAATCGACACATGCTTCAAACCCCTGGCTTAGCTCATCCTCATCAGAACATGGCCTTCTCCAGCAACTTCAGTTTTCAGTGATGAACTCTGGCTGTTCTAGACACCTAGAAAACCCTCCTTCCCATCCCATACACCCTTTACCGTAACCATTCATTAAAACTTAGCTCAAAACATATCTCACCAAACAGGTCATCAGATTGAAATGGAGGGAAATGAAAGTTCCAAGCTCTCACACCCATTCTCTATTGGCTTGAGAAACTTAGGGTACAGGAGGTGACCACTATCTCTCAGAGATGATGGTATGATGCCTTTAAATCATCTTTGGAATAATATATTTTTTTGGAGGTACTGTTATGTATAAATTTTGTACTCCCATTTCTCAGATTTTAAATTAAGGCCCCTTTACTTTTGCTGCCAAGTTTGGGACAGGGGTATGAACTAACATTCATTGAATGCCTACTTTGGGCTGGGCACAGTGCTAAGTATTTATACACATTATTATATTCAATCCTCCCAACAACCCTAAGCAGAGGTAGTTATTCCCAGTTAACAGATTAGAAAATTGAGTCTCACAGGGGTAAATGTTTATGAATAAAAGCAGATAATTAGTAAATTTTGGAGGTGGTATCTATACTCAGGTTTGGCTTCCAAGCTCATACTCTTCTTTTT
Source organism: Capra hircus (assembly GCF_001704415.2). NCBI lineage: Eukaryota > Metazoa > Chordata > Mammalia > Artiodactyla > Bovidae > Capra > Capra hircus. The sequence continues at coordinate 16,123,273 of NW_017189517.1, read as the reverse complement.
CCTCATCAGTGGCTGAAATTACTCTATGTGCAGTTGCCCAGGAAAGACGAAATCATACCCTTTTCTAAGTGTTTCTCCATGACAAGGAAGACTCTAGAACACACTTTTGTACAACTAACTACCTGAGGACACCCCAGTATCTTTCAGGCCCACTAGGATGCATACTGGCCAATCAAAATGTAAGTGAATGCTCAACAGAAACACAGGCAGAGTACTCTGGATAATGGCATATCTCTCATGAGTTAATCACCACTTTGGGAGCTGAGCTGATGTTACTAGGCTGGGTGGGTCTTATCATTGCTTGTGCCCCCTGCCTCCAAAGCAGCTGTTTCTGCTTTTCCTGACTTCCCTATTTCTGTCTTATTTTCTAGTTATCAAATCTGAGCATTATCTTTGACTCTTCCATTGCCCTGGGCAAACATAAAGCAAATTAGTTCATTCTTTCTGTGTCTTCCCCTTTACATTCCCATTACTACCAGTTATTTTAAAGTTATTTGGTATTTGCTCGGGCTGACTGCAACCATCCCCTGACATCCAAACTGCTCACTTTAACCTTCTCCCTTTTGATTATGTCATAACCATGCTCACTCTCAAAAACCCTCAAAAGTTTTTCTTGGCCCATAGGATAAAGTCAGAGGAGGTATTATAAATGTTTCAACTTTCTTGAAATCTAGGATTTATCTTCTAAGAAAGTCTTGAGAGGCTTATTCAATTGGGTGAGCATGTGGTTGTTTCTTTCCCATTCTGAGACTCAGTTTCTTCAATATTCTATTTTGAGGGGACCCTTGTGGCTCAGATGGTAAAGAATCTGCCTACAATGCAGGAGACCTGGGTTCGATCCCTGGGTTGGGAAGATCCCCTGAAGAAGGGAAAGGCTACCCACTCCAGTATTCTTGCCTGGAGAATTCCATGGACAGAGGAGCCTGGCAGGCTATAGTCCATGCGATTGCAAACAGTCACAGACACAACTGAGTGACTAACACTTTCTAACACTTTAGGATTATAGAAATAGGTATCGTCAGATAGTTTGGAGGATGGATCAAGAGCATTCTATTCTGATAATAGGCAAATGGAGGCTGAGACTTAGAGAAAAGGAAGATAAGATGAAAGAGGGACAGATATAGAAAACTTCTTTCTAAACATTTCTGCTCACATACCCTCATGGTCCCTAATTTGTGTTTCACTTGAAAATTGACCCTTTGGCTACAGCTATGAGAGTAACATAAAGAGATGAAAATAAAGCAGCCCCACTATTAGAGCTTTGACACCAAAGGTAGAGATTATTAAGAATGTTGGCTGGCCAAGATGGAGGGAAGAGTCTAGACCTGTGGACTAGAAGGAAGCTAATTGGCCCGAACAGCCATCGAAACCATGGCCTTGACTTCATTTAGCCAGGATATATACCCCACTGCTGTAACTAGTTGCAAAGGATGAACAAACATATGGCTATGACTGAATTTAGGAGTGCTTCAGCAAACTACAATCTGGGAGGTTTATAGAGGGAGAGTAAGAGTTCAGATGCTGACGCTAGTAATGAACTATTGGGAAACTGCACTGGCTAAAAATGCATTTGAGTAAAATGAATCTAATTAGGAACCATGTAGCTAGTCATCATAATGATTGGATTAGTGAAGGGACTAGTCAACCATGCGCAGAAAGCTTCTGTGCTCATTTAGGCAAAGTGCTCAGTGACAGATGTATCAAAATGGCTGAGCGAGTTCCTCTTGGCTGGAAATTTAATCCCAGTGGCTTCTGCGCTAGGTCTTCTATATCATTTTAAAAGAAACATGGAGTTGTAGGGTACTGTGCAGATGAAAGTATTTACTAAACTCTCCAAGAGATGTAAGTAACCAGCTTAAGAGGGCAGTGACAGTGGACAAGAGAGAAACAGTTAATGATAAACACTTCTTTGGCTTGAAGACCCCACCAGAGCCAGCAATGGGCCAGTCCAGCTAGACTCATGCCCATGCCACCACCAGGGAGTGTAGGTGTGGGTCTTTTCTGGATCCTCAAGTAGGCCTGCTTTTAAAACCATCTTAAACTTGCCAGTGTGTTTCAAAACACTGTTTGACAACCCCCCTTAGGCCATCAAACATGTTTATATTTTGGATCAAAACCACATAATCACAATGCTCTGGAATCTTCTTAGGGGAACCTTTCCATCTGCAGTGTTTAGCTCAGCAAATATTGGTGTAACAGAGCATCCACTAAACCAAATGCAAATATTCTTTAAGGTTTATTTTGAGCAAAGCACACAATCAGCAGCAATGCTGAGGAGGAAAGGATTTGGGAATTTCTTTAGGAAAGGGAGAAACAAGGCAGGGAACTTCTCCAGCAAAGTTATATTTTAACAACCCCAGGAGTTAGCCACCTCACGCCTCCGAGGAGAAATGGACTTGCTCTGTTCAGCATGGCTGCTGCTGCTGCTAAGTCACTTCAGTCGTGTCCGAATCTGTGTGACCCCCATAGACAGCAGCCTACCAGGCTCCCCCGTCCCTGGGATTCTCCAGGCAAGAACACTGGAGTGGGTTGCCATTTCCTTCTCCAATGCAGGAAAGTGAAAAGTGAAAGTGAAGTTGCTCAGTCGTATCCGACTCTTAGCGACCCCATGGACTGCAGCCTACCAGGCTCCTCTGTCCATAGGATTTTCCAGGCAAGTCCAGCCTGGCATTGATGTGCTAATGACCTGGGGTCTCCTCAAGGGGGTACATTGCTCTCCACTGGGGAGCTCAATAGAGCAAAAGGCATATTTCCTATAACCTTAGAGCTATGGCAACTGCCCAGAACTTAACTGGCCCCACTTGGATAGAAGATTGTTTTTTCCAGCGTGAAATAAATGGATTGTGCCTTGGATGATATAGCTGTTTCCGTTGTCTTAACCACTGATGCAGATCACAGCATGAGTGATATGCAGTAGCAGCCATCCAGAGCCACTGTGAAAGTGGATGCGATGAATGGAGTGGCTGGACCCCAAATGAGTTTGGCCTGCACAATTGACTTCAGGAAGCAGGGCGGGTGCCCAGGAAGGCTTATTCAAGCAACCCAGGTCCCAGGAAAAACAGTCTATGCCAAGATCCATATTTGCCACACCCTCTGCACAGCTCTAGTTACACTAAAGGATTGTTTTAGCCTCAATATAAAAGGATGCTATCATTAATTGCTGAGAAGAGAGGACACAGTCTCCTCCAAGCATACAGGTGCGTGTAGCTCACTCAGAAGATGGTGTCTGTTCCTATTATCTAAACTGTGACTCCTGGCCCAGCATATCGATGACAGAAGATCCTAAAGATGCTGGACGGACATCTTTGCTGCTTCAAGTATGGTCCTTGGATAGCAACACTGGGCACTACCAAGGCTGCTTGTTAAAAATGCAGAGTCTCGGGTCCCACACTCGACTTAAATGAATCAGAATCTGCATTTTAACAAGGATCCCAGGTGATTTGTAATCACATCACAACTTCAGACATACTAGTTTGGTCCTTATTATGTATCTACCAAGAACCACACATCGGATGGTTAGCACAGATAGATGATTCAGGAGGAAAAGCCCAGGTGTCAACGGAGGTAATGGATGGGAAGTGAACAGTGCAGGGCTAGGAGGGGACAAGGGTATAAACTGACAGAAGTTGGAGATAGACTCACTTACTCAGCCTAGGCTCAGGACAAGCCTCTTGACAACATGCTGAGAAATTTATGCTGATGGCTCTGACATACTGAGTAGCAAGTCAGGGTTCTCATCTACTGGGCAGACCCAGGGAAAATGCGAGCATTCCTGGGCTGGAAGGAGCTCTTTAGTACTTAGTCCAAATGGGCAGCCTGATCTCTTCTGTGACTCTATTGTTGTCACTTTCCCATCAGCCATGGTGACTCACAAGGGCTTTTGTTGTTGTTTAGTTGCTCAGTTGTGTCTGACTCTTTGCACCCCCATGCACTGCAGCACGCCAGGCTTCTCTGTCCTTCACTATCTCCTGGAGTTTGCTCAAACTCATGTCCATTGAGTCAATAATGCCATCCAACCATCTCACCCTCTGCTGTCCCCTTCTCCCCCTGCCCTCAATCTTTTCCAGCATCAGGGTCTTTTCCAATGAGTTGGCTCTTCGCATCAGGTGGCCAAAGTATTGGAGCCACCTGATAAGAAGGGCTGTAGCCAGAGAGTTCTTGGAAAGGAGACTAAATATAGAGCATTGTGCTTTCCCATACAGGTGTGAAGGGCTGTATGTAGGATAGACCTCAGACTAAATCCTGTGGTTGGGAGGAACAAAAGATCCAGAGGACTGTGCCTAGTCCTATCAGCCTAGACAGCACTGAGGTTATATTTTCCTGATGGGAAGCTCCAACCTGCTCAGAGGTAGGGAATGGGGAGTTCAAGCCACCAGAGGAAGCAGGGCGGTATTGTTACCCCTCGGTTGCATCTCTATTTTAGGTGAAATGCTGCTATTCAATTCCAGTGTTTGAAAAACTCCACAAGTTTTTCCTCCAGTGGTCATTGAGAAACAACAGATTCCACAAATCTCCCACATCAAATCCAACCGACTTGAGCCATTCAGTTTTTGTTTTCCTTGGTTTTGGTTCAGTTGCTCAGTCATGTCTGACTCTTACAACCCCATGGACTGCAGCCTGCCAGCCTCCTCTGTCTATGCGATTTCCAAGGCAAGAATACTGGAACCAACCATAAAACCACGAAGATAAAAAGAGAAATGATATCAGCATCCCCCCTCTAATCCCAGCTCCAATTTAGTCAGCAAGTGCTATGGAGCTATGCAAAATCTTATAGCTGATGGGATATCTGTGTTGATTTAGATTGAAGGTGGTCCTCAAAGCATCCCAAGGTTATTTTAGGAGTGAAGATGCTGTGAGGTCTTTGTCCTCACTTCGCCTTGATGGTGGCTGCTTGGAGATGAAAGCCTTGTAAACTGTTTCCTGTCCCTAGAGCCTAACAGTCCCCTGTGCCAGTTTAATTTGAGCCGTTTGGATTGGAACAGAATGAACAAGCAGAGGAGGTTAATTATCCTAATTAGAAAAGAAGTGAAGCCATGACCCTTCTAGGTCACACACTTAAGCAAACTTCCCCTGGCTCCAAGCTTGGGGCATTAGCTTGTCACCTGAAGGCCAGAGGATACACAAAACATCCTTCCTCATCTTCTGCCAGAGTCCCCAGAGAAGGATTCTTTTCAGAAATGCTGTGTGATAAGCTTGTGCCCACAGGCCTGAGAGAGGGTTATCTGAAGGTGGTAGATACGTGAGCAGAGCTGGATAGGTACATGTGTGTTGGTTCAACCCCAGGTTCCTCTTCTCTGTAGGGCCAAGCAAGCTCAGTGTGGCTTACTTGAAATGTGGTTATTTCAAGAGCTACACATCTTTCTCCAAGCCTCTTAATATCCTATCTTTAGCTGGCTGAGAATGTTGGTATCTTTCTGGAAGGTAAACTCCTCTGATACTCTGGTGGTCCTTCTTGGATCAATATATTGCTGTTGGGTTTGTTGATCCCCACATACAACACCTTCCTTTTCCTCTGCTCTCCCAAGAACCATCTATTCTTCAAACAGATCAATCCTGCTGCCAGTATAGAACTCACTTTAGATGGTGCATGTAAAAATTCCTGGCACAGTGCCTGGCACATAGTGGGTCTCATTCAGTGTTAGTTTACTCCCTTCCTTCCTACAGGGAAGAATGTAATTTGTTCTGCTCTCTGAGTCTTGTATTTCATGTATGATATCTGGTCAGTTTGTGATCTGGTGACAAAGGGAAGCATAAAGCCTTAGATAAAGCCAGAGAGTAGTGACTGCATAATATTAAAGATCAAACTGGCCAATTAGCCTGACATGCCCAACAGATACGTCTAGCACTTGCCTTTGAAATATCTGGGTACCCAAGGGATGAATAAAAAAAGAACTTAAATTCCATCTTTCAAAATAGACCTCAGATTGTCGAATGATCAATCTGTGGATCTTTTACAATTTGCCTTATTCAGACAGAATAGTCCAAGAACATTAACATCAATGACTCCGAACAAAATGATAAAGTGGAGGTCTCAGTAGGCCTTTTAGTCTACCCAGTCCTGCTTCCCTCGGCCTCCCATCTGCAGCCATCCAGTCTACCTGCTCTTCAAAGTTACTCTTCTCCATCATTTGCAGTAGAGACTGGGAATCTAAGGTGTGAATAGTATCAAATAGTGAATACACTTAAAATACTTGCATTTAATTTTAGAATCTTTTTTATACTTGGTAGTAGAATGTGTCTACATGAGGTGGGAATGAATTTAAATATAAAGACTTGGTGTTCAGGGAAATGGGAACCATCCCAGTTTCTTGTAGTATTGGGTTGGCCAAAAAGTTCATTTGGGTTTTTGTTTAACAGCTTACAGAAAACCCCATATGGACTTTTTGGTCAGCCCAGTACTTATTATTTGTGCACCTTGTACTCGCAGCTCTCTCCACACTCATCTCTCAGACTTTGCAAGATACTCACCCATGTAGAATTGCCCTCTCCTAAGTTTTCCCTAGTACAGAGGGGGTGGCTATCAGGTTTAAAAGTTAAATGGACAGTAAATAGAAGATGTTTGAGATTTGGGGAAAACAGTAATTAAAAATGGATATGCTAATGGTCACACCCTAAAGCAGTATTGGTATTGTAGATAACCACCCCTTCTCATTGGACGAGAGTGACACAGGAGACAAGTCTATCAAAGTGTTTATTCTTGGTATGAGAAGTATCTTTTGGACCTGTGTAGGAGAAAGCAATGGCAACCCACTCCAGTACTCTTGCCTGGAAAATCCCATGGGCTTAGAAGCCTGGTGGGCTGCAGTCCATGGGGTCACAAAGAGTCGGACACAACTGAGTGACTTCACTTTCACTTTTCACTTTCATGCATTGGAGAAAGAAATGGTAACCCACTCCAGTGTTCTTGCCTTGAGAATCCCAGGGACGGGGGAGCCTGGTGGGCTGCTGTCTATGGGGTCACACAGAGTCAGACACAACTGAAGCGACTTAGCAGCAGCAGCAGCAGAAAATCTTTATGTTGGAATATAGATCTTATACTGGCAATATGGTACTCATGCAATCATTTTTTCTGATTTCTTGGTCTTGTTTATTTTTTGCTCTGTTTTATTAGTTTCCAAGTCTTGGCATCACACTCTTCCATAACTGGAACAGGTCACTCTCCAGTAGTCAGAATTGGCAGCAGAGTTTTACTTTGTGTTTAGGTGGGTGTGAGGTCAAAAGTAGGTCATCAGGTATAAACTTCATTTGAAACAAAGTTTTTCTTAGAAGAAGTCTAAATCCCAAGTTTTCTGACTGCGGTGTAGGCAAGCTTCTAAGAGCAAGTTTTTCTTACAGGAGAAAGTACCAGGTGCTAGATTTATTTGTGGACTGAGTTATGTCCTCAGAAATATTCAATATTCTAGAACTTTCAAGGTTCTCTTTTTTTGTCATTGAAGCTTTATATTATTACCATTTAAGGAAGAGAGGACCAGATATGCATTTTGAACCTGCTGAGAGTAGGCAGAGAAAATCTGAAGAAGATAAGGCATTTTTTGTTAAGACTGCCACCAAATCCCAAGATTGCCTGTGGCATTATTGACAGTAAGTAAAATCTTCTCTTTATTTATTTTATCTGATTTATTCCAAGAGTCTCTTCTTGCTTTTCAATTAATAATACAAACTTAATTTCAAACTAGCTCTAGCCAGTATACTGTCTTGGAAGCAGTTGCCAAATTTTCCTTGATTTAATTCTGTCATTAATATTTCTGTGCTTATCAGATGGATTTTTGTTCTGACATGGTAGTTGGCCTCATCAGCCATCAAAGTGACTCTGACTGACTTCCACAGATGGGATCAGCAAAACCTCTGCCCTTGGTCAGCTTGAGCTGAGTCCTCAGCCTGCCTCCCTGGCTTTTGGTACTTGAGAGTCAGTGAGTGAGACTGGGACCCTCAGAGGAACTATTTTCCTTGGAGGTAGGCCCTGCTAAAATTACACATAATGCCGAAAATGCCGAGGCCATGCAAAAGATCACAGAGATGACATAATCTCGGAGCATCAGAATGGGGAGCAATTTTAGATTTCTAATCTAAGCTTTTTATTTTACAGAGGCACACACTGAGGGCTGGAGGGAAATGTGGCATCATGCTCAAAGAACTGCAGAAGGAGGGGGAAGGGAAAAGTGCCTTCCGGTAATGTGTATGAAATCTTCTGGGTACCTGAGTGCTTGATGGAAAGTCCTTGTTGCTGTTATTGAAATGCTACTGAAATGTCTCGAATGCCTGTAAATCCACTCTTATTTAATAAATATAACCAAGTGAATACTGTAGAATCTTTCTTGGTGCCAAAGGATTTTGCAGTATCTGAGGTCATCATTCTGAACAGAGATATTCATTGCCCCAGGAATGGGGAAGTTGAAAGTTAGAAGCAGTTCGCCAAATGTGTGCTGACCCTGGAGCAGCCCAAGGAAATCGTCACTTTTACTAAATCTCTAATATCACCTACTCTTTTCTAAAAATGTTCATTGAAGTACAATTACTTTACAATGCTGTGTTAGTTTCTCCCGTACAGCAAAATGTGTCAGTTATAGGTATACATATATCTTCTCTTTTTTGGATTCCCTTCCCATTTAGGTTGTCACAGAATGAGAGTGGGATTCTCTGAGCTATACAGTAGATTCTCAATAGTTATCTATTTTATACATAGTATCACTGGCATATATATGTCAATTGCAATCTCCCAATTCATTCCATACCCTCCCCCTTCTTTTTTTTTTTTTTTTCCAAATTACTTGTTTCTTTCCTAAAAACTCTGGGCAGAAATTCTGGCTATTTGAAGATTCTGACCCATCAGACCCTGATCTGATTTTCCTATCAGAAGAGAGCTAGATGTTATTTTGGAACCTGAAACGAGGGCAGATACATGGTATGCATCCATTGGATTCTCCTTGGGCTTAGCACTAAGACTGAGGCCTCTGGGCTTATGGGAGAGTCTCCCTGCAGAGGAAGTGCCGGAAGCAAGTCAGAATGCTCCTGGGGCCTGGCAGTTAGAAGTTGGGGTATAGTGGTCAAGTTTGTGGGTCCAAAGAGCTATGGCCTTATTGCAAAGAGTGGCACTAGATCAGTACAGACCCTGTCTGAAATCAGTAGTGCAAAGCATTAGGCATGGATGGAATTTCAGGGAACGAGTCGGATCTTTTAACCACAACATCTTCCCAGATACACGTTGCCTTAAAATGTTTCAATAGTAAAGCATGTGACTCTCATAAATGATGACAGACTGTTCCCAGCAGATGTGCCAGTGGATGAATTCAACTCAATATCCAAACCATGATGACAAAAACTATTTGGAAGTGTCCTTTTATTTCTCTGAATAGTCTCTGACTAGGGAGAATGAAGCCTTCTTACCTGGACCAAAGTGTTTCTCTGAAAACAAGTAAGTGATTTGATGATGTGTGGTTGGTCAGGTGACAAACTGGGGTCCTGCAGTTACTCCTGAGTAACTGGGCTTCCCATGTGATTAGTCAGGAGCCTGGACCCACCCTTGCTGGATCCCTCAGCCTCCCTTTCTTTCAAGGTGCCACAGTGTATATCTGAATAAAATCTCAAAGCACTATGATTAATTGGCTGCTGCTGCTGCTAAGTCACTTCAGTCGTGTCCGACTCTGTGCGACCCCATAGATGGCAGCCCACCAGGCTCCTCCACCCCTGGGATTCTCCAGGCATGAATACTGGAGTGGGTTGCCATTTCCTTCTCCAATGCATGAAAGTGAAAAGTGAAAGCGAAGTCGCTCAGTTATGTCCAATTCTTAGCGACCCCATGGACTGCAGCCTACCAGGCTCCTCTGTCCGTGGGATTTTCCATGCAAGAGTACTGGAGTGGGGTGCCATTTTCTTCTCCAATGATTAATTGGAGTTTAAAGGAATTCTCTAGCAGTCCTTGAAAGTAAGAGGAGGCCCTTCAAAGGTGACAAAATAGTGAAGTGTTGGCTGTAGAAATTTTAAGCTTGAAAAGTAGAATTGAAAACAGTCCCTGGGCACCCAGGCCATCGGAGAAAAATCCCAGGTGTGTGATATTAGACATTTGTCCTTTCAGGTTTAGACAGAGGATGAAATTGCCAAGGGGAAAGCCATTACCTTTAAAATAGCTACTCCACTAGCCTTTCTCTGACCTTTTCAAAAGATTAAAGCTCCTCAGTGGAAACTTCAAATTTATAGGAAAAGATGTCAGTATTAGAACATGTTTGGCTGATGTTGCTAGCAATATTATTATATCTAAGAAGAAATCAAGGCCCCAGAGAGGAACATGTTTTGGCCAACATCACTCAGCTTCTAAGTGTTGGGGGAGAAAGAGGGCAATCCCAGGACTGGTTTCAAAGCCTGTGCTCTTTCTACCTCAGTAGAGACTGAGGAGGAGAAAATGGGTGTGGATGAAAGATGCTTTCAAAACTGTAAAAAATATATTGTGGTTGAAAAGAATTTAAAGACCATCCAATTAGTCTTCTTTCACATATATGGAAGCCAAGGTCCAAAGAAGGCTACTGATTGACTCAAGGTCACAGAGAAGAGAGCTTACCCAAATTTTAACACCACATTCATCTTCTCTGAACAAGAACCTAGGTTAAAAAGTACTGAAATCTATTCTCTAGCCTAGTGACATCTGATTCCATGACTAAAATATGATTCCAAACCATCCTGAACATTTTCAATCTGTCTTTTAAAGGTGTGGTTTATATAGAAACCCTGTTAATCACAACATACACTCATCAGAGCCCAATACCTTGATTCTGGCCTTGGGGACAGCCGGTACCCACACTCTTGTCAGCTATCTAGGAAGCTCCTGTCACTGGTTATAAAGTTATCCAGGCAGAAGAGTATGAATTGTTGGGTAAAGCCATACCCAGTTGTCAAAAACCAAAAGTTTCTTATGAAGTTTGTTTCCAATGGTGACATTAGCTTGACACTTATATGAAGACATCACAACAGACATTTCCAGCTAACTGTCTAACTCTTGCATAGGCCCAGCATCCACAGCAGGATTTGGTTCACAGGTCATTTCAGAAGTTTGGGTTTAGGATGGTTTTCTTCCTCTCCCTCCGGGGGGACATTTAAAGGTATGTATCACTACGAACAAAGCTAGTGGAGGTGATGGAATTCCAGTTGAGCTATTTCAAATCCTGAAAGATGATGCTGTGAAAGTGATGCACTCAATATGCCAGCAAATTTGGAAAACTCAGCAGTGGCCACAGGACTGGAAAAGGTCAGTTTTCATTCCAATCTCAAAGAAAAGCAATGCCAAAGAATGCTCAAACTACCACACAATTGCACTCATCTCACAGGCTAGTAAAGTAATGCTCAAAATTCTCCAAGCCAGGATTCAACAATACGTGAACCGTGAACTTCCAGATGTTTAAGCTGGTTTTAGAAAAGGCAGAGGAATCAGAGATCAAATTACCAACATCAGTTGGATCATGGAAAAAGCAAGAGAGTTCCAGAAAAACATCTATTTCTGCTTTATTGACTTTGCAAAGCCTTTGACTGTGTGGATCACAATAAACTGTGGAAAATTCTGAAAGAGATGGGAATACCAGACCACCTGACCTGCCTCTTGAGAAACCTGTATGCAGGTCAGGAAGCAACAGTTAGAACTGGACATGGAACAACAAACGGGTTCCAAATAGGAAAAGGAGTACGTCAAAGCTGTATATTGTCACCCTGCTTATTTAACTTCTATGCAGAGTACATCATGAGAAACACTGGGCTGGAAAAAGCACAAGCTGGAATCAAGACTGCCAGGAGAAATATCAATAACCTCAGATATGCAGATGACACCACCCTTATGGTAGAAAGTGAAGAGGAACTAAAAAGCCTCTTGATGAAAGTGAAAGAGGAGAGTGAAGAAGTTGGCTTAAAGCTCAACATTCAGAAAACGAAGATCATGGCATCCGGTCCCATCACTTCATGGGAAATAGATGGGGAAACAGTGTCAGACTTTATTTTGGGGAGCTCCAAAATCACTGCAGACGGTGCTTGCAGCCATGAAATTAAAAGATGCTTACTCCTTGGAAGAAAAGTTATAACCAGCCTAGATAGTATATTCAAAAGCAGAGACATTACTTTGCCAACTAAAGTCTGTCTAGTCAAGGCTATAGTTTTTCCAGTGGTCATGTATGGATGTGAGAGTTGGACTGTGAAGAAAGCTGAGTGCCAAAGAATTGATGCTTTTGAAGTGTGGTGTTGGAGAAGACTTTTGAGAGTTCCTTGGACTGCAAGGAGATCCAACCAGTCCATTCTAAAGGAGATCAGTCCTGGGTGTTCTTTGGAAGGAATGATGCTAAAGCTGAATCTCCAGTATTTTGGCCACCTCATGCGAAGAGTTGACTCATTGGAAAAGACTCTGATGCTGGGAGGGATTGGGGGCAGGAGGAGAAGGAGACAACAGAGGATGAGATGGCTGGATGGCATCACTGACTCGATGGACATGAGTTTGGGTAAACTTCGGGAATTGGTGATGGACAGGGAGGCCTGGCATGCTGTGATTCATGGGGTCGCAAAGAGTCAGACACAACTGAGCGACTGAACTGAACTGAACAGTTATGAAGGTGGATTCTTTACAAAGAGTATTCTCTTTCTAATACAAATACAAAGCAGTGTGCCAGTTCTAGCTCTACCACTTACAAGCTGTGGGACTTTGGAAAAGTTATTTAATTTTTCTGTGACTCCGTCTCCCCATTCATAAGATGGAAATAATAATATCTGACACGTATTGGATGGTTACTATGTGCTAGTTATTGTTCTAAGTGTTTCATATATATCTACTCCTTTACTGTTCATGGCACTTCCTCAGGTGGCGCTAGTGGTAAAGAACCTGCCTGCCAATGCCTGGGTGAGGAAAGCCCCCTGGAGGAGGGCATGGCAACCCACTCCAGTATTCTTGCCTGGAGAATCCCATGGACAGAGAAGCCTGGTGGGCTACAGTCCATGGGGTCACAAAGAGTTGGACACGACAGAGCAATTTAGCATGTGTGCACTCCTCATAGGTAGGTACTACCATTATCTCCATTTTATAGGGAAGGAAACTGAGGCACAGTTTAAACATCTGCCTGTGATCATACAGCTAGTAAATAGTAGAGGCAGGATTCAAACCCAGAGTGTCTGATTTCAGAGCTCGTGGTACTCAGGCACTACACTATACCTAACTCACTAAGTTAATGTAAGGATGCATGTGTGAGTGCTCAGTTGCTCAGTTGTGTCCAACTCTTTGTGACCCCATGGACTGTAGCCCAACAGGCTCCTCTGTCCATGGGATTCCCTAGGCAAGAATACTGGAGTGGGTTGCCATTTCTTCCTCCAGGGGATCTTCCCCATCCAGGGATCGAACCTGGGTCTCCTGCATTGCAGGTAGTTTCTTTACCATCTGAGCCACCTGGGAAGTCCTAATGTAAGAATAAGTGGGATAATATTGGGTTGGCCAAAAAGTTCCAATCCAGTATGTTAAAAAGTGAAACCTAAGACTAACAAAGAGAAGCACTTGATAAACATTAGCTCTGGTTACCAGTTTCCCCTACCACTTCAAACATTGCCTGGTAGCTTGTGAAAAACTCTATTTCCAAAAAGCTTCCCTAAATCACCCAACCCACCTGAACTTCCCTATGCATTATTGCAACATAAAGCACACAATTTTGGACTAGATTATATATTGTCCTCAGAAAAGATTGTGTCGTTTCCTTCTATATCCTCAATAGAGCCTAATAAACCCAGAAGGGCTCAAGGAGTGTTTGTGGACTGGAATATGCAGTGTGACTATTGGTGTGTGGTGACAGGTCCAACAACTGTTCCCCTAGCATAGCGCTGCCCAAGCTTTCTTGTGCAGGTGAATCTCATCAGAATCTTATAAATGTGGATTCTGATTCCATAGGTCTGTAGTGGACTCTACATTTCTGACAAGCTCCCAGATAGTGCTGAGGCTTCTGGTCTTGTGAATCAAACTTGAAGTAGCAAGTCTGTAGGGCACAGTGTCTTTAGGGTCTTCTCCATAATTGCTATGTTTTAGTAGAGGCATGCTTGAATCCATTTAATAAACTGAGGTATATAAAGACTCACATATCACAATAGAAGGTGAAATCAAGCATTTTATTCTCATGGAATAAAAAGTAATAGGGAAATGTGAAGCTGGTCATGAATAGCCATTCAGTTAAAAAGCCCTCATGAAAAACCCAACTACATGCCAAGCTTAGTACAAATAGTTATTGTAGACAATATAAAGATGAGTTTAAGGCATAGGCTATATATTGCCATGTGGATTGTCAACTTTGGGAAAGGCTTCTGCTTTCTACTCCAGTGAACTAAGTGGACTTTGCATGTCCAAATTGAAATTTGGAAGGGATGTAGTATAATTATTTATTTGTGTGCAAGAATTAGTAATGCCAATTAAGACCATCTAGATTCACTGATTGTATTTAACATTGTACTTTCCACTGTTTATTATTGGAGTAATTGTTTGTGTCAAAGTAATTTCAGAGGGAACACAGTGTAATTTTATCTGAAGTCCCAGTTTTATCTCAAGTCCCTGGATGTTTTACCCTCTTGCATAATAGCAGGAAACACAGACTTTTAAATGGTATGTAGAGGTGGGTTGGAAGATGGGAGGGTGCTGGGAACAGGAGTGGGGAGATGAACCCATTCACGAGCACAGGGAAAGAAAACAACAGCCAAGATATTTATTTACATACTTTTCACAAAGTAAATTAACTAGGGGCAGCACAGGCTATAGAGAACATAGTTCAGTAGTAAGAACATTGGGCTGGAAGTCAGGAGACCTGCAGTCTAGTCTGCTTTCTGCATTGATCTAGTGTGAGACCTTGGGTAAGTTGCCCATGTCTCCAAGCCCACCAAGTAGAGTTAATCATAGCAGTCTTAGTGGTCAGATCTATAGATATTATTGCGTTGACCAACACACTCATTTGGATTTTTCTGTGAGATGTTCCAGAAAAACTCAAATGAACTTGAGGATAATCCATGGCCAGGCAGAAGTGGTATAAAAAGTCATCGTGGTATATAAGCAATTATTGTACATCCATTTGCATCAAAAATTATCCTTCCAACCACCTACATATATGGTGGAAAACCAAGGATCATTCCCTCTTTATTCCAAGGTGGGCATGGGAGAAATACTGTTTCACTTATAGAATATCCTTTTTTGTTAGAGAAGGAGTCTTTCCTCACATATAGCTTATTTTAATTACACATTCCAACACTTTGAAGGATAGAGAGAAAAGATGTTTAAGAGATTGAGCCCTCTCCCAAGCTTCCACCAACTATGTCCTTGATTTAAAAAAAAAAAAAAAACCAACATAAGCCTTATGTGTGTCTGTGCATGAATTGCCTCTTACGTCTAAAAACTGGAGTGTGCCCAAAACCCAACCAGAACTAACAAATGTTTCTGATCAGTCTGCTCCTTAGCCAACTAGGGTTTTATGGGAACAATTATTCGTTCCCTTTCTTATAGATCCTGATTCTGACTCAGTGAGCATCTGGCTCCAGCTTTGGAGCATGACACTTAAATCATAATGTCCTTTGGATGGTGCTCCTCTTGCGGGGTGACTATAACTCAGAACACTTCCTGGGT
Source organism: Capra hircus (assembly GCF_001704415.2). NCBI lineage: Eukaryota > Metazoa > Chordata > Mammalia > Artiodactyla > Bovidae > Capra > Capra hircus. The sequence continues at coordinate 16,107,669 of NW_017189517.1, read as the reverse complement.
ATGCTATTTAAATATCCAACTCAGCATCCTGCGATATAAAGCACACCTCCATGCCATTTGTTATGTTAGGTGCTGTGAGGCACAGCTCTGATTCTGGGGACTCAAATGTATAATAAATCCGACTACACTCTGCTGGCAGTGCACATAATTATAAAATATGCAGAATGCTTGTTATTAACTAGTCTCATGGAGAAAGATCTACCGTGCCATGAAGGATATATTTTGGAACAGAGCTACAAACAGTGATTGATTTTTTAAAATTCATGTCTCTCCTATCCCTTTAATCATTCAACCTTTAAGAACTAGCAAACATTTATAGACATTTAATGAATGGGAAGCAAGGCCCATTCGCAAAGGCTGATAAGAATTATTGTTTGCCTCTTAAGTGAAGATTAAGTTCCAGTTTTGTTTTTAATATGAAATTATTTAACACAGCATTTTTATGGTGTCGATGCAGAAATAGAGACCAAAATATAAATCAGCTGGAAATTAACAAGCAAGTCTCCTAATAGTTATAAAAACAATGAAAGGCATTTATAATCTTTAACTGTTTAAATCCCATTGGATAGGCTATCATTCTTCAGCTGATATTTATTCCCAAAAGACAAGCTTTCATGTATACTGAAAATAAAACAACAAAGTCACCAAAAACATACGCAATTCCTTCTGCAGCGAGGCTACAGCAGTTAATTGTATATAAGACCCTTGTAGAAGAAGGAATGCTCATAGGGATTGACCAGAAGCCCTAAGGATGATGCTAGACTCCATTGTAGTGAGAAGCTGCAGGCGTGCAAGAACAGAGATAGGCTTTGCTCAGTGGATGCTGGCTCATGAACCTTAGGAAGGTGCTTCCCAGGATGTGATTCTACTGGTCTCCTGTTTCAGGAAATATTATAAGCCATAACTACAGAGATGCATGCCTTCATCATGGCTTCTTCCTTCTCTCAAAGGGAGTCTCTTTGGGCATAGGAAATTCTAGAGCTAACTCCTATTAGTGCTCAGGGACTCCTCACTGGAGAGTAACAGTTTCAAGTCATCAGAAATTACAGTTTCCTAAGATTAAGGAGCCTCCAAACACTTGCTCATCTGGGTAGCAGCTGATTTCTTGGAAGTATGAAAGGGTGTCTATAACTACATCAGGTTATTCATTAACTTGGAATTATTCACTTGGAATTCAGCTACCCTCAGTTTCTGCTGTTCACTGCTGATTGGTGACAGTTTCTTCTTCTATCTGACTGTCTGTCTACCAGAGATTGGTGTAGTTGTTACGAGAATACTCTGAAGTCTGACTGCAGAAGATTATTGCCCAGCTCTGCTACCTGTTAGCTGCATGACTCTGGGTAAGTTATTTAACCTCTCTGTGCTTCAGTTTCATCATTTTTAAAATAGGGATAATGATAACTATACTTAATGCACTGGGTTAAATAAAATGGTGCCTATAAAGCACTTAAGCCAATCTCTTCTCCATTAAAAACAGCTAACAGATGTTGGGTTGGGCTTCCCTGGTGGTGCAGAGGTTAAAGCGTCTGCCTGCAACATGGGAGACCTGGGTTCGATCCCTGGGTTGGGAAGATCCCCTGGAGAAGGAAATGGCAACCCACTCCAGTATTCTTGCCTGGAGAATCCCATGGACAGAGGAGCTTGGTGGGCTACAGTCCACAGATCGCAAAGAGTCGGACACAACTGAGCAACTTCACTTTTCACTTTTTTCTTTTTTTAAAATTAGGAATCTTTGGCTACAAGGGACAGAAACCTGACTTAAACTTACCCTTTAAAAAAGGGCATTATTGGCTTGCTAATCATGCTAAATCGCTCCAGTCGTGTCTGACTCTCTGCAACCTTATGGACTGTAGCCCGCCAGGCTCCTCTGTCCATGGGATTCCCCAGGCAAGAATACTGAAGTGGGTTGCCACGCCCGCCTCCAGGGGATCTTCCCAACCCAGGGATAGAACCTGTGTCTCCTGCATTGGCAGGCCAGTTCTTTACCACTAGCACTGTCTAGGAAGCCCACATTTTTGGCCATATCCCATGGCATGTGGGACCTTAGCTCCCTTACCAGGGGTTGAATCCCCACCATCTGCACCGAAAGGCAGAATCTTAACCCCTGGACCACCAGGGAAGTATGTAACCACAAAATCTAGAGATCAAATGATATTAGGACTCAGTCTCTTTATCACTTGTCTTTTGCTTTAAAATATCAAATTTGGACTGGAACTCTCTGTGCCTCCATTTCTTAGTCTGTAAAATGGGATGATAGTCATAATGATAATAAATCTGCTTCATAAGATCATTGAGAAAATTTAATGCATGTGAAGTTGGAGAAGGCAATGGCACCCACTCCAGTACTCTTGCCTGGAGAATCCCGTGGATGGAGGAGCCTGGTAGGCTGCAGTCCGTGGGGTCGTGAAGAGTCGGACATGACTACGCGACTTCACTTTCACTTTCCACTTTCATGCATTGGAGAAGGAAATGGCAACCCACTCCAGTGTTCTTGCCTGGAGAATCCCAGGGACAGAGGAGCCCGTTGGGCTGCTGTCTATGGGGTCACACAGAGTTGGACATGACTGAAGCGACTTAGCAGCAGCAGCAGCAACAGCAGTAGCAACAGCAGCATGTGAGGTGCTTCCAATGCACCTTGGTACACAGCAGACCTTATATAGGTGTTAGCTATTATTAGCTTTATTGTCACTATTATTTTAATATCCAATGTTTCTTCGTTCTGTTATCTTCCCTTTACCTATGGACATCCCTTCTCTCTTTTGCTTCTACCCTCAACTGCTTCTTTTATTCTCCTTCCTATGTCCTTTCCCTGGTGGTAGTTTAGTCACTAAGTTTTGTCTGACTCTTGCAACCCCATGGACTGTAGCCTGCCAGGCTCCTCCGTCCATGGGATTCTCCAGGCAAGAATACTGGAGTGGCTTGCCATTCCCTTCTCCAGGGGATCTTGCCAACGCAGGAACCGAACCTGGGTCTCCTGCACTGTAGGCAGATTCTTTACCGACTGAGCTACAAGGGAAGCCCATTCTGTTTATCATACTCCCCAAGTTACCATCACCCTCTACACCCACCAATTCCAGTCCCTCTATCCATAAAGATGCTATATTGATTTCATACCAGGTCTGGGCAAGCAACAGCATAGGAGATGCACAGATTAGGAATGAATACTTGTATTTATTCCACTGAGCTTCTGCCCTTCTATCAGCCATATCCTCCCCCTCAAATTTCTTCATGCAATCTTTCATAGTTTGGATTTATTAGATACTTTCTATAAGTAAAATAAGACACTGCACTGGTTGCTTTGTTACACTCTGCTTCACTTAAGATGAACCCATTTGCAGGGCAGAAAAAGAGATGCAGACATAGAGAATGGATGTGAGGACACAGCGCAGAAGGGGAGGGTGTGATGAACTGGGAGATTGGGACTGACATATATACATTATCATGTGTAAAGCAAATAGCTAGTGGAAAGCCGCTGTATAGCACAGGGAGCTAAGCTTGGCACTCTGTGATGAGCTAGAGGGGTGGGATCAGGGGGGAGATAGGAGGGAGGCTCAAGAGGGAGGGGATATATGTGTATATATACCTGATTCACGTCATTGTACAGCAGAAACTAACAGAACATTATAAAACAATGATACTTCAACAAAGAAAGAAATGGCCTGAAGAACCCAGTGTGGATATAGAGTTCTGATTCAAACAGAAACTTCACAAGGTCTCCTCATTCCAGGGCCCTGTTACTCTCTGGCTCCCCTCTCAGCACCATCTCTCCCCTGTGACCCCCTATTCTTCCTTGCCTAGACTTTCTCCTAACACTACAGTAAGTTCTGCCTGGGCCCCAAATTACAAACCATTTCTTTGCTATGCCTCGAAAGAAAAACATGTCCATTTTATGTGCCTTAACTTTGGAGCCCTGATGTCATCCATGTGACAATTGGCTAATCAGATAAACTAATTCCAGGTAATATGATATCCTTCCCACCCACCACCAGGAGGCTCTTAAGAAACAACATTAACCGGATTTTCACCTCAATAGACCATGGAAAATGAGATCTGTGGGCAAGAAGTTCCTTTTCAAATCACATCCAGTAGGTAGTTTTGTCAACCTGCAGGAAGGTTGACTTCGTAGAGTCTACTCAATGTGATGTTACTGGCCACTCCCAGACTTCCCCAAAGCCCTTTCCCTTTCTGCCTTTACTAAAAACAAATGCTGCTGAGGTTGGGTTTCAACGTGTACAGATTATCTGGTTGGCTCCATCCACATCAAAGCAGCAAAGATCCTTTCTTTCCTGAGATTCATTTATTCATCTTTCCTTGGGGAGAGAATCCCCAGGAACAAACCCTTAATTAAAATCATTCTAGAGCTCTTAATCATTTCGCCTTTCCTTTTTTTGAGGGGCAGAGGTGTTCAGAGCTCGTTTTCAGGTTACAAGAAGTCCTTTGTACTGACCAGTCAGCAGCAAGCAGGTTGAAATTGGAAGCTGGGTGGATAAATGTAGGGAGGCGAGCTGGCACCTAAGGTGCCTGTGTCATACTGCGGTCCATAGTTGGAACCTATTCGGCAGTCCATCTTCAAAAGCAATTTGCAGTACATCCAGGCACAAATCCAATTAAAAGAGCAGAAAGGGATTTGCATGCATAAAATAACTCTGATGCACAGCTTTAAAAAATGACCCTGATAGCTAAAATTCAAAGGCCTTTGTGAAGGTCCCTATCTGGAGTGTGTTAGCTGATGTTCGAATCCCTGCCCCAAAGTATCTGAAAGATTAGATGAAATTACGCTCTCAAAGCTCAGTGCAGTGTGGTGGCTGGGAACAAAATAAAACTTGACGTACAGCTAGATGTTCACTTTGGTCATTTACCCTTGTGAAGAGGCTTCATTCTTTGAATTCTGGATAGCCTGGGGAAAAAGCCAGATGTCAAAGCACATGGCACAATATCTGGCACCTACTAGGTGCCCCGTGAATATTGGTTGAACTGAAGGAGAGTAGCCAAAGCTCTCCTTTGGTCTTTGGCAGGCACTGTTTGTTGTCTACCCAAGATCAATTTCTCTCTTCTTTGCTAGCATAATCCTGGTTTTGTTTAAGGTGGCAACGTGCCCAGCTAAAGACTCCCTTTCCCAGTCTCCCTTACAACTGGTGTTGGGTAGGTGGGGCACGTAACATAGTTCTAGCCAACAAGATTTAAATGGAAGTTTATTGGGGGTTTCTGGCAAAGATTTTGTTTTCCTGATAAAAAGGTGATGGACGTGGTGGTACTGCTCTTTCCTCATCTTCCTGCCTCTTCGGAGCACTGATGTCACAGCCATCTTGTGACCATGAGGTAACAATCATGAAGGTGAAACGCAAAATACTAAGGATGGTGAAGCAGAAGAGAAAGCTTAGGTTTTTGATGGCATTCTTGAGCAGTAGAACGGATACCTACAACCACCTACTTGGAGCCTTCTGTGACATATTTTTTAAATCCCTATTTGTTTAAACCACTGATCAAATTTTGTTACTTGTAGACTGCTGCTGCTGCTAAGTCACATCAGTCGTGTCCGACTCTGTGCGACCCCATAGATGGCAGCCCACCAGGCTCCCCCGTCCCTGGGATTCTCCAGGCAAGAACACTGGAGTGGGCTGCCATTTCCTTCTCCAGTGCATGAAAGTGAAAAGTCAAAGTGAAGTCGCTCAGTCGTGTCCGACTCTTAGTGGCCCCATGAACTGCAGCTAGTATGATCCTAATAGATATATATATGTCCTTACCACCTTCTTGAACCTGCAAGTGAGTTCCTGGCTATTCAGTGTGCCTCACTAGGGCACTTTGCCCAGGTCAGCCTGCTATGCCAGTGTGGCCAGCTTCAGGCCTTTTCTGACCTCCAGCCACTACCGCCAGTAGAACCAATGCTTAACCTTTTCCATGTCCTGTTTCCTCAGTGCCTTGAGAAGTGATTGTTTTTGTTTAGTTGCTAAGTCATGTTCGACTCGTTGTGACCCCATGGACTGTAGTCCATGGCTCCTTTTGTCCGTGGGAATTCCCAGGCAAGAATACAGAAGTAGTTTGCCATGTCTTTCTCCAAAGGATCGTTCCAATCCAGGAATTACCCGGGTCACCTGAACTGGCAGGTGAATTCTTTACCACTGAACCACCAGGGAAATCCTGAGAAGTGAGAGAATCAAATAAATGTCTATGTCTTAAACCTGTAAGTTATAGTTCTCCAGTGTGTTAGCCTCAAAGGATGACTCCTTCCATTCCAACAACTGAGTTTTGATAGTTGTGGCTGGGATGTCAAAGGACACATTTGGGACCAGAAAAAGAGTGTGGATGTCCATCGACCCCACGTTGGAAGTGGTCACTTTTAAAAGGCCTGACTCTATTTTGAACTACTGCGGGGATGGCGTTTTATTTCTTTCACAGATTTTTAGTTGTCAATAACATTTGCAAGATTCTGAAAAGTACTACAAAAGAGAGCACTGCATATGATTCTCTGCAGAATTGTAAAGTTACTATGCTAAATAAATAGAGAACATGGTTATGATGTCTAAAGCACATACATTTCCCCCCAAACATTTAGTCTCTTTCACACACACACACACACACACACACACACACAAGCCCCTTGAGGAGAGGGAGCAAGAGAAACAGGATTTAGAAACTTTGTTAAAGATGAGCATTGATGAACTGCACATGGGCGGTGCCCCGCTCGCATACAAAGGACTCTCTTGTCTGGTTGTGTGGTCTCTGAGTCCTAGCAACCTATGCCCCTAGGGTGTTTTCCCACCTTCATTAGTTAATCCACTGTGTGTGGACCTATCTTCAGAAAACCATAATGAAAAAAACACAAGTTATACAGTGACTAGCCCAAGAGACACAAAAGATATACTTCCTCTAACTTGAAAATGAACCAAAAAGCAAAAACACTGGCAGACTTATAGCTGCCAAAGCAAATGAAAGGATTGCATTTCATCCCTAAACTTCCAAGTCTTCCCCGTTCTAGAAAGATAGGAAGAGGCGCATGCCAAGTAATGAGGCTGACAGTATTTAGTGCTGCGGAGAAGAGTTCCAACCTCTGCGTCTGCCTTTCTAATCAACGTTGCTCTCAGTTATTTTCCTCCCCACTTTCCTCTCTCTCTCTCTCACCCTCACTCTCTTTTTCTCTCGTAACTTATTGCATCATTGCAATATAAGCTATGGCATTTCTCAGAACATTAACAAGACTAAAGTCACTATGGAATATAAATGGCTTTGAAACATCTCCAGAATGTGTCATAAAAAAGCAGGAGAGATAAAAATTTAAAGACAGAGAAGGTAGAAACATCAAATAAAAGCATCTTTAAAAAAATAATCTTTTTCTCTTGATGTATGGCAAAACCAATACAATATTGTAAAGTAGCCTCTAATTAAAATAAATAAATTTAAATAAAAAAATAATCTTTTTCTTACTCAGTGGAATTTGTCAGACTTGGGTGTGTGTGTGCTTTAGCTACCTGAGAAATGTCCCAGGCAAATAGATTCATATGGGTTTGTGGGGGCGGGGCTAGCCATGTGGAAAGGTGAGGGGAGGAGGGGCTGGTGTCTCAAGTGGTTTCTTATGGGCCATGTAGACATGGGAAAGCGGTAGAGATGTTCAGTTCAGGGAAATGAGACTTTCCTAAGGGTCCTTGTCTAAACCTGTGTGTGTGTGTGTGTGTGTGTGTGTGTGCGTGTGTGTGTGTGAAGTTGCTTCAGTCGTGTTGACTCTTTGCAACATTATGGAATGTAGCCCACCAGGCTCCTTTGTCCATGAGGTTCTCCAGGCAAGAATACTGGAGTGGGTTGCCCAAACCTGATATTGGGTAAATCCTTTTCCTAGGGCTTCTCCAACTTTAGTGTGCATCAGAAATGCCAATAACCTGTGGTGCTTTAAGACTCCACATCCCCAGGTCTCACTTCCAGAAATTCTGATTCATAGGTCTGCAGTGGGCCCTGTGGTTTCTTTCTCTTTTTTTTAATTTAAATTTATTTATTTTAATTGGAGGCTAATTACTTTACAATATTGTATTGGTTTTGCCATACATCTGTGATTTCTATCCTTAATACGCCTGGCAATTCTGCCACTGTCAATTTGGGGACCAGGCTTTGAGAAGCACTGTCTTAGCCGGTGGGGAGAGATGATTCTCTTTGCCACCTCCTTCCGGACTCCAAAGCAGAGGGCATTTCTATTGGGTTAGTCAAAAAGTTCATCTGTGTTTTTCTGTAACATCTTATGGAAAAACCTGAAAGACATTTTTGGCCAACCCAATATTTCTTTGGAAAACAGGCCATGAAGGAAGCAAATGCTTCCACTTGAAATGGTGCTGGCCAGTGCATTTGTGGTTAAGAACATGGGGCTGTTTTTCAGGGGTCAGGGAGATTTCTCACTGTGACTGAAGGGCGTGAAATGTGTGGCCCTGTGTTGGTAGGTGAAGAAACACATGAGGAGGACCCCAGGGAGGCCATAGTACAACGCAGGGAATTTTGTTTTCTTGTGTTCTAGTTTTCTTTCACAGATCTATTCTGAAATATCTCTTTTAAATCCTAAGGCAGCCATAAGGTTTAAAAGGATGCCGGGTTTAGGGGTGTTAGTTGATCAGTTGTGTCTGACTCTTTGTGATCCCATGCACTGTAGCCCACCAGGCTCCTTTGCCCGTGGAATTCTTCAGGCAAGAATACTGGAGTGGGTTGCCATCCCCTTCTCCAAGGGGCTAGGGGTACCCAAAGTGTAATCCTCGGACTTAGAAGCATCCAGCATCACCTGGGAACTTGTTAAAAATGCAGATTCTTGGTCGGTATAGACCTATTGAAGCAGAAACTTGGGCTGGGAACCAGTAACTGGTGTTTTAACAAGCCCTTCAGATGATTCTGATGCTTGTTAGAGTTCGAGAACCATTGACCTAGGAACAAACTACCTTATAAATTCTCCCAGGCCAGGCGGTGTCTGGTGCACATTGCGTGTCCCCATTCCCACTCCACCTCCAACAAGAGGTGTGGTGCCAATCTCAGAGTTAGGATTATGAAATTGTTGCTCTAGCATCTGCCATTCTCTCATGTCTTAAATTCTTCATTTTCAGTAATAATAGGGCAGACAGTTTTACAAATTGATCAATCAGTCGATTGATATATCTTCATATAGAATCTCATCCCTGGAAATTCTGATTCAGTATGTTTGGAATGGAGCTGGAAAAGCTGTATTTGTAACAAACTCCAAGGGCATTCTGAGGCTAAGTGAGCTTTGGTGAGCACCATAGGAGAAAGGTATGTTCAACCAGGATTAGGGTACCATGATGACCTAGCTCAACCTCAGGACCTACTCTGTGAAATGGGACCATGATATCTGCTCAACCAACTTCATAAGATTCCTACAAAGATCAGTGGAGATGATTTATTACTTAAAGGACATACAAGGAATCATAGATCATGCATTCCCCTTTCTTTTCAAATATTAGCACTCTTTGGCCACTCAGAAGTCAAGCAGCGTATCCTGGAGACACCAAAACCTTTTCAAAGATGTATCCCCAAAGACAGTAATACTACAGACAAGTAGTGTCCTCCACACAAGGATGCAAATAGTGTTTAGTATGCCAAGACCATATTATGCCAAATAAATAGCTCTCAACTAGGATGCTTAAGGACACTATTATCATAGCAACTTTTATCTTAGCCATGACTTTCACCTAAGCTATTTTGAGTGCTACAGGAGCTGAGCACACAATCAGATATTTCTCCAACTGTGGTGAGATTAGTTGAGGCTTGTGTGGCCTGATTTGGAGGAAGTCAATACAAATATAGTGAAAGTATAATTAATGTGGATATCACAGCATGATGTGAACACTGAAGGGAACACTTGAATGAGACTTCAGATGCTTGATCTACTAATCTTAGCCTCTCTAGGTCTTAGTTTATAACATGAGGTACCAGATTCTCAAGAGTGTAATGGACAGCAAATATGATTGGGCGTGAAAATCTATGGAAAGGGTCAAAGTATTATTACATTAATTTTGTTTAACCAGAACCTTAAATTAACTGGATTTTCCTGATTCTATGCCCTTGACTCAAAAAGAGGCAACACATGATAAACTTGTGAAACTGGAAATTTCATCAGAGCTGTGTCCTGAGCTCAGTCTGTGTTGTGGCTGTACCTATCTTCATTTCTCCTCCTGGACATTGAGAACAGATGTACAAAATGATAACCCCAAAGCCCTGCAAGGGCCCCAAATACCAAACAAAGATTCAATAATATCTTTAAGGCAGATACATGAAAGCAGAGCATTTCATAAAAATTTGCCAAAAATAGACCAAACTAAATGGATTGTTTCAACATCCTTTTAATTTCAGCCAAACACTTCATCAGAAGATTCTATTAATTAGAACAGTCCATTCCCAGAGAATTTCGATTAACTAATCCTCAGCCACTTTATTTTTAATAAAAAAAAAGGTAAGTGTATTAATTTGGCTTTCTGCCATAGAACTGGTTCGATCGCCAAACCCTGAAGCACCACAAAGATGAAATGCTTTCTGTACAGTTTAGGAGAAACAGTTGAATAAGGAATAAGGTGAGAATATAGTAGAAAGGAGAAAGGTCTGCAGGATTCGTTTTGCTTTTGGTGTCCAAAACCTTGGGGTGTCTTTTTGAGGGTGACTCAGGAGTGGGCTGCTTCCCTGGTGGCTCAGTGGTAAAGAATCTGCCTGAATGCAGGAGGTGCGGGTTCAATCCCTGGGTTGGGAAGATCCCCTGGAGGAGGAAATGGCAATCCACTCCCACTCCAGTATTCTTGCCTGGGAAATCTCATGAACAGAGGAGCTTGGTGGGCTGCAGTCTATGGGTCGCAAAGAGTCGGACACAGCTTAGTGACTAAACAACAACAACAGGAGTGTGGCTTTGAATGATGATCCAGGCAGTGATGATAGGTTTGCCCTGGGAGCCCTTTTGGAGCTATGACATTTGTTTGTGAAGTGACAGCTCCTGATCCCCACTTGGTTCTTTTCCTCTGGTTGTAAGATAAGAATTACAAACACCCATAGTCCTGCCAATTTTGGTTTATACAGTTGGGAATAGGGTGCCTTGATTCATCAAATATTCTAGTTTAACAGATTGCTTCCCTAGTTACCCATTAGGAATTTCTGATTTTCAAGGAGTGAATATAAAGCAAAACATTATTAATAATGCTGTATCAGGTGGAGTATAATTTTATCTTTCTCTGGTATCTAAGTAAGTACTTCAAGGCCTTGAAGGATTCCTGAGCCACGAGGTGGAACATCAGGTCTCTGTGTGTTGTTGATGTGCAGAAGGACCGGCAAACAGAGAGGTCTTTGGAGGATGATAGTGCTGGGAAATCGGCCTTTGCTGTGCTATTCTACTGGGGCGCAACAGGATGCTAGCTGAATTAGTTTGAATATTCCCCTCTATTTTTTTTTCCTCCCTCTGCCAGCTCCTCTCAGCTGTCTTCACTTTGTATGCCTCTTATTTCCATCTGCCTTCTATTTCCTTGAAATTAAGCAATTTTGTGGGATAGGAGATACCTTTGAACCAACATCCAAAGTCTAAATCCATGGAGTCATTCTGAGGACAATAAAAATGCATGGTGGTAGAGTCCTAGGCTGCAGGTTCCAGGAGCATCTGTCACTTAGAAATCTGTGCTCACTCTCACGGCTGCAACACTGACTGCTCGTGATGCCTGCAGCCTGCTGTGAGGACCTAGATAAGGGTTTTGCCCAAACTGACTCTGATCTTTCTTCCTATGGGTCCAGGATTAATGTTCAAGGCTTCAAGGGACCTCAATGATCATGTAGTTCATTGACTTTCAACCCTGGCCACTCCCTAAATTCACATGAAGGAGTTTAAAGGCCAAATCCTTCCTCAGACCATCATCTCACTTTCCTCATTATCTTCACTGTCACACAAAACTAGAGAGGAGGTATTATTGGCTCTGTTTTACAGAGAGGCAAACAGAAGCTCAACGATGTGGCAGTGCCCATATTATACACTCATAAGTAGCAGTCTTAGGTTTGGGCATACGTCCCTTATTCCATTCCAAATGTGAGATCTCTCTCTTTTCTGTAAGCATTGGAACCCTTCCTGTCACTGCTGGGGAGCACCCAGTCAACAGGGTGACATGCTTTTCTGACCTCTCTGGTTATTTGGTCATACTTCCTGAAAGAGGTGAGTTTGAGTCAGGTCTCCACATGCACTGACTCTGTATTCTTAGGGAAAAAGTCCACTATGTCCTACAGGCTGGGGCCTCACTTCCTTGGGGTGGCATAGAGGATTCTTGCTCCTTCCTCCACTCTCAGTTTTTGTTCTTTTTCTGCCTTTGTGCTGAAAAGTTGGTAGAGATCAGATTGCAGAACATGTGACCGGCCAAGCAGACGTGTTCAAATTTTAGTCTCTAGAGCCATGCTGTTCCATTGAACTTTCTGCAATGCTGCAAATGTTCTCTATTTGTGCTGGTCAACATGGCGGCCACTTTCAGCATGTGGTTTTTGAGCACTTGAAATGTGGTTAATGGGACTAAGGAGCTGTTTTAAATTTTATTTCATTTAATTAAAGTTGTACTTAAATAGCCACATGTGTCTAGTAACTTCCGTATTGAACAGCAAATGCCTTGAGGCAGTAGGCAGGGACATAATAATGCTGGTAGTTTAAGAAAAGTACTCTGGCAGCAGTGTGTCAGATATTCTAGGGTGAATCTTGTAAAGGTTAACAGTATGGACACCAAACTAACTTCCCTGGTGGCTCAGACGGTAAAGCGTCTGTCTACCATGCAGGAGACCCAGGTTCGATCCCTGGGTCAGGAAGATCCCCTGGAGAAGGAAATGGCAATCCACTCCAGTACTATTGCCTGGAAAATCCCATGGACAGAGGAGCCTAGTAGGCTACAGTCCATCAGGTCGCAAAAGAGTCGGCCACGACTGGGCGACTTCACTTCATGGACACCAAAGTTAGACTGCCTGGATTCAAATTCTAGTGGTGTCACTTACTAGCTGGGTAACCTTGGGGTCTGCACTTCAGCTTTCTGAACTACAGGATCCCCACCTGCAAAATGGGACCAATAATAGTGCATACATGATAGAGTTACTGTGAGGATGAAATTCATGCATTGTTTTAGTAGAGTGCCTGGCACATAGTAGGTACACCTCAGTAGAATTCTAGAATTTTCTTCTGCTCATGGCTGAGTGAAAGAGGAAAGGGGGAGGGACCCCGTGTTGTTCGACTGTTGTACAGGACCCAGCTGTGTTTCTGTCAATTAAAATAAATAATATTCAGAAAATCACCATCCAGATGTGGGAATTTACGGAGAGGATGGAAATGTGATCCCAAGGTAAAGGAGTAGGTAGTGGGAGAGTAAACCGAGTGACTGTTTTCCAAAAGAACTCCAAAAGCATGGAACCAGTAGGTTCTGGTAGTAAAAAAAAAAAAGGTACCGGAGAGCAAGCCTGTGGAGGAGAAGTCATTGCCTAGATCAATGTATGAAGCTTTTCCTCCATATTTTCTTCAAGGAGTTTTACAGTTTCTGACCTTATATTCACATCTTTAATCCATTCTGAGTTGATTTTCATGTACAGTGTAAGATAAGGGTTCAATTTCATTCTTTTGCCTATGGACATCTAGTTTTCCCAACATCTTTTCTTGAAGAAACTATGGATGGAGAAACTGTCTCCACTGTGAATTCTTGGCGCCTTTGTCAAAGATCAGTTGACTGTATATGCTTGGGTTTATTTCTGGGCTCTTTATTCTGTTCCATTGGTCGATATGTCTGTTTTTATGCCAGTACTGTACTGGTTTTAATTACTACAGCTTTATATTTAATATATTTCAAAATCAGGAAGTATGAAGCCTCCAGCCTTGTTTTTCTTTCTCAAGATGGCTTTGGCTACTGGGAGTCTTCTGTAGTTCTGTATGAATGTTAGAATTTTGAAATATTTCTGTAAAAATAGGGATTGATATGGATTCTACTGAATCTGTAAATCCTAGGCAATAATGTCTCAGATATGGCATGAAAAGCACAAACAATAAAAGCAAAAATAGACAAGTGGGACTTCGTCAAAACAACAAAAAACGTTCTGTACAGCAAAGAAAAAACACAGTGAAAAGACAACCTACAGAATGAGAGAAAATACTTGCAAACCATTTTTCTGATAAGAGGTTAATCTCCAAAATATATAAGGAATTCCTGCAGCTCAACAGCACAGAAGCTGATGACCTGATTATAAAATGGACAAAGTACTTGAATAGATACAAATGCCCAACAGGTGAATGAAAAGGTGTTCAGCATCACTAATCCTCAGGGAAATGCAAATCTACACCACAATGAGATTGTCATCTAACACCCTTAGTCTGGCTATTATTAAAGTAAGAACAACAACAAAAAAAAGAGAATATGCTTGTGATGCATGCATGCATGCTCAGTTGCTTCAGTCGTGTCCGACTCTTTGCAATCCCATGGACTGTAGCCCACCGCACTACTCTGTCCATGGGATTCTCCACACAAGAATACTGGAGTGATTGCCATTTCCTTCTCCACAGAAATTGGAACCCTCAGACACTATGATGAGACTTTAAAATGGTGCAGATGTTATGGAAAACAGTATGGAAGTTCCTCAAAAAATTAAAAATAGAACTATCATATGATCCAGCAATCCCACTTGCGGGTTTATATCCAGTACAAATGAAAGCAGGATTGTGCAGAGGTATCTGTACTCCCATGTTCATTGTAGCATTGTTTACAATAGCCAAGGAAGGACTGATGCTGAAGCTGAAGCTCCAATACTTTGGCCACCTGATGCAAAGAGCCAACTTATTGGAAAAGACCCTGATGCTGGGAAAGACTGAGGGCAGGGGGCAAAGGGGATGACAGAGGATGAGATGGTTGGATGGTATCACCAACTCAATGGACATGAGTTTGAGCAAGCTCTAGGAGATGGTGAAAGACAGGGAAGCCTGGTGTGCTGCAGTCCATGGGGTCAGAAAGAGTTGGACATGACTGAGCAACTGAACAACAAGACATAGCTAAATGTCCATTGACAGGTGAATGGTAGACAAAATATGGTATGTACTTACAATGGAATATTATTCAGCCTTTAAAAAGAAGGAAATCCTGCCATATGTGACAGCATGGATGAACGTGGAGGACGTTATGCTAAGCAAAATAAGCCAGTCTCAGACAAATAATGCCTGACCCCACTTATAATGAGGTATCCAAAAGGGTCAAAATCATAGAAGCATAGACAAAATCATGTTTGCCAGGGGCTAGAGAGAGGGGAGTTGCTGTTCAAGGGTATAAAATTATAGTTATACAAAACAAATAAGAGGTCTGTTGTATAGCACTGTGCCTGTAGTTAACATGATTTTGTGCACTTAAATTTTTAAGAGGGTGGATGTTAAGTGTTCTTACCACAATAAAAACACAATAAAACAAAACTAAAAGCATCAGAAAAAGGAAAGAACATATAGAAGAAAAACTCAACAAGGTTAGAATCTCCAGAAGAGCATTCTTGTACAGTAAATGGAACACTGGATTCATAGTCAAGATACAGCCACTGACCTGCTGTGTGACATCAGGCAAATGACTTTCCCTCTCTGGGCCTTTGCTAACTCATCTGTAAAATGACGGCTTAGACTAGCTTTCTTTAATGGACTCAGTAATGGGTGTTTGGGGAAATGTGTGCTTTAATAAAGGTTTGCTATTGTTATCATCATCATTACTATTCCTACTCAAATGCTTAATTTCTGGAGTTTGCCTTTCTTAGCTTCTATTATTGGAAATGAGTCAGCCCACTGTTGCTGCTCTCATTGGGTCACTTTCTCGAATGAACATCTTAGTAGGTGCCTTAACCACTGAACTTGACCAGTTAGGAAGAGCCTAGCACCACTCCAGGCCTTGGGTCCAGCTCAGCTTCCAGAATGTCAGTCCACAAAGCCGCCTGACACTAGCAAAAATTGTAACTGGAGTTGTGCAAATTGTTAATTAGGCCTGGAAACATTCTCCACTTCAGTTCCCTGATATTTTTTGGTCATGGAACTCTTCCCACGGTTACCCCTGGGGTCTGCGCCTGCTGCTTAATTACATTTGGGCAGCCCCGCAGGCTGTGAAGCGGCCTGGCCACGCCCCGCCAGCCCGCCTTGCTCTTTGCTCGCAATATGCCTTCCGGGCTGGATGATTCACGGAGAACACAAGGCTTGGCATTTGCCAAAACTTGTTCCTTTTGCATTTATCAAAGAGCAGAATAGAATAGAGCAGAATAGCATAGCAGATGGGTGCAGGGGGAAAAGTTGGTGATGAGAGGCAAATAGGACTAGTTACATTCTCTAAAAAGTCATAGTAACGCTACTCTTAGATCCCGTACAAGTGACTCAGACCAATCTCATGATGGGCTTGGTGGTGTGTGTCTCTATCACAGCTGCCTTCTCTCCTTCTGCCTCATCGCCTCCCGCCCCTCCCATATAGTGTTACAGTGCTATGGGCTCAATCAAAACCAAGTGCCACAAGCAAGCAGATGCCCCGTTTTATTTATTTATTTTTTTTGATCACACCTCATGTGGGATCTTAGTTCCCCCACCAGGGACTGAACATGTGCCCCCTGCATTGGAAGCACTGAGTCTTAACCACTGGACCACCAGGGAAGTCCTCCAATAGGCACTTTTCAATGTTACTTCTTAGTGGGTCAGGTGCTATAGTTAATCCAGGGTTGCCAGACTTGCTGTTGTTGTTTAGTCGCTCAGTCGTGTCCGACTCTTGCGACCCCATGGACTGTAGCCTGCCAGGCTCCTCTGTCCATGGGATTCTCCAGGCAAGAATACTGGAGTGGGTTGCCATTTCTTCCTCCAGGGGATCTTCTTGACCCAGGGATCAAACCTGGGTCTCCTACATTTCAGGCAGATTCTTTATCACTGAGCCACCTGGAAAGCCCCTTGCCAGATTTAGGCAATAAAAAATCAGAAAACAGCAAATTTGAATTTCAACTAAACAGTGAATAATTGTTAGTATAAGTATGTCCCATGAAATATTTAGGACATACTAAAAAATGGTTGTTTATCTGAAAATCGAACTTAACTGGATATCCTGTATTTTATCTGGTAACCCTGAATTAGACTAAATGGTCAGTTAGGAGGCTCAGGACAGAGACCTAAGAAGTCCACTGGCTCCATGATATCACCCTCATTGGCCTGGCTCATTGCTTGAAATTCTTGCCTATACAGTGTTCCTGAGTTAAGGCATGAGAAGATTCTGTCAAAACAAGTGTATGACTCAGGAGAGATGGTACACTGAGCCATTAACCAGTATTAATGCATCACAGATCAGTTCGATTGGTGAATTCAGTTATCATCCAATGAGGTTTCTGTAAAATGAGACCTAAAACACATGAATTTAGTTGGAGAGAGAGGATGATGGACTAGGAGTGGAGCCTGGGTGGTGCCCAAGAATGGTAGCAGAATGGAGAACCCAGGGTAGCCTTATACTCTATGATAGTCACCTGTATGATAGGATTGAAAAGATGTTGGGTCTAGTCATGAGCATCTGCAAATAGTCCCCCCAGTAACAGCCACAATGCCTGGGAGCTCACCATTAGGCTTTCCCTGGGGTTGCCATGGCATTCTCTTCCGACATCCCTCAGATGAGCGACAGCCTTGCATAATGAAAAGATCCCAGAGTGAAGAGTCAGACCTGATATTTGAGTCTTAACTTTGCCACCAGTAGCTGTGTGACTTAGCTTGGATGAGCAGGGTGTCCTCGCTTTTCTTTCTTTATCTCTAAGGCTTAAAAAGTGATTCTCGCCTCTGAAGTCTCATAGGATTATTGGAGGAGCTCATGAAACACCGTAGGTGTACACGCTTTGAAAAGAAGCCCGGGCAAGATGCTTTAGCGGTTCTGACACATATCCTCCTGGATGCGGCAGCACAGTCCTGATTACCTAGTGTGTCACAAAGCTGTTCTCCTGGAGGGGAGAGGTGGACCAGAGGAAGGCCAGGCATCATGGGGTGGTGGTGGCTGCTGTGGCCTTGTGGGGTGAGGAGGAAGAGCCCAGGCAAAGGAAGCTGTGCCTGCCTCCCCTGCCCCCAAGTAAGCTGCCGGCTCTAGCATTTTGCCAACGACTGATCCTATGGCATGAGCTCAGAGCAGGAAGACAGGCCTAGAGGGAGGAGGTACGGAAGACTGCCTTGAAATACTGCGGGCGGCATTCACCAGCTCTCAAGGAAGAGCTCCAAGTTTAGGGGGGCAGGTGGCCAGCGGAGGTTTTGAATCTACCAGAGGAAATTATCCTCCCTCTGTGTGCCCAGGATAAGATCTCAGAGCCAGGGAATGTTTGTAAATGGACTCTCTCATTTAAATAAATCCCACTTAAATATTTATCAGATCATGAATATGCATGTTTCTCTCTCTCAGCGCTGGAAAGAGAACGGGCATGTAATTTTTAGATGGCACATAAATAATGTAAGGGGGGAAAAAGGGATCTTTGTTCTATGTTGACTGGGTATTTACAGCATCACAAGAGGTCTTGAAATAATGAACTGATTTTTTGCTTTCCCAGTCTAAATGTGCACGTGGAGTTTCACCTTTCCTGTCTTCAGGGTGATTTGCATTAATTTGTATCCTCAAGGAAGGATTTGGGAGGCAAGAAAATGAGGATGGTCTAGTTACAATGATCAGGGAGCGAGTGCTCCATAGCAACCCAGACCCCAAGCCCCTCTTCACGGGCTGTCCCCACCTTGGATTGCGATGGGAGAGGCCAGTGAGCAGCATTGGTCCTGAGGTCCCCAATTCAGATGCTCAAAGGGGAAGATGACAAGACACTTCTGTCAAAAGCAAATGACACTGGGTTGTATAACCACTGTCCGCCCCAGCCACGAGAACTTGAACTTGGCTCTGGGCATTGAGCAGAGTTCTAGGGAAAAGGGAGCAGGGCAGTTCTGATGAGGATGTGGGGTAGACTGAAACACAAGAGCGCCCTAAGCTCCTATGGGAGAATGGGAGCTACGGCCTGGTGGTTCCTACCTCACTCTTCTGTTTGGCTGAGAAGCAGTTGCACCTTGAGTCCAGGGTGTGAGCAGGTGAGAGGGGATACACGCCCACCTCTGAGTTCTCTGTGCTGATTCCCTAGCTGTCCTTCCACACCTGCACAGTCATGGCTTTGAGGATTAGGCCTGATTTGCCAGTTTTCCATACTTTTCTCCTTTATCAGTTGGAGAAATTGAGAGAAAACTGGCTTATCATTTTGCCCTGAAGCATCTTCAAAGATAGCATCCTCTCCTTGTTAATAAGCAAACTGGAAGTTCCTGTCCGTGTTGACTAGGAGACAGAACACTGTACTGAGAGTTAGGCAACAGGGTGTCTAGCACCAGCTCCATGACTTACTGGGAGTGTGATGTTGAGCAAATCACTCAACCTTGCCTCTACTTTCTCATCTGTAAAATGAGGATCGTGACAGGTCCTCCCTTGTAAAATTGTTGTAAGGATTAGAGATGATGCATTAAAAGGCTTAGCGAGTGCTCAGTCAAGGGAGGATATTAGTCTGAGGAACTGATTACTCATTAGTCCTCAAACCTCCCAGAAAAGCTGAAGCCTTTCATAGTCAGTAAAGAAATAATCCGTTGACCTAAAATCATGTGAAAGTCTGGTGGGCTGGAAAGATTGCCAGATTCAGTGTTAGGAAACTTGGGGCCTGCTTTTACTCCTCATGAACTGCGTGACCTTGGACAAGGCACCTCCCCTTTTTCCTTTATACAGTGATACCCTTGCACTGCCCTCCTCCCCGGGTAGGAATGACAATTAAAGACAGGAGAAAACTGCTTGGAAGTGTAACATGGTAGGTTTTCTTTTGAACAATATTCATTAGAATAACTGACTGCTCTCCATTTCAGAGGGTTCCAGTTAAGCAATAATTTTGAGATCTCAGTGATGTATTAGGTAAGATCAGGAAGGCAAATAGTTCATGGAAATATTTCTGTAATTTCAAGGTGGAACATTCAGAGTAGAAAGGATGAGGCTGGAAGCAGAAGTCAGATCCACAGAGCTCTAAATAGCTTAGCAGCAGCTATAAGGAATTACGGGGTCAGTGAGAAGGTTGCTTTTGCCTCCTATTTTTGTCTTCTTTCCATCTCTTCTTCTAAGATGCCTTATTAAACTGAAGGGGAAGAAGTACCTTTAGGTATAGTGATAAGACATCCAGGATTTTCTGGAGCAGTCCAAATTCCATGTATCTTCCTTCTTTTCTCAAAAGGTGATTCCTGAAGTTAGGAACTAAATGCGGTTTCATGTTGATGTTTTGGTAACATGTTAATCATTACCATAAGTAATAATAGCTACCATGAATTGAGTATGTTTCTGTTTATCAGACACTGTGCTCAGCACTTTCACCATATCATATTTAGTTTTCATAACAGTATAATTATGATATATGTAGATACTATATGATATATGATATACATAGATATCACAACTATTGCCATTTTACAGACACTCAGATTTTAGCCCAAGGTCACCCAGCAGATTGATGTCAGAGAGGGGATTGAAATCCTCAGGCCTGTCTTGGAATAAATCAGAAAGAAAAGGAAATACATCACAGGACCACATGTCCTGTTTCTATGCTCAGAAGATAGGCCACTGTACCAGAGAATCTGCAACATCTGCTTGGTGGAGATGGCCCTGAAGATAAAGTGATGGGGAAGTTAGAGTTTAATGGATGCTGACTTTGGACTTCTGAAGACTGTCAGTGAGGGCAACTGTTATATCTCATCTGTAAGACCATCCTTCCCACAATGTCTCACAAAATGACCAGTGATCTCCCATGCTCTCCAGCTGTTGTCCTCTGCCTTCTTTTCATTGCCCTCCCATTGGCTGATGCACTTAAATGATGACTCACCCAGTCCTATGGCAAATGGCTGCAGGGGCTTTCAAACGAAACGAAAGGCTGGAAGGGAGCTTGCAAATAGAAACATGGTCCTTCCTCCCCTTTTCCAATATTTGCCAACTTAAGCCAAACAAATGTATTAATAAGACCATAAACTGAGCTTTGCTTCACAATTCTAGGATTCAATATGTATACTACAAATCCAAGGGAGCCTAAAATGTGTCAGAAAAGACATATGCTCTGCTTTCTGTCAGCTTATTAAAAAATGAAAATATAGATGTATTTTTGGTAGAGCCACTGGCTTCATGTTTTCCATAGAGCTTGTCTGTTCAGCTTAAGTTGCCTTTAGGCATTTGTATTTGCTTGTGAATAAAGAGAATGCTACTTTCTGTTTTATTATTCTCCACAACATGTGCCCAGTAAGACTGCAAAAATGCACTCTTGTGGCTTTACCAATCACTCCCTTCTCTTCAGTTATGGGTATAGCCTTAGCGATATATGAGGCAGAAAGAGAGCTGGCTATGAAGTTAGGATTGCAGGAAACTACTGACTGCCCCCCCTCCATCCTACCCATCACCAGTACTGCAATTCCAAGAGCAAGGCTTCCTTCTTTTGGCCCGAGGCTTTCTGCACTTGGGAGCTTCCCTGGTAGCTCAGCTGGTAAAGAATCCGCCTGTAATGCAGGAGACCCCGGTTCGATTCCTGGGTCGAGAAGATCTGCTGGAGAAGGGATAAGCTACTTGCTCCAGTGTTCTTGGGCTTCCCTGGTGGCTCAGATGGTAAAGAATCTGCCTGCAATGTGGGAGACCTGGGTTTGATCCCTGGGTTCAGAAGATCCCCTGGAGAAGGGAAAGGCAACCCACTCCAGTATTCTGGCCTGGAGAATTCCATGGACTGTATAGTCCATGGGGTCGCAAAGAGTTGGACAAGACTGAGCGACTTTCACTTTCTGCACTTGATGAAGACGCAGAGATGTCTTAAGTGAGATTGTGCGTCAGCCATTTCTACCTCTGTGTAATGTTAATAAGATTCCCAGCTCCTTTCCTGAGAACAGGTTCTGATTCTGATAGAGGAAGGTGAAAATCAGCACATTGGAGAGATGACGGGGGTGGCCCTAAGGCACAGACAAGATGAGACAGGGCAGCTATGAATCTCCATTCAATGTCGCAGTGGTCACTCCTTTCCTGTGACTCTCATAAGTGCATAATAATAATGGCTAACACTTACAGAATGCTAAGTAGGTGGCAGGAACTGTTCTAGGTGCCTTCCATGGATGTCATATGCACAGTGATCTTATAAGTTAAACACAGTTTTTTATTTCAATTTAAGGGTGAAGAAACGGACAGGCAACCCAGAACCCATTCTTGCTGGCCATGGTATGGCCTGGGGGGATATCATAGGAGTCACTGGTCTGCTTAGCATTTGTGGACCATTTAATGCAGTGAGCTGACTTGCTAATCCATGCAAGGAATAGATGGATAAGAAAGCTTTGTTACATATACACAATGGAATATTACTCAGCTATTAAAAAGAATGCATTTGAATCAGTTCTAATGAGGTAGATGAAACTGGAGCCTATTATACAGAGTGAAGTAAGTCAGAAAGAAAAACACCAATACAGTATACTAACGCATATATATGGAATTTAGAAAGATGGTAATGATGACCCTATATGGGAGACAGCAAAAGAGACACAGATGTGTCTCTGTGTCCAACAGATTTTTGGACTCCGTGGGAGAAGGCAGGGGTGGGATGATTTGAGAGAATAGCATTGAAATAAGTATATTACCATATGTGAAATAGATTGCCAGTCCAGGTTCGATGTATGAGACAAGGTGCTCGGGGCTGGTGTACTGGGATGACCCTGAGGGATGGGATGGGGAGGGAGGTGGGAGGGAGGTTCAGCATGGGGAACACATGTACACCCATGGCTGATTCATGTCAGTGTATGGCAAAAACCACTACAATCCTGTAAAGTAATTAGCCTCCAATTAAAACAAATAAATAAATTTTAAAAAAAGGAATAGATGGAACTGGCTGTATCCTCCAAGCAGATGAGTACCCAAGGAAAGTGGAAAGGTACATAAACGCTTTTAGTTCTGTTGGGTAAAGCCTGACAGAACACACTGGGACTCTGTGGGCACAGTAGGATGAGGCTGTTTTCTTGCATCTTAACCACTTATCTGCAGAGCAGTTCTTTTAGCTGTAGGCAATTGCTCAGTCATATTTGGCATTTGATTTTAGTTTATGTCATTATGGCATTTGTCTTTATTCCTGAGAGATAGGGTGCAAAGTATATTACTTCCATCATGTTGATAAAAGAATTGAGACAGAGTAGAAAAGACTTAATATGAGAAATCTGTGGCTAGCCTTTAGATTTTGGGAACCCCACATTTTAAGTAGAGTTACAGATCATAAAACTCAACAAAATAGGGAGCACTACATTTTTTGGAAGCTGCAACCTCAGACTTAAGAACTTTAAAGACCTTTCCAGCTTGGCATGTCTAAGATTTTTCCCAATGCTACTATCTAGCACTGTGCTAGGTGGTGGAATCAAAACATCACTTAGATAAGCCTTAGTCCCTCCTCTTGAAAGTTACCACCTTATTGATGAAACTTAACACACTTATACTGTTGGAAAAAGTCAAAAGATGGAAGACAGTGTGTAGTTTTGATAAATAATATTGCACTCCTTCTTGCCACACTGTACCAAAGAGAAACCAGTTATTCTTTCTTCAGTGTTTTCAGGAGAAATACACCTCTGCCAAGAGCTTCCCAAGAGAGAAAGAGACCTGACTAAACTTTAGAAGATTTGTCTCAGTCTCTCAGAAGTATAAAATGCTTCTATGTAGTAATTCTGTGGTTGGATTCTTGTTGGATCTTAGAAATTTCATCACAGATGCAATTCATTTTAGTTTCAAGCAAGAAAAATTTTAAGCAATATAAAGCTTATAAATATAAAGCGTCAAATCTCTTTTGCAAAAATTACCAGGTTTATGGTGCTCATTGCTGATTATCTTTGTTCCTGATTCATGTCTGTCAGTAGTTATGGTTTCAGGAACAGGACTGGTCATTGCAAGGTCAGCAAAGTTTGTTTTGAAGGCCTTGACACCATGCTTTTTATCCCTGGATTCAGGGTCCCACTTTTTTCTTTTGCATCCCCCCCACTTCTATTTCTCCATACAACTATTTTGTATCATATTCCTGCTAGTTATCCCTGTCTTTCGGGACTTCATAATTGAAGGGAGATCTTTGAAGATCCCTTTTCCTGGGTCCCTGGGGCAACTCCCTTTATGTGCATGCTCAGCCAAGCCTCGGTAGGATAGAAGAAAGAAAGAAAATCTGTTATGGAAAGCCTACGGAAAGCCCTTTGGATTATAGGTGTGTGGCTCACTTCATCTGGTACAGATACCTGAGAACTGACTGCACAAGCTCTCACATCACTTTTCATCCTTGTCACATTGCCTACACAATTTGAAATAATTTGCCTTTCACTGGGAGCTGTAGAAATAAATACCATGCTGCTTTGGTCTTTAGAGAACACATGCGGATCTCTAAATACCACTGGTAGGTGTGAAATAGGGCAATGTCTATACCCTAGCTTTTGAGGGTGGTGGTGGTGGTTTAGCCTCTATGTCCAACTCTTTATGACCCCATGGACTGTAGCCCTCCAGGCTCCTCTGTCCATGGGATTTCCCAAATAAGAATACTGGAATGGGTTGCCATTTCCACCTCCAGGGGATCTTCTCAACCCAGGGATTGAACCCAGGTCTC
The DNA here is from genome assembly GCF_001704415.2 of Capra hircus. NCBI lineage: Eukaryota > Metazoa > Chordata > Mammalia > Artiodactyla > Bovidae > Capra > Capra hircus. The sequence continues at coordinate 16,083,051 of NW_017189517.1, read as the reverse complement.
AAACCCAGGTCTCCTGCTTGGCAGACGGGTTCTTTACCACTGAGCCACCTGGGAAGCCAGATTTTGAGAGCCCTCAAATGTTAATGACCCTGTACTGGCTGAGATTCAGGGACCATCTAGTGCACGGCAGGTCTATCCTTTAGCTAAATTTCCTAGCACTAAAATGTTTGTTCTGCTTCCAAGTTGGTTGGATCAGGAAGGTGATATTTTGGTAAAGAGGCTGGGTCACAGAAGAACTCAAAATCAAGGTTAGCACATGATCCAGGAGGAAGTTGAACATCTAATATATAATCTGAGGCCATAATTTACCCAAATCCATCTCCTTCAGTTCCTCACGCTCCCTGAAATCTCCCATTTTGTTTTTAGTTAAGGTCTGTCATTCAATCACTCATTCATTTGTCCAATTTACAAATAATAATAATCCAGGTACTGTATTATATTCAGAGTGCTGACAGGGGTAAGATGACATTCTTGTCCTTAAGTCCACAGTCTTGTGAGGGAGAGAAAGACATAAACAAAGAATAATGATACTGTGGTATAATCAGTGCTATACTAGAGGCATATGCAAAGTACCATGAGGACCCAGGGCAGGCAGTGGTGGACACCTAGACCTGGGAAAGAGAATATTTGCGCAGAGTTTTGAAGGATATGTCATTTACCAGTTAGAGAGGGAGCATGTTTGTGTGTGTGCCAGGGTGGGTGGTAGTGGGTAAGTGGAGTGAGGGGACTGAGTGCCAGAAAGTTGGGACAGTAGGTACACAGCCGTGGAGGCACGCCTGCAAAGAAAAAGAAAACAAGGGCATACTGCACATTGCTTATTGAAAGTGGCATGCTTCCATGTGGCTAGAGTATGGAGAACTAGTGGGTAAGGACTGGGAGGAGATGAGGCTAAAAAAATGGGTCAGAGTTTAATTGGATCATGAAAGGCCTTCTGTGCCATGCTAAGAAACTAGGACATGATCCTAAGAGTAATGGGGCACTGCTGAAAACTTTTAGGCAGGGAAGTGATGTGATGGGAAGATTGCTATTGGTGGCAATGGTGGGCGTCAAGATCAGGAAGATGAGGCAGGAGGTGATGGTAGTCTGAACTTGAGTCAGTGGTAGCAGGAATGTAGAAGAGGGTCTTTTTTTTTTTTTTTTTTTTTGCCACACTGCACCCCACGTGGGATCTTAGTTCCCTGATCAGGAATTGAAACTGCGCCCCCTGCAGTGGAATTGCAGAGTCCTAACCACTGGGCCACCAGGGAAATACCAGAATAGGGTCTTTGATGATGAGATATGAGGGATGATGAAGAAAGATTCAAGGACAAGGTTTCTGCTTCAGGCTAACGGGCAGTGCCATTCATTGAACCTGGGGATATAGGTGGAGCATATCGTTTCTTGGGAAGATGATAAGTTCAGAGTTCTTCAGGTTGAGTCTGAGAGACTGGTGGAGCATCAAGGAAAAAGTTTTAGGGAAAAACTAGACATGTGGATCTAGACTTGGGGAGAGCCTCTGGAAAGCTGTTGTAAACCTATAATTGTCGTGCCTAGTGAACCCTTTTGAATCTTTAGAAAAAGTGGATATATTTCAAGAAACAAAACTGCATTATCCATTGTCCTAGAAATTCATATTATTTTTGGTAAGAAACAATCCATTCATTTTACAGAAGCCTTGAGATTGCAAATGAGATTGCCATTTTCAGAACTTGAGGGGTATTGGAGTGAAGGACACTCTTGAGAATTCCAGCAAACCTTGTTAGGAGTGTGTCGTGGCAGTGCCTAACTTAGAGATCTGCCAGAAAGGGTTTTAAGATCTCCTGGGATATCGTAGTCTACCAACGAAGCACTGTTTCCTTTTCTCCTCTATCTCAGGACTCTTCCTGGAAATGTTAAGACTGAGCACTAAGGGGCGAGCAAGAAAAAATGAGAGTGTGCCAAGGGTCTCTGGCTAACTTCCAAATATGCGTGATTATTTGTGTCTCCATACCCCTCCCTAAGAGTGGTCATTTGAAAGAGAGTTCTGACTTCATTATCAATGGAAATGCTATAATAGCTCACAAAATTTTAAAACCTAAAAGGATCACTCTAGATTCTACTTACTTAATATCTTGTCCACAGTCCCCTGCTAAACTGTGAGTTTATTAACGGCAGACACTTTGCTTCTTCATTTCCATAATCCCAGTAATGTTCTAACACACAGACCCTGCTCTCAGGAGTTTCTGAGTTGAAGAACAATTGAGTCCACTTCCTCATTTTTGCAGATGTGGAATCTGAGGACCAGAAAGGCTATATGACTTGCCCAGGATAACATGGCTACTTAATGGAAGAGCATGAAACAGAGGATACGGTTTGATGATGCTTTTCTTCAACATCTTGACTGAGCCAATCACCTCTCACAACAGGGTGTTCTTGATGTGTGCTTGGAGGCTCTGAGTATATGAGAAGAGACAGAATGTTTCTGGAGAACATTCTGTTTCTCAGCATTCCTCCTGACTTCCTAGATACAAAATAAACTCTTGAAATTACCCTTAAAAACTTGCGGCATAGAATGTTGGTACTTTGTGTGACTATATGCCTATGAGAAGGCAAATGTGGCCCCTTAAGTCTACAATGCAATGTATGTCAACCTCAGTTTAGAGAACTCTCGAAACATCTCTTTCCCGTAATAACTCATTATAGGTCTGCCATCCATGAATTCATCTAAGCCTTTATCTGGGGGGAGAGGGAAGCTATTTATATTTTCAGTCTAATCCACCACTCGGTGTAATGAGTTCCATATGTTTCTTCCATTTTCTACCTGATGTGAAAAGTAAGGCTTCCTTTATATGTCCTAAACTCACCTCTATGGGCTATATGCTGGTAAGACACACGCACACACACACACATACACACTCACTCACTCTCTCACATATACACACACACACTCTCTCACACACATGCACAGTCTTTCTCTGTCTCTGTTTCATACTCATTCTCTCTCTCCCCTCTCACACACACACACTCTTTGTCTCTGTCACACACATTCTCTCTCTCTCTCCTCCTTTCTCTCACACACACACACTCACACACACACATACTTTCTCAGTCACCACATTCTCTCTCTCCCCCTCTCACACACACACTCTCTCACACTCTCTCTCTCACATACACACTCTCTGTCTTATTGTCTCTCTGCCTCTCTCTCACACACACACTCTCTCTCTCTCTCTCTCTCTCTCACACACACACACACACACACACACACACACGTGTGATTTAGGAGGGAAAATGACCCCACTATTAATCGTCATCTCTATTTACAAGTGTATTAAAAATTCAAATGAAAGGAAGCTGAAATAATGCAATTCAAAGTGAACACAGTGGCAGCTAATTACCCCAAGGAGAAGGACGTAAATCCTTGACAAAACAGAGGCCGGTTGACGCAGGACTCGGCGGAAATAAATGAGAGGCCTGCTAGGGAATCGGTGCCTGGCCGCGCCCTGCCTGCCTGCGGTGAAGTTGAAGCACCCTGTGCAAGTTCAGCGTGGCCCAGGAACAGAACCTGTCAGCCTCCTCGCCTGACATGATCTTAATTAGCCTCTGTTCTACTGCCGAGAAAGCCTGCTGAGGCAGTTAGCACCAGAGAATTAATCAGATCGTTTGTGGAGTCGACAAAGCAGGACAGCAGTCGACACTGGCAACTTATTGATTGGAAAGGATCCATGAAGACTGGGAGTGTTGTAGGCTCTATTCACGGCCCTCTTTCCCCCTGAAAGAGGGTGCTCCACAGAGGCTGTGGGGGAGGTGCTCCCCCTTAATCTCTGCCCCTCCCCACCAGCATATTCTGTCTTCCTGGCTCCTGTACATGGTATGGCTAAGACATCCTGTGTAGCTGTGTTGATGCCAAACAATGTGTTTGACTGTGAGGGAGAGGGAGCGAGCACTGTGGATTTTGTGGCAAATTGCACTTTTGCTACAGGATTAGTTAGGAAAATGGAATATTGCCAGCGTTTCCCTCCCTCCTTTTGTTTACTGCCTATTTTCAACAGCTCTGTAATTGCTTTCCATTTCGTAAAAGGAACATTGTTCCCTTTTTTGGTTTTTCTTTTAATTGTGTTGCTCGCCCTAAGCTCTGACGTTTGGGAACATTGATGAGAATGCCATGTTGTTTTGGGTTTGGATACCCACTAGGCCTTAGCCATCAAAGCAAAATTATTGCTAGAGAAGGCAGTTGGGTGGTGGGCTCAGAAAGACGTTTAATGTCTTCCATGAAGCCTTCTCTGAGGGGTCCAGCTTGCTTATTGTGAACTTGTTTTCTTATTTGGACTCTCACAGTACTTCAAATGGATACTATCCAATCAGACTCTTGTTTGTGCTGTTTTGTATTTATCTTTGCTTCATGTGTGTAGAGCCTATCCCGTCACTCTGACCATAAAAGTTCTCCAAAGCTAAATGTGCCACCTCCCACTGAATGTAACTGTTAACAGCAATCTAGGCACAGTAAGAGATAAGATGGGTTCATTCCAACCCCTTGAGGAATTCTTACAGCCATTTGTCCTTTGACCCTGCTGCCACCTTGGCACTATTGGTGTCTTGCTCCAGATAATTTTGAGGGGCTGGGGGTGCTGTCCCGTGCTCTGCATGATGTTTAGCAGCATTCCCAGGGATCAAACCCAGGTTTCCTGCATTGCAGGTGGATTCTTTACCAGCTGAGCCACAAGGGAAGCCCAGGAATACTGGAGTGGGTAGCCTATCTCTTCTCCAGCGGATCTTCCTGACTCAGGAATTGAACTGGGGTCTCCTGCATTGCAGGCAGATTCTTTACCAACTGAGCTATCAGGGAAGCCCTCCTGTTCTCTACCTACTATGAAAAATGTCTCTGAAAGTCAAGTTGCTCAGTTGTGTCCGACTCTTTGCGACCCCATGGACTGTAGCCCATCAGGCTCCTCTGTCCATAGGATTTTCCAGGCAAGAATACTGGAGTGGGTGTTTCTAGATATTGTCAAATGTCCCCTGCAGGGGGGTAAATCACACTCCCTCTGCATGGAGGATCACTGTTAAAATGATAAGAGGGAAAGTGGATTGAGCATGTTACCGTGTCCAGCTTGATGCTGAAGACATGACAGGCATTCTTTTGTTTCACTTCCATAGCCAGCCCTGCCCTGGCTTGAATGGTTGTCTCAGGGGCTCTGGGAGACGAACCTCAAAAGTCACAGTTGTAGATCTACACTACAGTCTGTCTCTTCCCCAAGGGACATTTACAAGAGCCTCTCAAAGACCTCTCAGGCTCCCCCCTGAATTAAGGGGACATGTCTGCTACCCCTTGATGGTGTAAGGACTGTGCATTTATTGAAAACTACATATTCAGCTTAGTGAGGGTTAATTCCTCAAGGAGATTGATGAAAAGCAGCAGCAGGTCAGAGCAAAAGCAACCCTGCCAGCTGTCACCTCCCCTTCTCAGATGTGAATACCCTTCCACACAGCTCTGGCATGCTAGGGGCCTACACATCTATTTCTTTCACTCACAGTGTCATTTGAACTCAAGAAGCAGAATTTCCAGCAAGCCCTCTGGAGTGTCGTTCCTACCCTAAATCCTGACCAGCTGTCTTGCAAACAATGCAATCAGTCACCAGAGGGAGGGGGCAAAAGAAGGCAGATCAACCAGTGTGGGTGCGTTCTTCTGTGGAGGAGCAGACTACTCCAAGATGAAGGACAACCCAAGAGAAAAATTTTGACATTTCAGCTTAGTGTGTCTCTGGAGAGGAATATATCTCTGGCTGCAAAGTTAATTCAGTCTCAAATTCACTGCCACCAAGGAGTTAACACTACATTCAAATTAGTCATGTCATTTGATGGAGAAATATTCTACTTATGGAAAATACCTTTATAGGACAACTGCCTTTCTGAGTCTGAGCTGGAAATATTACTGTAAACAGGATCTAATCACAGCGAAGCCTTTTTTCAGCTTTGCATGACAGCTGTAAAATATGACAGTATTTATTAATAGTCACTGCAGTCTAATCTGCAGCATTGGAGAGATACAGTGGAATATGTTAAGCTACCGGGAGAACAATTTCCACAGTAACTAATATTCTGCTTTTGAAAGGGTAGTTGAATGTTTTGTGATTTTTTTTCCCCTCAACTGACGGTCCAACCCCAGGAACAAGCTACTGAGCTAATAACCTTTGTAGAGAGGAAGTGTTTAAATGATAATTTATTTCAAGAGCTGACAACAAATTGCTCGGCACTTTTTCTCTTTATGCCCCAAAGCAGTCAAGGATGTGCAAATCGAAGTATTAAAAAATATGACAGCTTTAGTATTTTCATTTTCAATGAAATTTTCATTATAGACATAGGTACAGTCTTTTATTCATAATCCAGTCCAAATATTCATTCACTATTATTATTGTGCAGGCCCTTGAGATCCTCCTATAGTTGAAGCCTCATCACAATAGATTAGGCAGGCTGCAGAAACTACCAAATGTCTCAGGTACTGTCAACCCCAATTATTGCTGCTCAAACAGGGGAATTTAGTATCTGTCTCTCAACAGATAATGTACTCTCTGGCTCTACCTGATTTATTCAGATATAAAAAGTAGCTTGAATTTCAATAACAACTCTTTTGGCTTCATTGTTCCCAGAAGGCAACTGGACATGACTAGAACTGGAGCCATCTGTTACCTTCGCACATCCTTTAATCAGTTCTTACAGTGAAGGAGAAAAAAAATTCTTGACAATCTGTCTTTTAAAAAATTTATTTCCTGCTTTCTTTAAACTTCCTGCCAAGTAACCATGGTAGAATCTATTGGGTTGGCTCAAAAGTTCATTCAGGTTTTCCTGTAACATCTTACGGAAAAACCTGCATGAACATTTTGACCAACCCAATATCATCAGTCTCTCCTTTGTTTTCTTCTTCTTCAATCAAAAACAGTCCCTTAGTGATGACAACTTGCAAGTTCAGATGTTTTCTGGACTCTGGAAATGGCCTTGGCCCCAGAGAGGAATCTGTGAGTTCAGATTCACCTCGGAGTTAGGTCCCCACCATAGCATTCTACGAGTGGGCACCATGGGCAAAGCCACCTCTCTGGCTGCATTTACTATTTCTGTTCCCCACCTGCCCCTTAGCCTGGATTTTTCACCCACTGCTTATCTGGATTCCTGGGACTCTGGGACCAAAGGCTCTTGTGTTCATTTGTAGACATCAGCCTTTAAGAAAGACGTGGACAATTAGAGTGCATCCCCAGGAAGGTGACTAGGATAGGGAGGTTCTAGGTAATAGTTCCTTTGAAGAATAGCTGAAGGGAATACTACAGGACGAGCGCCTCATAATGTCAATGTTAAAAGTGTGGGAGGCAATATGGCAGCCCAGTGAGCAACACACACAGGCTGTGGAATATGGCAGGCTTTGCTCGAAATCCTGGGTTTCATTACTTCGGCACGCTAAGCTGTGTGATCCTTAGGAGCCATCATTTCATCTTTTTATACTTTGGTTTCCTTCTGTTGTAAAGATGCAAGGATGCCATGAGGATTAAATGTGATCATTCACAAACTCAGGGCCTAGTATGTAATAAGTGCTTAAAAATGGCAGCTGCTCTTATCAAACTAAGATAATAAAAATGATGACAAAAATTGGGATCTGTTGTTTTGTACCAAGGATTGGTACTGGGGTGTGTATGTGTGCATGCACATGCGGTGTGCATGTGTGTGCGCGCAGAAAGGGAGAGAGACAGACAGAGACACACACACACAGTGAGAGGATCTGTGCCTTATTTGGGAAAGAACTGGATGACAAGGATGAAGCCAGGTTACGTAAGTAGGTAGTAAATGACAATGTACAGGAAGATGTGAGGGTTTGAAGCTCTGCTTGCCTCTCTGTAGAGTTAAAATCCAGCCAATCTGAAAACATTCATGATCCTTGGAGAAAGGCTCTTTGTCTTTGTCTTGGAGAATCTCTTTACCTCTCAAGCCCTTCAGGATATTTTAACATATTCCCACCTTCCTAGCTATTTGGCAATATTTTAATCTTTTCACAGGGTGTCTGCTCTGCTGCTGCTGCTGCGAGGTCACTTCAGTCATGTCTGACTCTGTGCGACCCCATAGACGGCAGCCCGCCAGGCTCCCCCGTCCCTGGGACTCTCTAGGCAAGAACACTGGAGTGGGTTGCCATTTCCTTCTCCAATGCAGGAAAGTGAAAAGTGAAAGTGAAGTTGCTCAGTCATATCTGACTGTTAGTGACCCCATGGACTGCAGCTTACCAGGCTCCTCTGTCTATGGGATTTTCCAGGCAGGAGTACTGGAGTGGGGTGCCATTGCCTTCTCTGGCCTGCTCTAATGAATGCAAATTTTCTTGGTGGATGGGGGTGGGGAAGTTGGGTTAAAAATGAATTTTTCCAGCCGCCTGAGATAAATGACTGTTTCAGTAACAGGATCTCAAATTATCAAAGGCAGGACCTGAATTCTGCTTAAATACTGCCTGCAGCTGAGCACTAGGCAACATCCAGTATTGTTTGTTGACTGACGGGCTACTTGTTGTCACTGCCCGTGTTCTTGCCACAACCTCCTAGTGCAAACAGAAAGGTCTGAGAGAAGGCGGGTGACTTCCTGAGAGTTACCTGGGAACTGAGTAGGGAGTTTCAGGTGGAGAATGGGAAACGGCAGGAGTTTATTGAACACTGGCAAGAAGGTAGGGACTAGTTGCCTCAAAGGGCACTTGGAGCTATTATCTCATTATCTAAGCTGAGAGCCACAGGCTGGGCCAGCTTCTTTTATCTCTGTGGGTTGTGCCCATTGAAGCCAAGGAGAGTTGTCAGGTGCACGAGAGAGTCTGGCTGCAGTTCTCAAACGTGTTGCTGTTCTGGGGGAAATGTTAGCACCACAGAGAGCTAGATCACTTGCACCTAAAATATAGGTCTAATAGCAAAGTGGAAGCACTTTTATGCAGGTGTAGAGACTGGTTAGGACAGAGATGCCAAGCCAGGGAGGGCAGGTGTAAGTAAGTGCCATAGTGAGGAGCCCTGGATAAGTAAAAAAGAAAAATGGGGTGCAAGTGGTTAAGACTCTGCACTTTCACTTTAGGGGGCATGGGTTCCATCCCTGGCCAGGAAGCTACGATCCCCATGCAGTGTAGCCTTAAAAAAGGGTCAATAAAGAGAAGAGGGTACAAAGAGGGTGTATGTCACACTTAATAAAGCTCATAACTTTTCCAAGAACTGACTTTTGATGTATATAGCCTCAAGAGCATCAATTTCAATTTTGCATTAACAAACCAAGGTGGTTATTTTAGTAACAAAGCAAGGTGATGACCTGCAAACAAAAAACCCGACCTTACTCTGCAGACAGAAATCAAAGCATACCTAACAGAGCTTTGAAATCCACTCAGTGGTTCACAATTTCAGAGATAAAATTACCCTGATTGTGCTATAAATATTTTAAATGACCTCAAATGTTTAACCCATTTCTCAGCTCCTCACTCATCTCTGCCCTTATACAGTGGAGTCACATCATTTGTATATTTAGCTTATTTGATTGTAATTATAGGTGCTCCCTTCTGTCTCTCTCCAGCTTCCATTTCTCTCTTATGTAATTTAAAAAATTCTAAAATTATACTTTGCAGTTATAATTTTCCCCATAATGTTTATTACTGAAGCAATAGATGATCATTGTAGAAAAAAGAGAAAATATAGAATAGACATTCTATTGAATATTTTAGCAAACCATACAACAGAGTTTGAGTTATAAATTGAGTTTTCTCTTTCTTCATTTTTCTTTCTTTCTCCTTTCCTCCCTCCCTCTTTCCTTTCATTTGTTTCCTTCCCCCTTCTTACCCTCCCTCCCTTCTTGGTTTTCTTGTCTCTTTCAGTCCAACATTTAAAAAAACAGTCATGGGCTTCTTCTGGATGAATCACTAGCGGAGATGGGAAAACACTAAGTATGTACCCAGGCCTGTGCTAGAAACTGGGTAAGCACAAAGTTTCAGTCTGGGGATTAAGCAATGATCTACTATCACAATGGAGAGAAGCACTTGGGAAGGTCAATAGCAGACCCAGTGAATTAACAACAGAAAGCAAATAAGTGCCAAGTGAATGACATGGACAAAAGGGTTCTGGGGGCCTTCAGAGGTGTGCAAGATCTCTGCTCCTTAAAACTGGTTCTCCTCCTGCCCTCAGCACCTCAGTAAATAGCGTCACCTTATCACCCAGTCTCTCAAGCCAAAAGATTAGCAGTCATTCATGAATGCTTCCTTTCCCTCACATCCCACAGTCAATCTGTCACCAAGTTCTGTTGATTCTGGGTATAAAATGTATTTCAACCCCATCTACTTTTCTCCATTTCCAGCCTAGTCTAAGCTGCCATCATTTCTCACTTATAGAAACTTAAGTGAGATCACGTGACTCCCTTGTTCAGAATCCTCCAATGACTTCCCATTGTAGTTACAATAAAATTCATATTCCTTATCCTGGCTCCTGTGTGTATGCCATGGCTTTGATCTGACTTCTGTTTTCATTCTCATCTTAGGTCACTCTCTACTTCCTCACAACCCTTTAGCCATACTGGTCTTCTTTCAGTTTCTCAAACATACTAAGCTCTCCCTGCCACAGGGCCTTTGCACTTCCTATTTCCATTGCCTAAAAACTTGTTCCCGCTATTCTTCACATGACTGTTCCCTTCTAATTCTTTAGTTCTCAACTGAAATGCTCCTTCTTCATGAGGCTGTCACTGAGAATCCTTTGACAATTATGTCCTATCGATTAGTATCTGTCTTTGTTTCCTTCATAGCACCTGACCTAAATATAAAATTTTTGCTTATTTTTATTTCTTTGCTTACTTATTTTTCTCTATATCCTTTATTAGAATGTAACCTTTATAATGGCAGGAGACATGTCTATCCTGTTCAGCAATTTAACCCTACCACCTATTGAATGAATGAATTGTCATGCACTGGAATGGTCAGGAAAGGCTACCTTGAGGAGGTAGAGTTTGAAGTGGGTTTTGAAAAACAGAAGGATAGGCAGGAAGAATTTCCATAATCAAGATGGAGAGAATTCCAGGTAGTAGTAGAAGGGCAATTCCTGAGGCAAGCGTGGTTCTGGCACATTTGGGCAACAGTGGGAAATGGGTGTAGTCTGCAATGGACGTTTCCCATCAGGTAACATAAAGACAACAGGTTTGTTAGTTGGTTGAGACATAATTATGCCTTGAGGAGTAGACTGCTTTTATTTTTCAATGTGGGCAAATAAAAACCATTGAAAATTTTGGACCCAGGTTGTGGTGTGCATTGTTTTAAGAAGGCTTTCCAAGGAGGAAGTTAGTATAAAACTTAATAGAAAATTACTTCTTAAACAGAGCAGATTAATCCCACCAGCTAAATGGCTATAGAGGAAAAAATATGAACCCACATAAGTCAGAAAGGTTTCATTTGGTTCTAAGACCATAGAACTGAACAAATTATTTAATGAGATGATTTGAGCAAAAATATGCAGGATTAGGAAACAGAGACGTGGACTTTCTTAGTAGCCCAGTGGTTAAGACTCCATGTTTCCAATGCAGGGGATGCAGGTTTGATCCCTGGTCGGGAAACTAAGATCCCACATGCTGTGGAGCAACTAAGCCCACACACCACAACTGGAGAGCCCACGTGCTCTGGAGCCTGCGCACTGCAACAAAGGCCCAGCACAGCCAAAAAAGAAAGAAAGAGAGATGGACTTTTGCTTCCTTTCCTCCAATAGAGAGCTAATGGGCAAAGGAGGATCATGAGAGATGAGGAGAGAATACATGAACTTGTGTCTCCTGCTTTTCAAAAACTATTAGCAGAACAGACATTTAGTTTTAAAAAGTTTCAGGAGAGAAGTTGTCTAATTTACAAATTTTAGTTCTGAGAATTAGATTTTTATGCACTAGATTCTACTGTATATAATACATGGAAATAGGCTAATTCATCTTCAGTGTTTAAAAGAAAGGAAATGCATTAAAATTTAGCAAATTGTGAATTAGAACATTTAAACTATTTTGGTACCCTAGTCAGGCAAAGATGTGCAAGAACACAGGGTACTCCTTTCTGATTCTGCCCTTTGTTCATGTTCTTTTTTCTTCCCCAAACTCTATCTCCCTCTTCTCTTCCAGTCCACAGCTTATATATCCTTTAAGGCCTGGCTCCTCTAGCCAACCTTTGAAAATTCTACTTTCTTGGAGTGCTACTTTTTCATAAGTCTTACAACAATCAGAATCTGTAGTGTATCACTTAATTTGCTACTGAGTTTGATACTTTGTTCTGAAAGTTGTTCATGAATTATTTCCTTAATGTCCTTTTTCTGTCTACCCCCACTGGAACTGTATTATATAAGCATGCATCACAAGATTTGAATAAATCATTGAGGGTGGATAACACCTTATAGACTGGTTGACTAATTAACTGATAATATGTAAGCTAGGATTAGTAATAAGATTCAAAATATCCCAAGTCTGGTATAATATTAAAAGTCATAGCATATTACATTAAGAAGGGACATAACTTTGGTTAAGAGATCAAGGCCAAGAAAGCCTCAGTGAGTTGGTTAAGGTCAGAGAGCTAGTGAGTGGCAGAAGACGGACTAGAACTCTGCTCTCCTGTTTCAGGTTCATGAAATTTGATAATATTTTGGAGGTAAGTACCATAAGCAAATACAGGCCTTAGTGTTTCCTGAGAGGGTTTATCTTACCAAAATAAGAGTGAAGTGAAGGGCACTCTGGATTCCTAAAAACAAAATGGCCCTTCAAGTTAAGTTACCTGTAAGGACATCATTTCCAGTGATCCCTCAGAGAGGTCTTCCATTTGCTCCTTCTTTCTCTGAGTCAGAAAATCCTGAGTCAGAGAGAGCCATTCCCTGCGTATGCATGTGTCCTAAGTCACTTAGTGTCCAAATCTTTGTGACCCCATGGACTGCAGCCCACCAGGCTCCTCTGTCCATGGGATTTCCCAGGTACGAATACTGGAGTGGGTAGCCATTCGCTTCTCCAGGGGATCTGCCTGACCCAGGGATTGAACTCTGGTCTCCTGTGTCTCCTGCATTGGCAGGCGGATTCTTTACCACTAGCACCACTTGGCAAGCCCTTCCCTCCATATAGCCAGGGGTATAGGCAAACAAGTGATAAAGTAACAATGTCTTTTAGAATCTCATGGTGATAGGATTCCCTGGTTTTACTAAGAAAGCCCTCAAAGATAACTAGATTTTAGAGGAGTCTGTTTAGCTGCACTATGATGTATATACCTAACTGGATACTATTTTAAGATCAGACTCCTAATTTTTGAGACTCTTTTAATATAATATGTCATCACTATATTCAATATAGTATGTCTGACTCTTAGAAAATCTATCCACCCCCCAAACCCAGTTTAGCCAGTCTCCTTTCATTATTTCCATCAGCTAGTTGTGGAGGCCCTATAATCCGAAAGCCTAATGTAATGTGATCTGCAAGCCAGAGACATTGCCACCAGTCCCAGCTCTGGGGTTAAGCTACTACGTGAAAAAGCACTTTTCCTTTTCGGGCTTCAGTTTTCTCATCTATAAAATGGGGATAACTGTGGTCTCTGGATGGATTAATTCTGCAAAAGCTTTCCAGCTTAGGCCTTTCTCTATTTTAGACTAAGCCACTTTTCCTTTGTGTATTTTAGACCAGATCAATTATTTTGAGGAGGGGGGAGGGTTCTTTTTCATCAACAGTGATTCAACCAGGAAGATAATCCGAACCCCCTTTTCAAAGTTTGGGATGGGAGGACATGTATAATTTGAAAAATTAGGTCCTAAAATTAGTATTGCCTTTTTTATTTTTTTGGCCTTACTCTTCAATTCATTTTGAATAATAATTACAGTTTTAAAAGCATATGAGATTTTATTTACTGGAAGAGAAGGGGACAATCATGAGTTGAGGAAGGTTGAAGACCACTGTTACATGAATATTCAAAGAGGAGAGCAGATGCCTCTTCTTACCTCTTTCTGTGTCATAAAGGTACACAAACTTCTCCCACTTGTAGTGACCCAGAAGACTCAGGATGGCACCCTTCAAGGCTGGGCGCATCTGGATGACAAACTGCACATCTGCATCAGTGGGGAAGCTGGGAGTGACAAAGGACGTGTGCAGGGCTCCACAGAAGGAGGTCAGAGTGTTCATGGACATCTGGTCATAGAATCCAAAGATGGCATATACCCCTCTCGAGAACTGGGAGCAGACTGCAATGAGAAAAAGAGAAAGACATTTCAGTAACTTCATGGTCCTTTGCTGCAGCTTGCAGGGTTGGAAATATAGTGCATAGTTAGACTCTAAAAGACAGACAAAAAACCAGTGGTTGCTGGTCTCTAGAAGCCCTTGGAAAATCCAGTTGCTCAGCAGGAAAAGGATAAGAAAGGGAAGAATTTATCTGATGCAGTTGCCTCTTCTCTATGAGAGAAAACTAAGCATGAGCAGGAAATTAAGAGGAATGTGGGAAGCACAGAGGTGAAGGTTGTCTTATCCTCCTTCAGCAAACCTCCCAGTGCGCCCCCAAGCCACCAAGTGTTCCCACACTTCCACCGCAGCTGCCCAGGGGCCTCTTAGGATACCCAGGCCCCATCAAGGTATTGGGTTGGCTCAAAAGTTCATTCAGGTTTTTCCAGAAGGTGTTATGGGAAAGCCCAGATGAACTTTTTGGCCAACCCAATAGAATTATCTTGTGTCTCACCCGTGCAGTGCTTTTCTACTAGGTGACAATAGTGACTGATGATTTGGTCAGATGAACTGCTAATGTGTCTTCTAGGAAATGTGTTCCTCCTCTTAGGTTGTTGTTGTTTAGTCACAAAGTCATGTCTGACTCTTTGTGACCTCATGGACTAACGCCCACCAGGCTCCTCTGTCCATGGGATTTCCCAAGGCAAGAATATTGGAGTGGGTTGCCATTTCCTTCTCCAGGGGATCTTCCTGACCCAGGGGTCAAACCTGCATCTCTTGTGTCTCTTGCACTGGCAGGCGAGTTCTTACCACTGAGCCACTTGGGAAGCCCCTTCTTAGGTTACATAATGCTTTACCTATCTAGTTATGTTATGATGAACACCCCTTATGTAGACTAATAATGAGGAGAATTTCAGATTCTGGGCAAGTCATTGGGAATACTGGCTTTTCAGTGCCCATGGGGTAGGTGGGCTGATTCTGCCCCTGTATAATAGGTAAAGTTCTATCTTAATCCTTTTGATTTTATATTCTAGACCTGGTAGCCCACACACAGAATGTTCACGTCCTCCTCACGATTGTGGTGAATTTTCTTCCATCTCAAAATGGGTCATGCCACTACCTTTCCTTCTACAGGCCCAGATGAGCTTAAAAAAATGGGAACCAATCTCAATATTAGCGTAAGTAGAACAAAATTAGCAAAGCAAATCAGCTACAACAGCACCATGTGGTGCATTCCCAAACCAAGTGGAAATGATCTTCAGATTATTTGCTCTACTGCTCCCTTCCATTCATGAGAAGCAGGGAGAATAAACAGCTGATAATGTGGTGTGATTTAAGGGCCCCTGCTTGGTCACCCTTATCAGCTAGGAAGCCAATGTTAGGCTTACTTTTTCAGGTTTCGGTTATGAAAAAAAGCCTATGGCTTGGGAACCCCCTCCCCCAAATTACAATCTTTTTTTAGCCATTAACATGTCTGATTAAATGTCAGTACAAGTAAGAAAATGGATAGGTTCAGTTTTGATGGAAATGGGTGGGTCAGAGAAGAGAATGTAAAGGGTTTGCTCCCTTTTATCAGCCAAACTTGTGGCTCATTGGCTTGAGGTAGCATTTCAAAGGTGATTATCAGTCACTCAAAGGCCTCCTTGCTGCTGCTGCTGCTGCTAAGTTGCCTCAGCAGTGTCTGACTCTGTGCAACCCCATAGACGGCAGCCCACCAGGCTCCGCCGTCCCTGGGATTCTCTAGGCAAGAACACTGGAATGGGTTGCTGTTTCCTTCTCCAATGCATGAAAGTGAAAAGGGAAAGTGAAGTCGCTCAGTCATGTCTGACCCTCAGTGACCCCATGGACTGCAGCCTACCAGGCTCCTCTGTCCAGGGGATTTTCCAGGCAAGAGTACTGGAGTAGAGTGGCATTGCCTTCTCCGCAAGGGCCTCCTTAGGGGAAGACAATTGCTTCCAACTTGAGGAATTCTAAGTGACCTCCAAACACATGCAAGAAAAGCCTTTATATTAAAAGGAAAAACCAACTAGAGAATGAACCTGGGGCATTTTGTGACATGAGGCCAAAAGAAGTATTCTGAAACAAAAAGGAAGTGGCTAGATGGCACTTTGTCTTCAGTTCAGTTCAGTTCAGTCGCTCAGTCGTGTCCGACTCTGCGACCCCATGAATCGCAGCACGCCAGGCCTCCCTGTTCATCACCATCTCCCGGAGTTCACTCAGACTCACATCCATCGAGTCAGTGATGCCATCCAGCCATCTCATCCTTGGTCGTCCTTCTCCTCCTGCCCCCAATCCCTCCCAGCATCAGAGTCTTTTCCAATGAGTCAACTCTTCGCATGAGGTGGCCAAAGTACTGGAGCTTCAGCTTCAGCATCATTCCTTCCAAAGAAATCCCAAGGTTGCTCTCCTTCAGAATGGACTGGTTGGATCTCCTTGCAGTCCAAGGGACTCTCAAGAGTCTTCACCAACACCACAGTTCAAAAGCATCAGTTCTTCGGCACTCAGCCTTCTTCACAGTCCCAACTCTCACATCCATACATGACCACAGGAAAAACCATAGCCTTGACTAGACGGACCTTAGTTAGCAAAGTAATGTCTCTGCTTTTGAATATGCTATCTAGGTTGGTCATAACTTTCCTTCCAAAGAGTAAGCATCTTTTAATTTCATGGCTGCAGTCACCATCTGCAGTGATTCTGGCTCCCCCCAAAATAAAGTCTGACACTGTTTCCACTGTTTCCCTATCTATTTCCCATGAAGTAATGGGACCGGATGCCATGATCTTCGTTTTCTCAATGTTGAGCTTTAGGCCAACTTTTTCGCTCTCCTCTTTCACTTTCATCAAGAGGCTTTTTAGTTCCTCTTCACTTTCTGCCATAAGGGTGGTGTTATCTGCATATCTGAGGTTATTGATATTTCTCCTGGCAATCTTGATTCCTGCTTGTGTTTCTTCCAGTCCAGCGTTTCTCATGATGTAGTCTGCATCAAAGTTAAATAAGCAGGGTGACAATATACAGCCTTGACATACCCCTTTTCCTATTTGGAACCAGTCTGTTGTTCCATGTCCAGTTCTAACTGTTGCTTCCTGACCTGCATACAGATTTCTCAAGAGGCAGGTCAGGTGGTCTGGTATTCCCATCTCTTTCAGAATTTTCCACAGTTGATTGTGATCCACACAGTCAAAGGCTTTGGCATAGTCAATAAAGCAGAAATAGATGTTTCTCTGGAACTCTCTTGCTTTTTCCATGATCCAGCGGATGTTGGCAATTTGATCTCTGGTTCCCCTGCCTTTTCGAAAACCAGCTTGAACATCAGGGAGTTCATGGTTCACGTATTGCTGAAGCCTGACTTGGAGAATTTTGAGCATTACTTTACTAGCATGTGAGATGAGTGCAATTGTGTGGTAGTTTGAGCATTCTTTTGCATTGCCTTTCTTTGGGATTGGAATGAAAACTGACCTTTTCCAGTCCTGTGGCCACTGCTGATTTTCCAAATTTGCTGGCATATTGAGTGCAGCACTTTCACAGCATCATCTTTCAGGATTTGAAACAGCTCAATTGGAATTCCATCACCTCCACTAGCTTTGTTCGTAGTGATGCTTTCTAAGGCCCACTTGACTTCACATTCCAAGATGTCTGGTTTTAGATTAGTGATCACATCATCATGACTATCTGGGTCGTGAAGATCTTTTTTGTACAGTTCTTCTGTGTATTCTTGCCACCTCTTCTTAATATCTTCTGTTTCTGTGAGGTCCATACCATTTCTGTCCTTTATCGAGCCCATCTTTGCATGAAATGTTCCTTTGGTATGTCTAATTTTCTTGAAGAGATCTCTAGTCTTTCCCAATCTGTTCTTTTCCTCTATTTCTTTGCACTGATCGCTGAAGAAGGCTTTCTTATCTCTTCTTGCTGTTCTTTGGCACTTTGTTTTAATCATCACCAAAGGAGACATGAAGGAGAGTCCCATTCCCAAATTCATCCTGTCAGTGTAGAATCTTGCAGTACTAGGTCAAATCTTGGCCGATACACATAATGTTCTGTATAACATTGACAACGATAATGATAACAGTTATTGAGTTCTTAGTAGGTAACAGCCCATATGCTAAGCACACATATTATCTCTTTTAATATTCCCAACAACCTCTTGAGGTATTACTATCATTTCTATTTAATAGATAAGAATTCTGAGACCAAAAAATGTTCTATCTTTTAAGTGGAGGGGCCAGGACTTGAAACTGAGTCCAATGCCAAAACTCACACTCCCTGGGACCCAAAACAAACAGTGACATTGGATAGTATTTATTGGCTTGAATGAAATAGAGTTTCCAGATTTGGCAAATAAAAATATATTGAATATATATCTATATAACTAGAAAATAGATAAATAGAATGTCCAATTAAATTTGAATTTCAGATAAATAAGAAATTATTTTTAGTTTAAATATGCCTCAAATTCACACATATACTGAAAAATTACTTGTTTATTTGAAATTCATATTTAATTGAAAATCCTGAATTTTATCTGGCAGCCCTAGAAAGAATCCAATCTTACTGGAATAAGCAATCATGGCTTTTCATCCAAAATGACTCAGGAGGTAGCCAGTCATTCTTAGATCTGTACCAACTAGCATACAATGCAACATATTTTTCAACAAGGAAATCCCAACCAGTCAAAATTATGAACAATAATTGGGGGAGAAATACTTGGAGAGAGACAAATGTATAGCTATGATCCTCTTAGAGTTTCAAAAAGCCCCTGGTGTATTGGAAAACACCAGAAAATTAAAGTAGGTTATAGATTCTGGTTAAGTTTAAAAAAAAAAAAACAAAACCTTGCATTGCTCTTGTAATCATTGGTTTTGAACCTCGTGGGTGCAGAATTAGTCATTACCAGTTTATATATGGACATTTCATTATTTATTTATTTAAAATACATTGAATACTCATAGAACCATCACTCAATCCAAGAATCATAATATTACTAATAACTATTTTACCTATGTCTTCTTCTTCTGTTCTATCTTTCTGTTTTGATTCTCTCCCTCCCCCTGAGGTAACTACTACACTGAATTTTTAAATTTATCATTAGCTTGGTTTTCTAAAAAAAATACACAGATGCACCTAAACAACATAATACTGTTTTTGCTTGTTTTAAAACTTGATAAAAAGAAAGTCATGTTGTATATGTGAAACCCAGACTCCAGGCAGGAGCACCCAGTGAAATCTTTAAGCTTATGTATGATGACAAGTAGAATAAGACTCAGGAAGATCTTCTAAAAGTGGGTGAGTGAGCAGGTGTGAGGGAGCCCAGTGACAGTTTAAAAAATTCCAAACTAAGCTTACAGCTTTGGGCCCAGCTCAGGTGAGAGACCTAGGAGTATTATATTGTAGATCAGCAGCACCTTTCAGAGAACACTCAGCTACTGTGGTCTAACAGACAGACACACGGCAGTGGACATCAACAAGATGCGTGCTAGGAAAAAATCAGTTTAAGTGTTCCATTCCTTTTTTTCCCCTTAGAGTATAAAGGCTTTACAATATCATGTTAGTTTCTGCTGTACAATAGCATGGATCAGCTATATGTATACATATATCCCCTCCCTCTGAAGCCACCCACCCTCCCATCATACCCCTCTAGGTCATCACAGAGCACAGAGCTGAGCTTGTGCTACACAGCAGCTTCCCGCCGGCTATTTATTTTACACATGGTAGCATATAAATGTCAACGCTACTCTCCCAATTTGAACCACCCTTCCCTCTCCACCCCACGTCCGTATGTCTGTTCTCTACATCTGCGTCTCTATTCCTGTCTGCAAATAGGTTCATCTTCCTTTTGGATAAAACAGAGGTGCAGCTGTCCTGCAAATACTATTGTGCATAGTTACACTTGCTCTGTCTCAATATGTGCAAGTAACATAAGCAGAAGGCCCAGTGGGGAAGACAATTGCCACACAAGGACAGGGGTAACAGCCTTTGAGGGAAGCTGGGGCATAAGGTCCCTCTTGGCTGCAGAAAGTAGGGCTGAATAGTACACTGAGCTGACCCAAGGGATAGTGTCTATGTTTCTAGGTCCTTAGAATGTTTGAAATAGAAGAAACTTAAATACTCTGTCATTCACTGTCTTTTCAAGCACAATTTTTAGTGTAGAATCCTTTCTCCAGATGAAATTTTATGTGGCAAGGTCCAGTAGATAAGAGATATAGTGAATATCTCTTCTGCTTCAACACAGAATCCCACTGATTCCTCCCTAGCTGAAAGAAACTGACACAAAGTGACGAAGTGTCTTGCACAAGGTCATGCAATGAATTATGAACCAGTCTCTTAGAATTGCTTTATCAGCATCTCCGCGCCATCCCTACTCCAGTGCTATCTAGGGCAGCATGGGTCAGGATTTGCCTGGCATGAAAGTGACTTACCCACAATACCTAGCTCTCAGTATAGACGGATCCATCAGGGGTTTCCCGTGACTCATCTGCCAGCTGCTGCTCTCAGTTCCCTCCAGCCTCAAATATCAGTGAGAGCAGGTGGCAGATTGGTGGGTGATCTTTGGGGACTTGTGATTCTTTGGGGCAATGTGTGTTATCTTTATCTGACTCTTTAATGAACCACACCCATTTATTTATCTCAGGAGACTGCTGCTGCTAAGTCGCTTCAGTCATGTCCAACTCTGTGCGACCCCATAGACGGCAGCCCACCAGGCTCCCCGTCCCTGGGATTCTCCAGGCAAGAACACGAGTGGGTTGCCATTTCCTTCTCCAATGCAGGAAAGTGAAAAGTGAAAGTGAAGTCCCTCAGTTGTGTCCGACTCTTTGCAACCCCATGGACTGCAGCCCACCAGGCTCCTCCGTCCATGGTACTTTACAGGCAAGAGTACTGGAGTGGGGTGCCATTGCCTTCTCCATCTCAGGAGACTAGTCCATGGTAAAATAATGATGGAAGAAATAGTTGTCTTGGCAGTCTTACAAAGCCGTGAAGCATAAAAGGATGGAACAGAAGCTTCTGAGGCAGGTGGACTTTACTTCTAGTTATGGCTCTACCAGTCTTAGGCTGCACAACTTCAACTCCGTGAGCCTCAGTATAGGATAGAGATTATGAAGGCAGGTTCTAGAGTTGGATCCTTTAGGTTGAAATCCTGAATTCATCACTTATTAGGCAAATTACTTAATATCTCTGTTTCTGACCCAGTTTTTTCATCTCTAAAAATGAGATAATAGTGCCTCTCTCAGCACTGGTTGTCAAAGTCAAAATGACTCCATTCATGGGAAGCATCTATCTATAACAGTACCTGGCATGTAAGAGATACTCGCTTAATGCTAGCTATTTATTCATGCAACAGATAGTTGTAGAGCATCGATTATGTGCTGGTACCATTATAAGTAGTAGGAGATACAGGAGAGAAAATTGATCCTGTCCTCCCAAAACATGTGTACTAGTGAGGGGAAAAGACAGTAAGAAATGAGATAAGTAAAAGGTAAAGTATGTTTTAGTTATAAATGTAACTTGGTTATTGTCACGGAGTGAGGAGTAAATGAAATGGTACACGAGAAATACATGGTGCTTAGCATATACTTCGGAGAAGGCAATGGCACCCCACTCCAGTACTCTTGCCTGGAAAATCCCATGGGCGGAGGAGCCTGGAAGGCTGCAGTCCATGGGGTTGCTGAGGGTCGGACACGACTGAGCGACTTCACTTTCACTTTTCACTCTCACGCATTGGAGAAGGAAATGGCAACCCACTCCAGTGTTCTTGCCTGGAGAATCCCAGGGACGGGGAGCCTGGTAGGCTGCCCTCTATGGGGTCGCACAGAGTCAGACACGACTGAAGCGACTTAGCAGCAGCCGCAGCAACAGCAGCAGCATATACTTGGCAACTAAATAGTTTATTCTGTGTTTCTTTTCTCTTGCCAACTCTTTACTTTGCACTCTGTTGACCCCATCAGGTTACACCTCCTACAGCAACCACTGCCCTTGACTTCACACTAAGTACCCAGGAAGCCCAGTTTTTCTTCTCTTTCACCTTCCCTAGACATTTCTCCAGTGTTCTTTCCTGTTTTCACTCCTGGGTCACTTCTGGGTGACCAGTCACATTCTGGATAGTCATGGGTTCATGTGATCAGTCACATTCTGGGTAGTAATGGGTTCAGGAAGAACCCTTCTAATTTGACTTTGTCCTCTGACTCTTTGTCCACCCTCCCTATATAATTCCCTTGTGCTGGTGAAATGCGGTCTCCACTCGGGGCCTCCATGGCTTCCCAGTATGAAATATCATGACTGTCTGCTTGCTAAGAATACCTGTCTCCATCTCTTCCTCCTAGCAAAACAGCAAATTCTTTTAGCTGAAAACGTCATTTCTGACTACATTCTGGATGCCTGGGGATTCTAGTGTAGCTCACCGGCTGTGTTCCCCTCAATGTTGAGTGACAAGTAAGGCTGGAGCCAGCTGTCACACTTTTATTTATAGTCCCCAAGTCTGTAGGGTCGGGACAGGTATTGAGAATGTACAGTGTGGCAGCTAATTACACCACCCCTATTTCAAAAGGCCTCATTACAAAAATGTCAAACAACTTGATTATCCCAAAGATCAGAATAACAATATTCCATATCATTTACAGAATACTTTTCATAGCGTTTTGAATTGGGGGAAAAAAGGAAACGGAAGTCTCTTGCTGACTTAATGATCACATTTGAAACAAGCAGGAAGAAGAAAAACACAGCTATGGAGGAACCAGTAGAGATATACCACAAGAAGGTTCTCTAGGTAATACCACAGTACAGTGAATTCCAGGGGACTGAGGAAGCTTAGAGATGGAAGATCATGGAGTCCAGTGTTTTCTAAAGCTGTGATGCTGGTCCACGGTGAAGTTTCCAGTCTGGTGAAATATCTGTGTGTGTGTGTGTGTGTGTCTGTGTGTGTGTGTGTCTGTGTTGGGGGAAGGTTGACAACTGTTCTTTTTTAGGAAACAATAGTCCTTTTCTCTGTATCATTTCTATTGTCTGAGTGTTGTATGTAGAGTCCTTTCTTTTCTGAAATAATGATGATGTTTATGATACCACTCATATATACATAAGTTCAAATATATATATATATAAACTCATATATATCCATACACATATAATACATATATATGTATATATATGTGTATGGATATATATGAACTTATATGAATATATATGCCTTTTTTGCAACAGACCAAATAATTGTGTCCCCAAAGATGTCCATGTCTTAATCCCCAAATCTGTGAATTAGGTTACATGGTAGAGAGGAATTAAGGCTGCCAATAGAATTAAGGTTGCTAATCAGTTGACTTTAAAATAGTGAGATTATCCTGGATTATCTGGGTGGCCCAATGTAAATGTGGAAGACGGAAGTTGAAAAAAGAGTCAGTATCAGAGTGATGTGATATGAAAAAGACCTGACCAGCCATGACTATGAACAGAGATGGAGGGGGCTATGAGTTAAGCAAATAGGTGGTCTCTAGAAATTGGGAAAGGCAAGAAAATGAATTCCCTTTTAGAGCCTCTGGACAGGAATGCTGCCATGCCAACACCTTGAACTGACCTACAGAGCTGGAAGATAATAAACTTGTGCTATTTTAAGCCACTAAATTTGTGGTAATTTGTTATAGTAGTAAATAGAAAATTAATACACTTAACACAGCAAAAGTTAAACATTGCTGACTCTCTAGATCAATCTATACTCCACTCACCCTTTTAACCCACCTTAAAACATTTATGGATCCAAAAAGTCCAAAAATTTGGATACTAAGAATCTAATCTAATTTCCAATTCAGCACAGGAACTACTTCCCATGATGCTGTGTTACCTCCCTTTGAATACTTCCAGTGACATGAGAGCTCATTACTCACAGGCAGCACTTTCTTTGTGGGGCAGCTCTGATGACAAGGGAGCTCTTCCTTAAATTGAACCTCAGTTTACCTCGTGGGCCTCTTGAATGCCACATGATACATCGAGTCCCAATTCCACATGCCCTCTGCTTACTTTTATAGGAAGCTCAAAAATACAATTGACATACTCAAGAGTAGCTATTCAAGTGTGTGCCTTTATTCTCACTAGGCTGCCTTCCTCCTGCCAGGCTAAAACTCTGCTAAAGGATTCCACCTCCTCCTGAATCCCTGCCACTTCCAGAAGCCATCATTCCAACTCCTTCTTTACCATCGTTACTAATGACGGGATGATGAGGACCTAGCACTCCTCTGCATCTGCAACCTACCTTCTGCCCCATCACTCAACTGAACCCGCTCTCTCAAGTTGGATGATGACCTGCTCACTGCCAAATCCAACTCTGTGCACTGACATCATTTGACTTGACTGCTCAGCGCATTTGACATTGTTGGCCACATCCTCCCCCTTGAAATTTCCCCCTCTGGTTTCAAAAGCATTAAACTCTGCGGGCTCTTCCATCCTTACGGCTGCTTTTCAGTTTCCTCTTAGTCCATCACCTTGATGAAAATGTGTCCAAACATTTTTGTCTTTGGCCCTCTTTTCTTCTTACTCTAAAGGTTTCTCTTTTTCATTCAACAAGTATTTGTAGAGTTCCTGGTATGTGCCAGGCAGAGAGGGGGGAGGGTCTCATCTCACTACCTTCTTATGAATGAATTCCAAATAGGTGCCTCTAGCTTCAGACACACTTCTGAGTTCCAGATCCACATTACTAACCTCTCATAAAACAGCGCCACTTAGAGGCCTTCATGGCAATCACACACTCAGTGCATTATTTCTCACTCCCATCCACCACCACAGATCTGTCTCACTCCCATCCACCACCACCACACTATTGGCATTTGGGGCTAGATGATTCTCTGGTATGGGGACTGCCCTATGCATTATAGGATATTTAGCAGCATCCCTGGCCTTTACCCATTAGATGTCAGCAGCGCTACCACCACCCACCAATTGTGACAACCCTAAATGACTGAAGTGAAGTGAAACTCACTCAGTCATGTCCGACGCTTTGCGACCCCATGGGCTATACAGTCTATGGAGTTCTCCAGGCCAGAATACTAGAGTAGGTAGCCTTTCCCTTCTCCAGGGGATCTTCCCAACCCAGGGATCGAACCCAGGTCTCCCACATTGCAGGTGGATTCATTACCAGCTGAGCCACCAGGGAAGCCCATAAATGCCTGAAAATAGTGGCAAATATCCCCTGGCGGCATTGTAACCCCGTTCCCATCTGCCTCCTCCATCCTCTGTTTGATATCCACAGGATTTGGTTATAACTTCCTCTCCACAGAGAACAAGGCTTTACCCTAGTGAAAAAGCAGGCATATTGAGGTAATCCCATCAGTTATTTTAATGATGAAAGTTAGGAAGTGTGGACTCTATAAAGTCCACTATATAGGTGGGTACTTTCCTGGTCTTGCCCTAAAACTGGCTATTTGTGTTTAACCTGGGGATGTAAGAGAGGAAGAATTAGGTAAAGGATGGAAGGGTTGGGGTGGGGTAGAAGCCAGCTCATCCTTTCTCTGGGTTCATACAGATCAGCCTTCCAGTCTGCTTGAACATCCTTTGGTCTTGCGTTCTAGTAACCATAGTTAGGTGCTTATAGGTTCAAAAGTCAGAACAAGGTGTCAATCCATTCTCCAGCTGATTATTCCATGGTTTAATTATTATCTTTGGGTTAATTCTTTTGAACATTTTGTTCCGCTCTCAGGAGTATCATGCCTTCTGACAGTCTAACTAGTTATTTTTGCAATTACATGGCATGTATCTCAACGCTGGCAAAGAAAACACTCATTATCAGCGTTTGATCCTACTTGAGTATAGCCGCTTGCAAATGCACACATTAACATATGAACACATGTATTTAGGAACATTCATCTTTTTTTCAATTCTTAAGTGCAAACTACCCTTCCCCAGCAATGTTAGAAATGGCAGGAGAAGCGCTGAGTTGGGTTGGAGTAAGGAGATACTTTTTAGGCCCTTTTATATCAAGACACAGAGAAGGCAATGGCAGCCCACTCCAGTACTCTTGCCTGGAAAATCCCATGGATGGAGAAGCCTGTGGGCTACAGTCCATGGGGTCGCTAAGAGTCGGACACAGCTGAGCAACTTCACTTTCACGTATTGGAGAAGGAAATGGCAACCCACTCGTGTTCTTGCCTGGAGAATCCCAGACGAGGGATGAGGGAGCCTGGTGGGCTGCCGTCTATGGGGTCGCACAGAGTCGGACACGACTGAAGCGACTTAGCAGCAGCAGCAGCAGCATATCAAGACATGTGGTTAAGGGCTGGAGCTCATGAGTTTAAAAGTTTTTTGTTTATTCATTCATCAAATGAAATGTTGAGTGCCTCTTGAGTGACAAACACTGTCTATATGCTGGGATTGGGATACAGCAGTGAGCAAAACAGATTTGACCTCTGTCCTCATGGTCCTTACAATCTAGTATTGGAAGCAAACAGTAATAAAAGAATCATACCGATCTGTGATTACCATGATCTAAGTGCTAAGAAGGAAAGGTATTAGGGTGCTGTGAGGCTATGTGACAAGGTGGCTTTAATTTAGATGAGGTCAAGGGGAAAGATATCTGACCATGTGACATGTGAGCTGATGCCTAAGAGCAGAAGAGCATCCCAGGCAGAGAAAATAGCACTTTCTGAGGCCCAGATGGAGGACAGCACTTGACGTACTTGAGGCACTGAAAGATGACTAGCCTGACTGAAGTGTGGCCAGTAAGGAGAAGCTACAAGAAGAATCTGGTAGGAGGCAGAGACCCAACTGTGAAGGACCTTGTAGGATGCTGGTAAGGAATTTTGATTTTATTCTAAGGACAACACGGGGAATTCATGGAAGGACTTTGCTCATGGTTATTCCATGAGCTGATTTATATTCTTAAAAGATTTATCTGGCTGGTGCATGGAAAGTAAATTTAAGGGGGTTGTCAGTGAAAGCAGGGAGAACATTTGAGATACTTTCCTACAGTCTAAATGAGAGACAAGAGTGTTCTAGATTTGAGTTGTGGCAATGGATGTGGAAAAAACTGGAGTTTATTTCTGAGGTCAAATGACTGAATTTGGGCTGGTTATTTAAACTCTCCAAACCTCATTTCCAAATCTATAACCATTAGACTGAAATACCTACCCCATAACATTGTTGTGTGGATTAAATGAAGATGAGCAAAGTATGTGGCTCTCATAGAAGTCTGTGCTCAATTGATAAATAGAATCTGCTCTTAATATTATTTTAAAAATTATCTCTCAGTATGTTTGCCCTGCAGTGGGTTTTGTTTGTTTGTTTGTATGTTTTTGGCCATGCCACACAGCATGTGGGATCTTAGTTCCCCAACCAGAGGTTGAACCTGTGCCCCTGCATTGGAAGTGCAGAATCTTAACCACTGGATTGCCAGGGGCAAGCCTCTGTGATGTGTCTTTTATGGCTTGGTCTCTAATGTGCTGTGTGGTCTGGGGCCAGTTAGCTCACTGGGCTTCAGGTCTGTCATTTGTCAGCCAGGAGAACTAACACCTGTCCTGCCCACTTCACAGGGATGTGCTGAGAATGGAAATAATAGCTGAAACTCTCCTTTGAAATATTACAAAAGCTGCTATCTAAGTGTCAGTGACTAAGTGCTATTGGTTCTCAACTCCCAGTACTTATTATCTCCATAACAAATAGCTCAACAGAATCGTCATTCTTCCCAGCCTCCATCTCTGCTATTCACCTACGTGTCTCCATCAATCATCTAAAGTTGTCAGGGGCCTGTCTTGACTTGCAACTCATTTTACATGGGATTTTAGCACAACTCTTAATTGAAAAACTAATTGATCCAGTGATCCAGTCACAGTCAATGAAACAATTTCTAAAGCTGGGCAGGAAAGTGATGAACTCTGACGATGCATTTGAATCAACCCTAAGATTTGTCATTGACAGATAAGAGCCTCAAGTTCAATATTGTGTCACATAACACTGGAGCTCCACTGTCTTCAATTTTGCAGCCTATGCTGGGCTGAGGGGAGAGTGAGCTTGGCCCCTAAACAAAAATTATTCTTAAAAGTTAATTAATGGTTATCTGTTATGCATGCTTGGAATACTTCATAATTAAAACCAAAACCATATAAACATGATAAAACATTTAGGTCCACTGTCAGTCAGCAAGACAAGCTTTTATTTGCCATTCTGTTTGAATTCCTTAGCATCACATTCTCAATGTGGAGTGTAATGGCCGAGGTCACCCCCTAGGTGTTTACAATGCAAAGAGCCCCTCTATAGTTTGATTGGGCTTCCCTGGTGGCTCAACTGGTAAAGAATCTGCCTGCAATGTGGGAGACCTGGATTCAATCCCTGGGTTGGGAAGATCCCCTGGAGAAGGGAATGGCTACCCACTCCAGTATTCTAGCCCAAATAATTCCATGGACTATACAGTCCATGGGGTCACAAAGAGTCAAACACTACTGAGTGATGATTAGTTAGCTAGCTAGCTATAGTTTGATTGACAGGTAGGCATTCCATCTCGTCCTGAACATGGCTGCTGATGGTGAGCTCACCACTTTTTCCAAAGTAGTGCATTCTACTTTTAGGTAGCTCTTGTGATAAGAGATTTCCTTATTATATTGAGCATATATCTACCTCTCTGTAACTTTCACCACCTAAGGTTCCTTTTTATCTGAGGCTTACCGAAATATCTACTCGCTCTTCTAATGGCAGGCCTTCAAGCATTGGAAGATATATTTCCCAGCTGCCTGTGCCTTCTCTTATTCAGGCTAATCACTCCTGGCACTTCAGATGTATGTCGTAGATCCCAGGCCTTCTCCACTCTGACCACCTTCCTCCTGACGCGTTTCAGTTTGTTAAGTGTCACTCTTAAGAGACTGATGTCTGGAACTGAGCACCACACTGCCAGTGAGGTTGAACCCATTCAGAAGACAGCGAACTGATGCCTTCTCACTGCCTATTTTGGACTAGACATCATGTATTTATCAGTCCTGCCTAGGATAAGCATTGATTTTATTTTTACCCATCCACTGTAGAATTCTATGGAACCTCCTCTTATGTTGTGAATTTATATCCCAGGTATTTTGTTTAGGAACTTCTGCCAAGCCAGGCTTCCCCTAACCTTGGATATGTGCTGTTAATTTTTTTTAACACATTTTCCCCTTTTAAATGCCCTTATGGCTTTGACCCAGTGTTTTTTTTTTTTTTTTCAAATTAAAAAAAAATTTGGGCCATGCTGCATGATATGTGGGATCTTAGTTCCCCAACCAGCAATTAAGCCCATGCTCCCTGCAGGGGAAGCACAGAGTCTTGACTACTGGACCATTAAGGGAGTCTCCTTGACCCAGTCTTTTAAATCTTGATTTGGTTAACAAGCTTATCAGCTGTCACTTCCAGTTATGTGTCATTTACAAATTTCGATCAGCCTGCTTTGGGTGGCATTATCCAAATTGTTGGTGAAAATTCTGAAGAAGACAGAGTCAAAGACAGAATCAATTGCCATGCTACTTTATTCTTCACCCCTATGGTTTCCAGGATGATAACAACTAGGTAATAAGTACCCTGGGTAGAATTCTTCAGTCTGCTCCAAAAGTATCTTTAATACTCTTACAGTTTAGGCAATACAAATAACTCTTACTACTGATCTTTGTTCTTCAGACATCTTCACAGGTATGAAATTCAGGAAAAAAAAACTAACTGGAATGATTTTCTCTACTCCTGGTATTGTCATCTCTGACCATGCATCTTTACTAGTTATTATTGAGTTTTATGGGGCAGAAGTAAAAAAAAAAAAAAAAAAGAGGAAACTAAGAATAGACAGAGAAATACTTTCTAGTAAAGAGTGAAGCACCAGAATAATTGGGCAACTACTGCTTTCTATCCTCTAACTCAAGCAGTGTGTCATTACCTAAGGTCAGAAAACTGATTCGTTGCCCTTTGTTGTCAGAAAGCAAATGGCTTTTCCATTTTATGAGTAGAATCATTGATATCTGATCAGTTCCTGGGGTCTACGGTCCTTAGCATCTGTGCCCCCTAGCTGACTTTAAATATACTGTAAAGAGCCTTATAAGACTTCCCAAATGCAGTCTTGATGGGAAGCAACTCTTGAAAAGCCATCTTCACAATACCCAGAACTGGTAATTATACAAAACAGTTCACCTTACTGCTGCATTAAAAAATCAATACAGCCTTCAGTTCAGTTCAGTTGC
Source organism: Capra hircus (assembly GCF_001704415.2). Taxonomy (NCBI): domain Eukaryota; kingdom Metazoa; phylum Chordata; class Mammalia; order Artiodactyla; family Bovidae; genus Capra; species Capra hircus. The sequence continues at coordinate 16,052,761 of NW_017189517.1, read as the reverse complement.
TCAGTCCTGTCCGACTCTTTGCGACCCCATGAACATCAGCATTCCAGGCCTCCCTGTCCATCACCAACTCCCGGAGTTTACCCAAACTCATGTCCATCAAGTTGGTGATGCCATCCAGCCATCTCATCCTGTCATCCCCTTCTCCTCCTGCCCTCAATCCCTGCCAGCATCAGGGTCTTTTCAAATGAGTCAACTCTTCACATGAGGTGGCCAAAGTATTGGAGTTTCAGCTTCAACATCAGTCCTTCCAATGAACACCCAGAACTGATCTCCTTTAGAATGGATTGGTTGGATCTCCTTGCAGTCCAAGGGACTCTCAAGAGTCTTCTCCAACACCACAGTTCACAAGCATCAATTCTTCAGTGCTCAGCTTTCTTCACAGTCTGACTCTCACATCCATACATGACCACAGGGAAAACCATAGCCTTGACTAGACAGACCTTTGTTGGCAAAGTAATGTCTCTGCTTTTTAATATGCTGTCTAGGTTGGTCATAACTTTCCTTCCAAGGAGTAAGCATCTTTTAATTTCGATATAGCCTTAGTTCCCTCAAATATGTGCCAACAGCCTGAAGAGTATGGAACCCATTTTTCCTCTAGGAAAAAAGGGCAAGTTTAAATTAAAGGCACTTTTTTTAACCTGAACTGGTTATCAACTGGTTGGATTTTGGACAATAATTCTCCGCTCTTAGTTTGGGAGGACGGTCTGGATCTGTGTGGAATGTGTCAGAGAAGTCCAGTCAGTGCTGTCCGTCCTGTCAAGCATAAGGCTGATATGCAGGCAACAATCAGTGGCCCTTGCATGACATTACAGGATCCAACTACTCTCTATTTTAATGGCACTTTGATTGGGAACTATGGGTACTGTAGCTTGAATCTAAAAGAAAACCCTCCAATACCTGCACACATAAGTCCCCCCATTTTCGTTCATCCTAAAAAAAGAAGGACGACATCTCTTGGAAGAGAGGAATTTTAGGACTCAGGGCTAATTTAGAAAAAGAGCCAGCTTTTTAACCAGGGCAGTAATGAGAGCCAGATAATTGCTCAAAATGTGTTTCCTATGTTTAGTAACTGTCCAGACCTGTCTTGTCTGATCTGGTACCCACTAGCCACATGTGATTATTTGAATTAAATTTATTTAAATGAAGTGAAATTAAAGATTCTGTTTTTCAGTTACACTACCCATATTTCTAGTGCTTCGCAGCTACATGTACTGGCCAATCAGTGTGACATGGTACATTTCCATGATCAACACAGTGCTGGTCTAGTAAGTCCTATTAAAGTTGCCTACTGCACCTACCCAATTCAGTGTTTCAGATTCTAATTTAACTAGCATTTATTCAGTACTCTGTTCTAGGCATCATACTAGCAACTTTCATACTTTTATGGTGGGGTGGGGGGCATCATTTAACATTTCATGGAAGTTACCAATGTGTAGGCAGAGCAGGTAGCAGTGTGCCTTGTAGTGTGGTTGGAAGGTCCCTGGAAAGTCTTCCTGCCTTCAATTGTCCCATCCATTGCCTGCTGCCAAGTTTGAAATATCTACCTATCTGGGATAGGATGGTGAATAGTGTGTGTTAGTTGCTTAGTCATATCCGACTCTTTGTGACCCCATGGACTGTAGCCCACCAGGCTCCTCTGTCCATGGGATTCTCCAGGCAAGAATATTGGAGTGGGTTGCCATGCCCTCCTCCAAGGGATCTTCCCAGCTCGGGGATTGAACCCAGGTCTCCCACATTGCAGGTGGATTCTTTACCGGCTGGGCCACCAGGGAAACCCATTCAATACTCTATAATGACCTATATGGCAATAAAATCTTAAAAAGAGCAGATGTATGTGTATGTATAACTGAATCACTTTGCTGTGCCCTTCAACTATACTGCACTACTCCAGTACTCTTGCCTGGAAAATCCCATGTACAGAGGAGCCTGGTAGGCTGCAGTCCATGGGGTCGCTAAGAGTCGGATACAACTGAGCATCTTCACTTTCACTTTTCACTTGCATGCATTGGAGAAGGAAATGGCAATCCACTCCAGTGTTCTTGCCTGGAGAATCCCAGGGACGGGGGAGCCTGGTGGGCTGCCGTCTATGGGGTCGCATAGAGTCGGACACGACTGAAGCAACTTAGCAGCAGCAGCAGCATACTGCACTAAAAAAAAAAAGAAAATTGATAAAAAAAAATCACTCCTAATACACCCACTAATTAGACCAGAAAAGAAAAGCAGGATATTTACTGTGTTTTGATCAGACTTGAATGTTCATAGAACCTCTAACTTATGTGTATCAATTCGGCAGTATAACTGTTGTTATATCGAACAGTATCAAGTATTGTGCTAGACGCTGGAGCTGTGAAATGCTCCTCTCAAGTTCCCTTTCATAGGACCTCCTTCTAGGGCATTCACAGCTGGTCCAGTGACAGCAAGACCTCACCTTTCTTCCCCACTTCTCCCCCTTCACCACTCTTATCCCAGTCCCCATTTTTTTCAACCTCCCTTCTGACTTGTTCTCGGCCAGCAGATATAATTGATAAGGGAGAAAGGCACGGACTCGATGGACGTGAGTCTGAGTGAACTCCGGGAGATGGTGGTGGACAGGGAGGCCTGGCGTGCTGCGATTCATGGGGTCGCAAAGAGTCGGACACTACTAAGTGACTGAACTGAACTGAATCTTCCTTTCCTCTCCCTACAGCAGTGCTTTGCAAATTGCATGGCACAATCCACTAATGGGTTATGAAATCAGTGTAATGAGTCATGACCTAGCTTTTAAAAAAATAAATGAAATAAAATAGAAATATGTCAAAATGTATCCAGGTAGTCAGGGTAAATATTGTTTTGTCAAACAAACAGGTTATCAAATATATGCATGTATGTTGTGGGTCTTTAAGTCAAATGTATTTTTTTTAAGTGATAGGGTTTTTTTTTGGGGGGGGGTGTTGTTGTTTGTTTTTTTATTTTATTTTTTGGCCATGCAGGATCTTAGCTTCTTGACCAGGGATTGAACCCATGCCCCCAGCAGTATAAGGGCAGAGTCCCAACCACTGGAATACCAAGGAAGTCTCTCAAATATATTTCTTTACCACCTCACACCTGCAGCTCCATGCTTTGTTCCAAGTCTAGTACTGGTTTGATCTACATTTATGTCCTCACTCCTTATTGCCTCCTGCAAAAATCCCATCTTATTCCCTCTTCTATTTGCCCAATCCATCCCTCCTCTCCTGACCCTCCAAGCCTCCATGTGAACTCACCCACCCCTTGCCATCCAGCTGGAGCCCCATTGAATGGCCACCTGGGGATGGAGTTGGTGGAATCTCTGTTGGTGGAATCTCAGATGGGAGTGATTGGGGATCGTGTGGCACTGAACTCTGGAGCTGAGACGGTGAGAAGCATGAGCACACCGGGTGGTGGGCGATGCCAGAGCCTATGTACTTCATGGGGCAGCTCTGACACCCAGGCTACCTGTATGCCGGCCACATTGCATGTCTCCCTTTGGAACTCAATCCATGTATCAGCTGAGAAGAGAAACGGCTGGTGCAGAGTGTCATTCAAAGGGAATCTAACTTCTTGCAGGAATACAGAACAGCTGGGTCCTCTTCACAGCCCCTGCAGATGCTTCTTCAGTGGTTTGGAAGTAAGACTGTGTTTCCCGAAGTGTAACTTGCTCCATGGGGAAGAATCTGACTAAAAATAGCTGGAAATAGCTAGAATTAAGTAAACACATGTAACTTGTAGAATGCAGTTTCCACTGGAGACAGAGTACGCAGCCCCCTCTAGCGCTTTGCTGTTCAGTCATGTATTAAACTTGTGACTTTTATGTGCTGCCAATGAGTACATCTGACCATGGCAGAGTGATCCGTTTGCTCCAAGAGGAAGAGGAATTTAGGCCTCTGTAATTCTCTTTGTGCAATGCCATGCAAAATTAAAGGCTTCATTTTTGTGGATGACAATGGCATTGCTGGAGAGAAGCTGCATATTCAGTCATAAAAACACTCTAATAAGTACTCAGGGGTTGGCCAGGGACATGTGAGTGAGGTAACTGAACACACTCTCTGTCTCGTTTTAGGTACTGGGACCTAGTAACTGGGCTCTTGACTCCCTATTGCCTGTCAGATATCATCCAAACCCATCAGCCTGGAATTCACATTAGAAAAACATGGTACCCAGAGCTGTACATAGTACGTGCTCAGTAAATAGCACATATTTGTTTTCTAAGCAGTGTTCCTCATCACTAGAGCTTATGATCTACCTCAAAGTATCTCCCACAACTCTCCAGTAGGAACTTTGTGCCCCAGTCCAGTTGGTCTTTCTATTCCTGACATCCTTCTTTCTGATTCCTGCTGCTGAGCACTTGTTTATGCTGCATCCCCATCCTGGGATGCCGTTTCCCAAATCTCTACCATTCCAATTCTTTAAAACATTTAAACCAATATTGATTGATTGATTTGGCTGTGTTAGGTCTTAGCTCAGCATGTGGGCAGTGCATGGGCTTCTCTCTAGTTGCCCCATGGCACGTGGGATCTTAGTTCCCTGACCAGGGATTGAACCCGTGTCCCCTGCATTGGAAGACAGTCTTAACCCCTGGACCAGCAGGGAAGCCCCTACCATTTCAATTCTTGCCCACCTTTCAAAACTTGCTGAAGCTAAGCTCCTTCCTCCACGGAGCTAACGTCCCCATTTTGGTGTTCGATCACAGCGTGCCTCCACCAAGCTCTGGCCTGTTTGGCTCATGTATGTGAATGTGAGTGCCTACCAATGGTTGAGAAGCTTTAGAGTGTCAGGAAACACATACGTATTCTACTCATCTGTGTCAGGCTTGGGATATGTGGTTTATATTGTAAGTACTTAATGAGCTGATGACGTACATTGGTAAGAAGTTATGAATAATTGCTGAAAAGCAGAATTTTCCAGTTCTGCTTCCTAAGTCACTGCTGACTCAAACTGTGACTTTCCCTTTGCCTTCTTCTGAGCTCTCGCTTCTCTCCAGCCTATTGGCAAGGGCAGTATTTATATACCGTAAGGAGATGTTTTGTGCATTAGCCATAATGAGGATAAAACATGTAAAAATATGAAGATCTGTGGAACCCTATTATTATAGGAATAATAATAATTACAGCTGCACTTGGTTAAATGCTCCAGAAATCATATAGAAGATGCCTTCTCTGGGGCGGGGAGGGGTGGGTGGTGGCAGCGGGGGGGGGGGGGGAGGCGGAAAGCAGCCAACTGTACCAGCAATTAGTCAATTATGAATATTTAATTTTGCTTTATTGCTTGCGATTTTTGTTTCTGTGCACAACTGGGGCCTAGTTGCCTCTTTTGCCTTTTAAATAGAACCTCTGATGAAGCTGGTTACAGAACCATCTTCATGCGACCTGGGCCACGCAAACCAACACTACAGATCCAGTGACACGAGGACTATGTTTTGCTCTCCTTTACCCTAGTGGCCAATGTTCCTTCCCACGTTGGTTTTCATCTGTCCCTAAGGAGTCTTAGGCTTGCCTGATGGCTCAGTGGTAAAGAATCTGCCTGTCAATGCAGGGGACATGGGTTCAATCCCTGGTCAGGGAAGATCTCACTTGCCACAGAGCAACTAAGCCTGCATGCCACAATTACTGCACTTGTGTTTCTAAAGCCTGGGAGCCGCAACTACTGAGCCCACAGGCCACAACTGTTGAAGCCTGTGTGCTCTAGAGCCCACGCTCCACGACCAGAGAAGCTACCACAGTGAGAAGCCTGCACGCCGCAACTAGAGAGTAGCCCGTGCAGCAACAAAGACCCAGCACAGCCAAAAATAAACAAAACATTTTAAAAAAGGAGTTTCAACTCCAGAGCATTGTGGGGGTTACTGAACATCTGTGTTGGCCAAGCAGCAGTGGCATATGAGGGCACCCCAAGTGCAGAGTCTTTTGACAGGTGCCTGGAAGAAACCTGGAGGAAACAGAACATGTATTCCCTTAGCAGGGAAAGGGTTTTTGCTTTGGAAGAGGCTTAGAAAAACTAACAGAGGCCCTTAGAAAAACTGAAGAATCTTTTTCTCTAGAAAGCCAATATACTTGATTTATTCAGGAAGGTGTCTGTGTATTCTTGGTTGGAGGCAGAGCGCTGACCTCTATCTAGATTGTTCTACCTTTGCTAAGAACCTCCCATTATAAGACAGTTTAAAGGATGTATTCTCTGGGACTCATTCTGCCTCCCTATCTTTTTCATTATTTATCTGACCACCTGAATCATTCTACACAATGCATTTCTCTAAAGTGTTTCAAGATTTCTAAGTCAAAATTCTCTTGTATATAATTAAGAATTTCTCTGAGTAGAGCCTATGAATATATTTGATGCAAAAAGTAATTGAATGATAACGTGATTTCCATTCTCTTTCATCTCTCCAGCTAATACAGAAAAGAATTATCAATGTGCTGTCACTCATTAAACAAATATTTATGTGTCTGGCCATCAAAATTAGAAATCAGGAGAAAGATTTTTTTTGTTTTATTTTGTTTTAAATTTACTGTGCTTCATGTTCATCAGTTAGCAGGCACTGACTCTCTTTTCTAAATGTTAGGTTGCTGCATGCTTATGTATGATGAGGTTTTTGTTGTGCTTTTTCTCTGAAGATCTCAACATGAGCAGCTTTGGAAAGATTATAGGGAATAGACTTTAAAAGACATTTTGAGTACCCTGAAACATTCCTTTTCAGGAGTCCTGCTTTTGCTTTCAAAGTTTTGTGAATTCCTCTTTGGTGGAGAGTCACCTACTTTCTGGCCCTACCCTGCCCTTCCTTCGCCTCCTCTGGGGCCACCCCATCGCCAAGGTGACTCTGCTTTTGAGGAACCCTGGAGCCAGCTGGTGACCTTTAGCTTTCAGGAGCAGAAGTGGCCACTCTGGGATCTGCTCCACAATGAGGAGGTGCCACTTGCAACTACCTTATTTCCCTAGGTTGTTTTTCTTTACCATTCAGAATTTTAGCCTTTTCTGCTTTGGCCTTTTCCTCCCCTTTTAAAAAAATAATTTCAAATTTCTGTTTATGTATTCAGCACACACCACAGGGTGCCAATTTCATTTTATTGTCCCATTTAAAGGGCAAATAAACCTTTGTTTTTATAAGGAGAGGATAAAGGACCAATTATCCTGGGCCCCAATGCATATTTGCTATTTGAGCTTACAATCCAGTTCTGTGTCTTCAGAACAGATTCTGCCATTTTCACCCTCTTGCCTCATTTCCTGTTATGTCATTGCTGTGACATAACACATTTGCTGGTGAATATCTTACCCTTAATGAACAGAGTTACTGTTTTATTTGTTGCCATTGCCTGATGTATGTTCTAAGCTTCCATGAAGAGTGGATGACCAAGCATCGAGGGGAACACTCCACTGCCCTGAATTGAAGGGTCTCTTAGTCCCAGTATGTTGCCACAATGAATGAAATGAGCAGATACACGTTGTCATTGGATTGTCACCCAGTCAAGTGCAGGCAGCTGGGGTGGCATTGCTTACCGCTTGCTTGGAACGTCATCTCCTCCAAGAAGCTCACCCTGAACTGGCCCATCCTGCCAATAATTATCACTTCTACATATCACTTTGCTACTTCACAGCTATAATCCTATCATTAGTATTTCAGAGTTAGAAACATTTGTGGATTGGAGTCCAGGAGAGAAAACACAAACTCTTTCAGCGTGGCATCCTTTGGGAGTAGCATGAGAACTAGGAAAACATTTGTTATGGGGATGACTCTGTTGCTATTTGTGAAATCGATGGACTCAGAGACAGTGAAAGAAGTGGCTGGAAACTCCCTGTCCTGCTGAGGCCAAAGTCATGGGCCAGTTTGTAAGGGGACCAGTTAAGCTTCCACCACTGGGCAGACCCCTGGCCCCAGGCGGTAGCCACTATAAGGGTGACTGCTCATACAAAGGAGAGCCTGAGCCCACAGTCAAATTTTCATCTACGAGAATAGCATCATTTTTCTAGGGCCTCATGGTGTTACTCATGAAAATGGAAGGAAGTGAGAAGAAAACGAGCGGAATATTTTTGGCTATAAAACAGGAGCTGTTATTTTCCTAATTTTAGTGTAGTCTTTCAGAAGAGAAAAACATGAAAAAAGGTAAGTACGTAGGAATTATTCATAGGCGTGCTTCTAGCTCCTATCAACAAGCTAACAGCTTTATATAGCTAATACTTCTCTTCAAATACTTACTATTCATGGCTTCAACCTCTGATCATCAAATTCCCTGGCAGAAGACATTCTGCTCATTCTTTCATTTCTAGATCTTAAGCATAAAAAGACTTAGGTAGGGATAAAGACAGAAAGAGTAGGAATGGCTCTTCAAAACAAGCAAGACATTGTTCAGTTCTGCATATTTGGTAAATGCAGGTAGATTCCTTAGCCACTGAAGAAGGTCCAGCAAATTCTCAAGGCACAAGACCTATTGGGTTGGTTCAAAAGTTCACTAAGTTTTCCCATACCATCCTATGGAAAATATGAACAAACTTTTGGGCCAACTCAATATTTTTTGGGACATTGGCAAGAGAAGGGAAGGCATTAGGGGTGGGACAGCTGGAGAGCTGGGGTACCAGTGTGTGAGTCAGGAAGGCTGGAGAGCTAGGAGAGACCTGAGAGAAAAACAAGAAACTGAAGCCCTGAGTAGGCAAGCAGTTTCCCAAGCGATTCCCCATTCCACAGATAAACAAACTGAGGCTCAGAGAAGTAACATAACATGACTAATATCACACAGTAGAAAATGTCAAAGCTAGGATGTGAACATGGGATTACCTGAAATGCCATCACAGTGACTAAGCAGAGCCTAATTCATCTGAAAGGCTATTCATGAAGGGTGTCCCTAAACTGAAGTGTTATGGCAGGAAGAGTAAAAAACTTGGGAAGCCAGGGAATGGCAGTGAAGACAAGCAATTAGGAGCTCACTGGTTTCCAGATAAGAGATTTTAACGACTTAAGTGGATAAAGAGGGCTTCCCAGGTGGCTCAGTGGTAAAGAATCCACCTGCCAAGCAGGAAACATGGGTTCAGTCCCTGAATTGGGAAGATCCTCTGGAGAAGGAAATTACAACCCACTCCAGTAGTCTTGCTTGGGAAATCCCAATGACAGAGGAGACTGGCAGGCTACAGTCTCTGGGGTCACAAGGAGTCAGACATGACTGAAGTGATTTAGCATGCAGTACATAGCACCCAAGTGGATAAAGACTGAAAGATAGAGTCCTTGGAAGTGCTGTGTCCAGTGCATAAGTAGAAGCTAGAAGAAGACTGCTTTGATTGGACTCCAACTTCACCAAATATTTACTGAGCACTTGCTTTGTGCCAATCACTGTTCTTAATGCTAGGGATATGGCAGTGAGCAAGGCAGACACAAATCCCTGCCCCAGTGGAGCTGATATTCTTGTTGGGAGGGATTTATTATCTGTATGACCTTGGCCAAATTGTTCAGCTTCTCAGAGGCTCAGTTCGCTCACCTGCAAAATGGTAAGAATGGAGCCCAGATCAAATGAGGATTATATGATATCATGCATATAAAATGTATAGTGCCTGAAAGAGCAGCTTTTCTTATTAACAGTTAATTTTAACCAGAGCTGGACTGCAGGCACATCCAAGGTGACATGGCAGAATTGGGGACCTCTGAGAGCATCAGATTTGTCTTTCCACGTTTGGGATGTAGGACTCCAAACCCCTTCAGGGGTTAGCACCTGCAACATGTTTTAGTTGCTTGCCTTTTGGGTAGGGCAGTTCCAGTAAGAGCTAGAAGGGGTTAAGGTCCTGGTTTCTGCCTGCTGATATATTGCTATGTATATCTTTTTCTGTGTCCGTATGTGAAAATACCACCATCCTTTATTTCTACTTCAGACCATGCACTTGTTTTCAGTGAGCATAACTTAAAATCTACTCTTTGAATATAAGTTTATTTTATCTTCAGGTGCCATGCAAAAAGATGAGGAGGTGACCTTTTCAGAAGCTTGAAACACTGATTATCTGCTTTGGTGTGTGGCATGGGTGAGTAAAAATAACTGTTTAATCAGAGAGGTGATTTAATAATTATTTGAATAGGTCCAGATGGCTATGGTGTTTTTCTCCCCACTACTGCCATACTTCTGAAGAAATGAAAATAGGGTGGAGATCCTGCTGCTTTTTTTTTTTTTTTTTAAGGGCAGGATGTCTAGATTCTGAGAGAGATAGCATGGGGGGGCTAGGGGAGCTTAAGCCAACTATACTTTTCCATATGCTATCTGGAATGTTCTGTTCCCTCACATTTCTACCTCAACCACATGGATAATTTTGACCTCACTAGTGGACTCGCCTCCACCTTCTATTTCTTAGCCTAAATTGTGATTTCCTCCAAGAGGCTTCTCTTACTTACTTAACAAGGCTGGATCACACTCAGAGCATCCTGTACTTATCCTTCACAGCATGCATCATATTTTTGAATGACTAATGAGTCATTTGTTCAATGTCTGTCTCCCCAAGCTTTACAAGGACAGGGACAGAGGCACCTTGTGTAGTCCCCAGTCCCTCAAACTTAGCATAATGTCCAGCACATAGTAGGTGTTCAAGAAATTTAAACTGACTGACTAGCTGGCTCAATGAAGGAATAAGTAGCTTTCAGGAGCTCTGGATTCTGGGTCCAGCCCTGGCATTCTCAGGATGTGTGGCCATAGGTACATCATGACTTTGAGCCTCACTTTGAGCCTTAAGTCGCCTCACCTGAAAAGTGAGGATTCAGTGATTTCTAAGGTTATTTCTAACTTGAGTAGTTTCTCATTCCACAGAAGTCAGGATTCTGATTCTTATCAGTAGGGGAAAATATTCCAGTGAAACCACCCAGGGTTTGCTGCCTCTCATTTCCAGGCATCTCCAGTGTGCTAATAACTTGAATTGTCATGGGAAAAGCAGGTGTAATTAGTGGATTCCTCTTCAAAGGCCTCAAAGTGAGGACCACATTGGTTTGTTTGGGAAGACCAGCAATTTACCCATTCCAGACTTCACTTTTCTGATAAGCTGCTCTTTGTTTAGTTTTACCTCTAAGATTAGGTGCTTTCACATGGAGATCTTCATCTTCTTTGTGTTTGAAACAAAAGGCAGTATTTAAACTAGGGAGGGAAATCTCTGATGGTAAATGGTTATAAGCAAACAGCTGCTAGCTTTGTTTTGATGTTTTCTTCCTCATGTCAATCAAATAAACAGCTCTAAGTTTCCTTAGCGGCCCCAGCTGGACCACAGAAGCAGGCACTTCAAGATACGTCACAGCCAGTCTTTTATCCGCAGCGGCCAGCACAGTGCGAGGTTCAGAGTAGGTGTGCAAAATGCCTGCAGAATTGCATAAGGTGACAGCTGGGAGGCCCTACACACAGGCTGAGTAGGCAATTCCCATATTTTTGTTATTTTTATCATTTGTACCCAGTTGACTTGACATTGTACAGGAGATAGGGATCAAGACCATCCCCATGGAAAAGAAATGCAAAAAAGCAAAATGGCTGTCTGGGGAGGCCTTACAAATAGCTGTGAAAAGAAGAGAGGTGAAAAGCAAAGGAGAAAAGGAAAGATATAAGCATTTGAATGCAGAGTTCCAAAGAATAGCAAGAAGAGATAAGAAAGCCTTCCTCAGCAATCAATGCAAAGAAATAGAGGAAAACAACAGAATGGGAAAGGCTAGCAATCTCTTCAAGACATACCAAGGGAACATTTCATACAAATATGGGCTCCATAAAGGACAGAAATGGTATGGACCTAACAGAAGCAGAAGATATTAAGAAGAGGTGGCAAGAATACACAGAAGAACTGTACAAAAAAGATCTTCAAGACCAAGATAATCATGATGGTGTGATCACTCACCTAGAGCCAGACATCCCGGAATGTGAAGTCAAGTGGGCCTTAGAAAGCATCACTATGAACAAAGCTAGTGGAGGTGATGGAATTCCAGTTGAGCTATTTCAAATCCTGAAAGATGATGCTGTGAAAGTGCTGCACTCAATATGCCAGCAAATTTGGAAAACTCAGCAGTGGCCACAGGACTGGAAAAGGTCAGTTTTCATTCCAATCCCAAAGAAAGGCAATGCCAAAGAATGCTCAAACTACCGCACAATTGCACTCATCTCACATGCTAGTAAAGTAATGCTTAAAATTCTCCAAGCCAGGCTTCAGCAATACGGGAACTGTGAACTTCCAGATGTTCAAGCTGGTTTTAGAAAAGGCAGAGGAACCAGAGATCAAATTGCCAACATCCGCTGGATCATGGAAAAAGCAAGAGAGTTCCAGAAAAACATCTCTTTCTGCTTTATTGACTATTTCAAAGCCTTTGACTGTGTGGATGACAATAAACTGTGGAAAATTCTGAAAGAGATGGGAATACCAGACCACCTGACCTGCCTCTTGAGAAACCTATATGCAAGTTAGGAGGCAACAGTTAGAACTAGACATGGAACAACAGACTGGTTCCAAATAGAAAAAGGAGCACGTCAAGGCTGTATATTGTCACCCTGCTTTTTTAACTTCTATGCAGAGTAGATCATGAGAAATGCTGGACTGGAAGAAACACAAGCTGGAACCAAGATTGCCGGGAGAAATATCAATAACCTCAGATATGCAGATGACACTACCCTTATGGCAGAAAGTGAAGAGGAACTAAAAAGCCTCTTGATGAAAGTGAAAGAGGAGAGTGAAAAAGTTGGCTTAAAGCTCAACATTGAGAAAACGAAGATCATGGCATCCGTTCCCATGACTTCATGGGAAATGGATGGGGAAACAGTGGAAACAGTGTCAGACTTTATTTTTTGGGGCTCCAAAATCACTGCAGATGGTGACTGCAGCCATGAAATTAAAGACGCTCACTCCTTGGAAGAAAAGTTATGACCAACCTAGATAGCATATTCAAAAGCAGATGGGGAGGGAGGTGGGAGGGGGGTTCATGTTTAGGAACGCATGTACACCCGTGGTGGATTCATGTCAATGTATGGCAAAACCAATACAGTATTGTAAAGTAAAATAAAGTAAAAATAAAAATAAATAAGTAAATAAATAAATAAAATACATTAAACAAAACAAAACAAAACAAAAGCAGAAACATTACTTTGCCAACAAAAGTCTGTCTTGTCAAGGCTATGGTTTTTCCAGTAGTCGTGTATGGATGTGAGAGTTGGACTGTGAAGAAGGCTGAGTGCCAAAGAATTGATGCTTTTGAACTGTGGTGTTGGAGAAGACTCTTGAGAATCCCTTGGACTGCAAGGAGATCCAAACAGTCCACTCTAAAGGAGATCAGCCCTGGGTGTTCTTTGGAAGGAATGATGCTAAAGCTGAAACTCCAGTACTTTGGCCACCTCATGCGAAGAGTTGACTCATTGGAAAAGACTCTGATGCTGGGAGGGATTGGGGGCAGGGGGAGAAGGGGACGACAGAGGATGAGATGGCTGGATGGCATCACCGACTCAATGGACGTGAGTCTGAGTGAACTCCGGGAGTTGGTGATGGCCAGGGAGGCCTGGCGTGCAGCAATTCATGGGGTCGCAAAGAGTCGGACACGCCTGAGCGACTGAACTGAACTGAACTGAACTGACTTTCCAGAATGATCTGAAGCAGAGCTGCCTACATAGTAGAGTTTGAGGACTAAACAAATGGTCCTATATGCCTGTACCAGCTTGTTTAGGTGCTAGAAATTTCTGCCAAGTTGCTTTAGGTTGGCATGAAGGGCTCATGAAAATGATGGCATGACATGTGGATCACCTTGGATAAATGAAGTTCTAGTGATCAGGAACACCTCGGAATGAATTCATTTTTATGTTAGCTAATGCCAGGGTCCTGGGAACATAGGACAAGGATGGATTGTCCTGGCAATCTCAACTGCTGTAGCTTGGCTGGTAAAGAATCTGCCTGCAGGGCAGGAGACCATGGTTTATTTCCTGGGTCTGGAAGTTCTGCTGGAGAAGGGATAGGCTACCTACTCCAGTATACTTGGGCTTCCTTGGTGCCTCAGATGGTAAAGAATCCACCTGCAATGCAGGAGACCTGGGTTCAATCCCTGGGTTGGGAAGATCCCCTAGAGAAGGGAATAGCTACTCACTCCAGTATTCTGGTCTGGAGAATTCCATGGAGAGAGGAACCTGGCAGGCCACAGTACATAGGGTCGCAGAGTCAGATATGACTGAGTGACTTTCACACATTCAGAATCTTAGGGGTGAATTAAGAAAACTGTAGAGCATGGAGTACTCTTCAGGAGGCTAGGAGCATCAGAGTAAGTGTCCCTCAAATAGCTTACATTCAGCTTGAAGGCGTTGGCCTCCCCCAGATAGGAGTGATACCAAAAGTCCAGCGGGAGTTGCCAGCCATCGGAGACGACACCACAGTGGTGAGAGAGACCTTGCATTTGGTCTTGAGAGAGCCTGAGCACCTCCAATAAAAATGCTGACAAGTTGTCCTTGAGTTTAAGAACTGGAATTCTTTAGTTTTCTCCCAAACTCCCACTGACTTCATGCATTTAGCAAAGAGACCTACATTTTAGCATCCCCACTTCCCTCTCAGCATTTGATGACTTATTTAGACACCCTGGGTGGCTTTAGTCCTTATGGCACACTTTTTTTTTTGCTTTTAATAATAGTAATAATGAGTACCATTTGATGAGTACTCACCATTTGCCAGACACCATGCTAGACCCCTACATATGTTATCTCAATTGTTAGGTCCATCTAAGTACAAAATGTTCAATCCTTCTGTTAAGCTATAATGACTTATCTTATGAATCTCATGGCCCTCTCTTTCATCTTAAGTACAGCGTCATAGACTGGGGTCCTCTGTGATCAACCAAATCAGCAATTCTGGAAGTTACTGTGTGCCACATACTGTGTTAAGGGCTACGGAGGAAATAGGAAGAGAACATTTAGTCCCAGACACACACCTCCCTCTGAAAGCTGGCCTCTGTCCTTTACTCCTAGTTTCCTTTCTCTAGTTTTTTGGACAGAGACATGGATCCCTGAAAGAAGGCCAGGAGATGGATACCAAGGGAATGAGCCTATTTCATTTCCTGACACAATATGCAATCTGGCAGAGTTAGGGAATAGGCTATTCAGATTGATTCAAAGTTGTGTTTAATGGAGAGTCCTTATAGACACAGAAGTGCAGAAAAGTAAACACAATGGTATTTATTGATGGCACAGCAGCAATTGAAGGGACAGATGATGCTTTTCTCTAATAACTCAGAAGGTACCTCAGAGTCTTTTACAGTTTCAGGGTCATCATGATGAACGTATCAATAAAGAGTAAGAGGTAGGGTGGTCTGCTGCAAAGTGCCTCCCTTTGGGGAATCAGAAGACCTGAGATG
The DNA here is from genome assembly GCF_001704415.2 of Capra hircus. Taxonomy (NCBI): domain Eukaryota; kingdom Metazoa; phylum Chordata; class Mammalia; order Artiodactyla; family Bovidae; genus Capra; species Capra hircus. The sequence continues at coordinate 16,037,466 of NW_017189517.1, read as the reverse complement.
TAGTCCTAGCAATGTAACCTTGTGCCTCAGTTTTTCTATCTGCAAAGAGGAGAGGTCTGTCTTGAATCTCTTAAGGAATCTTTCAGCTCTCAGATTTTCTCACTGCTAATTTTCCCTACGCAGCATGGAAGTGGGCAAGGTCCTAGTGGCTTGACTGCCTGAACATAGATTTTCCACCATCTCACCCTCAGTGAAATACCCCTCCTTTCAGTTTAAACAAGTATGTTGCCTGTGGTGATCAGGCTTCAGTAAAGCATGTGCCCCATTTCATAACATGTTACGTAATCAAACCAGCTGCTGTGCTGACCTCTGTGTTGAACTGTCCTCCTTCTCTGGCAACCCTAACTTCCCCACATCAGCAGCATCCTGATTTTCCCGGGTCTCTGGCCATCCAAAGGAGCCCCCTCCTTCCCCAGCCCTGCTAGAACAACTGCCCGATGTGTGCAATTGGACTGGATATATTTCACATGTGCTCGCCTAAGTGTGGAGGGGTAGGAGTGAAAGTAAATGATGCTGGACATAGTGAGGCATTGTCATAAAACCTCAGATTCAGACATCTGCTTTTGAATGGATCCTTAATACCAGAAGGCATCACTGAGGCCAGGCTGTTAACTCAATGGTGTTATTAAATCTCTTCATAAAAAATATTCATTTTTGGCTCACCTGCCAAATGTTCTACTCTAAAAAATTTTCCATATTAGCCCCTAAACAAATTCTCAATCACCAAAATCATTGGACCCATCAGCAAGCTTTGGGCTCAATCCCAAGCTGGTGGTGTTTCAAGCCACCGATTGGAAATGCTCCCTTGGCCCTTTGAGGCCCTCCCAGATACTCTAGAACTCGGTAAATGTACAATAATGCAATTTACTATAATGTCCTTTCCCTTTTCAAGTAACCCAGTATCTCCAAGTCCCGGTTCACTATATTTGATGGAGGGTATATTTAAAATGAACAGCTGAAACGGCCGCATAAACTGTCTCCTCCATATCCTTTTTATCCCCTCATTGACAAACACAGGGCAGCTCCATGGGGTTGACTGCTGAAAGGCTGACAATGTTAGGGCAACAAGCCCATGCTATTATGTTAATTTCCATTCTTCTCTTTTTGTGCTTTGTGATTGTTATTAGAGTAAATTTTTCCTAAGGGGTGCCAGAGGGACAGCAGGAGAAGCCGAAAGGCTCCATTCTTCAAAATGGAAACAGAGGCTTAACAGGAAAGGTATAAACAAACACCTTGACTGCAAAGTCTGCCTGCAGACCCTCCATCTTTACCTATTAGTCATTGGCCAGCTGGCTTCAGTCTCTTCACTGGAACCTAGATGTGTCTCTCCAAGTTCTATGTTTCCATTGACAGAAAGGAATGAAGACAGAGCAAGGAAGACATTATAGAGACGACTACACATTCCAATACTTGAACCATTCAACTCAAGAGAATCATGCAGAAGGCAGAAATATTATGCCTCTCAGATTAGTTTACCTGATGTAGTAGAGAAAAATTTACCATGCTGGACACAGACAACAGTGACCCAAAGTCAGGCAACTGGGCAGTTGTGTTCCACTTTGTGACTTATATACCCCTGATTTCCAATTCTAGCCTTACTTTCTCTTGTTCCTCCACAATACCTGTATGGCAGATTCGAGGTACTCAATAATTGCTGACTGACTTAATGCTTGCAGGTGATCCTTCTTGCTGGCAGGTGCTCTGAGATCCATTAATCAGCTAGGGAATATTTCTTTTGGATGCTGTCTTTTCATCTCTCCCTTCATTAATCCATTCATTTACTTCCTCATTCAGTGTTTACTTTGTTGAGTATATCCACTATCAGTTATTGCAACAACTGCTGGAGAGACCAGAGAAGGCAATGGAACCCCACTGCAGTACTCTTGCCTGGAAAATCCCATGGAAGGAGGAGCCTGGAAGGCTGCAGTCCATCTGGTCGCTGAGGGTCGGACACAACTAAGCGACTTCTCTTTCAGTTTTCACTTTCATGCATTGGAGAAGGAAATGGCAACCCATTCCAGTGTTCTTGCCTGGAGAATCTCAGGGACGGGAGAGCCTGGTGGGCTGCCGTCTATGGGGTCGCACAGAGTTGAACACGACTGAAGCGACTTAGCAGCAGCAGGTGGGGAGACAAAGGTGAACAAGGCATGCTTGCTGACTCAAGTGGTTACAATCTACATGACAAAGACCGCAGCAGACAGGAAGGAAGTACTAGGTATGAACTGCCACATAACTCATGATCTAATTAAGGAGGCAGGACTGAGACACATTAAATGATTCAAGAACAATATAAGATAAGAAATCCGGCATTGAAACATGTAGTCTAGACAGTTAAATGGGGAAAGGAGTTTAGAGGAGGGGGGAGCTGGGTGGGTTTTAGGAGATGTGGAAGATTTAATGAAGGAAGATCATTTTGAGAAACAAAGGTAAGAAGGCCCTAAACCTGGACATTCATTAATTCCAAAATCAGGTTTTCATAAACATGCAAAATGTAATCTAAAACAAATACATGTATGTGTTGGGGAAGGGAGGAACAGGAAGCTAAAAGTTACAGATACATATCATTTAATATATCCTGAAGCAACAGTTCTTTTCTAATATAATGAATAATCAATGATTGACTGCACAGAAGAATGCCTATTTGCGTATTTTATGTTTCTTTTTGGATCAGAATGAAATTTTTAAAAATTTCTCTGCTTTTAATTTTTTTCTTAATTTCATGAAGTTTGGAGTCATTGTCATTAGAGAATCCCCTTCTCCTCTCATCTCATCTCTCAGAGTCCAAATTGAAATAAAAAGTGCTAGACCAAGTTAGTAACAGGCATGGTTAGTCATCGGAGAGACACCGAAGATCAGCTCATTGGAATGAGTGGTTTGTGTATACAGAGATACATTATTTTGTGTGTAGATTTGGGACATTATGCCATCTGTCCTCTCAGAGTGATTTTTCTCTGAAAAACTGAAGCCATGGGAAAATCTTCTAGGCAGTCATATAATTAGAATTATAGTTTTCTGAAGCTCTTAAAATCTCCTTAGTGTACTGGGGATGCTTAGGAGGCAAGCTTTGAAAAAAAAATGCAGGAAAATGAAAAAGAATGGACTTTATATAGAGACACAAAAATGGTTCTAGTTGTATATGGATAGTAGAGTTTTGGATGAACCCTTTCTCTCATTTTCCAAAATTCCTGTACTATTCTTATATTGTCTTTATAATAATAATAATGGACTCAGTGGAATTACTCACTGACTAAAGATTTGAAATAAGTGTTTTCCTCTGGGCTTTTTCTAGGACTAACTAAATGGGAAAACTATGCATAGTGTTTGTCTTTCCCCAAAGAATAGGGCTTCTATTGAAAGCATGCCAGAATTTGGAATTTTTAAAGGATATTCTTTATCAAGGGATATTAAACAGATTATTCTGGGTTGAAAATGAAAGGTAATCTTTCAGGATTTCATGACTAAAACGGAGGTCAAGAGATTAAGATGGATTATAGGTGAAGGGGGGCAAGAATCAGAAATGCCATTAATTTGAATTTTTATTGGTAGAGGAGTTTGGGATGAATTAAACCTCTAAGGTACCAACTTTAAGACATCTTGCTGAACCTGACTCAGAGAATGGTATTTTCAAACATGCTGAGCTCAATTACCATTACATCTTAAAAGTTATGGCTTGCTGTACTAAATAATTATCACATTAATTGAACTATCCTATTTGTCAACTGTTAAAGTAGAAAAAGAAGTCTTTGGATTTATCTCGGTAAAGAACTTTAAAACACACACTTCGAAAATTGTATTATTGTATTTGTGGGAATAAAGATGTAATAGATTCTGATTCAAAAGATACTATGTATACACAAAGCTTTTGGTGTCCACAATTGCTACTGTAATGATCTAACTACAGAGAAAGAAATTCATTATCTAATTCAACTTTTGTGCCTCTGACAGGAATCCCAAGATCCAACAAAGCAAGCAATTGTCCATTTAGCAAGTGTTCTTATGTCTTCCATGATAGGATGAATTTATTCAGTAACCATTTATTGGGTACTTGCTTTCTGCAAGACCATGTGCCAGGCACAGCACCGCCCCCTTCCCCGCCAGAAAAAAAAAACCAAAAAACGGTAATAGCCAACATTCATTGAGGTTTATTATATGTCAGGTACTGTAAGTGTTTTATATACATTATCTTACATATTCTTCCTGAGACACTATGGTCACATCAGTTTTACAGATGAGAACACTGAAGCTTAGAGTTATTGGTCAACTTGTCCAAATTATACAGTAAGTAGCAGAGCTGATACTCATATTCCGGTCTGTATGATTCCAGAGTCTGAGGTATTACGCATGAAAGCTGGATGTGGAATCACAGCTCTTTAAGAACCTTCACACACCTCACTGTAAAACAATGTGTATGAGAGCTAGAGTGGTCTGTAGGAAGTTTAGAATTCAGAAAAGACCACAGTTAATTCTGCCTGGAGATTTTTCATAGATGACATTACAGTTGGACAAGGTGATATTTTAAAAATATGAGTTGTAAATGGGAAGAAGAGAAGATACTTCCAGCTAGAGGAAGTAGTATAAACCAAGACACAGAGACGTGAGCTAGCAAAGCATATCTAAGGAGCAGCAGAGCAGAGCATAGGTGGGATTGATGTGCTGGAGGGTGGGGTGGGTGGTGTGGAATGCCAGAGAAAAACTTGAACGATTAAACAGAGCAAGATCATTGGATACTTTGAACTTGATGGGGTATTACATTTATTGTCTAAGTAGAGGGAAGCCTTAAAGTTTTTAAACAGAGGGACAGTATCAGATATGTCTGTGTGTTTTCAAGAGAAAAGTCTAGAGACACTGAGGAGGATAGATTAGAGGTAAGAAAGAGATTGAAGCAGAGGAGACCAATTAGAAAATCGCTGTTACAACTGGAATGATACAGGGGGAAAAGCAGACTGGGAATGGGGGTGTGTGTGTCAACTGGACTTCTCAGTCAAGACACTCAAAAGAGAGTTGGCTATATGGGTTTGGAGTTTGGAAGAATGATTGGTACAAGAGATAAAGATTTGAGAGTCAGGTAAGTCATATGATAGGGTTATTTATGAAAGGAAAAGAGAAAAGGGGAGGGAAAATGTCCGTCACTTAAGGGGTGGAAAAAGGAATAGCCCAAGAAGTCAAGTAAAAATAATAGATGATAAATAGGAGGAGAATCTGGAGATTGTGTCACAAACGTCAAAGTATGGTGCAGTTCAGTTCAGTTCAGTCGCTCAGTCATGTCCGACTCTTTGCGACCCCATGTATCGCAGCACGCCAGGCCTCCCTGTTCATCACCATCTCCCGGAGTTCACTCAGACTCACGTTCATTGAGTCTGTGATGCCATCCAGCCATCTCATCCTCGGTCATCCCCTTTTCTTCCTGCCCTCAGTCCCTCCCAGCATCAGAGTTTTTTCCAATGAGTCAACTCTTTGCATGAGGTGGCCAAAGTACTGGAGTTTCAGCTTTAGCATCATTCCTTCCAAAGAAATCCCAGGGTTGATCTCCTTCAGAATGGACTGGTTGGATCTCCTCGCAGTCCAAGGGACTCTCAAGAGTCTTCTCCAACACCACAGTTCAAAAGCATCAGTTCTTCGGCGTTCAGCCTTCTTCACAGTCCAACTCTCACATCCATACATGACCACAGGAAAAACCATAGCTTTGACTAGACGGACCTTAGTCGGCAAAGTAATGTCTCTGCTTCTGAATATACTATCTAGGTTGGTCATAACTTTTCTTCCAAGGAGTAAGCGTCTTTTAATTTCATGGCTGCAGTCACCATCTGCAGTGATTTTGGAACCCAGAAAAATGAAGTCTGACACTGTTTCCACTGTTTCCCCATCTATTTCTCATGAAGTCATGGGACCGGATGCCATGATCTTCGTTTTCTGAATGTTGAGCTTTAAGCCAACTTTTTCACTCTCCACTTTCACTGTCATCAAGAGGCTTTTTAGCTCCTCTTCACTTTCTGCCATAAAGGTGGTATCATCTGCATATCTGAGGTTATTGATATTTCTCCCAGCAATCTTGATTCCAGCTTGTGTTTCTTCCAGTCCAGCATTTCTCATGATGTACTTTGCATAGAAGTTAAAAAAGCAGGGTGACAATATACAGCCTTGACGTACTCCTTTTCCTATTTGGAACCAGTCTGTTGTTCCATGTCCAGTTCTAACTGTTGCTTCCTGACCTGCATACAGGTTTCTCAAGAGGCAGCTTAGATGGTCTGGTATTCCCATCTCTTTCAGAATTTTCCACAGTTGATTGTGATCCACACAGTCAAAGGCTTTGGCATAGTCAATAAAGCAGAAAGAGATGTTTTTCTGGAACTCTCTTGCTTTTTCCATGATCCAGCGGATGTTGGCAATTTGATCTCTGGTTCCTCTGCCTTTTCGAAAGCCAGCTTGAACATCAGGGAGTTCATGGTTCACGTATTGCTGAAGCCTGACTTGGAGAATTTTGAACATTACTTTACTAGCATGTGAGATGAGTGCAATTGTGCGGTAGTTTGAGCATTCTTTGGCATTGCCTTTCTTTGGGATTGGAATGAAAACTGACCTTTTCCAGTCCTGTGGCCACTGCTGATTTTCCAAATTTGCTGGCATATTGAGTGCAGCACTTTCACAGCATCATCTTTCAGGATTTGAAACAGCTCAATTGGAATTCCATCACCTCCACTAGCTTTGTTCGTAGTGGTACTTTCTAAGGCCCACTTGACTTCACATTCCAAGATGTCTGGCTCTAGATGAGTGATCACATCATCATGATTATCTGGGTCATGAAGATCTTTTTTGTACAGTTCTTCCGTGTATTCTTGCCACCTCTTCTTAATATCTTCTGCTTCTGTTAGGTCCATACCATTTCTGTCCTTTATGGAGACCATCTTTGCATGAAATGTTCCCTTGGTATGTCTAATTTTCTTGAAGAGATCTTTAGTCTTCCCCATTCTATTGTTTTCCTCTATTTCTTTGCATTGATCGCTGAAGAAGACTTTCTTATCTCTTCTTGCTATTCTTTGGAATTCTGCATTCAGATGCTTATATCTTTCCTTTTCTCCTTTGCTTTTCACTTCTCTTCTTTTCACAGCTATTTGTAAGGCCTCCCCAGACAGCCATTTTTCTTTTTTGCATTTCTATTCCCAGGTCATTAGGTGCCCAATATGCTACTGGAGATCAGTGGAGAAATAAGTCCAGAAAGAATGAAGGGATGGAGCCAGAGGAAAACAATACCCAGCTGTGGATGTGACTGGTGATAGAAGCAAGATCTGATGCTGTAAAGAGCAATATTGCATAGGAACCTGGAATGTCAGGTCCATGAATCAAGGCAAATTGGAAGTGGTCAAACAAGAGATGGCAAGAGTGAACATCGACATTCTAGGAATCAGCAAACTAAAATGGACTGGAATGGGTGAATTTAACTCAGATGACCATTGTATCTACTACTGTGGCCAGGAATCCCTCAGAAGAAATGGAGTAGCCATCATGGTCAACAAAAGAGTCCAAAATGCAGTACTTGGATGCAATCTCAAAAATGACAGAATGATCTCTGTTCGTCTCTAAGGCAAACCATTCAATATCAGTTACCCAAGTCTATGCCCCAACCAGTAACGCTGAAGAAGCTGAAGTTGAACGGTTTTATGAAGACCTATAAGACCTTTTAGAACTAACACCCAAAAAAGATGTCCTTTTCATTATAGGGGGCTGGAATGCAAAAGTAGGAAGTCAAGAAACACCTGAAGTAACAGGCAAATTTGGCCTTGGAATGAGGAATGAAGCAGGGCAAAGACTAATAGAGTTTTGCCAAGAAAATGCACTGGTCATAGCAAACACCCTCTTCCAACAACACAAGAGAAGACTCTACACATGGATATCACCAGATGGTCAACACCAAAATCAGATTGATTATATTCTTTGCAGCCAAAGATGGAGAAGCTCTATACAGTCAACAAAAACAAGACTAGGAGCTGACTGTGGCTCAGATCATGAACTCCTTATTGCCAAATTCAGAGTCAAATTGAAGAAAGTGGGGAAAACCGCTAGACCATTCAGGTATGACCTTAATCAAATCCCTTATGATTATACAGTGGAAGTGAGAAATAGATTTAAGGGCCTAGATCTGATAGATAGAGTGCCTGATGAACTATGGAATGAGGTTTGTGACATTGTACAGGAGACAGGGATCAAGACCATCCCCATGGAAAAGAAATGCAAAAAAAGCAAAGTATGGTTAACAGTGTCAAATAACATAGAGGTCTCAATCTGAATGAGGCTTGAGAGCTGCCCGTGGGATTTGGCTGGTAGGAGATCACTGATATCTCAATGAGAGCAGTTTAAGCAGAGTGATGATATAGGAATCAAACTTGAGGAATGAATGGAAGCTGAAGAAGCAGAGACAAGGTAAATAGGCAACTACTCTTCCCAGGCACTTGGCAACGAAGGGAGAATGATCTTAAATGATCTCATGTACTTTGGCAATCTGATCAGGGGACCATAACAAAGCACCTCTGCACATTCTTACCCTTAAAGGGCACTTTCTTACCCTAAGCTGTCTACGGAAGGATCTTTAGTTGGGGCATATAGGATCTAGTTCCCTGACTAAGGATCAAACCCAGGCCCCCTGTATTGGGAGCACAGAGTCCTGGCCACTGGACTACCAGGGAAGTCCCTCAACTCTGTATTTTAGGATCTTAGTAGTTTGGAAGTTTTAAATTCTGATTCCTGCCCTGTGTTTCCTTCCACCCTAATCCTGACACATTTCCAGCCTCTGTCTGCACATAGAGCAGGCCAACATTCCTAGTGGAATGCTTCTAGAATAAAGCTATCTTGTGACCTTGAGGGGCCTTTTGTTCCCTGTATAGTGTTCACCCTGTTCATCTGAGACAGAGCCTTCCTTTAGAAGCCCTATGTTCTGAAAAAGCATTGTTGATAGAATGCTAGTGGTTAAAAAGAATCATGTCTTTCTGAAAATAGCCCAGCATATTTTAATTTGACATTTCTAAATCCTTGGCATGTCTGCTTTTCGGGAAGCTCAGGAATGTTTTGACAGGTTAAGAAAATGCTAGGATTTCACTATATTGGTCTTCCTGGCTGATGAGGCATGGTTCTTGCTGTAGCATTCAAAGGCCATTATGTGGTTTGTATGTTAAATCGATACCTTATAAAACTCCTGCGTAACTGTTGGCTTATTATTTAAAGCAATGGAAGAACAAATCAATTCCATAAGTGTCAAGGACTTTCTTGACAAAGGGCCGAACAGAATGGGCAGGCTCAGTGCCATGAAAAAGTCCAGTGAGATGGAAAGTTGTGCATTGTGCTTATGGATTTCTTCCAGATGGGCGAGTGTGCTCCAGGTTGCTCATATTTGCTCGTTTGGGTTTTCCCAGCTTGGAAGCAGGGCAGGCTGGCTAGTGTTTTAGGGATTTATCCTGGGACCAGGGGAGCTCCTCTGATGGCAAAATAACCCATATAGCTTTCAAAGGCAGATCTCAATAGCAGCACTGAGGGAGGATCTCAAGGGTACACACCAAGTTTCAAGTCAGGTAAATGGGTTGGAGCAAGATAGTGGGCTGCTGAGCAACTCAATGGATGGAACTTGTGGTGTGTGGTGGTAGACAGGCAAGTGGAACATAGGCAGGGCAGCCCTGCTATCAAGAGAGACCCAGCTGTAGTCAGGAAGAAGAGGCTTGAGTGACCATCTAGCCCAGTAGGTCTCTACCCTAGAAACATATCAGATTCATTGGAGAGCTCTGCAAAAATACCAATGCTAAGGCCTCACCCCATGCCAATTAAATCAGACATCCTGGGGAGAGGATCTAGCCTCAGTAATTCTAATGCTCCTCCAGATGATTCTAGTATGATGTCATGAGCGAGAACCACCGATCTAGCCCAATAGTGTTCATTTAAAAATGAGCAACCTGAGGCTTAAAGAAGAAAGATGGTTTCTTCTAGTTCCTCTGGCTATTGGTGATAGATTTAAGACTAGAACAAGGGTTTGGGGTTAATGATCAAGAAAGAGAGGCGTTTCTAAGGAAGAGCTAATCATTAGTTTCATCTTTGTGTGCATCATCTCTGATAAAATTTCCCAAGGATTCTAAAATAAAACTGAGATGTTTAAGATAGACTCTTCTCATTGCACCTGGTGAGAGCACGGTTTACATTCATCCATTGGGTGTCTGGCGTGTCTGCTATGTGTCAAATCCTGGGCTGGATGTTATAGGCTCTATCTGGATAGAATACTACAGATAGAGTTTTGGCTTTCAAACATCTCTGTGCCTGGGAGGCTGAGCAAAGAAGAGGGAGACAAGATACAGTCATGGGTAAATTTGATCCCATGGCTTTGTTATTGGCTTTGTTAATGGAGAACAGTGCTGTTTCTTGGTCACACATTCTATCTACTCCTTCTGAACAGGGAAACAGTGATGTTTATTCCTTGTAGGAATGCTGGCAGAAGTCTGTCATATATATCACTAGTGGGGTGGGTGTTGTGAGGGGTGCTTAGGTGAGAAAGGATCAGGAGCTGTGTCTCACTGTCATCCAAGAGTTTGGCACCATTTCTGAGAGAGGGTGTGTGATTCAGGGAAGTGGTGCCCTTTCTCGGAAAAGACATGGGAATGGAAGGTCATATATACTTTGGTTTGGATCCCAGTTTCCCCAAGTATTAGCTGCATGTCTGGGAAAACAACTTTCTGAGCCCCATTGTCTTTGCCTAAAATATCTTTTAGATATTGACGATCTCCATCTTTCTGCTCCCTACTCTCAGAGGTCTTATCCCTCCTTTGCTCGCTATAAGGAATAAGGTTTAGCTACAGCAGTAGCCTGTCACTGGTCAGGGAAGAACTGCAGGTATGTAGTGTCCTGGACGTTCTCACACCTGTGTGCTTGTATGTTCATGTTTCTAGAAATCAATTCTCGTTTGTCCCCTGCCCTGTCTTATCACCACCTGGGTTCCCATAGCACTTCCCTCAAGGGAGGGAGATCTGTATGCTTCCCTGGGAGGGCACGTGTAAGCCAAATGTAAGTTGATAGTAATACTTCTACCTTCACATTCTATGTTATTTTAACACAGGTAGTTAAAATTGGACTCACTGTTTACGTTTTGAGTACCTATACATTCCTTCCAGGGTGGTAATCATTACCCTAAATGTGTTCCCAGTTTCTGCAAACTATATTATACTTCTGTGATATAAATTATGGAAAGTATCACACATTCACTTTCAATTTTATCTTAGAGAGGCCAGTTGATACTCAACTGACCTGTTGTATCATTGTCATTTGTTCTTTGGATTCAACTTTTGTGCAGGTGTGAAATCTTTTAAAGATCGAAGCTACTTGCTTCTAAAAGAAAATTAGAATTTGACCATACTAATGTATTTTACGGAGAAGGCAATGGCACCCCACTCCAGTACTCTTGCCTAGAAAAGCCCATGGACGACAGAGCCTGGTAGGCTGCAGTCCATGGAGTCACTAAGAGTTGGACACGACTGAGTGACTTCCCTTTCACTTTTCACTTTCATGCATTGGAGAAGGAAATGGCAACCCACTCCAGTGTTCTTGCCTGGAGAATCCCAGGGACGGGGGAGCCTGGTGGGCTGCCGTCTATGGGGTCGCACAGAGTCGGACATGACTGAAGCGATTAAAGGAAGGAAGGAAGGAATGTATTTTATTGTCATTTTTATCCCTCATCATTTTACATGCAACAACTAATATCCATTTCATAGGACTGTCGTCAGGATGACAGTGTTGTGAAAGTGTTAGTCACTCAGTCGTGTCTGATTCCTTGCAACCTCATGGACTGTAGCCCACCAGGCTCCTCTGTCCATGGAACTTCCCAGGCAAGAATACTGGAGTGGGTGGTCATTCCCTCCTCCAGGGGATCTTCCTGACCCAGGAATTGAACCCCGTTCTCTTGCATTGCAGGCAGATTCTTTACTGTCTGAGCCACCAGAGAATCCTGTTGTCAGGATAAATGAGTGGATGTGAAAGTGCTGGGCACACAGGTATTTGATAAAGCGGGTTTCCACATACCCCTGAGCATTTCTGAAGACAGTCATATTTCCTTACATGTTAGAAGGGTTTTGGAATGTTCACGTGGTTTTCTTATCTGTAATATTTTCTTCCTATAGCCAACCCAGGAGGGAGGTAGTAGTATCATCCCTATTTTACAAATGAGGAAAATAAAATGAGAGCATGTGCCCCACTCTGAATGTTACCAAGGGAGCTAGCAGAGTCAACATTAGAACTCAGACCGTCTGGATTCAGACCTGGGGCTCTTTCTGCTTCCCTTTATCACAAGTCAGCAACCTGCAGTGGTAATGACATACCACACTAATCTCAGTTAGTGCACAACAATCAGAATTAATTGGAAGCTTATAATTTATATTAGTTTAAGGTTAACAGTAGCCAAGGTGCATTGGGAGAAAGAGGGAGCTTTTATCTCAGGGAGAATGAATGAGATCTTTCTTGAGTTACAAATAAAGACAGCAAGCAGAAGCTCCGTGTATATTCAGCTATATCACAAGGCTACCACAAGTCTGGGTCTCCAGGACAGCTGATTAAAGACAGACCTATCCTTATCATTCTTATTCCTTACCTACAGTTGCATTAACACCCTTCCAAGGCGATTGCTCAAGCTATCTATAAATAAAGAATATGAAAGTTTTGGCCAGGCCTTTCTCATAGATTGATGTAGTTCAAGTTAACTCTGTTGTGGGTTGTTTGTTCTCCCTTTTGTTTCAGTCCTCACTCAGTAGCTGACTCATCCTATGACCTTGAACAGCTTTTGTTCTAAACTCAGCACTTGAAGTGTGAGGCTAAGAATACAGACCGCTCCCGGGGCGCTCAGGTGGACTAGATAATTTCTGCTTTTCCAATGCAAAGGATTCTCTAGTTGAGTCCCATGGGGCCGAGGATCCCCTGAGGTGATGTGACAGGGGGCTGGCCCATCATGCCCACAGTCTGTGTCCGCTGTCCCCAGCCGAGTCTAGGCTGCCTGCCAAGTACTATTTTGGAAATGGCTCAAATTGTCCGTCTTTTGAAGGTCGTGGACGTTCTGCTCTATGGGAATGCATGTGGCAGAGGAGATGGAGACAAACCTCGGCGTCACTGCTAGAGCCTTAAGCAAAGTGATTGTGGTCCACCTTCAGGGTCAACCCTAGTACCTGGTCTACAGTAGCTTCGATATTGCAGATGCTATTCACGTGGTAAGGCACAGGAACAGCTGGTCAGAATAGATTCCAGCTATAGACCTGGAGCAAGGACCTGGAGACCCATTGCTGAGCCAGGTATTACCTAGTAGTTGTTGGATCTTGTGGAAGTTGGGGGTTCTCAAAGTAGGGTCTGAAGCAGTCAAGGCAAGGGGTAGTGGCTATTTACCAACCACTCTTGGGGTATTTGGGATTTCCCACTGGCTCAGCAGTAAAGAATCTCCTTGAAATGCATGAGCACAGACACACAGGTTCAATTCCTGGGTTGAGAAGACCTCATGGAGAAGGAAATGGCAACCTACTCCAGCATTCTTGCCTTGAGAATTCCAGGGACAGAGGAGCCTGGCAGGCTACAGTCCATGGGGTCAGAAAGAGTTGGACATGACTTAGCACATACACATGGGGGTTATTTACTATTTTACCAACAGGTGTGCCTTACTGGTCAATCTGGCCAAAGATCAGTCTTGTGCTTTTGCAGTGAATGCATGGATCAGATCGTTTGGAATTCTTTACATCACAGATGGATTTAATGAGGTATGCCTGTTGGCATTGCCCTTCCTGTAGACACCTCTTCTCAGTAGTGCAGATTGACTTCTAGTACCTTAAAAGAAGTTAAGCAATGGGGATGAGGAGTAGACTCATTTCAGAACATTAGTAAGGAAGACAAATTTTAGATGACCCAGGAAAAATGCAAAACCAATCTAGCATCCTCGCTTTGCCTCAGGTAGACTCAGCTTTTTTAGGAAAAAAAAAAAAAAAAAGGCAGAAGTGCAAAAGACAAAGCAAAAATCATGTGTAAAGTACACAACCTATTACAGATGGACACCTGCCTGTGGGTTGATCCTTGGCATCATTAATAGATTAGTGAATTAAGCTGATTACTTCCACCCCCTAAACCAGCCAAGGTACCCCTTCTGTCCTATGCTTAAGCAAAGTAAGAAGCCATTTCCAGTTTGCAGTAGGTGTCCAATGGTGCCCCCTGTCCCCAAGTACCATCTCCACCAGCCTACTACAAGCCTGAAATGTTATCATTAGAAACTCATTCCTTGTCAACCAGCCTGTTGTAATTAGAAAGAGTACAACTCGTTATCAGCTATGACCACTTTAACACATCATAGCTCATTAGCCCCCAGAAAGTAGGCAAGTGGGTCCTCAGAGGAGAGACTCAGGGTAGGACCTTGGGATCGGAGTGAGGAAGGAGAGAAAGTATTGGAGACTGTGGCGGACTTCTCATCATGAGAAGCCTGGAGTGGGTAGAGTCATAGGGAGTCCTAAACACCAGGGAGAAGTGGTTCCCAGCAGGATGGGAAAACGGCCTTTGAAAAAGAAGGAAACCAAAAACAAGCTTGGTTCATTTGCTAGGACTGCTCAGGCAAGTCCACTTGTAACAAGTAATCTGAGATCACAACATTCTTTGTCCAGAGAAATCTCCTTACAGTAATGCTCATTTAGAATCAGCATCACTAGATGCTTTCTTGGATACTCTGAAAGTCAGAATTCTTCACTAGAGGCTTTTATTCTGAAAATTCAGCTGTGACTCAGCCCAGGAGGCTAAGAAGTCAGACCCACCCATCACAAGTCAAATAGAGTTCTTAATAGTCTCTAGCCTTTGATAAGCTGGGTACCCTAAATGTAGGTGTTTCTCTCACGCTCAGTCATCTTAGAAAAGACCTCTACTGCCAGTCATCGCCTGCTTCCTCCCAGCAAAGCCCTTGCTCTTTACGCTGGGTGTAAACACACAGTGGCTGCCGTAGGCAGACCTGCCTGGTTCCACACTCTCTTATTTAGACCTTCTAAATTAAAGAAGACGCAATGTACAGTTTCAAAAACTTCTAAGTGGGCAGTTTTTATCATCCTGTCAGTTGCTTTAAATGCTTTTCTTCCCTTACCTCCTGTATTTGCTTTCTTTCCCTGCAAGCAACAATAGCACAAATTAGCAGTTTGCAATCTGTGGGAAATAGTTTAGATGAAGTTCTTATATCTTGGGGTTCACATATGGAGGTATCCTGGTGTTCTTGGCCCTAATTTTCTTGAGGTTTGTGACCAGGTGGCTGTCTGTTAGGCTGCCTTATACTTAGACAAGGAGGTAGGTGATGATTCCTTCACGTGGAATTGAAGGTGGGGCCCTCCATGGTCTCTCTGCCCGGGGTTCCCCCACCTTTACTGGAAGCCCTTTCCCTACACATGCTCTTTGGAGTGAGGATTCCCCGTTGCTAAGCGACAGCTGTTCAACTGCCCATACGTGAGCCTGGTGGGGACCACACAAACTCCTGCATGACCCTCAGTGCAGTGGACCCCAGAGCAGTTATCACGAAGTGACAAAGCAGAAGTGCTGTGGGCACAAGACACGGCCGTGACAAAATTGAGGTGGGGTGGGGGGAAGGTCTGAGGAAAGTGGGCCTGTTTGGGGAGGGGAGACAGGGGATGGTGGGAAACGCCTGGTGGGTTGGCCTTGGCGTGGGGGCTGGGATGCTTGGGGAAGGGAGAGGATGTTGAAAGTGGGATGTGGGGGGCCATGTCAGAGATAAAGCTGGCCGACTGCCTTCTTTTGCTGATGCTTGAGGACAGGCAGTTTTGTCTTTCTGTTGCTTCTTCCCTCCACCCTCCCTTTCATTATCAGGGTGTTCCAGGTTCTTTCAGAGCTTTTTCTTTGGCTGCCTTATGAGAGGCCTGGCTCTGGGGACTGGCCGGTCTTTCTTAATTCTCCTGACTCATCCTGCAGATTCACTGTCCTCTCTCACGACCTTCTGAGGGCCCCGAGTGCCTGGCCTTGACTTTGCTGGCGCAGGGAGGGCTCTGATGAGGGGGAGTTTGCAGCTGACCTGTGCTGCGGTTTTGTTGGCTTGGCAAGATCTGAACACTATTTGTTCTGCTGGGGGAAAAAAGACATTGTAGAAATGTCCATGGTCCCTGTCAGTACCTTTTGCCCTTTAGCAGCATCAGACAGACAGTGCTGAAAGGCTATTTGAGAAGCTAGATGTTAGGAATGGAGCGCAGCTGTCCAGTGGGTTCAGGCTCAACAGCTGAGACCCGACCAGCTGTGACTGAAACCTCACTTATGCTTTCCTTTGAGATGATTTACACAGTTTAGTCTATTTATTCAGATATGGCTCTTTCGTGTAGTCTCTTTCCACACACATTTCTGGAAGAAAATCAAGGGAAAAAAATGTTTGCTTAATATAATCCCTTCCCCCATCACTCGTGTTTCCTATTTAGAAACAACACCTGTGCTATTCATAGAGCCTTCTTTAATTACAATATGCTGGCTTCTCAGTGGTGGGGGCCGGGCTGAGCAGAAGGTTAAGTGGAAGGTGCAAGAGACCACTGGCCAAGTAGGCCCCTCCTCCTCTAGTCCTGCCTCGCCATCACTCCCCCCCACAACCATCTCTCTGAGAAGTGCCAACCTTGTCAGTCTTGATAGCCCCCAGCTATCTGAAGAGACACAGGTGAAGAGGGACCCTGCAACAGTGCCTGTTGTTTGTCCCACTGACCAGAGAAGCTTAAGGCCCAGATAGGAGCATGGATAGGAAAGGAAATATTCCGTGCAAGCATCGCTGAAAACGTCACCTCAAACAGCACCCCTCTCTCTCTTGCAGAAAAAGGGACAAAGAATTGCTAAAAGAAGGAAGCCACGTTGGGAAAGCCATATTCCAATCAGCCTGACCACGGCCTGTCATGCAGTTCTGGTGAAATCAATGTTTTAAAAAATAATCATGGCAGGAATCTCCAACTCTTCTATTTTAATCGGAGGACAATTGCTTCACAGTGTTGTGTTAGTTCCACAGTGTGAATCAGCTATAGGTATACATATATTCACTTCCTTTTGAGCCTCCCTCCCAACTCCCACATCCTACCCCTCTAGGTTGTCACAGATCACCAAGCTGAACTCTCTGTGTCCAATCTCTTGATGGATGGCAGAGGTAGGGCTGGCTGGGGATCTGAGGCTGACTTTATTTCAGTCTCATCTAAGCTTTTCTATCTTAGAGAAAAATGAGCAGGAATCTGAGAAGAGAATGGTGTGAGTGAAGGTGGTATTTAGCTGTTTGCTCGGTGCTAACTTTTCAATTATTTTCATGCACTCCAGAGGCTTGCCTTCATCTGTGTTTTTCCTCCTAGAGGGCAGGGGTCACTTCTCTGTTACTGGCTTTGTCCTATACAAATTGCAGCAGCAGGCATAGAGTGCAAAGCAGCCGATGAGTTGGTTTGTGTGGGTTGTTGGAGCCAAGCCTTGGAACTGCAGCCCCGGGTGAGGTCAGTGCTTGGCTCTTCTGGGTCAATAACGATGACACTGGGTGTCCTTGGGTTCTCTGATTTAACTTGGCCATCATACATTTTGTGTTTGTTTGGCTTGCCTCTGTGACCAGCTGCATGCCTCTCTCTAGCCCCGAGTCAAAGAGTTCCCATTTTATGCCACAGTAGGCACACGAAGTATTTTCATGACTCTGCCATGAGCCACTTGAGGGCAGGACTTGTCTTTTCATCTCTGTGTTCCCCAATGCATGCTGACTCCTAGTTAACTGAACTAAGTGGGTACTTCAATACCTGGCACTTGAGCTTGTCTCCCTGGCATAGGGGCTTATTAAAGAAAACTATCCTCAGAAGAAAGTAGCTACTCCAAAACCAACAGCCAAATTTCCTGACCCCACTACACTAGTGTAGCTGACATCAGAGGAAGAGGGGAGGCAGAGTAGGGGAGAAAGGAACCAACATTTTTAAAGTTTCTAGTCTGTATGTTTGTGTGTGTATATATATACACATAGCCTGGTTTAGTTCTCACAATGGCTCTCTAAGTTTGGGAGAATCACTCTTATTTTACAAATGAGGAAACTGAGAGGGAGGTAAAGTGACTTTCCTCTAATCTGACAGCTTTGCAGGAAGTGGGACAGGTCTGCCTACCTACATTCTCCTATTACACCCTGATGTAGCAGTAGGATTTGGGGGATCATTTAGTTGGGCTTGTTCTGAGCATAGTTTATGCTGAGTACAATATTTAACTTTCAGTCAACCTTTCTAATGTAGCTATAAAGATTTCCCTCAATTGTCACTTGTCCCTCAACTGCAACCACTGATTCTTCTAGAATAGTCTAGAGCATTATATCTCCGATTTACCTAGAATGCAGATTTCTTACTACCACCTGCCCTCCCCTCCAACAGAGGTGGGTTCTATAGATCTGAGGTAGGGCCTGTAATTTGCATTTTGACAGCAGTGACAACACTTTGAGAAACACTGGTGCATAGAAGCCCATTCTCCAAGTGTGTATCAGGAGATTTTCCTCAAAAGGGGGGCATATGGCCAGATAGGTTTTGGTAGCTCTAAGTTAGGAAAAGGAAATTGATTTCTTTCCTAAAGGCCTTCTTGGAGGATTTAATTGTTTCATAGGCATTGTGAATGTTCAAGAGGAGGGTACACTGGGCGAAATTATCTCATAATGGAAGTTTTTTCCTTTTTTGTGATGGTTTATGTGAGGATATTGAATATAGTTCCTTATGCTATGCAGTAGGACCTTGTTTTTATCCATCCTATATATAATAGCTTTTATCTGCTAATCCCAAACTCCCAATCCATCCCTACCCCACCCCCTTGGCAACTATAAATCTGTTCCCTATGTCTGTGAGTCTGTTTATGTTCTGTAGATAAGTTCATTTGTGTCATGATGGAAATTTTTAATCCAGTACTATTAATATGTTATAGTGCCTGGTACACTGTATGCACTCACCTGTTATTTAGTATTACAGAGTCTCTTATTCTTGCTTTAGACCAGATCTCAATTGCAAGAAGAGAAATATAGTTCAATTTCATGACTTGAGGCTAAACTGAAGTTAAGATCAGCCTTAATTAGGTAAAGTCTGAGTTACAGAATGTTCTTAAGTAAACATTAAACTTTACTTGGGGCCCTTCAAAGGCTATAGGAGGGCTGCTAAGATATTCTGCATGAATATGTTCCAGATTCTATGACCTATTGTAATGAATAGATGAAAGGAAGTAAACTAACTTTAACCCTCTGTTTGCCAATAAGTGCTTCTAAAGAATTGGGTTGGCCAAAAAGTTCACTTTCCGTAGAATGGTATGCTTAAACTTACAGTAAGTAGCTGGTTAATAGTAACTCAAAGAAACTTTCCCCATCTTCTAGAGAGTGAAAATAAATTCAGCTCATCTGTGTCTGAGTATCCTAAATTTGGAACTAGTAAGGCCTGAAAGAGGAGAGTTTAGCACTTTGCATCGTGATTCTCAAACTTGACTGGATACCCAAGTGATCGCAGCACTTGTTAACCTGCACAGTCTCAGGTCCTGCTCCAGGGGTCCTGCACTTGGAGAATCTGCATTTTTAACAATCACTCCAAGAGATTTCTTTGAGAGACGCTGATGGAGAGTTTCTCTTTGGAGAGGGCACTGAGAGTGTAGGGATTGGTTTCTTATTACTAAGGGGTAGATCTAATGACACGAAAGAGTGAATTCATCATCTCAGAGGAAGCTGTCCTGTGGCATATGGATAAGTTTAGATAATTTTACTTTTAGTGCCTATTTTTTTCTTTATTTTGCCTGAAGTAATTCTGGAGAATGGCTTCAACCTGTTCCCATTCAGTGCTCTGAAAGCTAAAAGTGATGGGAATGCTGTAACCCTGTGTTCCATAGGATACAAAGTGCTGTGTACAGGAGAAATGGAATTACTCTTGGGAATGACTTTGGGATTGGCTTTCACGACTAAGGTTTTAGTTCCAAGGAAGTAGGCTATTAATTCATTACTAAAGTCAAGGTATTTTCTCTCTTTTGCTGGTTTGATTTTGACTTCATAGTGCAAAAAGCATCACCTTCAGGACTGAACCTATCCAACTGAACATCCCAGCCCTGCTCTTGCTAGAAGCATGACCTTGGGAAAAAGTTTTAACTTCTGTGAGACTTCTCCTCCTTTTATCTGTAAGATGTTTTTAAAAATATCAGTCTCATAAGGTTAATGGGAGTGTTAAATAGGCAACTTATGTAAAGCACTTGGCCCAGTTCCCAGCACATGGTAGATGCTCACTAAATATTAATGCTCCTTCATAGGAAACAACTCATACAATTTTAAATGGGTTTCTGCACCCAGGTCATTTGTCTGAGCAAAAGATCCTGTAGACACTCCCATTTCTCTAGGCTTTGGTTTCCCTGTTTTTAAAATGGAGCTAACAATTACATAGGTTTGTTGTACGGATTTTTAGTAACATAATATGTGTAAAAGCGTTGAGCAAGATGGTATAGAATAAGAGGTCAGTGTTAGTGACTATTATTACTACCCAGTCAGTCTTTCATTGACGCTGCAAAAAGTCTCCAAACTAATAAAACAAATGGTGTTGTTGCTTCGGATGGAAGACTGTGGGATGATTTCTTATTTTTATTAAATGTTATAAGTAATTATCAATGTGTGCCAGAAATCTAAATATAACTTTTGGCGCATAACAGCAAACTCTTTGTCACTGGCACCATACCACCTGGAACTCTTCATAAATTGGCATTTTGTCCAATTCAGTTAAGCCTGAAGTTGTGACAATGCAATACAGTACAAATGACCTCTAAAAGTAATACCTTCAAGGCCCCCAAAATGAAGATGTTGCTGCTGCTGCTAAGTCACTTTAGTCGTGTCCAACTCTGTGTGACTCCATAGACGGCAGCCCACCAGCCTCCCCTGTCCCTGGGATTCTCCAGGCGAGAACACTGGAGTGGGTTGCCATTTCCTTCTCCAATGCTTGAAAGTGAAAAGTGAAAGTGAAGTCGCTCAGTCGTGTCCGACTCTAACGACCCATGGACTGCAGCCCACCAGGCTCCTCTGTCCATGGGATTTTCCAGGCAAGAGTACTGGAGTGGGGTGCCACTGCTAGAGAAGCAGAAATCAGAGTTTTGAAATGAGTTACCACATGATTCTTTTTAAGAGCTGAACATTGGGATTTCTTACTTCAAAATAAAGACAGGGTGGTTTGTAATCTCAAGGTAGGATTTCTGTTTGCATTTTACATAACAATTCTGGCAATGCTTACTCACTTTAAAAATAATCGAGGGTGTTCGTTTCCCTGAAAACCTCAGGATCAGTTCTTTTACTTAGAACAGACTTTCAGGGTCCCGTCATTTCAAAGATGGTGCCTGTGTGCTCAGTCGCTCAGTCGTGTCCTACTCTTTGTGACCCCATGGACTGTATGTAGCCCACTAGGCTCCTCTGTCCATGGGATTTCCCAGGCAAGAATACTGGAGTGGGTTGCCATTTCCTCTTCCAGGGGATCTTCCCAAGTCAGGGATTGAACCCACATCTCTTACATCTCCTGCACTGGCAGGGGGATTCTTTACACTGTGCTACCTGGGAAAACCATTCCAAAGATGGTACCTTTTACTTAATGACCTGACGTCCTTCCAGGGCAGTACTGAACCATCAGTGAAAGATAACTTTTTGTGCTGTGTATTTGTAGCCATGAGTAAATTTTATTTTCTTGTAACTCAGAAGTTGGTCAACCTTACATAGTGTATTTAGTAGTTCTTTAGCAACTTAAATATTCAAGTCTATCGTTTTTGCTTGTCATTTGCCTTTAAAAACTATTTTTAAACATTTAGTGGGTTGGCCAAAAAGTTTGTTTGGGTTTTTCTGCCCCCATGTTGTTCATTTTTCTGCCCCAAATGAACTTTTTGGTCAACCCAATATTTTTATTGAGGTATAGTTGGTTTACAGTGTTGTGTTAGTTTCATGTATACAGTAAAATGATTACGTTACACGTAAACCTAGATTGTTTTCCAGATTCTTATATCCTGTAATAACCTATAATTGAACACCCAAGCCTATTAATTTGAATGTTCTGGCCCCTGATAATGCTTGTACAAAACTATATGATACCATAAAAATCAGCCCATTAAGCAGGTTTTGAGAACCACTATGGTGGTCTGTGGTGTATGTTTATGAGAGAGAGAAGAGGGAGGGCAGGGGAACAGAAGAGGAACAGAGCAAGGGGGGTAGTGGCAGCCAGTGTTGTCACATGTGTGTAAATTGACAGCTTTTGAATTTTGGACAGAGATTTGAGGTCCTGTCAACTCAGCCACTGCTCTGACGATTTTGGGCATATCACTGAATTTCTTCCGTGACAGTATATCATGCCTCGTTGAGACACTGACACGTTTATGTTCCATGGATCAAGAGAAGTGTGCAAGGTCTTTCAAATTCACATATTTTGGGTGATAAACAAACAAACCAGGACCTCAGGTGCTTTTGAGTGACCTGAGGACCCTTATCCCCACCTTGACTGTCTTCCTTAGCAGGAACAGGCATATTCTACCTTGTATACCTAAAGTTGCCCTTTTTGGGACCCCTTATTACCAATGCAGGTTTTATTGTATTCCCACTGGGCTCAGGCCTTTTGTTACTGCTTTTTATTTGGGACAAGAGAAACTTCTTATTCAGAGGATTTGTGGAGATTGTCTTGAAGGCATGATTGCCCACCTTTTGCATTGGGCTGTCTGACAACTCTTGAAGATGTCATGTATAGCACCTAAAATGTGTGTGAAGGAAAAATTATCAGTAGAAATTGTATTGTAATATTATGTCCCCTTGAATGTCTTCAAGTGATTTTTACGTGAACACTCACAGGGTTCATTATACCCCTACAGTCTTTGTGTAAAACACATAAATTCTGTATTAAACTGTCACATATTATTTGTAGCTCTTTGTTGATGATGTTGGTGAATTCAGGCTCTTAAGGTTGGTCATAATGCCTTCACTTGGCTTAAAGAATTGTTGTTTCATTTTCTAAATATCCAAATTAAATGGAACAAGGTGAATGATTTCTGACATGCACACATTTTTCAAAGACTAATATGAAGAATAAGCAACAGGATATTGTTCTAGAATGTACCTTGTATTTATTCTCAAGAAAGGTATGTACACTATAGTATCCAGGTACTTCAAATATACATATTCTTAGATATTCTTAGATAAAGATGGCAAGCAGACACAGATTAAATATGTATAAATCAGCCAAGGCCCAGGTGTATGAAGTCTGTTCACTTATATCAGTTAATGGAACCCTAAAGTAGACAGAAGTAGCTATAAAACCTTCAACATTAAAAGCACACAACATGCTGAAGTCAGAGGATCTCAGGTATATCTCACTGACTCTCAGTGCCACAGAATGTTAGATGTGGAAGGGAGTTTAGACATCATCCTGTTTAAACCTGTGTGTAAAGGGGTTTAATCAAGGACTGACACATCAAAGGCCATTTTACTGATGAAGAAATTCAAGCCCAGAAGGGAGAAGTGACTTGCTTAATGCCACGAAGAGAACAGGTAGAAAATCAGAGGACAATCCAGAAACTTCCATGTCAGCAGAAGTGAAAGAAAGAGAGAACTTTAGTGCGTCGTCGCAAAGATATTGAGAATGAACAATTGAAAAAACTGCCCTTGGATTTGGCAAGAAGGCGATCACTGGTGAACTCAAAAGAGAAATGTTGGTAGATGAGTGAGAATAGAGGCAGATAGTGGGATAGAAAATGGAGGCAATACAGATTAGAAGTGAGGAAGCCAAAGGAGGGAGATGGTAAAAAAACACAGCAGCTTGAAAGAGTGATTTTGTATAGATAGCTTTGGCCTCTCTATAAAAGGAAGAAAAGGAACTCTGAGCCCCAAACTTACCATGGTTCTATGATAGAAAAGAATAAATTGTGATTAGCCCCTCCACACCAGCACTACTTCTCAAATAATAATAAAAAAGACAGAAAGACCCAACCCCAAACCTGACAACATTCAAGCTAGTCATGTAGAAGGGGACAGGCCAGAAATCAAGCAGTGGAGACCTCAAGACTATCCAGCAGTATGACCCCAGGCCAACCCCCAAGCTTCCTGGTAGATTGCTGTTGATAGGTGTTTTGACTCAGTCCCTACCCCTATGAGCTTTTCTGGTGGTTCAGTGGTAAAGAATCTGCCTGCCAATGCAGGAGATGCAGGTTTGATCCCTCAGTCAGGAAGATCCCCTGGAGAAGGAAATAGGAACCCACTCCAGTATTCCTGCCTGGAAAATCCCATGGACAGAGGAGCCTGGTGGGCTATAATCCATGGGGTTGCAAAGAGTCGGACATGACTGAGCAACTAAGCATGCATGCACCTGCCCCTACATGTAAAACTCACACTGAAACCATAACATTTCATTTGCTGACTTTCTTCTTTCATGGTAAAGTTGAAATATATATTGGGCACATTTTCCAAGATAGCCACTAAGTATGGTTACTCCTGGTTGGAGCTAATTAATAGGGAAACCACTTTGAATTTCTTTTAACTAGGCTAAGTTGGAAAATGTGAAGACTATTGTTGTTCAGTCACTCGGTCACATCTGACTTTGCAACCCCATGGACTGCAGCACACCAGGCTTCCCTGTCCTTCACCATCTCCTGGAGCTTGCACAAACTCATACCCATTGAGTCAGTGATGCCATCCAACCATTTCATCCTCTGTTGTTCCCTTCTCCTCCTGTCTTCAATCTTTCCCAGCATCAGGGTTTTTTCCAAGGAGTCAGTTCTTCGCGTCAGGGGGCCAAAGTATTGGAGCTTCAGCTTCAGCATCAGTCCTTCTAATGAATATTCAGGGTCGATTTCCTTTAGGATGGACTGGTTTGATCTCCTTGCTGTCCAAGAACTCTCAAGAGCCTTCTCCAACACCACAGTTCAAAAGCATCAACTGTTTCTTCCTGAGCCTTCTTTATGGTTCAACTGTCACATCCATACATGACTACTGGAAAAACCATAGCTTTGACTAGATGGACCTTTGTCAGCAAAGTGATGTCTCTGCTTTTTAATACAGTGTCTAGGTTTGTCATAGCTTTTCTTCCAAGGAGCAAGCGTCTTTTAATTTCATGGCTGCAGTCACCATCTGCTGTGATTTTGGAGCCCAAGAAAATAAAGTCTCTTATTCTTTCCACTGTTTCCCCATCTATATGACATGAAGGGATGGGACCGGTTGCCATGATCTTAGTTTTTTGAATGTTGAGTTTTAAGTACGCTTTTCCACTCTCCTGTTTCACCCTCATCAAGAGGTTCTTTAGTTCCTCTTTGCTTTCTGCCATAAAGGTGGTGTCATATGCATATCTGAGGTTGTTGATATTTCTCCCTGCAATCTTGATTCCAGCTTGTGTTTCATCCAGCCCAGCATGTCACATGATGTACTCTGCATATAAATTAAATAAGCAGGGTGACAATATACACCCTTGACGTTCTTCTTTGCCAATTTTGAACCAGTCTGTTGTCTATGGCTCCCCTCAAATTATTTAATACAAGCACAGAACTTGTCTCTTTGTGGTTGTAAATCTTGACCAGGATTAAGTTAGCATTTCAGTTGGTTAACAGTGGAGATTCTGGCTGGTGCTTAGATCAGATATTCAGTACACCCCATGAATGGCTAAGACAGTATTACCAGTGGCTACAGACCAGAGTTCAGTAACAACACTTATACCTGAAAGCTGCAGAGGCGTAATCAAGGACAGACACATCAGAAGACAGCAATCTATGACAATACTGTGGATTTAGGGCTGAAAGCATATTTAAATTAAGTATGCTGCACTTATGCCTTTGCCTGATTATGTCAATTCTCAACAGTAGCTATGTGAGGTAGATAATATTGGGTTGGCCAGAACAAACTTTTTGGCTGACCCAATATTATTACAATGCTACCGCTTGGAAAACTAAGACTCGGGGAAGTTAAGAGACTTGCACATGGAGATATAGCAGGTAAGTGGTAGAGTTGAGATGTAAGCCCAAATGTGACTCCAAGTTTCTACACATTCTATTAGGCCACCACTTTAGGTTCTCCACACCTATCCATTCCTGTTCTAAATCATATGATTTACCCCTATCACTGAAGTCTGTTTCACTGTCTTCAAGAATTCTCTATCTTTGACCTCTCTTTCCTGTTGAAATCTGCTTTCATGATAGAATCTATGTGAGTCACATGCATCATGATATGAATGTAGACAGTGTCACCTCTTTTAAAGGGATTTGTATCTGTCATAGATTTTCAGTGTAGAATAAAAGTCTAGACCCTCTGTTAAAGGGACTTTTGGCATCACTGAGCAGAAGCAAGAACTATTTGGGGGTGAGGGTCCGATGACCCATGCCAGCACTTGTGATATGCAGACAGGTAAGCAACATCTCTTTTGCTTATGTATAAAGCTGGCATTGTTCCCATGCTTAGACTGGTTGTATTAGGACAAAGGGAAGCCTGTCCCTGAAAGGACATGGCAAAAGCTGACCTTTTAGGTCCTTTTCATTGTAGAAATGTAATGAGCCTATGATTTGATGACTCAGAGAGGTGAGCAATTATCCAGCAATATCAACTGAAAGAGATAAGGCTAAAAAGGGAATCTACTTTTTTTAATCTTTTGGCCATGCCACATGGCATGTAGGATCTTAGTTCCCCAACCAGAGTGCAACTCATGTCCCCTGCATTGGAAGCACAGAGTCTCAACCACTGGACCACCAGGGAAGTCACGGAATCTACTTTTTGACTCCAGTGGTCTGGGTTGGATGCTCAGAAATACCTCCCAAAGAGTTCAAATCTCTGTTTCATTTGGTTAAATCATTCTCTGAGTACCCTTCTGTCTTGAGGGAGAATCAGTCATTAAAAGGGAGAAGGGTAAAATCAGGGTAAAAATCAGTGTTTAATGTTAGAAAAGCCTCCATACATAGCCTATTCACTCTAACTCTTGCATTTTACAAAGGGTCTAAGACCTGGAGAGTCATGGTTGATTAGACGTAGTGCTGAAGCTGGAACCCAGGACTCCTGGCTCCCAGCCCAGGGTTTTGTTTAATATACCCTGCTGTTTAGTAATCTCTTTTTCCAAACTTACATTTTCATTTAGTCCCTGGAAGGCCAGGAAAATACAACTACAGAAGTGAGGTTTAGCAAGGGAAACAACTGCCTCTCTACTCAATCCTTTCCCACTGGGGGCTTTTTCTTTTGAACAACTTGATACCTCAGTAAATCCCTAGGCCTGGAATGCACATACTTAATTAGAACCAACTCTTATTGTTCGTGTTACCAGCTGAAATGGCTTTTGGGCAACAGGAGAAAGGTTTCAATGGCCTTTGGTTTGTGTGTTGTCTCTGCCTGTAGCTAGCTGGGAGTGCTGAGACAGAAGCCAGGTGACCAGAGGGTGTGTGTCAGCAGAGATTCTACATGGTCAACTGGTGCAGATGGGAGCTTGGGGGCCATAGACTCATTTGGCGTTTTCTTGTCAGGACTGTTGGCTGGACGAGTGCACAGCACCGAGATGATGGATCTAATGACTGGCACCCCACCTGAAAACTCAGGCCTTCCTCCTGCCTGCCTGCAGCCTCGATTTGATTTGGCCTGACTCACCTTAGCCTTAACGGCAGTGACACATGCAAAGAGCACATGCATTTAGTGAGGGAGCAAGCCCCATGGAAGTAAGAGCCTAATTCTAACTTGCACCGCAGCTGGAGCAAAGAAAACCTCCGACAGATCTAAAAGAAAACAATATTTCCAAGGAGACTGGCATTTGCAACTCTGCCAGCACAGTAAAGCACGGTATTGTGGTTAGAAGCAAAGGCTCTGGGACCCGGCTGACTGTGTCTATCGTCAGCTGTCACTTACCAGTGGTATAGCCTTCAGCAAGTTACTTCTGTACACCTCAGCTTCCTTACCTGTGAAACAGACCTAAATCATAGTGTTTTTGTGATGATTGAAAGAGTGAATAAACAGACATCACTAAGAAGGGTGCCTGGTATGGAGGAGGCACTGTGTTAGCTCTTACTGCTCCCAGTACTCTCCTCGCAGCATCTAACAAAGGAATCATACGAAGAGCAAATGAAGGTGTGGTCTTCTGCAGTCCTTTGAGACTGCTGTTCTTTGGGTTTCTAGAATTTGGGGGCAAATTAAAATACCGGGGTGCTCGTCCCTCAACCAGATGTGTTAACATCATTGTGATTCCTTCTCTAAACTGAAATTGAAATTTGGGTTGCATAGATCCTGCAGAAACATACATTTTCTCCAAAGAGAGGAATGGTCGTGTTACTGCAGCAGAAATGAATACTATGCTGAGTATAGAGAACGTGAAGGGCTCTTGTAAATAAAGTAGTAAATTAGCAATGATTTTGCCAGCAGTTTTAAAACAAATGGATTGAAAGAGATTTCAATCACCACATGCCTAACTTAAAGCTGCACTCGAAGCATTTAGTAAACATGTCATTCCAGTATTGAAAACAGCATCTAATCAAAGCATGTTTATAATTAGACATCACGTATAATATCTCTCAAAATTATGTTCTGCCAGGTGAGATGCTGTTGCCTGGCATCGTTTCGAAATGCCGAAATGGACTATTTGTTAGACTTTTGTTATTATTAAAGAGAACAGGTTGGGGGTACCAAGAGGGACTCAGATAAATGAAAGTGCTTAATTTTAATTAGAGAGAGAAGAAAAAAAAAAATTCAACATGGGTAGCCTGTACAGAGAACCCTGTGCCAGAAAAATCTGCCTCAAAAGGTATGACTCTATATTAATTTAAATCAGACAGACATTGGCACTGCGTTCTTTTATTTTTCATTAACATTTTGATTTAGAACAACAGATTGCTGCAGTGAGGGGACAAGAACGGCAGCCAGTGAGCCATCTGCCGAGCATCTCGCTGACGACTCCACTAGCAAAAGAAGCCAGTGACTCTGGAATGGATGCAGGAGGGACACACACCATTAACTAAGTGACAGGATGAAAGATGGGGAACTTTGCCGGGTCAGAGGAGACAGAGATGGAGAAGGCACAGCAGAGCCCATTCTGATTGGAACTTGAAAAGATCCAAGTAATTGCAGCAGACCAATAGGATGGCAATCTGTGGTGGGTTTCTTCTGAGGGATGTTTTTTTCTTTGAGATTACAGGTGGGGAAAGGAAAGGAAAGTGACAGGCTACACGCACAGTCGTTTGCCATGCATCTCACATGGGATACATTTTCCAGGTCAGTGAAGATCTGCACCTTTACACGTACCAACTCTTGAGCCATTTGAGATGAAAATCTTTCTAAAATGGAAAACCTCCCACCCTGCCTTTTCCAACCCAGTAAAGCAGTGGCACACCAAGGGGAGGGTGGCGGAAGTGGTCTGCACACAATAAGAGGGTGCATTGTGTGTCAAGAATTTAAAGACAGTACTATATTGTCTGAAAGTACCTTTGATAATCACCATGAACAGGCAGTTCTAAACAGTATTAGTGAAAAAAGTCCTCCTCCCAGCTGGGATGAATCTCGCCCTGCATCCTTTCTCCTTGGTACCCAGTGCAATAAAATCAATGCAATCCCATTTTCTATTGATAATTCTGGGTCTTTCTCAGGAGCTCTGGCGCTGGCTGTGTTGTCTGTGAAGCTAAATAGCCCCAGGAAGCTGCACCTGTAGGGCTGGTAATTCCATATATTGTCCCTTCACTGTCAACTGTCACATGGCAGCATGCCTGCTTCCAGGAGCACCCGATTTCTAATATGTTATCTTCACTAACCCAGGAAAGTATTGAATGTTGTCAGCCTCACAGTGACAGAAGAGATAGAAGGCTATGAAAATAGAGGATTAAAAGCACAGTAATCTGTATTCTCTGCATAAGGCGTGGAGGTGTGGGATGCATTGTAGACTTTTTCTTCAAAAACGGTTAAAATAAAAATAGCACTTGCACTGCTGAAAAATCTGTGCTTCAGTTATCTGGAAAAATAGCTTAGATGGAACCTTTGCAATGTTAGTTAATGAAGACAGCATGGTGGATGGAAAGAGCATAAGATCAGGCGATCAGGAGACAGATTTGGGTCCTGCCCCAACCGCTTACTGGCAACAATGCTTTAAGTCTTCTGAACCTCAGTGTCTTTAACTGTGGAAGGGATATTGTCATAATTTCTACCTTCCTATCTTACTGTGAAGTGAATTTTCCATGAGCCATCCTCCTGGTAAAGTACAGGTCATCATTTCTCTCACCCTCCCACATATCTGGTATACCTTGAAGGATGCTCTTTATCTCTTTGCTTCCATACTCAGTCCATTCAGCAATTAAGGCATATTTATGTTCATGCATGTATCCCAATTCATTACTTGGGTTCTTTTCCCAAAGATGGAGGACTTCTCATTCACAAGAGCCTAAGAAAAGAAACTATCTTTAGGCAGCCTGTGTGAGATGAGCTATGGGGTCTTCAGGTCAAAGTTGACCCTCTGGACAGTGGTCGAGGGGAACTGTATGAAAAGAAGCTGATTCTCCATGCTCTCTGTGCCCATCTCCTCCTCATCCCCCAGACACACAGATGCACAGCATAAGTCAGGGGTGGAGGAATTTAGGAATGGTCCTTTAGTAAACATTTTTGTAATTTCATCATCTTTGATGCTGCCCTAACTCAGGTTCATCTTGTTATTTTATCTCAAAAGGGCAACTCCTCCCGTCTGTATGGTGAGTTTGGTCTCAACCTGCCATTTTCCAGCTGTGCGTACCCAGGCAGAGCCTCTCTCTGTTCTCCCTCCATGGCACTCGCTCGGTGAGAACCCAAGGCGGGAAGAGATAGAGGCAACTTCAACAGCCTTATTCTCACCTCACAGTTTCACTTGGCACCCTGAACAGAAAGGTGACAGATTGTTCCACACTGTGAGTGAACGAACCACATCAAGGATCCTCCCTTCTGTGGATCCTCCCTTTCTGTCAGGATCTTTGTGGGCTGGGCTGGCTCTACAGGGAGGTAAAAGTACTATCCATTCTAATAGTGTGATTTGGAGGGTAACCCAAATGCCACTGGCAATAGCTCTCTTGTTGGACTGTGAAGTTTCCAGAATGCCCCTGTGCTTAGTTGCTCAGTCGTGTCCAACTCTTTGCGACCCCATGGACTGTAGCCTGCCAGGCTCCTCTGTCCACTGGGATTCTCCAAGCAAGAATACTGGAGTGGGTGATCATGCTCTCCTCTGGGAGATCTTTCCAACCCAGGGATCAAATCCAGGTCTCCCACATTGCAGGCGGATTCTTTACCATCTGAGCCACCAGGGAAGCCCATAGAATGCCCCTGAATAATAATAAATAGGGCCCAAAGTATGGGGGCTTCCTCTGAAAAGCTAAATAATTTGCCAGTGCTTAAACGTTATGGCCTTGGACTAGCTCAATATGAATTGATTTAGCGGTTTTGATTTTTAGCTCGACATCTATTTAATGCAGAGTGGAGAAGCATGCTATGTGTCAGGCCTTGTGCTGAGCCTTTGATGTGAATTCTCTCATGTAATCCCAGCAAGCACTCTAGAAAGGAGGCAGTATTGTAACTGTCAGTCCACAGATGAGGCAACAGAAGTACAGAGTGCCTAGGCACCTCACTGAAGGTCACACAGCTGAAAGCGGCAGAATCAGAATTCTAACCCCAGTCAGCCCGAGCTTTAAAGCCTGTACAATGTTGCCTTTGACATTTGGAGCCCAACCTTGCCTACTGCACTGAAGCAAAGCAAACCCCCATATAGAACCATTTCTACCTTCTTACAAGGCAGCTGGAGGGTTGAGGAGTGGGAGATATAAATCCCAGAGCATGGGCCTCAGGTGTAGATGCCAGTCTTGAGTAAGACATCCTGTTGGAGTCTGGGGGATGTTCAGAGCATCATGAAGCCCCCCCAGCTCCTGAGCAGAGGAGGGCAGGGCAAGGGGCTGAGCCCCTCCAAAACTCCCCAAGGGAATGCTGCTGTCATCTGAATTAAATGTATCTGAAGCTGGAAGAGACCTCTGTGGGGGGTAGGGGGAGGTCCACCTCGTCTAACACCCTTATTTTACAAATGGGAAAAGGTGAGGCCCAGAGAGAGGTGATCACATAGCCAGTTAGTAGTAACAGGGCTGGGGCAAGGTTTTTTCTTCCATAACACATTGTCTCCCTTATATATGTGGAAGAATCTAACTCTAAACAAACCAGAGATCTGAGCAATTCATGCGGAGCCAACCAGTCCTAAGTATCACCTTTCTTTTAAGCTGAATTGGAAAGCACAAGCACAGTTCTGAGGCCATATCTTCAGGACTCATTCACTAAGGCTGGCAGAGGATCTGGTTGTCTTGACTGATTCTGAGCTCCGAGATTAAGGATGTCCCCCAGACAGCAGGAATGGATTGAACCTTCTCTGACTGTATTTTCAGCTGCCACTAACTCTGGGCTAAGGGGTTCCCTATGTAGATTTTCCATAGTGTAAAGTAGGCCTCTTTTGACTCGCCTGAAATTTGTTCCTTTGCAGTTTCCGAGGGGAGCCCCTTGTTCTAGCCTAAGAGGGGGCTTGATGAGCAAGGTTGTTTTACCTTTCCGGTCCATCTTGTTGATTTTAGACACTTATTCCAGACAGAAGAGACCTGGTTTTGGCTGGCCTTCACCTGGTGAACATTTTTTGTGTAGCAGCTAGCGGTCTCTGCTGCAGGAAAAAGGACTTTTAGCGATTTTCTCTTTCCTTCCCCCAGGGCTTTCTGGCCTAGGCAGGGAGGCCCTCTGCACAAAAGCTGTGGAGGATGAGAAGGTCGGCTGCCTCTGGCAATAGGGTCTCCTTCAGCTGAAGGGACCTTTGAGGGCTGGGGTAAAGGGGTGCACCTTGATGGACTCTGTCCGGGCCATGCCGGCAGCTGGGAAAGGCGGCCACAATTCTCCAGCTACGAATAGTGAGACCTCATTTGGGTTTATTGTATTAACACATTTCACACTACATTTCTTAATGGGCTGCCTTGTTGGATGGCATTTTTAGTCACCTCTGGAGCCTGCTATTGAAAAACTCCTTTCTTGTTTCTTTTTCAAATAACCTTCTGTGGTGTTGAACTTGAAAAGGTTGTCAGATAGAAGTGTTTATGTGCTCTCATCTCAACTAAAGTAGCGTAAAGATGAAAGTATCCAACACACATATTTACCGAGGACCTGGGGGGACATAATTCAGGGGAGGCGGTGCTCTCTCAGCTGCCATCAGCGCTGCAGCTCCTGCCTGACATGGTCTGTGTGCGTGGCAGCCTCACACGAATAGTCCTCTGGCACTAATCAATTTACTTCATTCAAACAATTGGCAATTGTATTTTCAAGCAACTGGCAATATCATCTGCTTTACCAAGTTTTCCAAAAACACACAACTGAGGACTGACTGCAAAGATAAATATTAACAAAGAAAGGCCATCTGCTGTTCTGGTCATTCTGGGGACAAGAGAAGTCCCTGGGGAACCCGGCCAAGTTTGAGTGCACTCACCTACCTGACTGAGATGCCCCCCGCCCATCACCTTCTTGCCCCCTTCCTCTCCCTTATCTGCAATAAGGTTGGCACCTAAAAATAGAGTAGAGTTCTGCCCTGGTGGCTCTGTTGGTAAAGAATCTGCCTGGAATGCAGGAGACCCAGGTTCGATCCCTGGATCAGGAAGATCCCCTGGAGGAGGGCATGGCAACCCACTCCAGTATTCTTGCCTGGAGAATCCCATCGACAGAGGAGCCTGGTGGGCTACAGTCCATGGGGTCGCAAAGAGTCAGACACGACTTGTTGTTAAACAACAACAATGCTAATTTAAACTCCCCAAAGATCCTTAGTGGCTGACTAATATCTCTGAGGGCTCTGCAGGTAGCTCAGTGGTAAAGAATCCACCTGCCAATGCAGGAGACTCTTTCAATCCTTGGGTCGGGAAGATCCCCTGGAGGAGGGCATGGCAACCCACTCCAGTATTCTTGCCTGGAGAATCCCATCGACAGAGGAGCCTGGTGGGCTACAGTCCATGGAGTTACAGAGTCAGACATGGCTTAGTGACTAAACAAAAACAACAATGCTATATGGGATTTGTCCTCACGATAAACTCCTAACTAATCAGTTCCTACCTACACGAATTCTATAAATACTGGATTTTTTTCTTATCCCTGTTAGACAAAGGTCAATAAAGAAAGGGCTACAGTGGCTGCTTTAGGATTCTGCCCAGGAAATCAGGAGACCTGAGTTCTAGTCCCATTTCTGGAACTGGCTCTGTGACCTCAAACTCTCTCTTCTCTGAATCACTTTTCTTATTAAGATGTTGGGTTAGATGATCCATACGGTCTCTTTGCTCTCTAATCATCACTGTTTCCCATACCAGGGGTTCAATTTTAGGAACAGCTTTCTAGGGTCAGCATATTCAGTCTGGTCTCATATCTTCTGCATCTCTCATTCTACCTACAACAACCATACATCACATCTAAGCTTACAGATCTAACCATCCTACTTGACTTCCTCGTTTTCAAAGCACCCTCACATTCATTCTCTCATTTGATTCTCATAGAATCCCTGTAGGGTACACAGCTCAGGTATTATTATCCCCATTTTGTAGATGAACAAACTGAGACCTAGACAATTAAAAGAACTCATGCAAGATCACTGGGCCAGAAAACAGCTGAGAGGGAATGAGAAGCCACATATTCTCACTCCTAGTCTGGGGCTTTATTCCTGTGACAAAAGATATAATCTATAATATTAATAAGGGCAATTAATGTTTGTTGAGTGTTCACTATATACCAAGAACTTTCCATATATTTTATCATTTAATTTTTAACCACAACCTGATGAGGTGGGCACTACCATTTCCCTCATTTGTCAGACAGAAAAACGGAAGCTTGGTGGGGTTAAGCTTCTTATCCTCAAATACAAAGTGATGGATCTAGGATTTGAGCCTGACTTCTGAGCTTAACCACCATTGCTATACTGCCTATTTTGAGTTATATAACATGTACCTCATAGACATTGGAATGTCAAGTTGTCACTTTGGTTGCCCTATCTAGTGGAAGAATAATGGTCATTTCAGAAATGTCAAGGCAATGAATCAGTCAGCAAGTATTTATTAAATACTGTATGTTCAAACCTGTGCTAGGATGTAGGTATTACAGGAAGTTGAGGCATAATTACAAACCTCAGTGAATGGGGAATCTACCTAAATGCATAAAATTGGGTGATGCTCATATAAATCATTGTATATATATGTCATAAAATGACACTATGTGATATAATAATTTATAGACATTAAAAAATCAAAATTTCAAAGAACATTTAAGAGGTCCAGAAAAATGTTCCCTGAATAACATAAAGTAAAAAGGCAGGATAAAAATCTATACATATGGTAAAACCCAACTTGGGGTGATTTTTTTCACTTGGACAATTTTTCTTATCTATGTTTTCAAATTTTTTATAATAAGCATGAATGAATTTTATATTTTAATTTCTATAATCATAAAAAAGTCCTACATTTAAAAAACCTAATGACTTATATAGATGAAACAATTAAAGGGAAAAAAGATACCAGTAAACAGTAACATAATCAAATGCATGGTATTGCTTCAGTACAACACTCTGCTGTTAGAAAACGTGGTAGCAAAGACCCTGCTCTGGGAATCTGGTAGTCTAGATTCTCATCTTGCTTCTGCCTTCAGGGAGACACATCACCTTTGGCAAATCTCTTCTCCTCTCTTGGCCTCACCTTCTTCATCCACCAAATGAAGCAGTTGGGCTAGAACTGCTTGATCTATCTCCAATCGTCTCTGATCTATAACAGGATTTCAAGACTTTGTTTTGCTCATTCCTGACTGTAAATCAGAGGATGGGAAAATGACATGTTAACATGGGAGGCACTAAATGTAAGATACCATTAACCATGGTCCCTGAAACTCATGCTTTACTGCATTTCAAATTCACTTGTTGTGGACTTTACTCTTCCGCTCTGCCATCTATTTTAAAAAGACAGAGTTGTCATTATTTTTGTATGTAACATCATGAGGCAGCAGTGAAAGTTCAAAGAAGAAGGATTATGTTGGGAAGACATTTCAGATAGGGGTCAAGAGTCAGAAGGCCTGCATCACAATCACTGGCTGTGTGATCTTGGTCAAGTTATTTAGCCTCTCTGTTCCTTAGTTGCCTCACCTGAGAGGAAAAAGTCAGTGATCCCATGAGGCAACAGAGCAGGGGGGTTGGATAGGAAATGAGAAGAGGAGGTGATGCAGGTGGAGCAAGGGCAGTGTGAGATGTAAAGGAAAACAATGCTTTGGTTATCACCCAGGTTTGGGCCTGCTGGAGACAGCATACTGGTAGATCAGGCCAGAATACAGAGAAGAGGGGAGGAAAAAGACTGCATTGCTTCGTGGTCCTCAGCAGGATCCTCTGTAGGGAGGCCATGTTTATGGAATGGGCTAGTTAACCTTTGCTCTGGAGAGAATGAAGACTGAAATGCTGAAAAATCACATTAGCAAAATTTCTCTTTTAACCTTTTCCATACTTTCTTCCTATGCTATTCTTGGCCTGACTTAGGCAAGCAACTTCAAAAGAAGAAAATCCATCCACTCAAACTGATATGTTCTAAACTGCCATCCACACACCATCCTTAATGAAAAGAATTCAGAAAAATCATGGCTGGGAGAGCTCAACTGGCCCCACATTTTTCCTTGTCTAAGTGAAGATTCTGGGATCTACTTTTCCACTCTCCCACTTTCAACTGCATGAAAATAGAATTTTACATTTGGAGAATGGTTGTACTTCCCTCCAAGCCAGAAAGTACCAAGGTTAGCATATCCACGTTGCTTTATCTCAAGCATATCTTGTTCAGATTTTTAAAAATTGAAGAGATCATGTCTTTCTAGACAATTTCAGTCAACAAAGGCATGATTAAACATAGTGGAATGTATTCCCTGGATTTGGGGGGCATCTAGTCAGTTCTTCCTTTCTCCTTTGCTCTCCCCCAAAGCAAATCCTTTATACTTGTGGCAGCACTGTGAGTACTCAAAGATGACCCTATCTGGCCTGGTTCCAGCTACAGATTCACAGAGGGTATAAAAATTAGTTTTCAGGGCTTTAGGGGTGGCCAAAGATGGGAAAAATCTGTTGCATAGTTTGGTTCTGATTAATTCTATTCCTCTCTTCCACTTACCAAACACCTCAGTACTCTGTGTTAATAATAACTACTACTTATTGAACACTTACTATATGGCAGGCATCACAATAAATATTTTACACGGATAATTTCATTTAAGCCTCACAACAACTTTATAAGGTAGTTATTATTTAAAAACAAAACAAAACAAAACACAAACCCTTATTTACTTATTTAGCCATGCCACTTAGCATGTGGGATCCTAGTTCCCCAACCAGGAATTGAACCCATGTCCCCTGCATTGGAAGGGCAGAGTCTTAACCACTGGACCACCAAGTAGGGTCCTGGGTAGTTACTATTATAATTACCTTCATTTCACAAATGAGGAAACTGAAGCTTAGAGAGGTTAAGTCATTTGCCCAAAGTCATACAACTACTGAGAGACAGAGCCAAGATTCAAAGGCAGGCAGTCCAATTTAGGAGCCATCCTTGGGCCTTTGGTTGCTCCCAAAGTAAGTAGCAGAAACAACCTTCGACTAGGCAAGGGTAACTCCTTGCTGCAGAGAATTAGGTGCCAAACCCAAGGGTCAGGAGTGAGTGTATAAAGAGCTGGGAAGTTCCAGTTCCCTTTACCCAGGAGAGAGCTCAGCTTCCCTCATTGTTCTCAACCTGTCCTCATATTCTAGAGATATGTCTACAGGCAGTAGAGGGAAGAACTGGGGACAGTAAGAGTTGGGACTGACAGAAACCAGGAGCTCAAAGGACACTCTTAGTAACTCTTGTACAAGGTGGACTGAACTCTAGTAAGAGCTTGGTATTTAGTTAAAGGGTTGACTAGACTCAGAGATGTGCCATAGTGGGTTTCCATTGAGTTGTCATCATCTGGATGGCAAGAGACTAAAATGATTGTCAAATGCCAAGTATCACCAGGAAATGGGACAGTCTAGGGGAAGATGTATGCCATGTGTATGTGCCAGGACAGTGTCTGCTTTAGAGAAGAATGGACGGTATGGAGGGCCTCAGCCCTCAGTTCCCTGGGCTCTTGACTCCAGGACCACAGAGAAATTTCATTCACTAATGCCCAAGGAAAT
The DNA here is from genome assembly GCF_001704415.2 of Capra hircus. Lineage (NCBI taxonomy): Eukaryota > Metazoa > Chordata > Mammalia > Artiodactyla > Bovidae > Capra > Capra hircus. Next base: position 15,999,334 of record NW_017189517.1, on the reverse strand, counting down.
GAAGGTACTTCCTCCGAGAAGGCCCTGAGCACTTCCTTGCTGTTCTTCCCTCCATGGGCAACCCCATTTCTAAGAGAAGCTCCAGGGCCTTATTGTAGAGTCAGTCCCCTGGGTGCTTGGCCCAAGTGTTTTCTCCCAAATCAACCATCTGAGGACCTGTGGATGCCTCCTGAGCCTTTTAGAAGTCAGGGGGGCTACTATTGTGCTGTTTGGATAATGGAATATCACCAAAGAACAGAAAGGATGATTGATTGTGTGATTGGAAGTGGATGGAATTAGAGATGAAGGTAGTTTTTTCTTTCCCAAATGGGAAAGAAGACTAACTCTTCTCTTAAACCCATAGTCCTTCAATTATGTAGACAAATAGACCTCTGAATTTTTGATCACAGAATATCTGAGTAGCTCACAACAGACAAACTAGGGGGGCAAATTTGGATGCATGGGGGAGAGATGTAGAGGGCTATGATTTGGGGCTGGTGATTTGAAGGGTGCCATGATGGGTTTTTTGGCAGAAAAAAAAAAATCTTGGGTTTGGAGCAGAGCTGAGAACTGTAGAAAGCCTCAGAGGGCAGCTACTTAGGAAGGAAATTTGATCCCTAAAGTGACAAGAGATTTAACTTTTCAAAACTAGGTTTCTCTTTTTAGGACAAAAAGCTCAAAGGGTTTTAAACTAATGATTATGTTGATGATAATAATATCCAGTATGTGCCAAACACAATTCGAAGTACCTTATGTGTATTTCTGAATTATCTCATTTAAAACTCTCAGTAACTCTATGGAGTGAGGATTATTGTTATCCCCACTTTATTATTGTGAAATCAGGCACAATCAAGGTAAGTAACTTGGCCTAAGGTTTCATAGTTAGCAAGTGGAAGAGCTAGGATGCAAGCAAAGATAAGCACAACTGGCTGGAAACACTGTCCACTGGTTTCAAGGATTCAGTAGTTTCATCACAGTCTTATAAAGACAGAGAATAGATGAATATGAAGAGAAACTTCTAGATGTAGTAGAATCTGAGGGGCTTCATTTTGGATGATCTTTCCTCAGTAATCAATGAGGTGAGACTGTTACTAGAAACGGAGCTGGTAGGAATTGGACAAGAATGATGGGATGTAAAACATGGCAGCCTCCTCAGAGATCATCCAGAAGAAACTTCCCATTTTACAAATGATGAAAACTAGAACCAGTGAAGGAAGTGGCTTGTCCAAGGTCATCCAGGCAGTAGGTGGCAGAGTTGAGATTGGAACTCAGATCTCCTAATCCTTGCTCCATTGCTCAGTCCACTGTTACCCACAACCCCCTACAACTTTAACTGCTTCCCAAGGCCCTAAGAAACATGATATTTCAAATGTTATATTTTCTGTAATTTATTTTATAAGACTTCAACATAAATTGTGTAGTATATATGTGCGTTATTTAGTCTGAATCTACAACCTTGGGGTGGTCAGTTACCCTTATCGGGAATTACAGAGTACAGGAGTGGTTATCTAGCATTTAATGATTCTAATCAAGAAGTGGTTTCACAAGCACTTCACGTATCTTTATCTTTAATGAACACCAGAGGCTTTGTTAACTAGCATTAAATTTCTCATTGGTGAAATCAGTGGTGTTTAACACATGTGGGTTGGCTAGAAATATGGTAGAGATGTTCCCAAAGTAGCAGAAAGAAGATGTAAGCATCTAACAAGCTCTATAGTGTTATCCCTTGGAACAGTACCCTAGGCTTAATTTTGTAAATAGTCGTGTGGGCAGCGACCAATGAGGATTCTTGGTTAGCTTCATCCTGCCACTAGGGTATTGTTTTGTCTGCCTCAAGTGAACCTTTGTGTGAGGTGTTGTTGGTGCACCTAGAAGGAAAGGGTGTTGTACTTGACTGAGCCGACAGGACAGAACAGGCTATCTAATCATTTTTGTGCCTGCTTGACATTATTTTCATGAGAAAAAGAATTTTAGATAAGGTTTACTTTTATACCTGCTAGTGAGGTTATGGGGAAAAGACCTATAGCCCTCACTCTAACAATGACTGGCTACTGGTATCCAGTGAAATATACCTAAGGATTGTGAGTGACCAATGATTGGCTTTAGGTCAGTTTACAACTCCAAGCAACTAACTATACATCTCTATTTTGGACTCTTGTCTAAAGTTGGTGAACCTCTGTCTTGGGATGTATGGGGAGCTCCTACCCTAGGTGAATGTTGATAGAAACTTACTTGACCCAGCAGCCTCCCATTTGTAGAATTTGCATGTACCAGAGTCTAAGCTGTCTCTCCTATAGCACTGCCTGGAAGTATCTCTTTTGGCCTGCTGAGCACTTGTTAATGACTGTGCCAGCGTTCTGACCTTGCTGCAGGCCTCAGCATTGCCTGGGAGAAGATTAGTCAGAGTTGAGCTGGCACTCAACCATGAAAAGCCGCTACTGGATATACAGTGCATGCATGTAGGGCCAAAAAAGACAAAGGAGGGGAAGTTCTGCCATATTGAGGTACCTTGATGGAACACAATGAAGAAAAAGTCAAGAGGATTTTTACCAAGAAGAGATTTTTCTCTTTTTTCCCCCCATTCATTATGACTATCAGTTAATAGAGCTTCCCTAAGCCAGTAACTCAGTTGGTAGAGGGAGGTGGATAGTGTAGTGCAGCGGTCTGAAATTCATACCTTCCACCTCTTCCCACCCCTAGTCCTATCACAGATGTTTTGTTTGTCTCATATTGGATTTGAATGTATTCCAGAAGTGACATGAACTCTCCAGATGGCCACAGGCCCCACCCACCCTTCTATACCAAGCCCAAGTTCCACGTTTATGTGATCCACCTGGCCCATCATCATCTGTGATTTCAACCCCAGTTGACACTGAGGCCCACCTCTAGAGACAGGAAGATCTCAGGTAGAAGCCTGACTCCACTAATTAGCCAACTGTGTGACCTTGAGCTTCCCAGGTGGTGCAGTGGTTAAAAAAAGAGTGCCAGCCAATGCAGGAGACTCAAGAGATGTGGGTTTGATCCCTGAATTGGAAAGATCCCCTAGAGGAGGAAATGGCAATCCACTCCAGTATTCCTGCCAAGATAATCCCATGGACAGAGGAGTCTGGCAGGCTACAGTTCATGGGGTTGCAAGGAGTTGGACACAATGAGCAACTGGACATGCACATGCCCTTGAGCTGGTTGCATATAACCACCTCTGAGTCCTCTTTTATAAAATGGGGATGAGAGTAGCTCCTTTCTAGCAATGCTATGATGATTCCATGAGATAAGACATGTACCATGCTTAGTGCAATGTTTTCCATGTGGCATGGGTCCAAGGAATGGGAGTTATTATTATTATTTCAACCCTAGTATTAAGTTTCTTGCTAGCAAGGATGGCACAATGAATGCTATATAAACTGGTTGCAGTGCATCATTTTAACAAATGGATTGGCACTGCCATGCCACCTAGCTTACAGCATGGCTAAAGACCAATCATTAGCCAAGAAGGAAAGAAGCACTGTCAAGGCAGATCATTTTCTTGTCCCTGCTTACCACCTCAAAGAACATTTTTGCTTGATTTGTTTACCTCAGACACTGTGACCTGAGGTGAGTCTCTTAGCTCTTTCAAGTCTTGATTTTCCAAGCTCAGAGCCCAACTCACTAATGCTTGCATGGGCCAACAGCACCTCACTTACAAAAAATAACATGTGTAGAAAGTGCCTGGTCAATGCCTGGAGACTAAGGGATGCTCAACAAGTATTCAATATGAATCCACATATCTCTGTTCATACTACCAGGGCTAATGAAACCAGTGATTCTGAAGTCTCGTGTGCATTAGAATTACCCACAGAGTTTGTTAAGAAGGCCTGTCTTTATTTTGTGATTCAATATGTCTGAAGTGTGACCTGGGAATTCATATGTTTAACAAGCATCTCTGGTGATTCTGCTGCAAGTGGGCCAATTCAAGAAATACTGTTTTAAACTCACCAACAAGTAGTCTCGGAAACGGCAATAAGATATAAGAATGTGAATATACAACAGGTTCTGGCTAACTGTGGATATTAGTGGCCTTTCTACCTCAAATTTACCAAAGTGTTCATCCACACAGAAACCCACACCCACATCCACACAATGATTCCTCTGTGGACTGGGTCCTGATCTCTTCAGGTCTCATCTATTATTGGTAGCCAATCCCTTTCTGGGCAGCAGCAAGGATGAGGGCCCTGATTGTAATGTGTACTTGGCAAGGTAGATCAGTCAATCATAGATGACTGAAAGAGGACTGTTTTTGATTGCAACATTTTTACACGTTAAAAAAAAAAATCCTCACCACCCTTCATCACAAACTGATTGTCCTTCTGAAAATGTCTCACAGTAATTACAGGGATCCCAGAGATTGGGGTTATCTATTGCAAGAAACGACCATGCATGGAAGCAGCAGCAGACCACTACCACCAGAAAGGTGTGATTTGGAGGGTCAGAAACAATTCAAATTTTAGTTAATAAAGGACCAGATTTTGATCTATGGAGAAGGTCACATGTTGCAAACTAGGTGGAGTGTATTTGAGTAACTCTTGCTCATCTCTCAGAGTCTCCCACTGCCCCCTGAATGCCCACCATGCACTGGGCACCCCACTCTCTCGGGCAGGTCCCTTGTTTTGGCGTCACTTACCTGTCTTTGCAAACCTCCTCTGAGGATCCTGCAAGGTAACAGGTAGTAATCTGAACAAAGAATTACTGTCGAAATAGTAATGGCTGATAAGGATTTAACGCATTCCCTACCAGAGATGGCATGCTTGCATTTTAGCACAGGTTTTCAGTGCAGTAACAGAAATAAGTGAATTGCTGGGATTTCAGACTAATGGCAGACTGTTGGGGGGCAATACTGGGGGGTGATAGGGTGCTATTTGATAGTCCTCAAATGACACTGGATAAGCTTTTAATGACTTCCCTGGAGCACTCGTCAGCTCACATATGTTAGAAAGTGACATCACTTCCCCACCCTCCCCTCTAGCTCACAATGAGTGCCTGGCACCAGCCTTGAAAATGGAGTCAATTTTTCAGGCTCTTAGAGAAGCAGACAGAACTTGGGTTGTGTTGTGCTTCATATTTCTAACCCTGTTGAAGGAAAGTCAGACAGCTGAGGAGCAGATGCTACATGCCCGCTTCTGGCATGCCTTGACCCCAAGAAGCAAAGTGGAGAGGCAGTTGGAACTGCATGCCAACCTTTGCTCTCTTGGGCAGGTTGTTTCTAAAAGGGACACTTTGGGGTGTGGCAAGAAGCCAAGTTACTGTCAGCCTGGCTCATGAGCTACCTCCCCCCTCAGCATGCCTTCCAGTCTCCATTCCAAAGCCTTATGAAAAGCAACTCTTAAATAGAGGCTCTCATCAGACATCTACAGACATGGCTGAAATGAACACAGGGTGGTTAAGAGTATGATAGGGACATCTGCAAGTCAGAATGAGCCAAATGTGTCTCTTATAAAGTTTTCGTTGAAAGTCATGTGGGTAAAAGCTTGTTTGGGGGAGCCTTTTTCTTTGGTGAGCACAGTCTCCCTGCAAAATGTGGTTTGAGTACCAGCAGTATTGGCATCACCTGGGAGCTTGCTAGAAATGGAGATTCTTAGACACTGAAGATCTATTGAATCAGAATCTTCATTTTGACAAGATCCCAGGTGTCTGCTACACACATGAAAGGTGAGAAGTGCTGTTCTAGACTGAACTGTGCCCCATGGAGTTAAGGGTCATGACCAGCTGTGTCTCCTTTCCTCATTCTTATCCCCACACCCCTTCTAAATAAGTACAGATGGTCACATTGATGACAAGTGCTAAAGAAGTAAATGGCAGTTAGCAACTGAGGAGAAGGGAAGTCCAGACAGAGGGCAGTAAACACAGTAAAGTATCTCCATATGAACCTTCATGTTGTGAAATTTCAAAGGTGTGAACGTATGTTCGCATGGCCAATCACGTGTTAGTTCATGTGTCTGGTGTACATTGTCACATGTATGTACACTCCACAAGCGGTTGTGCTTTTGTGTACTTCACAGTACTGTGTAGAGTACAGTAGTAGAATATCCTTATTTCAAGTCCAGGATGTCTGGAAGCAAGTGCAAAAGCAGCTGTGATGCAGTTGCTACTGTTGTACTTTTCAGGATACTGTACTGTAGGTTTAAAAGTGTTTTCTTTATTTTTTGTTTGTTTTCTACATATTCTTTGTGTGAAAAGTATTATAAACCTATTACGCTACAGTACTGAATAGCTGATTGTGTGAGTGGGGTACCTAGGCTAACTCTGTTGGACTTATAAACAAACGGCTTACAAATGTATTCTCAGAACAGAGCTCATTCATATGTAGGGGACTTGCTGCACTTCTCTGACTATTGCTCAACCAGAAATCCAGAACAGAGTATTCTGCTTCTTCCCATTGTGTGTGTGTTGGGGGGAACCAGAGTGTACACTTGAGAAAAAAGAAGGGAGAATTGGAGGGGGTGGGGAGGAGACACTAGTCACCTAGGCTTCCAAGTCCCTCTAGAGTTAGATGCTGCCTCGTAATCACTACATTCTGCATGCCACCCCAGGGAAAGAGAGCTTTCAGTCTGAGACCAGCTTCCTCAGCACCTTTCTCCCCTCCTATGGCCTCCCTTCCCTGCCAGTGCATCCCCTGCCAGGGCCCACGTAGGCACCTTCAGACTCTGCAGCCGCCTCTCTTTAGGTAGTACCTCTAAAAAGTTGACATTTTCTAAGAACTACTTTACTGAGGCATGATTAAGATACGAAAAGCTGCACATACGGTCTTCTTTAGGAAGAAACTGAGTCCCTATGACCTTTTGCTGCTTCCCAAATGACCACAAAGACATTTAAGTTCAACATGGTGAAGCTGCACCTCCCCTATGCCTTGGGTGAACTTACACCAAACCTACCACATGTAGGGAGCTATTTTCTATATATAATTTTTTATTGGCGTATAGTTGTTTTAAAATGTTGCATTAGTTCCTGCTGTACAGCAAAGTGAATCAGCAGTACATATACACATATCCCCTTTTTTTTGGATTTGACTTTGGCCTGTAGAGGTCTTCCCTGACCAGGGGCAGCTGATCTCTAGTTTGGATAGAGTGAATAGCTGCTCTGCACCTCATGTCCAGAAACACTCCTGTTTGAGTGGCTTTCCTTGGAATTGAGGCATTCTGGTTTCCCATTGTCTCTGGTTTTAGAGCAAGCACTCCCCAGTTAGGTATGTTAACCCTGTATCAGCCACTCTCAGCTCGATTCTTAAATTAGATATAAAGCTGTCACCCTCAAAGTAGGAGTATGGACCAAGGACAGAGATCTTCTGGTTAGAGAAGGAGCATGTGGACTGGAAAAGTCTAGACTAGGAAACAATCCCTGGTATGGTGGGTCAGATCTCTGACTCAGGGGCCAGTGGGACACCAGTGAAAGGGTCTTGGCTGGGCAGGTGGAGCATGAGGAGAAAATAATGGCAAGAGAAGAGGAAGAAGTGAGAAGAGGACAAATTCCGTCCATGTGGAACTTCTGCCAAGAACCGACCCCTTTCAGGGGCTGCTGCCCTGGCTCAAGGCTCACCCCACAGACAGGCTGAGGCTATCTGTCAGCTCTCAGACATTTCCCAAGCCTGGAGGGATTTCCTTTTGTGTCTGCACAACTCCTACACTCCTGCTGAGAAGTACCCGGAGCCCCTACCTAGGGTTTTAATTGCACCCTCCTGTGGACATGTCATCTAATTAGACCCAAAGCATCAAAGTCAAAGCACCAAAGGAACAAAGTCAAAACTTGACTTTTTTTTAATGGGCCAGGTAAAGTATGCAAATAATTTTCCTGACCTTCAGAGAAGATGGAAAGTTTTTTGAAAGGTCTTTCAAATATATTTGTGGTCTCAGTCTAAGAAGTTCAAAGTGGAATCATCAGCATTAGCATATGTATCCCCCCACCTCCCTGTGAAGGTATGAATTCTACCTTCTTAAATTCTGGTCCTCTCTAAAAATGCATGCTGTCTTTTAATCCCTTAGCCAATTATATAAAAATAACAAATCTCTTATCCACAAAGGAAGATTAATAATGGTGCCTCAGAAGCTTCATTTATTTTTCCATCTGTTAAACTGAAATCAGCCAATCACCGCTGACTACCCATAATAATGAAATTTTAAAAAATACCAGGAGTTAGAAAAAATACAGTAACAATCTCAGCCAGCCCCCACTATTCTCATGGAGTCTTGATGAGTATCGAGAAAAAGGCAGAATGAAGGAAACAGACCTCTGATAGAGGCAGAAGTGGCGGATGTGAGAAACTAGTTTCATTTTAAGGAAAAAAAGTTAAAATTGCTGAGAGGAAGAAAAACCATGGCTCTTTTCGCAGTGGTCATAGATGGAGAACAAAGAAGTTTTGTTTCTTCCTTGCCCCCAGACCCTTCCTGTCGCCCCCGCTCCACTTAGTAGATCAACCGGAAGTTGCCTTCTAGGGGCGGTCATACATTTTGCTGGAGGCTCATCTTTACAGCCCGCTGATTGCCGGCTGTTTTTATGGCCCAAATGAACAGCATCACCTTCCTCCCTCCTCGCCACGTAAAAAATAGATTAAAGAAAAAAGAAAAAAACATAATAAAGCTTGTGAGAAGGTGACTGAAATCTTTGACTGGCGACCTCTTCGTGCTCCAGTGAGCTTATGAAAGACCAGCCAGCAGACAGAGGGGAGAGCTGTTAAAGTGCAAAGATGGGGGAGTTGAGGGTGGGAGGTGAAGCTGAAGCAACTGACAATGGTTAGTGTGCCAAGATCTGTTTGAAGGCAGGTGCCAGGATATGATGGGTCTTCACCCTGCTTCCAAAGATGATGTGTAAAGTGCAAACCAAACAACACCCAGCCAAGAGCAGAGAATAGGATCAGGAGAGACATTTCTTTCCCAGATGGACTTAAACAGTTAAATAGAACCTGGCAATTAGAATAATGAGATAATTAGATTGTGACTCTGTGGGCAAGAGACAAAAACCTGTCTCAGCTAAGGACACTTAACTTGGTAGCAAAACGCGCTCAGTTAAAAAGGAGCATGCTCTCAGTTAGCAGGTATATTTCAAATGGCTTGAAAAAATTAATGGAACACAAATTTGCAGCTGATGAGGTACATTTCACCAGCCAAAGGGATTTTGCCTGGGGCTCCATTAGAGCCTGCACTCCTAAATCCCACTCTCAGTCCCACCATCACTACTGCGCCTCCATCAACAGATTTTTATTTAAGCCAAGTGCGTTAAGAGCACAATTCTGTGGTGAATAACCTTTAAGGTTACATTTGCCTTTTCCTTTCCTCTTGCAAACAGTGCGTAATCCACGAGCACATTTGTTGGCTGTAAAGGTGTACAACAGCAATTTTTGCAATGACAGTGCGGAGAGGGAATATGAGATCTGTGTGCTAATGAGCTGACACTGCAGAGGCTGGGGCGATGTAGTGTGGAGTACACTACAAGTGCACAGCAGCAAGACACAGGAGGAGACTTCAAGGGAATCGGAGGCATTTCCTGAGGAACCAGGGCAAGCAAGCCACCCCAAGGGGACCTGACGGTCCCTGGGTGCTGCCACATTCCCCCAAAGCCTTATGATGATCAAATCTGGTTTTTAAAGAACAGATGTGTGTACAATGTAAAGCATGTGTGTACATCTCTTTTCATGAATACTGACTATGTGTGTAGGGGTACCTGTGTGTGCCTGAAGGCACGTGTCCTGGACTCATACTATTCACACCATCCTTCTTTCTGGGGCTACCTGGCCAAATTGAAAAGGAAGGCAGCAAACTCAGTTAATCCCTGTGAAATAAGAACATGTGCTCCAAATCAGATGAATCTCTTCGATAAACTTCAATTCACCTCTGAGCTGAGATCCCAAATGAACCACCTTTCAAAGCCAGCGATGCTTTTATTGGCCTCTTAAGAAGCGAAATGAAGTTGGAGTCTGTCTTAAGCAAACCTCTTGGAAGTTGTGCAAAAAAAAAAAAAATGGTTGCTGATGAAGAAGAGTCTTTAAATAACTGATGCCTGGGATTCATTGCAAGGAAACTCTCTGAATACATTGGAGGAGGGGATGTGGAGGGAAAGCAGGGACATATACAGGAGGCATTACCATTTGTTTATTTTTGGCATATTTGTTTACCTGCATAATACCTGTGTCCTCAAAAGTGTGTGCCTGCCCTAAGATTGAGGGTGTAGGAAAGATCATGGAAAGAAATCAATTCTAGTGTTAGGGGAAGCTGAAACAAGGAATTCTGAATAGAAAGAGGGGGAAATGTCTTTAATTTTTACCATTCTATTCCATATTGAATCAGATAGGAGAGGTGGGCGACCAGATTTGGACTCATCTGGGGTTTTCTCAAATTCTCCCTAGATCTCCAGGGAGGGGCAGGCCAGAGATCCAGGGTTTTTTTTTTTTTTTTTTTTTTTTTTTGGTCTCTGCGCCATAGTGCAATCAATTATAAGAACGGAACCAGGATCACCTGCCAGTTTCTAGTGCCAAACTAGTATTGTGTGCCAACATCTGTGTCACGTGATCTTCAATTCCAAAAGAAAAAGGCCAGGGCAAGAAATGAAATCCACATACAGGACTTCCCTGGCCCCGTGAAACGATTGTGTTCTGCATTCAGAGACTATCCGTCGGAGACAGTTTTGAGATCTGGCTCCCATTCAGTGATTGTGACATTCAAAGAGGACTGTTTTGGGGACCAGAGATGATGAGTTTTCCTCCTCTGTCTTCTGAGCTGTAAAGTCTGAGTGTGCAACAGGCAGCTGGGTACATATCACTGGTTTCTGGAAATGTCTCCTGTGTGAGTCAGTGTGTGCATATGTGTGGACTTGGCATGACGAAGGGCAAGGTCACCTTTCTGTTTTGTCTTTCCTGTTGCCTAGTGAGCCACACCCTTTATCCCACACTTTCAAGCCCCCATCCATAACCTAGTCTTGTAAACTTAGAAGCTGAAGTGCTGTGGACTTAGGGTAGGGGCTTCTGATCAATTTCTTTTCCTTTCATGGTTGTTCCTTTATTGCTCTGAGAGATAAGGCATTAAGGCAACTCAACACCCAATATGGATGACTCACTGCCTGTTCTCAAACCTGAGAACCTTTCACACAGCAAGGATTATTTCCTGAATGCTCCTTGAGTAGGGTTCTGATGGCCCTGGGCTGACGAGTGCCAATCTGATTTGCCCATAAAAAACAGGACCCAAACCCTTAGAAATCAGTCATTCCTGAGGAGTCAGTTAGCACTCTTTATCTCAGTCCTCATCAGTGGAAAGGCACTAAAGTGAGTTGAAATAAATGTTATTCATTATTAATAGTAATAAATCTGGGTAGTTTCATGTATTTGGTTTTGAATCTGTTCTAATTGATACTTAGGAAGCTGCATTTGAAATTCAGCCTCTAGACAAGATCACAGTGCTGCAGGATTAACTGTCAGATGTGTGTTGTAAGTGTGCTACAGAAGACAGGCTGGGATTACCAAAATAAGATGCAAAGTATAGACAGACATTTTGTAACTTTCACACTTAGCTGGAATTAATAAGCTCCTATTTTTGTCAATGTCAGAAAGCCAAAGAATGTCAAACACAGAGTATCTCAGAACATGTTCTTATAAGGATCTGTACCTTCAGAGAAAATTTTCTTAAAGCTGATAACTGTCACCATTTCTTGCAAAGTACTTCACCTCCATCCCCTTGACCTAAGTCTTCAAATCCAAGGAACCCATGGCCTTGGAGACCCTGTCAACAGTTTTTGGAAATCACATATCCTTTGAGGCAGAAGCATTTGCAGAATGTCATATACAAAGTTTTACCCAGCCAAATATAAAATTTCTCCCCTGAAAGAAAATCAAAAGTCAAAAATTCCCAAATACACCAGCCATAACAGCAAAACACATTTATGCCATCATCACCTTCATTGATGTGTGAAAACTTTTCATGAAATAAGCTTAGATGAAGAATGATCAGTCTTTCTCATAAAACATTCCAGAAAAACCTGTGTCCAACAGGCTATTAGTCATCTGGGTTCCTGTGGCTTTACTTCTTAAAATGTCCCCTTTCCACGGGGACAATCACAGGGCACAACTAGCTGTTTCAGAAGCTGTTTCGGGGCTGATGAAATTGCTCCCTTTTGATATCCAGTTTCCTGCTGCAACCTCCCCCTTCCACCTTTTGCACTAAGTTAAGAACTGTGTTGTCCTTAACCATGGGGGCAGGGAGCAAACACCACTAGGGGAGACAGAACAGAGGTAGCTTTTTCCAGGGAGTCCTCTGAGCACTTTCTCCCTTCCCGTCAGTTTGCCAGGTGTTCATCACTGGTAATCAGTTTGCAGTCTTATCAGTTCCTATCAGAGCTCTCTTGGTAAGAAAGGTGATATTCTAGGACAGAAAGAAACCAGGGAACCCAGCCTGATCTGTCCCTCAAGGTCACTTGTTTGCAGAATTTCTCATATTTGGCTCCTACATAGTGACTGTCAAATTCAGCTCGTTCTCACAGCCAGGTGCTAGCTTTAACAGTCAAGTAATGTACATCCTGAATTGACTCAATCAAGAGGCTTCTTTCTTTAATCCCATCAGAAAAAATTTCCATGAACAACTGTGCTATTTTTTCCTTTTTTTTTCCCCCAGCCAAAGGAAAAGAAAGGGGAGGGGGTGGCGGGGGAGGGAGCGCCAGTTTAGCAGGGAGGAAAATGAAAGTTTTGCATCAAACATTATTCACGACAGAGTTTTGTGTACAGCCTTAAGTCCCTCCCTCAGCAGGATCCTCTGGCGTTCATTTATGTCGCGTGAAACCTGAATTGACTCGAGCCTCTTGAATGTCTACTGGGGCAATCAGCCCCCCTCCAGCACGGAGTGCAGACCCCCAAGTCCCATAAGCGAAATGCAAATGAGGTCCCCAGGTCCCACAAGGAGGAAAAGCAGATCTACTTACAAGCATTAGTCACAGAAAAACTATTGGAAGAATCCAAGTGATCTACGTGGTAATTCAAATGGAAGGGCTTCTCGGTGGTGTTCTGGTTGGTGTTGTATAACTGCACGGCAAAGCGGAAAGCACTGTGCTCCTGCACCGTATTTCTCATGAAAAGTCCACCTAGAAGCAAAGGGAACTGAGATTTGGCTTGTGTCCTCCCCCCGAGGAGTTAGAAATTGGGGAGCACTACAGATGGACGATACCCTCTCAGTGGTACCCGGGTGCACGACGATGATTTTGATTTTCAACCTGTGTGTCTTTGATGACTCTTGCGAACTCAAATTTTGGCCAAGAGAAACCTAGTTTTCCTTCAGAGTCAGAGGAGACGCTGGGGAAAAGGGGGCATGGGGAAAGAGGGCAGAGGAGCCTGCTCTGGGGGTCGGACGATGGAATCAAAAGTGGGACTTGGTTCTTTCTCAGGCGGTAGCTTCCTGTCCCCTCTTCCCTCATACCTCCCCATCTCCACAAGCTGGTTCATCCTTTACTGGCGCAAAGGGAAAGGTTGGAGAGAAAAACAATTTCATTTCCCCCTGCTACTCTATCCTGTTCCCCACAGCCCCCTCCACCCCGTGACAATATAGGGGCTGGGTTCTGTAATTGGCAACAATTCGAACTTCTTGACTAGTAAATACAGGCAGAAGCCGAGAGAACTCCCTCCCAGCGCCCGGGAGCCGGACTCCAGACAGACACAGCGGCAATTCATGAATTCGTGGGCTGCGTGACTTCGCCGCTCGCTGGCTCAGCTCCTAGTCTCACCCCTGCCTCTACCCCATCCGCCACCGACCTCGGTGGCTGCCCGGTCTCGGGGATGCAGAGTGGGTTTCCACCTCCCCTAGCACTAGCCGGTCTCTCGGGACCCGGAGACGCGGGACGGGGCGCCCTGGACCGGGTTACGCGCCCTGGCGCAGCCAGACAGGCGGCATCACCCTGGGACAACTTGCAGCGGCGGCACGCACGCCATGGCAAAGTCCGGGGCAGCGAGCCGAAAAGCCGCGACTCTGCGCCGGGTTGCAGCCTCCCAGCCTCTTGCAGGCGTCCCCGGCTCCGCTCAGCTCGGAAAACCCGGCAGCCTACCCCCAGCCCCAGCCCCAGGAGACCACCTCTCCGGTTCCCGATGCTCCCCAGACCAGCCAGCTTTCTGGGGTTCAGACCCGTGAGATTCCTGCCCGATCCCCATCCCCAGTCCCTTCCCAGGCCATGCAGGACAGGGACCCGGTAGCCGTGCCAGGGCAGCGGGCTCGGGTGCCGGAGAGCCGGGGCCGACCGGCAGGCTGGCTCACGCTTACCTATGCTGATGGTGTTGGGGAATCCTCCGTGAGAATGACCCAAAAGCCCCAGGACTAAAAAGAAGACCGCCCGGAGCACGCTTTGCCCCATTTTCTTCTGCCTGGCCATGCTACGCCTAGAACGAAGCTGACAAGAGCATGGGCGCAACTCGGGAGTCGTCAAAATAATAATAGAAAAAGAAAAAGAATTCGCCGGCTCTTTCACCCCCTCCCCTCAACTTGCTCTAGCTCACTCTTCCTTTCCACCCCACACTAGTCCTCCTCCTCCACCACCTCCTCTCTTCTCTCTCTCTCTCTCTCTCACGCTCCCCCTCTCGCTCCCTCTCGCTCCCAGGCTCTCTCACACCCCCTCCCCACCCCCCACCTCACTTCTGTCTTCACACCAATCTGGAAGGCGGGTTCATTGGCTGCAAGCTCGGTTCGCCAAAGCGATCTCCCTCCCTATCGCTAAGACAGACAGAAAGAGAGAGAATAAAAACAGAAAACAAAAATGAAAAAGATAAAACACCAGAAAACAAACCAATAAATCCCCCAAAGAAACAAAAGAGAGAGAGAGAGAGAGAAATTAAAATCTGAGACTTTTCTCCCCCAGAAGATGGTGGGTCTAAAGAGGGGAAAAAAGAAGGAAAGAGAGAAAAGGCTCAGCGGTGGCGAATTGGGCTCTTCCAATTGGGCCGGTAGGGGGATATTGATCAAAGTTGATCTGACGTGGAATTAAAGCCGCACACCGCTTAGCTCCACTGCAAACTGCAGCCGCGGACTGCAAAGCCTCGGTGCTGGCGTTTGTCAACATGGGAGATGGAATCGATAGAAATACACCAGTCCTCACGTGGGCCAGCCTTTCAAGCTGCAGCCAGCTTTTTAAAGAAAAGAAGAAAAAAGCTGTATTGTTTGTGCGTTTGTGCGTCTGGCTTAAACAGAGGGGTCTTGCGAGGGGCGGTGAGTGGTTACTCTGGAGTCTCTGTAGAGATTCGGAGAAGCAGTTCCCATCACAATGCGCCCGAAGATGCTGCGCATGCCTGGGCCATGCCGCTCAGTTTTAACAGCGGAGATCCGAGGAGTGAAGAGCCCCCCAGCCACCCCCCAACCCGACAGCTCTGGGAGGCGAGTACCTCTCCGGACCCAAGCGCAGAGCCGGGCCTTCGGCGGAGTGGGGAGACGGTGGTGCTGGGCAGCACGGGGCTGACTGCTTGGGAGGAGGACGTAGAAAGTCTGTGTGCGGAGGTGGTGACTAAAAGGTTAATGAAAAGGACTTTCAGTCCCAACAGTGAAGGAGGAGAGAGGTGTAGGAATGAGTTGGGATATGGTGGCTAGGAGCATTCCATGGACTGGAGGAGCCTGGTTGGCTACAATCCATGGGTTCACACAGAGTCGGACACGACTGAGTGACTAACACACACACAGGGATTGGAAGTTAAGGTTGGAGGAAACTGCCCCTAACTGCCTTGCTCCCTCTGTCTTGCCTTTTTGCATAGTATCCTAGGCCCCTGAGCGATGACCCTAGAGGCCATCAATTTCCCCCTACTCATCTTGTCTCAGATAAGGCAATGGCACCCCACTCCAGTACTCTTGCCTGGAAAATCCCATGGGCCGCAGAGCCTGGTAGGCTGCAGTCCATGGGGTCCACTTCACTTTCACTTTTCACTTTCATGCATTGGAGAAGGAACCTTGGAAGTAGGCAGTGCAGTCTGGATCTCTGTTGGGGGTGGTCCCCTCCACAACATCCCTTGGACAAATAAACCTCTTAGGCTGTAGCTGCCTCTCCATTGCCCCTTTCTCCAGTGGTGAGAAAAAAGAAGCCTCCTTATCTTCGGAGTCTTTCACACCTACCCCAGCTACTGGGGAAGGGCCGGATTTTGTCTCTCCCCACAACAGCTGTTCTTTTTTTTTTTTTTTCATATCCTCTTCTCCTGGCGTACGTGGAAAATGGAACTTCCTGCCAGCCTGCAGCAAAGTGGTACGCATGGGGCAGAGGATACTAAGGCAGGGCCACAGGGCCCCAACTGGCACACTGATCACGCCAGAACTTTGGGTTTGATGTAACATATATTGGAGCCCAGAACGGAAAGTTTTCAAACCCTTGAGCAACCAGAAAAATAGTTCTAGGCTCTTCCCAAAAGTCTACCCATTCTGATAACGTAGAATATCTTCCTACCCCACCACCCATGGAAATCTATTGTCTCCATTTGGATGGTCCATGCAAACAGTGAGGGAGAAACCTGGGAGTCATAGAAGCCTAAATTTTCAGGTGGCTGGGATATTAGGACAAAAGGGTAGCAGAGGCTAGGTTGACTACCCCTTGACAAATGTGGAGCGAGAGACAGCGTGGTTCAGGGACATGGACTTAGGAGACAGGTTCAGGTTCAAATCTATATTCCATCATATAGAGGCATTGTGTGACCTTGAGTGACTTTTCAGACTTTCACCTGCAAAATGGAAATAGAAATATTTCTTTCCTGATAGAGTGGTTGTAGATTGAATAAGATAGTGGATTAAGTGGATCTAATTCAGTGCCTGACTCAAAGAAATCAATAAATGTTAATTTCCAAACTCTCTTCCCTCTTTCTCATCTTTTGATAGTGCCATTTTCTCCCCCAAAGTACCTCATGCAATCAGCCTGCTCTTTCTCTACCATCCCCAAACCTCAGACTCAGCTACCCAATATTTGCCAGTGTTCCACATCAGTCTTCTTGTTGTAGTTCCTCCAGAGCCCTAGGAGACAGGACAGAATCTGGTAGATGCATCTGTACTAAGGTTCTAATGGCAGGCAGTGGCAATTTAATATTAAAAATGACACATTTAGAGAACCTTTACTCTGTGCCAGGCACTATATGTTCCTCCTTTTAGATAACATAGTTGCATTTTAATAGGAGCCTTCAATGCGTTGGCCAAAGAAATAACTCTGATGAGGAGTTTCAGGTGGATAGACAACATATTTTGGACAGAGGTGGGGTTGGGGGCAGCTTTCAGCACACCTCACTTCACTCCTGAAGGCCTCCAGGTCCCCAACCCTGCTTGGCTGACACTGGGCATCCGTGGATGAAGAGAATTGTGGCCATCTTTAGTCATTTGGCTGGAAGAGTAACGGGATGGGTCAGAAAGGAAAGATGAGAGGAAGAAAGGCATCTCAGTGCCTCTGCACTTGAAAATTCTCCATTGAATTCATCTCTGTAAATGGCACCCATCCCTTCCATTTTCAGTCTCCCCTCTCCACTACCTTTTCCCCTCTCTTTCATCTGCTGCCACTCTTTCAACTTTTCACTGTCAGTGGCAGCTGTTGGCAGAATTGGACTAGTCCCATCTGAGCCAGCAGGGACACAGTGGCGCACTAGGCATATTGCTGTTGGTGGAAAAGCCTGCTTAATATGTGCGAATTCTTTTGCAACTGATCCCTATCCAAGAAAGCAGTGAGACCCTATTTGAACTTCATCTCTGGTTTTCCAATGAGGAGCTAGAGATTGTGCTAGCAGCATCGTAGCCACCAGAAGTTGACAACAAAGCCCCCAAACCAGCTCTCCTTCTGTGATTAAGAGGTATCCCTTCTCCACTCAAGATGACCTGCTAGTCTCAGGACCCAAGACTGCACTTTTAAATGAGCTCTATGATGCAGTTTAAGCAGCGAGAAAATAATTCATTGCAGTGCTTATTGAGAGGCTGTTCTGTATTCTTTCATGACATAGTCAGTCAGGTGCAGTCACAAGAGGGGACAAAGGAAAGGCACAGGAAAACAGAGATTATTATCCTCACAGGTCCTAGGGAAACTGTCAATATGCCATACAAAAGGACCACATTGTGGGGTACCCAAGGAATGGGCTCAACCAAGCAAGTGGGGGAGATGAGATAGAGACCAGAACAGAGGCCCAGGGCAAAGTACATTTATTGGGGTTCAGGATATACAAGCAGCCCAGTATGCTGCAGTTCGTGGGGTCGCAAAGAGTCAGACACGACTGAGCGACTGGACAACAACAAATGTATAAGCACAAGGGAATTTCACTGGTATATTTTAAGGACATTAGGTGACAGTCAAGGGAGAGCAAGCCTTAGCACACTGACACACCTGGTCACCTGGCAGGGGGCTCATGGCCTGATTTTGGGGATGTTGGGGCAGTAAATGAAATGTGAAGTTCTAAAATTTATAATATAAAGAAATATAAAGTGAAGTCCCTCAGTCATGTCCGACTCTTTGCGACCCCGTGGACTGTAGCCCACCAGGCTCCTCCATCCACAGGATTCTCCAGGCAAGAATACTGGAGTGGGTTGCCATTTCCTTCTCCTGGGGATCTTCCTGACCCAGGGATTGAACCCAGGTCTCCTGCATTGCAGGCAGATGCTTTAACCTCTGAGCCACCAGGGAATGCAAAATTTATAATACAAAAATGAAAATAGTGGAGAAGGAAATGGCAACCCACTCTAGCATTCTTGCTTGGGAAATCCCAAAGACAGAGGAGTCTGCTAGGCTACTACAGTCCATGGGGTCCCAAAAGGGTCGGACACAACTTAGTGACTCAGCAACAACAAAGAACAATGGCAGTTTTAGCCAATACGTGAGAACACAAAAGTTATAGGGAATTGAGGTCTGGGACTGAAACAAAAGTCCAATTGTTTACAGATGTGGATATCTATTTAGAAAAATGAAAATAAGCTGCAGGTGAATATTTAAACTAAAAAAAAAAAAAGAAAAAGCAAAAGTGAAAATAAATAATACTTCCCTGTTGAGATTTCTGTTTCAAAATTGGGATGGGGCATTTGGGTAAGCAAAAAGAAATGTCAGCTAGTGGAATTTGGAGATGGAGTCTATATCGTACGTTAAACTTCATACTTACTAACTGGATACTTTTCAAATAAAAATAATGATGAAAATCATTCTGATTCCTTAGAAGGAAACTGTTCTACCCTTTATAAAGTTAATGAAACCAAGATGCTATATCCCTTGCCTAATAGAAAGATGATTTTCTCACTGTTTGACTTGAAACTTTGATTTCTTCAACAAACGTTTGACCACCTGCTGTATGACAGGCTCTGCTAGGCACCGAGAATTTAAAGAAGCAAGACAGTTTCTGCTTTCAGTGAATTTCAGGTTCAGAGAGGAGCAGATGTGTTCATTGGGAATGGCAATCTAACAGGGTAAGTGCTGTGAAACCAGTAAGCACCAGCTACCCATGGCAGTATAGAGGAAGGTGTTTAAATGTCTGAAACAAAGTATTGATACTTCCCTTGTCCTAGATTCAATGCCATGCTTCTAAAAAGAGAAGATAGAACAACATGATTTCTAAGGTCCTATGATTCTATGTTGTTCCTTGTTCAGTAGCTAAGTTATGTCCGACTCTGCGACCCCATGGACAGCAGCATGCCAGGCTTCCCTGTCTTTCATCATCTCCCGGAGTTTGTTCAAACTCATGTTCATTGAGTCCCTGATGCCATCCAACCATCTCATCCTCTGTCGCCCCCTTTTCCTCCTGCCCTCAATCTTCCCCAGCATCAGGGTCTTTCCCAATAAGCGGGATCTTCCCATTAGGTTGCCAAAGTATTGGAGCTTCAGCATCAGTCCTCCCAATGAATATTCAAGGTTGATTTCCTTTCAGTTCAGTTCAGTTCAGTCACTCAGTTGTGTACGACTCTTTGCGACCCCATGGACTGCAGCACGCCAGGCCTCCCTGTCCATCACCAACTCCTGGAGTTTACTCAGACCCATGTCCATTGAGTCAGTGATGCCATCCAACCATCTCATCCTCTGTCATCCCCTACTCCCCCCGCCTTCAGTCTTTCCCAGCATCAGGATCTTTTCAAATGAGTCAGTTCTTTGTAGTTGGCCAAAGTGTTGGGGTTTCAGCTTCAGCATCAGTCCTTCCAAAGAATAGTCAGGACTGATTTCCTTTAGGATGGACTGATTGGATCTCCTTGCAGTCCAAGGGACTCTCAAGAATCTTCTCCAACACCACAGTTGAAAAGCATCAATTCTTCGGCATTCAGTTTTCTTTATAGTCCAACTCTCACATCCATATATGACTACTGGAAAAACCATAGCTTTAACTAGATGGACCTTTGTTGACAAAATAATATCTTTGCTTTTTAATTTGCTCTTTCGGTTTGTCATAGTTTTCCTTCCAAGGAGCAAGTGATTTTTAATTTCATGGCTGCAGTCCCCGTCTGCAATGATTTTGGAGCCCGAGAAAATAAGATCTGCCACTATTTCCAATTTTTCCCCTTCTATTTACCATGAAGTGATGCGACCAGTTACCATGGTCTTAGTTTTTTGAATGTTGAGTTTTAAGCCAGCTTTTTTCACTCTCCTCTTTCACCCTCGTCAAGAAGCTCTTTAGTTCTTCACTTTCTACCATTACAGTGGTATCATCTGTGTATCTGAGGTTGTTGATATTTCTCTGGCAACTTTGATTCCAGCTTGAGATTTATACAGCCCAGCATTTCACATGATGTAGTCTGCATAGAAGTTACATAAGCAGGGTGACAATATACAGCGTTGTCATACTCTTTTCTCAATTTTGAACCAGTCCATTGTTCCATGTCCGGTTCTGTTGCTTCTTGACCTGCACACAGGTTTCTCAGGAGGCAGGTGAGGTGGTCTGGTATTTCCGTCTCTTTAAGAATTTTCCACAATTTGTTGTGATCCACACAGTCAAAGGCTTATAGCGTAGTCAATGAAGCAGAAGTAGCTATTTTTCTGGAATTCCCTTGCTTTCTCTTCTGATCCAGTGGATGTCGGCAATTCGATCTCTGGTACCTATGCCTTTTCTAAATCCAGCTTGAACATCTGAAAGTTCTCATTCACATACTGCTGAAGCCTAGAAGGATTTTGAGCATTACCTTGCTAGCATGTGAAATGAGCACAATTGTGCGGTAGTTTGAATATTGTTTGGCATTGCACTTCTTGAGATTGGAATAAAAACTGACATTTTCCAGTCATGTGGCCATTGCTGAGTTTCCAAATTTGCTGACATACTGAGTGTAGCACTTTAACAGCATCATCTTTTAGGATTTGAAATAGCTCAGGTGGAATTCCATCACCTTTACTAGCTTTTTCATAGTGATGCTTCCTAAAGCCAACTTGACCTCACATTCCAGGATGTCTGGCTCTAAGTGAGTGATCACACCACATGTTTATCTGGGTTATTAAGACCTTTTTTGTATAGTTCTTCTGTGTATTCTTGCCACCCCTTCTTAATCTCTTCTGCTTCTGTTAGGTCCTTACCATTTCTGTCATTTATTGTGCCCATCCTTGCATGAAATGTTCCCTTGAAATCTCCAATTTTCTTGAAGAGAACTCATATCACCCATTTTATTGTTTTTGTCTATTTCTTTGCATTGTTTACATAAGAAGGCTTTCTTATCTCTCCTTGCTACTCTCCGGAACTCTGCATTCAGTTGGGTATATTTTTCTCATTCTCCTTTGCCTTTTGCTTCTCTTCTTTTCTCAGCTATTTGTATAGCCTCCTCAGGCAACCACTTTGCCTTCTTACATTTCTTTTTCTTTGGGGAATGGTTTTGGTCACTGCCTCCCGTACAGTGTTACAAACCTCTGTCCATAGTTCTTCAGGCACTCTACCATATCTAATCCCTTGAATCTGTCACCTCCACTGTATAATCATAAGGGGTTTTATTTATACCTGAATGGTCTAGTGGTTTTCCCTGCTTTCTTCAGTGTCAGCCTGAATCTTGCAATAAGGAGCTCATGATTTGACCACAGTCAGCTCCCGGTCTTGTTTTTGCTGACTGTATAGAGCTTCTTCATCTTCAGCTGCAAAGAATATAATCAATCTGACTTTTGTACTGACCATCTGGTGATGTTCATGTGTAGAGTTGTCTCTTGTGTTGCTGGAAGAGGGTGTTTATATGAGCAGTGCATTCTCTTGGCAAAACTCTCTTAGCTTTTGCCCCGCTTCATTTTGTACTCTAAGGCCAAACTTGTCTGTTACTCCAGGCATCTCATGACTTCCTACTTTTGCATTCCAATCCCCTGTGATGAAAAAGACATCTGTTTTTGGTGTTACTTCCAAAAGGTCTTGTAGGTCTTCCATAGAACAAGTCAGCTTCAGCTTCTTCTGCATTAGTTGCTGGGGCATAGACTTGGATTACTATGATGTTGAATGGTTTGCCTTAGGAAAAAACTAAGATCATTCTGTCATTTTTGTGACTGCACTCAAATGCTGCATTTCATGAGCATTGACTCACATAACTGGAAGGGACATAGGTAGGGCTGGCTTGAATTTTGTTTTGTTGTTTAATTTTTGGCTGAAGTGGGTCTTCATTGCTTTGCGCAGGCCTTCTCTAGTTGTGGTGAGTGGGGGTTACTCTTCAGTCTGATACGTGGGCTTCTTACTGCAGTGGCTTCTCTTGTTGAGGGGCAAAGGGTCTAAGGTGCAAGGGTTTCAGCAGTTGTGGAATACAGGCTCATTAGTTGTGGCACACAGGCTTAGTTGCTCCATGGGATGTGGAATCTTCCCAGACTAGGGACCAAACCTCTGTTCCCTGCATTGTCAGGTGGATTTCCCTCCACTGTGCCACCAGGGAAGTCCTGGCTTGAGGTTTGATTGGACTCAATAGGTCAAAATTTTTATCAAAGACCTGATTTCTTTTCCTCTCTCCTTTCTGCTTCCCACATGATGGCAAAAATGTCTATGGTATGTCTTGTCTTCATATCTGCATCACAGCTTTTTATATCCTTGGTTCAAAATGAGTCACATGACCATTCATGATCTAATCCTGTGACCTAGCAATGTCATTCTTAGCCCACATAAACCAGTCATCATGGCATGGTGGATTATGCCCCATCCATAATCCTGAGATTAAGGAATAGAGTCATTCCTTCCCACCCCTCACCATACCACATGATTGACACACAGTAGGAGGAGGGAAAGATGGAGGTTGGAAAACAACCACAGTAATTCCTAAAATCTCTATTTTCCAAATTTCTCTGAGAATTGTGAGTGGTAATTATTTTACTTGAAATGTCTTCAGGGCCCTGATGACTTGCTGAAATGGTCTTGTCTTTGGTCCATTAGACATAGACTGCTCAATGGTGAGACCCTTCTGTTATTTTGATAGTTCAGTTCCTTAAATTCAGTTCATGATGTATCTGCCTGCTATTTAATTCTTCTCTTAAGAGAATCATGTTCTATTGAGTGTCCAGGGTAAGAAATTGTTATAGAAACAATTTCTTTGCCTAAGGGTAGAGGCAAATAGGCTTCCAGGTCTTTTCAGATAGTGACCTACTGACTCGTCTCTGTGTCCTTCTCAGGCTAAGCAGAGGTTTAGGGTGCTACTCCACAGACTGTGAAACTGAAGAATCAGAGAGGTTTAGTGAACAGCCCAAGGTCACACAGCCAAGTGTTGGGGAATGGAGTTTCTTAGCCCTCTAGGGCTTTATCCACCAGACCAGAGTCTTCTTCATGCTGTGAGAGAATTGAATCATAACGAATATATTCTACTGGGATGGGTACATCTTAGCAAGTAATTATCCCCTGGTGGGTTCTGAATGGGCTTGAAAACTGCAGAAATCACTTAGCTTCAGGACTCCAGCTTCTCACAAAGTCACATTCTTATAAGCTGCAAAGTCTTTCTGATGGGAAGTGTAAATTTATTGAGAATTATTCCAGGTTACCTCCAAAAGATGATATTGTTGACATTTTTATCAATGTACTTTTTTTTTTTTTTAACCCTCTGGGAAGGTTAGAAACCGTCACTGTGAAATAGCCTAGCCAAGTTCGGTGGAAATAACCCCCAACCTAAAACTGATTTTGCATCCTAGCCATAGTTGAGAAAGAGTTGCATGTTTGAGATTTTTTATTGAGAAATTCTGGGTGTCAATTGGTTGAAGAGTTATGCTTTTATACTCAACTGGAAAAGTTTTCATCTTTTGGAGTACTTATGAAAATTAGACCACCGGACCACCTTACCTGCTTCCTGAGAAATCTGTATGCAGGTCAAGAAGCAACAGTTAGAACTGGACATGGAACAATGGACTGGTTCCAAATTAGAAAAGGAGTACATCAAGGCTATATATTGTCACCCTGCTTATTTAACTTATATGCAGAGTACATCATGAGAAACACTGGGCTGGAGGAAGCACAAGCTGGAATCAAGATTGCCAGGAGAAATATCAATAACCTCAGATATGCAGATGACACCAATCTTATGGCAGAAAGCGAAGAGGAACTAAAGAGCCTCTTGATGAAAGTGAAAGAGGAGAGTGAAAAAGCTGGCTTAAAACTCAATATTCAAAAACTAAGGTCATGACATTCAGTCCCATCACTTCATGGCAAATAGATGGGGAAACAATGGAAACAGTGACAGACTTTATTTTTTTTTTTTTTGGCTCCAAAATCACTGCAGATTGTGACTGCAGCTATGAAATTGAAAGACGCTTGCTCCTTGGAAGAAAAGTTATGACCAACCTAGACAGCATTTTAAAAAGGAGAGACATTACTTTGCCAACAAAGGTCCATCTTGTCAAAGCTATGGTTTTTCCAGTAGTCATGTATGGATGTGAGAGTTGAACCATAAAGAAAGCTGAGCACCAAAGAATTGATGCTTTTGAACTGCGGTGTTGGAGAAGACTCTTGAGAGTCCCTTGGACTGCAAGAAGATCAAACCAGTCAGTCCTAAAGGAAATTAACCCTGAATATTCATTGGAAGGACTGATGCTGAAGCTGAAGCTCCAATATTTTGACCACCTGATGCCAAGAACTGACTCTTTTGAAATGACCCTAATGCTGGGAAAGATTGAAGGTGAGAGGAGAAGGGGATGACAGAGGATGAGTTGGTTGGATGGCATCACTGGACGTGAATTTGAGCAAGCTCTGTGGGTTGGTGATAGAGAAGCCTGGCATGCTGCAGTCCATGGAGTTGCAAAGAGTTGGACAGGATTGAGTGACTGAATTGAATTGACTGATGAAAATTAGAAAGTGACTTCAGATTCTGAAACTCACAGAATTGTGTCAGGAACTTAGTCAGCATTATACCATATCAGATGAAGGCAAAACAGCTTTTCCCCTTCATTTTTAAGATGTGTGTGGAAGTAGTGGTGACGAGGTTGGAATGGGTAAAGCTCATGTGTTAGATTGAATGAGGGCTCCAATCAGTCCCTCCTTCCTGCATCCCTACCTTTCTCAAGACTCCACTGTGGGTAATTTTTTCTCTGCCCCTTGACTTTGGATTTGGCCATACCACATGCATGTGGGTAGGAGTGACTCTTTCAGGTTATGTCTTAAGAAAGCACATGCAGTTTTGCTTGCCATCTCCACCTCTGTCAGTGCCAAGAGAAATACATGTACCAGCTAGTATGCAGTCTAAGAAAGATGAAAGATATGGGGAGCAGAACTGCCCCAGTTGACTCACAGACCTTTAATAAGCAGCAGAACCATCTCAGCTACTACAGTCTGCAGCAGAGCTGCCCAGTCGAGCTCAGACTAGATCTGCTGAACCACAGACAATGTGCAGATGAGTGAGAAATGATAAATGCTTGTTCTTTTGAGCCACAAGGATTTTGGAGCATATATAGCAGGTATCTGGCAGTGATGTGTTTCTATGAGTGATCTAAGTCTAGGGTGCGTGCATTCTGTTTGCCCAGGACAGTTCAGTTTATGCCCATTGTCCTAGCCTAAGTTCCTCTTTCACTCTCAAAAGTATCCCAGCTTGGGTGATAAACTCTCTCATCCATCTAGCTGAGGTAGTGTGTGGCTTATGGGGTTGCTCTAAGGGCCAGAGAAAGACTTGCTATCTGCTTGTTTGCCACTTCCACTCTTTTTTCTTTTTGCACATGATACGGCTTGTGGGATTTTAGTTCCCCAACCAAGGTTCGAACTCAGGTGCCTGGCAGTGGAAGCACAGAGTCCCAACCACTGGGATACCAAGGAAGTCCCTACCTCTGCTTCTTAATTCCTGTTTCCTAATCTGTCAACTGGGCTTCCCTGGTGGTGCTAGTGGTAAAGAACCTGCCTGCCAATGCAGGAGATGTGGGTGCCATCCCTGGGCTGGGAAGATCCCCTGGGGGTGGAATGGCTACGCACTCCAGTATTCTTGCCTGGAGAATCCCATGGACAGAGGAGCCTCGTGGCTTACTGTCCATGGGGTTGCAAAAGAGTCAAGAGTCAACCAATCAGCAACAACAATCTGGCAACTGGGGCTTTAACTCTAGCCATCTTGAAGAATCAGGTCTTTTTACCACTCTTTTGGATCCAGGACATTCTGGGTTTCCTGATTTAAAAATGAATTTAGAGTAGTTAGAGGAATGAAAAGATAACTGAAAACAGTTGAATTCTAGGATACTTGATTGTAGCTAATTTTTAAAAAGGAATTTCTAGGTTTCCTAAAATTTAATCTGTTTTAATCTGTGTGCTGTGAGCAGATTCTGTTTAATCTTTATGACATCATTTCTATGAACATCATAATATTTTAAGGGAAAAGAAAAGCATATGAACCATTCCACATTTTTCTGGGTGATGACCCACACAACCAAAATTAGTGCTTTTCTCCTTTGAAAATAAGTATCTCCAAGTTTAAGAAAATCCAGTTTATGTGGAAATACAAATTTGAAGAGAGTTTTATAGTTTGCTAAAGGATTCACTGCAAGTTTCCTTTAAACAGTGAACTGTTCTTGTTCAGTGATTATCAGCTGGATATGGTTTTGCCCTCCTGGGGACAAGTGGCAGTGTCTGGAGAGTTTTTTGATTGTCACACCTGGTGGAGGGGTGGTGGTTGCTATGGCACTTAGTGGGTAGAGGCCAAGGTTGCTGCTAAACCTCCTTTAATGCACAAGACAGCCCTTGACAACAAAAGACTATCCAGTTGCAGAGGTCAACAGTGCCACTGTTGAGAAACCCTACTCCTATGTTTTTTACAAAACACAAGATAGGAGTTTTTAAAAAGAAACAAACGGTTTACACATGCCTTTTTTAGACATGTGAATATTGGACCAGGTGTCTAAAAACCTGGATTCTAATTGCAGCTCTGCCCAAAGTACACTTTCTGTGTTTCAGTGTTTTGATATGTGAGTTGGGAATTCATTTTGTCTATCTCTCCATGTAAGATAATAAAGAGCATAAGGGAGGGAAGGAGAGGGAGGGAGGCAGCATGAGAGGGAAAGAGAGAGAGAGGTGTCTACTCAATCTTGCGGCATTCAGGTTGGTAAAGTTGAGTGGAGCAAGTTATAGAAATAAAGAAATGTAAACTTTGTGAGAGTATTTTCTAACTGCTTTCACTTTTTTTTAGACATGCTATAGCAATAGGTCACTTGTGAAGAAACTGAAGCAGGACAGAATGCTTGTCCTTTCCCTAAATCTGACACAGAATCCAAGGCTTTGTCACTTCCTGTGCTGCCCCATTTGCCTCAGTTCACCGCAAGGCACCTCCAGTGCTTGTTACTAGTCATCAGTGGTTCAAGGAACATTATTGTTATTATTATTGCTCTTTTTTTAAGTTTAGAGAAATGTTAAAGGAGAGGAAGAAGCAGTTACAAAAATATCTTTCTAGTGATCTTCAGGGTTCAGAGTTGGGCAGAAAGCTAGTTTCTTCTGAGCTGCCATCTCTTGGTTTGACTCAAGGATGGGGAGTGAGGTGGACTCTGCTAAGCAGCAGCAGGAAGGAGGGAAACAAAGGAGAAAGGCCACTCATTGTTTAATTTATAAACTCTTCAGGGCAGATAACTTGTGGGGTCCAAGGCAAAATAAAAATCCTGGGCCCTTGTTCAAGCATTATCAGGAATTTCAAGACAGAGACAGCAGAGTGTTACAGCAAGCACAGCTGGCAAGACTCTGTGGGCACCTGCACTTCTCAGGCTGATGAAGCCTTCCTTGGAGGGCAGTGCCTGCTCTGGAGGGGAACGGGCAGTATGGGGAGCCTTTCTCCTCAGTTCCCTGGGCTCTTGATTCCGGGTCTCAGGGAGAAAGCTTGAGCACTAAGGGCCCTCCAGGACCAAAGGAAATGAACGGCTTCCTCAAGGGAGGCCACAGACAGTTCCTCAGCTGCTTCTCCTGGCCTCCCTCAGTGCAGAGTCCCAATCCCAAGAGAAGTTCCCTGTTACAAAGGAAGTGAAAAATCACTTAAATTCACTGTTTCTTGGCGGGAGGCCAGTCAAAGAATGGTCTTACAATCTTACCTACCCTGCTATCTAAACTCAAATTGAGTTCCCTAGGGGAAGATCATTCTATATCCAGAGGCACCACACTGAGAAAGTCCTTGTCAGGCAATGGCTTTAAATTCAAAGAAAACAAAGTGAAACCAAAGAAACGTCACCTTCCCTTTAAAGTTCTGGTTAAGAGTTTAGAACATTATTATATTTTGCTAATAAAGGGAAAACAGTAACTCCTTCCCAATTCTGAATTGCCTTTACTCAAATTTTTGGTATATGCAGATTAATTTGGTATTTTATCCTTATGGTGATGATGATGTTGATGACAATAAAGAAGATAATGATCATGAGGATAGCAACAATGATGATAGCAAACATATATATCTTACCACGTGCCAAGTACTCTGCTAAATGATTTAAATATATTGTCTCAGGGAATCCTGAGAGCAACTCTTTGAGATAAGTACTATTATTATTCCCATATTTAATGCAAACCAAAATTAGAGACATTTCATACAAACTTTAAAGGAAAGAGACCCTGAGAAGCATCTGTCAAGCAAGAGATAGTAAATGGAAAGTAATTGCACAGTTCTCATTCTGAACAAGTGAGAATGTGAAAACTGTCATTGCTTTCCCCTTTTATTTAGAATGTTTCCTTTATTGTGTATTTTGTGAACACAAAGTTTATTTTTAAATGCTTTTCATAATGCTTAGTACCCAGAAGCTTCTCAATAAAGGTGTGATGAATGAATTAATAAATGAGAGCTTTTGTGGGCTTATTCGAGATCTCAGCCT
This sequence comes from Capra hircus, assembly GCF_001704415.2. NCBI lineage: Eukaryota > Metazoa > Chordata > Mammalia > Artiodactyla > Bovidae > Capra > Capra hircus. Next base: position 15,970,228 of record NW_017189517.1, on the reverse strand, counting down.
TCTTAAGAAGTTTAATGAAAATGTCCTGAGCTCTGTAATTATGAATTCTGCTACAAGAGTTTTGAGAAACAAAACTTTGTGGTTGGAGAAGTATGTTTACTTGCTCAGTCATGCCCAAATCTTTGCACCTCCATGGACTATAGCCCGCTAGGCTCCTCTGATCATGGGATTTCCCTGGGCAAGAATACTTGAGTGGGTTGCCAGTTCCTTCTCCAGGGATCTTCATTACCTTCATTTCAGGTAAATCATGCTTATAATATCAGCCTGCCCTTCTTAAATGGTTATAAACTAAGGCATCATTACCACCACCTTGTGGTTGCTTCCTATAATTGCAGACAAATTGTTGCTGTTAAGTCACTATAGGAGTCTTCCCTGGTGGCTCAGAGGTTAAAGCGTCTGCCTCCAATGTGGGAGACCCAGGTTTGATCCCTGGGTCGGGAAGATCCCCTGGAGAAGGCAATGGTAACCCACTCCAGTATTCTTGCCTGGAGAATCCCATGGACGGAGGAGCCTGGTAGGCTACAGTCCACGGGGTTGCAAAGAGTCGGGCACGACTGAGCGACTTCGCTTACTTACTTAAGTCACTAAATCATGTCTGATTCTTTGAGACCCTCTGGACTGTAACTCTCCAGGCTCCTCTGCCCATGGGATTCCCAGGCAAGAATACTGGAGTGGGTAGCCACGCCCTCCTCCAGGGGATCTTCCCACCCAGGTATTGAAACTGCATCTCCTGCACTGGAGGGCAAATTGCTTGCCACTGAGCCACCAGGGAGCCCTGAAGACAAATTACCCAAACAAAAAGTCAGAGTTGTCTTGAATATTGAGCCTTACACTTTCTTAGTATATTACTTGACTTTTGTTATTATTAGATTTATGGGTAATAAATTAAAACAATAAAAGTCTATGTCTTTCATTGTAGAATACTTCAAATTCTTTTTGGAATTAGAACAATGTGATTAATAAGTACCTGAGAACAGGGAAAGAGACACAGATGTGTATAATGGACTTTTGGACTCAGAGGGAGAGGGAGAGGGTGGGATGATTTGGGAGAATGACATTCTAACATGTATACTATCATGTAAGAATTGAATCGCCAGTCTATGTCTGATACAGCATGCTTGGGGCTGGTGCATGGGGATGACCCAGAGAGATGTTATGGGGAGGGAGGTGGGAGGGGGGTTCATGTTTGGGAACGCATGTAAGAATTAAAGATTTTAAAATTTAAAAAAAAAAAGTACCTGAGAGAATGGAATGCTTACATTTCTAAACTAATTGATTTTTGAAAATTATAAACATTTTACTGTCCTTCTAACCAGAGTGAAACTTTAGGAAACCAACTTCCTTTATATTCTTGTTGTTTTTGTTCAGTCTCTCAATCATGTCCGACTCTTTGCGACCTCATGGACTGCAGCACACCTGGCTTCCCTGTCTTTCACTAACTCCCAGAGTTTGCTCAAACTCATGATCATTGAGTCCCTGATGCCATCCAACTGTCTCATCCTCTGTTGCCTCCTTCTACTCCTGCTCTCAATCTTTCCCAGCATCAGGGTCTTTTCCAATGAGTCAGCTCTTTGCATCAGGTGGCCAAAGTATTGGAGCTTCAGCTTCAGTATCAGTCCTTCCAATTAATATTCAGGGTTGATTTCCTTTAGGATGGACTGGTTTGATCTCCTTGCAGTCCAAGGGACTCTCAAGAGTCTTCTCCAGTACCACAATTCAGAAGCATCAATTCTTCGGTGCTCAGTCTTATTTACGGTCCAACTCTCACATCCTTACTGACTATTGGAAAAAACCATAGCTTTGACTATGCTTTTCATATTAGGATACACTGAAACACTACATTTTAACTCTAAATATTTTACTGATTTCATTTGTTTAGGATCATGAGGTCTATGAGCACAAGGATTTTTTTTTTTGGTCTGTTTTGTTTATTGCTGTAATTCCAGTACACAGAATAATGCCTGGAATGTAATTGATGCTAAATAATATTTGTCAAGGGGCTTCTCAGGTGGCACTAGTGGTAAAGAACCCTGCTGCCAATGCAAGAGATGTAAGAGATGCAGGTTTGATCCCTAGGTTGGGAAGATTCTCGATCCCTGGGTTAGTAAGATCCCCTGGAGGAGGGCATAGCAAACCATTCCAGTATTCTTGCCTGGAGAATCCCATAGACAGAGCAGCATGACAGGTAGCAGTCCATAGGGTCTCACAGAGTCAGACACAACTGAAGTAACAGTACAGCACATAGTATTTATAAAAGGAATGAATGAATGCGTGAAAAGCAAGTTCCAATGGTCCTCTGTTTAATGTTATGATTGACTCAGGTGGAATACAAGGGAGAAATCTATTGGATTTCTGGGATGGACTTTTTAAGAGCAGACCAAATGCCCTTTTATCTGGGTGGTTAGATTTGGCAAACTCTTATAGAATGGTGGACATATTTTGCTTAGGACAGGCTTCTTAAGGTGCAGGGCTTAGTGGAGAAGAGCAAAGGGTGGATCTGGTGGGAGAAAAGGAGAATAACCTTTCTTTTCTTGTCTCCACAGGGTCAAAACTCATCTATCCTTCCCTCCTTAGGGTCAAAACTTACCTGTCTTTCAACTTCTTTTCAGAATTCTGTTAGATAAGTGGTTGGTACATTCCACAAAGTACTTGGTGGAAAAGCAATCCTTGTGTTACCATTAAGGAACAGATGACAGTTGAGAAGAATTGAAGGTCTGAGTCAGTATAACATTTCCTGTTTCTTAAGAACGTGAAAATTGGCTGACTATGTCTGTAGCTGGCCACAGCATGATAAGAGGCTGGGTGGTAAATGCCGACAAAGTGGAAATGGACATCAGCAATTTGCTGCTATACCTTACAATATGGGCAAATCTTGCTTTCTGCAGTAAGCATGCACTTAAATTTTTTTGTGGAAAATGAATTTAGGTAAATTGAATCCTATTTTAAATCCAGGACAGGTGCTTGCCACTTAAAGGAACCCTGAAGCAAATCGTTTTTTCGAGTGAAAAAAAAAAAAGGGCTATTTTGTCATTTTTGTGATTTCCTACATGTACTAAAAAACCCACAGTCCTCTGTAATTTAGAGGGCAGATTCCTTTGGATAAAAATACATACTTTGGGGCTGTTTATTTTTCAAACCTCTGTTGCCAAAGCTTAAAGCAGGAAATAGCTGGCTTTCTCAAAACCCCAATATTCCAATCTGATATCTTTTCATAGTATACTTCTAAAGCAGGGTCAAAAATTTGCCAGATTATCTGAGACCAAGTCAAACTGTTAATGAAACATATATAGTACTGCTCTTTCCTGACTCAAATGACCACTGTGTACCTCTTCACTGAAACCTTGGCTGTAAAGCATAAGCTATAAACTTCATGTCAATGGGAAGGGAGTTATAATCGGAACTAGTATTTACCAAGTACTTACTATGAGCCAGGTTAGCTCATTTAATTTTCATAGTCCCTTAGGAAGTAGGTACTGTTATTATTTTAATTTTGAAGCAGAGGAAATGGACACATACAAAGAAATTAAATGACTTGCCCAAGGTCACCTAGCTCTAAGGCGTGGATGTGAAATTGAATCTAGGAAGCCTCTAGTCCACCCCACCTCAGCATCACACTCTATGCCTCTGTGTGTGTGTATGCTTGTTCTCAAAAGGCAGGGAACATTTAGCTGCCTCGATGCTATATAAACTCTGTCACCATTCAGTCTGCGTTGTAGACAAAGACTTGGGAGAGAGTTTTGCTTTGCTTTTAAAAATTTCCCTCTCCAGCTTAGCTAAAGGAGATTTGTTAGAGGATGGAGGGAGTAGTGTTTATATGTCCTGAAAATTAGTTATTTATGGAATGGTGATCAATCAAGTGCCCTGGCAGGGTTAACTTTGTAGTCTGAGATGGGGTGAGGTAATGGTATCAATCAGTTCAGTCGTTCAGTCATGTCCGACTCTTTGCGACCCCATGGACTGCAACACACCAGGCTTCCCTGTCCTTCACCAACTCCCGAAGCTTGCTCATACTCATGTCCATGAAGTCAGTGATGCTATTCAGCCATCTCATCTTCTGTTGCTATTCAACCATCTTATCTTCTGTTGTCCCCTTCTCCTTCTGCCCTCAATCTTTCCCAGCATCAGGGTTCTTTCAAATTAATCAGTTCTTTGTATCAGGTGGCCAAAGTATTGGAGCTCCAGCTTCAGCATCAGTCCTTCCAATGAATAGTCAGGACTGATTCCCTTTATGATTGACTGGTTTGATCTCCTTGCAGTCCAAGGGACTCTCAAGAGTCTTCTCCAGCATCACAGTCTGAAAGCATCAATTTTTTGGCGCTCAGCTTTCTTTATAGTTCAACTCTCACATCCATACATGACTACTGGAAAAACCATAGCTTTGACGAGATGGACTTGTGTTGGCAAAGTAATGTCTATGCTTTTTAATATGCTGTCTAGGTTGGTCATACCTTTTCTTCCAAGGCGTAAGCGTCTTTTAATTTCATGGCTGCAGTCACCATATGCAGTGATTTTGGAGCCCAAAAAATAAATCAGCCACTGTTGCCACTGTTTCCCCATCTATTTGCCATGAAGCGATGGGACTGGTTGCCATGATCTTCATTTTCTGAATGTTGAGCTTTAAGCCAACTTTTTCACTCTCCTCTTTCACTTTCATCAAGAGGCTCTTTAGTTCTTCTTCACTTTCTGCCATAAGATTGGTGTCATCTGCATATCTGAGGGTATTGATATTTCTCCTGGCAATCTTGATTCTAGCTTGTGCTTCATCCAGGCCAACGTTTCTCATAGTAATGTGCATAGTGGATTACTAATCTTCTTCCATCAGAACCTTCAGGAGTGGTTCAAGCATGTATAGAGCTCTCTGAGTTCAAAATCCTCCATCCACAACTAGTATTAGGGTGATCTGACTTCCTTGGGTCTCACTGCCCTCATCAGGACAATGAGGGGATGATAATAGCACCCCATACCCCACAAGACTATTGTGAGGATTGAATGAGATAATTAAAGTGCATACAATGTTGCCTGGAATGTAATAAATGCTCAGTAATGTTAGCTCTTATTGTTATTAGCTCCAAGCCCATCAGCATATTTTAGCACGGTTCCCTCTAAGCTTCTTTTGGTTCTTTTGGGGGGCTCTGAGAGAGTCCATTTTGCTAAGTTAGAGAAACCAGGGGAGGTTTGTACATTTGCAGAATCTTTCAGCATTTGAGTTTTGTTTCACCCTGGCAAGAAATGGCTTCCTGCTTTGAAAACAAAGGGAAAAAAATGTATTTTTAAAGTGAAGAAACACCTTTTTAAAAACACTCAGAAGACTTATTAGACAGAAAATAGCTTTTACAGAGCAGCATTGTGGTGATTGAGGGGAAAACATTGTCAAGCGAATGAATCAGATTGCTTTTAATGGAGAAGCAAAGTCGAGCATGGCAGAGATGGCTGGGGCGGTGGGAGGGGTGAGGGGGAGGGCAGGGGGTGCAAAAGGTTTGCCATGGAGATTGGATTGTGCCAGTCCAGAAACCACTTGCCAAATGAAAACTGCAGTCACTCTCACCCACTGCCGTTGTGCGCTAATGAATGCATTTTTGATTAGCTTTGCTGATTACCTGCTCTCTATGCACACAGCAGAAGACAGAATAGCCAAGTTTGGGGCTGTCGGTGAAGAGTTTAGAGGCAAGGGGGGCTGCGGGAGAGCTTTGATTATCTTTTTTATTTTTCTCTCCTCACCTGCTCCTCAGTATACATTGAGATAATGCTGAATTTTCCGGGGAGCAGCAAGAGGCCAGAAACTTGAATTTTTTTTTTTTTCCCCACACATCGGTGCTGCTGCAGAGTAATAAAACTAGTGCCAGAGGGGCAAGGAGCCACACACAAGCCCCCATCCGCTCTCCTCCGATTTCTCTGTAGCATTTAACTCATCGCCTCAACCACAGGAGACGAATGTCTTTGCATATATTGAAAAAGAAATTATGTCTTTGATTTCCTAGATACATTACAAGTATTTACCAAGAGATGAGAATTAGGTGGGGAAATAGATTTTAGGCTCAGAAGGCAGTGTCTCTGAAGATTTAGTGCAATTTGAATGAGAACACGAACTTTGGGAAGGAAAAACACAAGTTATCAATTTTGGAACAATTTCCTCTCTGGTGCTGTGAGATGAGAACTGAAATCCAATGTTGATAATCAAATGATTCTTTTCTTCCACATCAGATGGAGCAGAATTTTTCATATTGTATTTTCTCTGTGCATGGCTATTAATTTTTGTTGGGGTTGGGAAGTTGTTATAATTGCTGTTCTGGACTTGACATTGCATAAGTACTGATCTGTTTCTAACAAGTGGAAGGCTGAAGCGAATGGCCAGACTCATCTATGAATGTCAGCCTGGCCCAGGGCTGAGTGATCCTGTCTGGAGCAAGTATTATTTCCTTTATGGGTGGAAGCCTTGACCACTATTTAGATACAGAGATCAGGTCCACCCCCATGCTTAGGCAGTGAAGGAGTGCTTCCTCTGATTTGAGGGGTTTTGAGTGCCTCTTTAACCCTTTAACTTAGAGTTGGGTCTGGCTGCTCACCCCTCAGAAGCCAATAAAGAGGCAAGTTTGGTGGAAAGGTAAGTTTGCTTTATTTTGGATGCAAGCAACTCTCTGGGGGACTGGGGGGCATGCCTTTTCAAAGGCTGATTTCCACCGCCTTCTCAAGAGCTTTTATAGATGGAGGGAGGGAGGGGGCTACATGCAGAAACAGCACAGTCAGTTGTGACAGTCATCTTCAAATTAGTCATCGGTGGTCTGCTTAGCATCATCTTGGTTGTTTTCGGTACAGTTAATCTTCAGTTCCAGGGTCATTTTGTTCCCATGTCTTCGAGGCCAGTTCTCGGAATTGTGGCAGCTTACGTCATGGCTATAGTCTGGTTTGGTCGTCACGTAGCTAACTTCTTTTCTACCTGGTGGGTGTTTCAGTATCTGCAAGAAGCTCATAGGATATGGCTCAGAATATTGTCTATAGCTCTTGAGAAGGAAATAAAGATCCTTGACTTTGCTTAGTGACTAAACTATTATTATTTAGTCTCTTTTGTCTGTTTGTTTTTGCATTTTCTCACTTCTCTGGTTAAACTTATTCTTTGGCTAAAGTTTTTTTTTTTTTCCCCCCACAGACAAAAGTTAGGTGGATGACATGGGGTGAGGTGGGCAAGGACTACAGGGTCCTGCTTCATTTTACTTCCACTTCACCACTGGACTTGTGCTTTCTGAAATTCCCATCTCCACCCTCTCCTTTAGGAAGTTCTCTGTGAAAATGGCAGGGCTGCTTGCATTTGGTACGTACTTCCCAACAATTCTACATCATGGTACACCGACAGCTCCTTGGAACTGAAATCAACAAATTAGGGGACTCTGGCCACATCATACCTTGAGATCTGAAAGCAATTAGTAACTCAGCACACCGGTAATCTATCTCTTGGTACCATCAGCAGTCTTGCAGAGGGGCAACCATATCATTTACTGTTCAACCTAGGAGCTTTTGAGAGTGGAAGGGGACACTAGTAATAATTAAACCAGAACATCAGGCAACCTGTATAATCTAGGAAACCTGGTCACACTGATCAGTTACACCTTAACCCAGGCTAGTTTTCCACATTAGCCTTACTGATTGATATCAGACCTCTGAAATGTGTATTTTTCTAGTTTGTTTCCTCCATTAGTCCACTTCCTTATCTGCCTTTCTGTTTATACAGCTGCTGTCACCTGCTATCACTCTGTTTCTCTTCAGCCTCCATTTTTACAGATGAAGAGATAGGTAAGAGGCCAAATGAGGTTTTTTTCCCCTTTAGGTTTCTATCAGAAGTGAGCCGTCAGGTAATACCGTGGACCTTTGGGATCCTGGGGCAAATTGTGTGGTTCGAGTCTTCACTAGCTTTCTCCTGGTGTTTTCCACGTCTCTTTCAACATCTCTCTCTAGTTTCCCATTTCCCATGTTCTCTCTCATGTCCAGAATTTTCTTTCTTTCCTCATATCCACTAAAGCTTAACTATTTTCCATAGCATTCCATTCCCTCAGGAATTTGCCCTCTGTTCAAAAATGAATGCTGAAAAATTAACTTATTAGTCTCCCTAGGTAGTATATTCATATTTAAATAGGGGACTTCTGGAGACTGTTTAGTCCAGTGAAGCAGTAATAATGGTGGGAATTCAAGAACCTTACCAAATGATTCTTTTTAGTTAGAAGATACAGTCTCTCAATATGACTTCATACCACATAGGCCTGCCTTGGACAGGGCTTTCAGAGTTGGATAAGCTTTAATACCTCTCTGCCATCATCTAAATGACATGCTCTATGGGATTGTGCTAACAATCTTAGATTTACTTGAGTTTGTGAAAAGGCAATAAAAATGCTTTTCATAACAAAATTGATAAAATACTAAAGAAATAAAACAATCCAAGTTATGTGCCAGCCTGGTCTGTTCTAGGCAGGAGCATAAACTCACTTTAGTGTGGCAGAGATTTGGGAGTGATGATCTTTTGTCTTTTGTTTTCTTGGGAGGATGAGATATAGATTAGAGGAAGGATGGACAAGAGCTCTTAAAGCTAAAGTTTTCAGCCCTCCAGTTTAGTATCTTCCCTATCTGCATCCCTTCAAACATAAAATTTAAAACATTACACATCAGGATTCTTTGGGAAATCACTTTCAAAAGACAATTATAATTTATTTCTTAGTGCTTTTATATACCCTCTACCCTACCAAGCACCATCTAAACCAATTAGGATGTGAGATTTGGTTATTCATTTAACAAGTAATTCTTGAGCACCTACTATGTGCCAGATAATATAGCAGAAACTGGTGAACCAACAGGATGCTGCAATAGAGAATAAAAGGTGAAGACCAAATTTTGACCTCTAGTAACAGAAAACCAAACTGCAATTATGTCAAATAATATGGGCTTTGTTATCCCACTGATTAAGAAGCCTGGAGGTAGAGGGATTCAGAGTTCAGATACACAATGTAATTACTATTAGGGACCCTGGCACATTTCATCTTTCTATTCTACTGTCCTTAGCAAATGGGTAATGCTTCACTGATGCTTATAAGATATCTTCCACAGTAACAAGCATCACATGTAGATATACAATGACTAGTTAAAGGAGGTTGGTGTTTTGTTTTTCCATCTCTCTGTTTCTTGCTTTATTTTTTCTCATCAAGGACCTTTCCAAAGCAGACTTTCCTTTATGTCACATTGGTCAGATTGGGTTATGTGGTCATCTCTAAACCAATCCCTGACAGAAGGGCAAGATATCATGATTAAGATCAATTCTTATCCAAACTGGGAAGGGACCAACTTCCCCTGACTACATGATAATTATGGGCGTGCTTAGTCATTGCCTGACTTTTTGTGACCCCATGGACTGTAGCCCACCAGGCTCCCTCTGTCCAGGGGATTTCCCAGGCAAGAATACTGGAATGGGTTGCCATTTCCTACTGTAGGGGATCTTCCCCACCCAGGGATTGAACCTGCGTCTCCTGTGTCTCCTGCATTGGCAGGCAGATTCTTTACCACTACGCCACATGGGAAGCCTACATGATAGTCATATCCTTGAACAAAATAACCACTGTACTAGCAAATAAGAAGGTAGATGGAAGTTGTTGCTGTGGGGACAGTCAGTATTTTCTGCCTCAGGGTGGTCAGGAAAGGCCCACTTGATGGGCTGACATGTTTACTGAGACATGAAGGATGAGATGGATTCAGTCAAATGAAGTGGAAGAGAGAGGTTTTTCTAGGCAGAGAGAAGAACCTGTGCAAAGTACCTAAGATTTAAAGAATTTGGCATCTTTGAGGACCTGAGTTCCTTAAAGTGTGACTAAAATACAACAGTTGAGAGGAGAGTTCCATGAAATAAAGTTTGGGAGTAAGACAGACACTGGAATAATTACTTTGTACAGCATGGTATAGGGCTTCCCAAGTGGTGCTAGTGGTATAGAATCTGCCAGCCAATGCAGAATACATATGAGATGTGGGTTTGATCCCTGTGTCTGGGATATTGCCTGGAGGAGGCCATCACAACCCTCTCCAGTGCTTTTGCCTGGAGAGAATTCCATGGATAGAGGAGCCTGGCTGGCTACAGTGTATAGGACTGCAAAGAGTCGGACACAGCTGAAGTGACTTAGCACTCACACATAACATGGTATAGATTAAGATTTAGTCTAAGTGTAATAGGGAGCCACTGAAGGGTTTTAAAACAATTGCTGGACATAGCCTATACTTTAGTATACTCTTAGTATACTTTGATATCCTCTTGCTACTATATAGAGACTGAGTTGATGATTGATGAGGAGTAGAATTTGGAGGCCAATTAAGAAATTTTTAGCAATGGTCCAGGCAACAAATGCTTGGAGCTTGGAATATGGAGGTAGCAATGCAGGTGGCCTGGAGAAGGCAATGGCACCCCACCCCAGTACTCTTGCCTGGAAAATCCCATGGATGGAGGAGCCTGATGGGCTGCAGTCCACGGGGTCGCGAAGAGTCGGACAGGACTCTGCCAACTTTACTTTCACTTTTCACTTTCCTGCATTGGAGAAGGAAATAGCGACCCACTCCAGTGTTCTTGCCTGGAGGATCCCAGGGATGGGGAAGCCTGGTGGGCTGCTGTCTATGGGGTTGCATAGAGTCGGACACGACTGAAGCGACTTAGCAGCAGCAGCAGCAGCAGCAGCAGCAGCAGCAGCAGCAGCATGTAGGTGGCCAACTCATTGGAAAAGACCCTGATGCTGGGAAAGATTGATAGCAGGAGGAGAAGGGGACGCGACAGAGGAAGAGATGGTTGGATGGCATCATCAACTCAATGGACATGAGTCTGAGCAAATTTCAGGAGGTAGTGAAAGACAGGGAAGCCTGGCATGCTGCAGTCCATGGCGTCACAAAGAGTCGGACATGACTTAGTGACTGAATGGCAAAATGTAGGTGGAGAGAAGTGGGTAGGTAAATTTTATAGGTAGAACTGACATAGCTGATGGTTTAGATGTAGGGAGGGAGAGAACAGGAGGGACAGCAAAAGTATTTCCTAGGCTTTTGACTTCAGAGACTGGGTGGATGGTAGTCTCCTCCTCCACCTTCTTCACCACTACCTCCACCACCTCCTTCTCTTCTTTCTGTTCCTTGTCCTCTTTTTCAGCTGAGATGAGAAAGTCTAGGTGAAGAGCAGGCTTTAGCAGAAGTGGGAGTATTGCTCTGAGAACTCTGCTTAGACATGTTAAGTTTGAGATGTTTGTGACATATCCAAGTGGAATGCTCAAGTAGGTAATTACACAGGAGACTCTAAGCCAGAGGAGAGGTCTGGGCCAGAGATACATATTTGGAGGTCAGCTGTGTATAAATTACACTCAAAGCCAGAGGACGGGATGAGCTCAGTTAGGGAAAAAGTGTAGAGAGGGAAGACAAGAGAGCCCTACCTAAAGAACATGAACATGTCCCACATCCTAAAGAACATGAACATTAAAACGCTGGAGAGATGATGAGGAGTCTGCAAAGGAGACTGTGAAGTAGAAGCCACTGAGATAAGGGGAAAACCAAAAGAGGCTACAGTCATCCCAGGTCCCTCATAAATAAGAAAATCTGAGGCTGTTTAAATCCCTTATTTGTATATATTGTATGTACATCCTCCCTTATACTTTAAATCATCTCTAGATTACCTATTATACCTGATACAATGTACATGCTATATAAATAGTTTAAAATACAATGTAAATGCTTTGTAAATAGTTACCAGTGCACAGCATACTGCAGTTTTGCTTTTTGAAAATTTCTGGAATTTTTTTCTTTAAATATTTTCCATCTGTGCTTGGTTGAATCTGTGAATTTGGAGGGCTGATTGTACATGATTTGCCTAGGGCTACACAGGGAACCTCTCTCTGAAGGGATCCAGAGTATTGTATAGAAGTGTTTGAAGGGACAAAGTAGATAGGAAAATTTAGAAGTAATTTTAAACACATTAAAAATATTGTTTTCTTTCTTATTATGAAAATTATACATATAGTTGGTCCTCCATATCTTTGGGCTCTGGATCTGCAGACTCAACCAATATTAAATCAAAAATCTTCAGAAAAATTTTTTAGGAAGTTCCAAAATGCAAAACTTGATTTTTCTGAATGTCAGCAACTATTCATAACATTTATATTTATTTACAACTATTTACATAGTATTGACATTGCATTAGATGTTAGAAGTAATCTAAAGATGATTTAAAGCATACAGGAAGATGTGCCTAGGTTATATGCAATACTCTGATGTTTATATAAGGGACTTACATAAAATGAGCACTCTTGAATTTTGGTATCCAATGTGGGGGGGTGGAGGAGAAAGTCCTGGTATAAGTTCTTTGCAAATATGAGGGGACAGACTATATTGTGTTGAAAAATTGGAAGAGACATAAAAATATGAAAATGAAAATCAGCCATTTATTATTATTTTCATGTATAACTATCTAGTCTTCCTCCTCCCCTCCCTTTCCCCTCTTTCTCTTCCCCTCCACACACAGACACACAGTATGAGCAACAATGGGTTAGACTATGTTGTGATAACAAGCAACCCCAAATCTCAGTGGCTTTATACAATAAAAGCTTTTTTTTTTTATCCAACACATGTGGGTAGGGAGCCTCTGTACATCATAGTCATCTAGAGACGAGGCTGAAAGAAGACTCTTTCAACATGTTTTCCCCTGATTTTCAAGGCAGAAAAAGGGGCACGTGGTGAATTGATCACTGGCTCCTAAATGCTCTACTCGGCATTTCACTTGCCTGGTTGTGTCACATGACCATGTCTCACGCCAAAGGGATTGGGACCCACAATCATACTATGTGCCTTAAAGGAGAGCATGGAAATATTTATGAATAGCCTTAATGATTTATATATACTTATATCACATCACTCTACATACTGTTTTACAACCAACTTTTTAGCTCAATATATTAAAAAAATAGCATATTTGAGCATTTTTCCATGCTATTAAGTCTTCTCATATGATGTGCTTTTTAATAGCTGCATATATAGTTATATAACAATTTAATCAATCACTTATTATTGGCTATTTAAGCAGTTTCCAATATTTCACTATGGCAAATTATGCTGCAGTGAAGCCCAATTAACACCATGAGGCTTGTGGGATCTTAGTTCCCTGGCCAGAGATTGAACCTGGGTTCTTGTCAGTGAAAGCATGGAGTCCTAACCCCTGGAGGGCCAGGGAATTCCCACAATTAACGTGTATCTTTATTCTTATTTGTGATTCTTTCTACAGGATAAATTCTTAGATATGGTCTAAGATATGCAAAATGTTAAGTGAAAGTGTTAGTCACTCAGTCATGTCCAACTCTCTGCAGCCCCATGAACTGTAGCCCACTAGGCTCCTCTGTCCATGGAATTCTCCAGGCAAGAATACTGGAATGGGTAGCCATTCCCTTCTCCAGGACATCTTCCTGACCCAGGGATTGAACCCAGGTCTCCCACATTGCAGGCAGATTCTTTGTTGTCTGAGCCACCAGGGAAGCCACAAAACCTTCAGAGTGGGTATTTATAGTTAAATTTATCTCCAGAAAAGTTTTATTAATTTATGCTCCTACAAGCAACGTGCAAGAGTGTACATTTCCCTGGATCTCACCAATTCTGGCTATTATCTATTGTTTTTAAATATTTGCTAATTTTTTCAATCAGAGAATCATATTGATTTTATTTGCATTTTCCATGGATTACTGGTGAGATTGAGCATTTTCATGTGCTTCTGGCCATTCTTATTTTTTGAGTTGCATATTTGTGTCTTCTGCACTTGTTTTTGGAGTGACAGTAACACCACTGTCAATACTTTCCACCTGCACAGCCCCCACTCATAAGCACACTTCTTTTCTCTCTTTGCTTCTGAGCTTAAAATGCTTGATAGTAACTAAGGCAACAAAACATGCTAGGTGGTTGGACTCCAAGATAGTAGCAGTAATCGTCCTGAAACCTTCAACAATAGCTTTCATTAACTGTGTATAGTCTAAACAAAATTGTATATTCTGAGCGTCTGTCAGGGATACAGAGACGTATGTTTGTGAGTGATTTTCTAGGCCTATGGGGTCTCTATCCTGAGGGCAGGGCTGCTACATTCTATGTGAATGGTTCACCCTGTGGTTGTGCAATGTGCTTGCCTGAAGGTCTGAGGACACGGGTTCAGTTCATAACTACTAGTTCTGGTTTGAATATTGTAATTTTCTACTTCCTTTCCCCTCCTTCACATCAGTTCTAACCATCTAGGTTTTTCACTATAAAGGACATTATATGTTAATATGGGTAAATGTTTATTCTTTTGTTTTTATTTCCTTCTGAGTTTAAAAAAATCATTAATTTATTCATTGTCACTTAACAAAAGTAAATGCTTATTCTTAAGAAAAAATATAGTAACACAATAACTGATTCAAGTAAAATCTGACACAAAATCTATGTAAAATGGGTGACTATAAAGATGCTCTGATTGGAGTAGTTGTGTGTTCTTTACTTGGTCTCCTCCTCATGCTCCCAGCACTAGTCAAGATTTCCATGGAATACAGTTTGGAAACTATTGGAATAATGGAGTGGGTACTAGCCCTGGAGTGAGGAGTGGAACTAACTGGTTGTAGGATCTTAAATGTGTTGCTTAACATCTCTGAGCCTTCATTTCTGAATCTATAAAATGGCAAAAATGTAAAACTGATAGTTACATATTGAGTACTTTACATAAAATTAGGAGGAATATTATAAAAGGCACTCCTTGCCCTTAAGAAGTTTATAATTCACTTTAATAACCATTTTACTGATCTTCTAAGATGCCTATGAGCTCCAGTAAAATAGCAGGTGCAATAAAGAATGACAATGTCAAAACATTTGGAAGTGAAAAATCATACAAATGAAAAATAATATTATACATATTGAACTGTCATTAATATTTTAATGAATTCATCAGCAGTTTCCCTTAAGGTTGAAAGAGGCTGGTTTATAGAGCTAGAGCTAGTCACCTGAGAAGTGGTAGCTGCCATCTTGTCTCCTGCCCACTTCGCAGAGCTTACCAGTGTTTCAAAGAGTCATGAGAAATGCTGCCCATTTGGAAACTATTGCCTAGTTCTGAGACCTGCCATGAAACCCACCCACTGGGAAACGGCAGTCACTAAGGAAATTTTCCAGGATTCAGAGGCTGGGCTTGGTTTGGAGGTACAACTATCTCAGTAGGATTCAAGCAACAGTCAAAACCAGGGTGTTATATTAGAGTGTTTGAAAGGTAGGGTGCAACAGATGGTGGTAGGTCTTGAAACCAAATCCAGTCTCTTTACCCTGACACTGAATTAAATCTTGAAGACAGTTTTGTGTAAAGTAGAAAAGGATTGCTTGATTGCTTGGGCTTCCCAGGTGGCACAGTGGTTAAGAATCCACCTGCCAATGCAGGAGACACATCCATCCCTGGGTTGGGAAGATCCCCTGGAGAAGAAAATGGCAACCCACTCCAGTATTCTTACCTGGAAAATCCCATGCACAGAGGAGCCTGGTGGTCTACAGTCCATGGGGTCGCAAAGAGTTGGACATGGTTGAGCGACTAAGCACAGACATACACCAGCAAAGGGGGCCTCAGCAGGCTAATGCCCTCATAACTGTGTGTCCAGACTAGGAATGGGTAGTGGGGAGTTTTATAGTAGTGGTTCAAAGAGGGCTTCCCTGGTGGCTCAGATGGTAAAGAATCTGCCTGCAATGTGGGAGACCTGGGTTTGATCCCTGGGTTGGGAGGATTCCCCGGGGAACGGCAACCTACTCCAGTACTCTGGCCTGGAGAATTCCATGGACAGAGGAGCCTGGCAGGCTATATACAGCTCACAGGGTCATCAAGAGTCGGACTTGACTGAGCGAGTTTCACTTTCACTTTTCACTCTGAAAGAGGGCATGATCAGCTTGTGGACTTTCTTCTTGTGGGTTGGTGGTGAGGTAAGTAGGAGTCAGTATCTATCATCAGCCTTGCGGTCTGGTGTCTACCTGTTTGTGGGCAGGATACAGTCTACTTCTCCCACCAGGTGGAGGTTTCAGTAATTGCAAAACCATTCAAGACATTGTTTCATATATTCCTTGACCAGTAAAGTGAAGTTGCTCAGTCGTGTCTGACTATTTGCAACCCCATGGACTGTAGCCTACCAGGCTCCTCCATCGATGGAATTTTCCAGGCAAGAGTACCGGAGTGGGGTGCCATTTCCTTCCTTCCTTTCCAAGGGGATCTTCCCAACTCAGGTATCTAACCCAGGTCTCCCATATTGCAGGCAGATACTTTACAGTCTGAGCCACCAGGGAAGTCCATATTCCTTCAGGGGAAACCAATCCCAAAGAAAGGCAATGCCAAAGAATGTTCAAACTACTGCACAATTGCACTCATCTCACACACTAGCAAAGTAATGTTCAAAATTCTCTAAGCCAGGCTTCAACAGTATGTGAACTGTGAACATCCAGATGTTCAAGCTGGATTTAGAAAAAGCAGACGAACCAAAGATCAAATTGCCAGCATCTGTTGGATCATCAAAAAAGCAAGAGTTCAAAAAAAATATCGACTTCTGCTTTATTGACTATGCCAAAACCTTTGACTGTGTGGATCACGATAAACTGTGGAAAATTCTTAAAGAGATGGGAATACCAGACAACCTGACATGCCTCTTGAGAAATTTGTATGCAGGTCAAGAAGCAACAGTTAGAACTGGACGTGAAACAACAGACTGGTTCCAAATAGGGAAAGGAGTCCATCAAGGTTGTATATTGTCACCTTGTTTATTTAACTTAAATAAATTTATTTAACTTAAATTTCTCAGGATGTGGAGTACATCCTGAGAAACGCTGGGCTGGATAAAGCACAAGTTGGAATCAAGACTGCTGGGAGAAATATCAATAACCTCAGATATGCAGATGACACCACCCTTATGGCAGAAAGTGAAGAAGAACTAAAGAGCCTCTTGATGAAAGTGAAAGAGGAGAGTGAAAAAGTTGGCTTAAAACTCAACATTCAGAAAACGAAGATCATGGCATCTGGTCCCATCACTTCATGGCAAATAGATGGGGAAACAATGGAAACAGTGACAGACTTTATTTTCTTGGGTTCCAAAATCACTGCAGCCATGAAATTAAAAGATGCTTGCTCCTTGGAAGAAAAGGTATGATCAACCTAGATGGCATATTAAAAAGCAGACAAATTACTTTGCAAAAAAGGTATGTTTAGTCAAAGCTATGGTTTTTCCAGTTATGTATGGATGTGAAAGTTGAACTATAAAGAAAGCTGAGCACTGAAGAATTGATGCTTTTGAACTGTGGTGTTGGAGTAGACTCTTGAGAGTCCCTTGGACTGCAAGGAGATCCAGCCAGTCCATCCTAAAGGAGATCAGTCCTGGGTGTTCATTGGAAGGACTGATGTTGAAGCTGAAACTCCAATACTTTGGCCACCTAATGAGAACTGACTCATTTGAAAAGACCCTGATGCTGGGAAAGATTGAAGGCAGGAGGAGAAGGGAATGACAGAGAATGAGATGGTTGGATGGCATCACTGACTCAATGGACATGAGTTTGAGTAAACTACGGGAGTTGGTGATGGACAGGAAGCCTGGCATGCTGCAGTCCATGGGATCGCAAAGAATCGGACCTGACTGAGTGACTGAACTGAACTGAGCGGGAACTAGGACTTTGCTCCAAGGCTGCACTATTATTTCTTGACTTTCCCCTTTCGTCTCCACAACTCCTCCTCCCCTAATTAGCAACTGTTTGAACCTCCGGTTGGAACCGAGGGACTGAATAAAGCCTATTTCCTGTAATCAAGAGAAGGGAGACACAGAAAGGCTTTTGTGTCCTGGAGGCCCACAGGGCCCTGCTGTGTGTATCAGTCTCAGCAAGCAGTCCGGTGCATTTGGGAGTCTGGGTTCAGTTCAGTTCAGTCGCTTAGTCGAGTCCGACTCTTGGCAGAATTCTAACCAGTGGATGAAGATCTATGGCCAGGAGCTGAGCCTAGCAGAAGTATTGCAGCCCTAATCAGGATAACCTGCAAGAATTAAGAGGTAGGAAACAGGTCTGAAGCCCAGGTGAGTTGAAGGAGACCTTTGGGTGTTTAAGGTCTTTCAGGTTATAAATTTACACAGCCTGAATAGAATGAAGAAGAATTTTTTTTTTCTACCGTGATACTTATGAAGTGGTAGCCAAAGTGGAGAGAGAATATATGGGGGCATGATTGCTAGAGGTACTCCCTAGAAAGAAGCTCTTTCAAGCCACACCTCCCCACCCACTAAAGAATATCTCTTTAGGAAGAATTTAAAGTGCATTTCCCCATTACATTTCCTCTGCTCATGTATTAGGGGACGGGGAATTATAAATCAAAATGTTTCCCAGATTACTAAAGCGATGGTTACTTTCAATAATAAAGAGCAATTGAATTCTTTAGGCATTTATTATAATACTGCATTGTTTTCTGTAAGGCAAAGCTTTTCAAATTGGCAACTCTTTTTGATTTCACAATGTGAGGCAGAGGATGAATTAAGGTGGGCTAAAATTAATTGATTTGGAGAAACTAGTCAGGTTAGAGAATATTGTAGCAATCCAAGTGAGATGCTGGTAATTTGCCAGGAGAGTGATGGTAGTGGAGGAATGAAAACAGATAGTTTGGAAATATATTTTGGTTATAAAATCAACAGGACATGGATATGTGTAACCGGTTGGATATGTGCCTAGCATGATGTGAGAGAGAAGGAGGTGTCACAGGTAAATCTTAGGCTTCTGACTCACATATTTGTATGTATGATGGGCCATTAACTAGCAAAGGGGACACTAGAAGCAATTAGGCTTGGAGATAGAAAACTCTCAGTTCAATTGTAGAGGTATTGCATTTGCAGTGCTTTTGAATCTTGGAAAGGGAATGTTGAGTGGCAAGTCTGAAGTTCAACAGAAAGGTCTATGCTGGAGACATAAATTAGGTGAGTCATTTATGACTCACACTATACATATTATTCTGTAATTTGTTTTTCATCTTTAATATGTCCTATATAGCCTCCACTCAATATATATATATTAATCTCATTTAATAGTCATATAATATTCTATAGTATGTGCAAACGTACTATAATTTATTCAACCATTTTCTTATCAAATGAACATTTAGATTGGCTCCAGAATTTTTAAAAGTATTACAAATGCTGCAATAAACAAGCTTACACATATATCTTGTTATACTAATAGTGCTTTTATTTCTGGTGGACAAATTCTCAGAAGTGAGATTGCTGGATCAAAAGCTATGTACATTTTAATTTTAATAAATATTTCCAGGTTGGCTATATAATAGGATGGTTGAGAGCAGGAGCTGTGTAATAAAAGTGTCAGGTTTCAAACCTTGACTCCACCATTCACTAGCTTTATAACCATGAACAAGTTAGTTACTCTCCTCTGCCTTCCTCCATTTCTTCTTCTGTAATTAGGATGTACCTGTCTCATGTCACTGGTCTGAGGGTTAAATGATATACTAGATTTATATTGTATGAACAGATTAGAAGTTTTGAGACACACAATGAACTTAGTAAAAGTTATTATTGTTTTTAAAAAACTGTAGTTTATTTATAGTTCTACCCACAACATTGGATAATACCTACTTCCCTCACAAACTCAACAGCAAAGTATGTTATCAATTAAAAAATTGTTGCTATGACTTCAAGTTCTGATCATAACAGAGTAGCTGGTATCAGGCTACTCTCCTGCCATGAATGACTGCAAAAACTGGGCAAAAATACTTAAAACAACCATTTACAAGCATTTGACAGCAACCAAAGCAGGGTGGCAATCCTTGAGAGAGAGAGAGAAATATCTGATTCAAGCCTAGCATTTACCTAGGTGTTTTCCCTCTGTATATTTCCCAAGGTGGCAGAATCCATGCTGAGAGTGGTGGTCTCTCTGGGCAGAAGAAGCAGGAATTAGAGTTTGGGCCTGCTAAAGTGGTTGGAATTTGTGAGCTGGTTGCCAGAGAGACTGGAGTCATGGAGAGGAAGCCCCAGAAGGTACCATGTTGTCATAATAATTCCTAGCATGTACCAGGCAATGGATTTTCACTTTAATCTAATTTTTACAATAAGCTTATGAACAAGGCTAATTAGAAGTAGGTTTAGTATTATCCCTATTTTACTGATGTGTGTTTATTATTTCCCCGTTTTATTGTTGTTTAGTCACTAAGTCATGTCTGACTCTTTGCAACCCCATGGAGTGCGGCATACCAGGCTTCCCTGTCCTTCTCCCGCAATTTGCTTGAACTCATGTCCATCGAGTCAGTGATGCCATCCAGCCATCTCATCCTCTGTCGGCCCCTTCTCCTCCTGCCCTCAATCTTTCCCAGCATCGGGGTCTTTTCCAATGAGTTGGCTTTTTGCATCCAGTGGCCAAAGTATTGGAGCTTCAGTTTCAGCATCAGTCTTTCCAGTGAATATTCAGGGTTGATTTCCTTTAGGATTGACTAGTTTGATCTTGCTGTCCAAGGGACTCTCAAGAGTCTTCTCCAGCACCACAGTTTGAAAGCATCAGTTCATCACTCAGCCTTCTTGATGGTCCAACTCTCACATACATACTACTTTTTATAGACAAAGGAAAAATAGAGGTACAGAGAAGTTAAGTAATTTCCCCCAAGTCACATAGCTCACAATGGTAAGATTGGATTTGAATCCAGGTAGCTTCTATACCATAGTGCCTTTCTGAAGAGCAGGTGCTGGTCTAAGTATCTTATATTGTATTAACTCATAAAGGAGCTATCATTATCATTCTCACTTTAAAGAGAACTTCCAGCTAGGCATTGCTGGATCTGAGATTCAGACTCAGGTAGTGAGGCTCTAAAGTTTTTGCTCTTAAATACCACATCACCCCTATTCTTTTATTTTTTGGAGTTTTTATCTGGAATGGTTCCAGAATTTAATATCTATTAATTATTATTTGTTGGCACAATTGTATGGATTTTCTCTTTAATTTTTTAATACAAATTGTATTGTTAGATTTCCTAACATCTTTCATAAACTGCTGGATTTTTTGTTGTCTTATTTAGTGTTTGCATTTGTATGGTGAATGCTTTTTATTTTTTATGTTTATAATGTTTTGTATTTAAGTTATAAAAACTTTGTAAAATAAATTGGAAAGTTTTGCATCTTTTATACATATCCTATGTTTTTTTAATGTTCTTTAAAATTTTTTATTGTGGCAAAATACACATGCAATTTACCATTTTAACCATTTTTAACTGTACACTTTGTTGGTATTAAGTACATCCGTACCATTGTACACTCATCACTACCATCCATCTCCAGAACTCTTTTTGTCTTGCAAAACTGAACATCTATATTCACTTAACAATAACTCTCTATTCATCTTGCCTAGCCTCCTGAAACTTCCTTGTACTCTCTGGGTGTATGTATTTGACTACTCTATGTATCTCATGAAAGTGGATTTTTGTCTTCACGTCTGGCTTGCTTCACTTCAGCATAATGTCATCAACATTCATTTGTGTTGTAGCATGTGTTGGAATTTCCTTCCCTTTTAAGTCTAAATAACATTTCATTGCATATTTTTACTTTATTTTCCTTATTGACTTGTCTGTTGATGGACATTTCTTTCTACTTTTGTGGCTATTGTTAATGATGTTGCTATGAACGTGGCTGTAGAAATATTTCTTTAAAACCTGCCTTCAATTATTTTGGGGTGTATGCCCAGAAGTGGATTTCCTGGACCTTATGGTAATTCTATTTTTACTTTTTTGAGGAACAACCATAATTCTGTCCACAATGGCTATATTATTTTAAGTTCCCATCAATAGTGCAGAAGATTTCTAGTTTCTCCATATCCTCACCAATGCTTGTTATTTTCTGTTCTTTTTTTTTTTTTTTTTTTTTGGAAAGAAGCCATATCTTTTCGTGTGCTTATTGACTTTGCTGTGTGCTGTGCTTAGTCGCTCAGCTGTGTCTGACTCTTTGTAAGCCCATGAACTGCAGCCTGCCAGGCTCCTCTGTCCATGGGGATTCTCCAGGCAGGAATACTGGAGTGGGTTGCCATGCCCTCCTTCAGGGGATCTTCCCAACCCAGGGATCGAACCCAGGTCTCCTGCATTGCAGGTGGATTTGTTAGCAACTGAGCCACCAGGGAAGCCTAAGAATATTGGAATGGTTAGCCAATCCCTTCTCCAGGGGAACTTCCTGACCCAGGAGTCAAACTGGGGTCTCCTGCAATGCAGGTGGATTCTTTACCAGCTGGGCTACCAGGAAAGCCTGTGCTTATTGACTAGTCATTCTTATATCTTCTTGGGGGAAATCTTAGTTCTTAGTTCTTTGCTCATTTTGAATTGGTCTTTTTTAAAAAAAAATTGTTGAGTTTTAGAAGTTCTTTATATATTCTGAATATTAATTCCTTATTAGACACAAGATTTACAAATAATTTCTCCTATTCTCTAGGTTGCCTTTTACCTTGTTGATTATTTCCTTTGATGCACAAAAATGTTTAATTTTTATGAAATCCAGTTTGTCTATTTTTGCTTTTGTTGCCTGTGCCTTTGTTATCTCCAAGAAACCATTGCCAAATCCAATGTCATGAAACTTTCCCCCTATGTTTTCTCCTAAGAGTTTTGTAGTTTTAGCTGTTACATGTAGGTCTTCGATCCATTTTGAAGTGATTTTTGTATATGATGTTACGAGTCTAATTTCATCCATTTTGCACATGGATATCCAGTTTTCCTAGCACCATTTGATGAAAAGACTGTCCTTTCCCCATTGAATGTTCTTGAAATCCTTGCCAAAAAATTATTTGACCATACATATATATATAATTTATTTCTAAGTGCTTTATTCAGTTTCATTGGTTTATAAGTCTAATTGTTGTTGTTGTTATTTAGTGCTAGGTTGTTTTCAACTCTTATGCAACCCCATGAACTGTGTAGCCCACCAGGTTCCTCTGTCCATGGGATTTCCTAGGCAAGAATACTGCCAATGGGTTATCATTTCCTTCTCCAGGGGATCTTCCTAACTCAGGGATAGAACCCCTGTCTCCTGCATTGGCAGGTAGGTTCTGTACTACTGAGCCACCAGGGAAGCCCCTTTATTCCAATACCATATTGTTTTGATGGCAAATAGATGGGGAAACAATGTATACAGTGACAAACTTTATTTTCTTGGGCTCCAAAATCACTGCAGATGATGACTGCTGCCATGAAATTAAAAGACACTTGCTCCTTGAAAGAAATGCTATGACCAACCTAGACAGCATATTATAAAGCAGAGACACGTATAGTCAAGGCTATAGCTTTTCCAGTAGTCATGTATGGATGTGCTGAAACTCCAATACTTTGGCCACCTGATGTGAAGAGGCGACTCATTAGAAAAGACCCTGATGCTGGGAAAGATTGAAGGCAGGATGAGATGGGGATGACAGAGGACGAAATGTTTGGATGGCATCACTGACTCAATGGACATGAGTTTGAGCAAGCTCCAGGAGATGGTGAAGGACAGGAAAGCCTGGCGTGCTATAGTCCATAGGGTCACAAAGGGTTGGACATAACTGAGCAACTGAACAACAACAAATTGTTTTGATTACCATAGGTTTGTAGTTGGTTTTGAGATGATGAAATATGAATCTTCCAGCTTTGTTCAAGATTGCTTTAACTATTCAGGTATTTTGAGATGCCATGTAAACTTTAGGGTGGATTTTTCTATTTCTGCAAAAAATATCATTGGGATTTTGATAGGAATTTCATTGAGTCTGTAGATCACTTTGGGTAGTGTTGAAATCTTCACAATATTAATTCTTCTAATACATGAACATGGGTTATCTTTCCATTTATTTATGTCTTCTTTAATTTCTTTTCAGGTTTCCCTGGTAGCTCAGATGGTAAAATCATCTGCCTGCAATGCGGGTGACCCAGGTTCATCTAGTAGTTCTAATAGCTTCTGTGTGTGTGTGTAATCTGTAAAGTTTTTATACATATAGCATCACATCATTTGTAAACAGATAATTTTACTTTTTCCTTTCTAATTTGGATACCTTTATTTTTTTCTATTAAGAATGAATAACTTAATTAGACTAATAGCCTAGTAATTTCTGATAGCTTAATTGCTCTGTCTAGAACTTCCAGTACCATGTTGAATGGAGGTGGTGAAGTGTGCATTCTTGCCTTATCCTGATCTTAGAGGAAAAACTTTGTCCTTCACAACTTAGTACAATGTTTTCTATGAGTTTTTTATATATGACTTTTATTATGTTGAGGTAGTTTCCTTCCATTCCTAGTTTGCCCATAGCTTGTAATACAAATTAAAAAGTGCATTTTTGCAGAGATAAATTTTAGGTAAGTCATGATTTCTATTTTAATTTCTTCTTTTATCCAAGCACATCACTTTCCAGATGGCCAAGATATTCCTGTATTTTTGTTATTGATTTCTAATTTTTTGTACTGTTGTTAGGTAATGGGGTCTTTAAAAACTTTATGAATATATTAAAGCTCCTTTGTGTGAAGGACATCATTGATTTTAATAAATATTCCATAGCCATAAGAAGAAAGTACATACTTTCTTTTGAAGGGGACAGAAAATTTTGATTGAATAACTCCCATTCTCCATTTTTCCTTTCTGCTTTGTCATTTTCTGAAAGACATCTATTAACATTCTTCACTATGTGTAGTTATACTGCTTTCTCTGTCTAATTCTGGGAAACTTTGCTGTTTTATTGCTTGGCACATAAATATTTGTGATGGCTATATCTTCTTAGTATCTTTTACCATCATGCCAGCTTAAAGTCTTTGTTCAAATGTTACCTTTTTAGATACGCTTCTAAAAGGCACTGTTCACCACTCTTTTGCATACATTTCATCTTCCCTTATTTTGAGTTTTTTGATTTGTTGTAGTTTTCATTTGGGAATATTCTTTCTTTGAAGGATTTACTTATAAAGAGTACATGAATGGTTTACTTTCTGAACTCATGTTTACAAGTGTTTTTTACTCTCCCATATGAATATTACTTTAAATCCTTTTTCCTACATATATTTCTTTCAGGATTGAAGAAGAGAAATTTCATGCTAGTCTAAGTCTATGTTATGAAAGATTCTTTACCGTCTGAACCATCAGGGAAGCCCAATTATATGTTATAAACAACCTTAAAAAATCTATCTGGATATATATAAGATTTTCCTTTTATTGTAGCCTAGGTTTTTTTTTTAATTTTTTTTTAATTTTTTTGCTTAGGTGTTTTAATAGGCTTTCTGGGTGTGCTTCTTTTCTCATTAAAGGTTCTTAAAATTTGGGATCACTTTTAATCTGAAAACTAAAGTTTTGTAGTTTAGCGAAGTTTTCTTTTATTGTTTCTCTGATTACTGATTTCCACCTATTTTTTTCTCTTCTTGTACAACTATTG
Source organism: Capra hircus (assembly GCF_001704415.2). NCBI lineage: Eukaryota > Metazoa > Chordata > Mammalia > Artiodactyla > Bovidae > Capra > Capra hircus. Next base: position 15,944,830 of record NW_017189517.1, on the reverse strand, counting down.
CTTAGTTATTAGTTTTCTGGATCTGCTCTCAATATACCTTATCTTTTCATTGATAAATCCCATTTCAATGTATTTTTCTCTTATGTTTACAAATATTTCTTTTATCTTCTGGTTTTCAGCATTGATCATTCTATTTGACATTTCACTGATAAATTTTTAAATGGTGAAAAAATGTTTTTTGGTTTCCCCATTTCTGTGTCTCTTTAGGGCTTCTTGCTGTTTTCATCTTATTTTTCCCTCTTTCCCTTACAATTAGTTCTGTCCCAATTATAGTCATGCATTCTCATTGTTCAGATTGATTGTTCTCTCATGTTACTTAATTTCCTTAGCTGTACTGTGAATTTTCAATACGTGCTTATGGATGTGTTCATTCAGTACACATGTAGTTCAGGTTGTTAAGGGTCTTTCTGGCAATAGTGAATTGGAAGGTGTTGGATGATAGAGTAAGGATTTTTATTCCACTGTTCCCTTAGCAAGTCAAAGAAGAAATGGAACCTCACTATGGTATGTGTGCTTGTGTATGTGGCCTTTCTGTTCTCAGTCTTCCTTCCTTAAGTGCAAGTATTGATAGAAAAGTTCATGAAGGAATTCCCTGGTGGTCCAGTGGTTAGGACTCTGCACTTTCACTGCCAAAGGTCCGGATTCAGTCCTTGGTCAGGAAACTAAGATCCTACAAGCCACGTGGCATGGCCAGGAAAAAAAAGTGCATGAAATGGGAACAATGCAGCTATTGTCTTCCAGGGATGCCTCAGATCAGCAAAATGAATTACCTTCATAGGACTGCTCTAGAAAGTGGAAGAACATTACTGAAAACTGCTTATTTCCTCCTTGACCCTTCCTTTATTGTTCTGAAAAATGACATCATGCACTTGTTATGTCCTCTGGAGATGTGGCGTTCTCTGATCCAATTAAGATTCTCTGTAGATTCTTTTACTATCAAACTATGCTTATTTAAGATAAGTAGTCCTACAAATAGCTGTGAAAAGAAGAGAAGCGAAAAGCAAAGGAGAAAGGGAAAAATATAAGTATCTGAATGCAGAGTTCCAAAAATAGCAAGAAGAGATAAGAAAGCCTTCCTCAGTGATCAATGAAAAGAAATAGAGGAAAACAACAAAATGGAGAAGACTAGAGATCTCTTCAAGAAAATTAGAGATACCAAGGGAATATTTCATGCAAAGATGGGCTTGATAAAGGACAGAAATGGTATGGACCTAACAGAAGCAGAAGATATTAAGAAGAGGTGGCAAGAATACACAGAAGAACTGTACAAAAAAGATCTTCAAGATAATTATGATGGTATGATCACTCACCTAGAGCCAGACATCTTGGAATGTGAAGTCAAGTGGGCCTTAGGAAGCATCACTACGAACAAAGCTAGTAGAGGTGATGGAATTCCAGTTGAGCTGATTCAAATCCTGAAAGATGATGCTGTGAAAGTGCTGCACTCAATATACCAGCAAATTTGGAAAATGCAGCAGTGGCCACAGGACTGGAAAAGGTCAGTTTTCATTCCAATCCCAAAGAAAGGCAATGCCAAAGAAAGCTCAAACTACCACACAATTGCACTCATCTCACATGCTAGTAAAGTAATGCTCAAAATTCTCCAAGCCAGGCTTCAGCAATACATGAACCGTCAACTTCCAGATGTTCAAGCTGGTTTTAGAAAAGGCAGAGGAACCAGAGATCAAATTGCCAACATCTGCTGGATCACGGAAAAAGCAAGAGAGTTCCAGAAAAACATCTATTTCTGCTTTATTGACTATGCCAAAGTCTTTGACTGTGTGGATCACAACAAACTATGGAAAATTCTGAAAGAGATGGGAATACCAGAGCACCTGATCTGCCTCTTGAGAAACCTATATGCAGGTCAGGAAGCGACAGTTAGAACTGGACATGGAACAACAGACTGGTTCTAAATAGGAAAAGGAGTATGTCAAGGCTGTATATTGTCACCCTGCTTATTTAACTTATATGCAGAGTACATCATGAGAAATGCTGGGCTGGAAGAAGCACAAGCTGGAACCAAGATTGCCAGGAGAAATATCAATAACCTCAGATATGCAGATGACAGCACTCTTATGGCAGAAAGTGAAGAGGAACTGAAAAGCCTCTTGATGAAAGTGAAAGAGGAGAGTGAAAAAGTTGGCTTAAAGCTCAACATTCAGAATATGAAGATCATGGCATTTGGTCCCATCACTTCATGGGAAATAGATGGGGAAACAGTGGAAACAGTGTCAGACTTTATTTTTTTGGGCTGCAAAATCACTGCAGATGGTGACTGCCATGAAATTAAAAGACACTTACTCCTTGGAAGAAAAGTTATGACCAACCTAGATAGCATGTTGAAAAGCAGAGATATTACTTTGCTAACGAAGATCTGTCTAGTCAAGGCTATGGTCATGTATGGATGTGAGAATTGGACTGTGAAGAAAGCTGAGAGCCAAAGAATTGATGCTTTTGAACTGTGATGTTGGAGAAGACTCTTGAGAGTCCCTTGGACTGCAAGGAGATCCAATCATTCCATTCTGGGTATTCTTTGGAAGGAATGATGCTAAAGCTGAAACTCTAGTACTTTGGCCACCTCATGCAAAGAGTTGACTCACTGGAAAAGACTGTGATACTGGGAGGGACTGGGGACAGGAGGAAAAGGGGATGACAGAGGATGAGATGGCTGGATGGCATCACCGACTCGATGGACCTGAGTCTGAGTGAACTCCGGGAGATGGTGATGGGCAGGGATGCCTGGCGTGCTGCGATTCATGGGGTTACAAAGAGTCGGACATGACTGAGCGACTGAACTGAACTGAACAGTCCTCAAACATGACTAGGTATTAGAATCACTTTGTATGTGTGTATACTCATTTGCTCAGTCATGTCCATGTGGTCCCATGCACTGTAGCTCATCAGGCTCTTCTGTCTATGGGATTTCCCAGGTAAGAATACTGGAGTGGGTAGCCATTCCCTCCTCCACGGGATCTTCCTGACCCAGGAATAGAGCCCATGTTTCTTACATTGGCAGGTGGATGGGAAAGTGGGGAAAGTGAGGAAACTGAAGTGGCTAAGTCGTGTCCGACTCTTTGCAGCCCCATGGACTGTAGCCTACCATGCTTCTCCATCCATGGGATTTTCCAGGCAAGAGTACTGGAGTGGGTTGCCATTTCCTTCTCCAGGGCATCTTCCTGATCCAGGGATCAAACCTGGGTATCCCACATTGTAGGCAGACACTTTACCATCTGAGCCACCAGGGAAGCCCATTAAAATCACCTTGGGACATTAAAAAAAAAAGAAAAGTACTATCTGCCTCTTTTCCCTCTCCTAGGACAACTGGATCAAAAGTTTTGGTGATAGAATCTAGGCATTTGCGCTACGATTTTCCAAATTGTTTACTGGATAGTTTCTTCTAGATATAATGTTTATTACCTACCTTCAGATAAGAGGTCAATAAGTGTTTTCTAAATAAACCCATTGATAGATGTAATTTTAAAAATTTAAAATAGTCATTTGAATATATATTTGCACATTATATAAAACCCTGAAGCCCCAAAATATATGCAGCAAATCTCCCTCCCAGCCCTGGTTCTTAGTCAATCCAGTTCCTCTCCCTAGTGGAAATCACTGTTGCTAGTTTCTTGTATATTCTTGCAGAGACATTCTGTGCATAATTGAGCATATTTTACCAACCAATCTCCCATTAATGGACCTTTAGATGGATTTCAATCTGTTGCTATTACCAACATTGCTGCAATGATAAATACTTTTTCTACCTGAATCTCTTCATGTGTATCTGTATCATTCCTAGAAATGAAGTTATTAGATCAAAGAATACAAAATGTCCTTCTATTCCTGGTATCAGTCTCACTTAGTTATGATAGTTTATTCTTTTAATATTCTACAGCATTCTATCTCATAATATTTAATTTAGAGTTTTTAAATAACCTCTATGTAGCCATTCATAAATGAGAGTCATGTGTCTTTTGCCCCAATTTCCTGTGCTTTTAAAATTTATTATTAGATAAAACTTTGGGAAAGACTGATAAAGTTTTAACATGTTAACTTCTCGTAAGTAACATATTTGTATTCAAACTGAAGCTTTCTGGAAAATGGTGCTCTAATTCAGTAATACTGAAACTTTTTGCATTGCATTTGAATCACTTGTAGAACTTAAAAAAAAAATACAGGCGCACAGGCCTTGCTCATGAACAGGGGTCAGCAAACTGTGGCCTGTGGACCAGATCTAAGTTGCTACCTGTTTCTGTGAAAAAAAAAGTTTATTAGAAAATGGATACACTTTCATTTATATGTAGTCTATGGCTGTTTTCACACTACAGGGAAGAATTGAGTAGTTGTGACAGAGTCCATATGGCCTGGAAATCCTAGCACAATTACTATCTGGATCTTGGTAGAACAAGTATGCTATGCTGACCCTTGCTTTATTCTCATGGAATCAAAGCCTGGTACTGATGCCTTGGTGTACATACAATGAAAAAGTTCCATTGAAGTTGCTCTTTATTTGCACCAAAGTTTGAGAACCAGTATTTAACACAAAGTTAAGTAACTAGGTGATTATTTTCTTCCTACACCAAAGCTTCCTTCCTATCTGCTTGTCTATAATTCCCTGCCCTTGAACTTCCAACCCTTTGGATGAGGCTCTATGAATTTCTGTAAGCTCTCCCTGCTATTATGTTCTTCTTCAATTCAGTTCAGTGCTCAGTCATATCTAACTCTTTGCGACCCCATGGACTGCAGCACGCCAGGACTCCCTGTCCATCACCAACTTCCAGAGCTTACTCAAATTCATGTCCATCGAGTTGGTGGTGCCATCCAATCATCTCATCCTCTGTCATCCCCTTTTCCTCCTGCCTTCAATCTTTCCCAACATCAGGGTCTTTTCCAATGAGTCAATTCTTCACATCAAGTGGCCAAAGTATTTGAGTTTCAGCTTCAGCATCAGTTCTTCCAATGAATAGTCAGGACTGATTTCCTTTAGGATGGACTGGCTGGATCTTCTTGCAGTCCAAGGGACTCTCAAGAGTCTTCTCCAACACCACAGTTCAAAAGCATCAGTTCTTCTGCACTCAGCTTTCTTTATAGTCTAACTCTCACATCCATACATGACCACTGGAAAAACCATAGGCTTTGACTCAGTTCAGTTCAGTTCAGTCGCTCAGTCGTGTCCGACTCTTTGCGACCCCATGAACCACAGCACGCCAGGCCTCCCTCTCCATCACCAACTCCCAGAGTCCACCAAAACCCATGTCCATCGAGTTGGTGATGCCATCCAACCATCTCATCCTCTGTTGTCCCCTTCTCGTCCTGCCCTCAATCTTTCCCATCATCAGGGTCTTTTCAAATGAGTCAGCTGTTCGCATCAGTTGGCCAAAGTATTGGAGTTTCAGCTTCAACATCAGTCCTTCCAATGAACACCCACGACTGATCTCCTTTAGGATGGACTGGTTGGATCTCCTTGTAGTTTTTGAGTAGATGGACCTTTGTTGGCAAAATAATGTCTGTGCTTTTTAATATGCTATCTAGGTTGATCATACCTTTTTTTCCAAGGAGCAAGTGTCTATTAATTTCATGGCTGCAGTCACCATCTGCAGTGATTTTGGAGCCCCCCCCCCATAATAAAGTCTGCCACTGTTTCCACTGTTTCCCCATCTATTTGCCATGAAATGATGGGACCAGATGCCATGATCTTAGTTTTCTGATTGTTGAATTTTAAGTCAGCTTTTTCACTCTCCTCTTTCATTTCATCAAGAGGCTCTTTAGTTCCTCTTTGCTTTCTGCCATAAGGGTGGTGTCATCTGCATATCTGAGGCTGTTGATACTTCTCCTGGCAATCTTGATTCCCACTTGTGCTTCATCCAGCCCAGCATTTCTCATGATGTACTCTTCATATAAGTTAAATAAGCAGGGTGACAATATGCAGCTTTGACGTACTCCTTTCCCTATTTGGAACACGTCTGTTGTTCCATGTCCAGTTCTAACTGTTGTTTCTTGACCTGCATACAGATTTCTCAAGAGGCAGGTCAGGTTGTCTGGCATTCCCATCTCTTTCAGAATTTTCCATAGTTTGTTGTGATCCACACAGTCAAAGGCTTTGGCATAGTCAATAAAGCAGAAGTCAATATTTTTCTGGAACTCTCTTGGTTTTTTGATAATCCAACATATGTTGGCAATTTGATCTCTGGTTCCTCTGCCTTTTCTAAATCCAGCTTGAACATCTTGAAGTTCATGGTTCGCATACTGTTGAAGCCTGGCTTGGAGAATTTTGAGCATTAGTTTGCTAGCGTTTGAGATGAGTACAATTTTGCAGTAGTTTGAGCATTCTTTGGCATTGCCATTTTTAGGGACTGGAATGAAAACTGACCTTTTCCAGTCCTGTGGCCATTGCTGCATTTTCCAAATTTGGCATATTGAGTGCAGCACTTTCACAGCATCATCTTTCAGGATTTGAAACAGCTCAACTGGTATTCCATCACCTCTACTAGCTTTGTTCATAGTGATGCTTCCTAAGGCCCACTTGACTTCNNTGCACTGGAAGCATGAAAGTCTTAACCACTGAACCACCAGGGAACTCCCATGTAGGGTTTTCATTAACTGAAAATAATTTGGTATTGCTGTTTAGTTGCTCAATTGTGTCCAATTTTTTTTTGTGATCCCATGGACTGTAGCCCACCAGTTTCCTCTATCCATGGGATTCTCCCAAGCAAAAATACTGGAGTGGGTGCTATTTCCTTCTCCAGGGATCTTCCTGACCCAGGATTTAACCCAGATCTCCTGTATTGGCAGGCATGGTCTTTACCACTGAACCACCAGGGAAGCCTGAAAATAATGCATTACACGAAGAAGATAATTCAAAACCAAAACCAGTATCCCTTTTATTAGTTTAAAGTTCTCCTTATGCACAGATTCCTTCTTCTGAATCTTCCTGACAAATGTGAGCAAAACTTTTGATTTTCCCTTTTCACTTTCTGTAGCTGTGAGAAACAAGTGCCCCAAACCTCTACAGTTCCCAGACCTTTCTAAAATGGGGAGGGGAAAGATGCGGAGGAATAGGACGGGAAGATCACTTTCTCCCTCACAAATTCCTCAAAAGAACATTTCAACGCCGAGCAAACTCCACAAAACAACTTCTGTAGGCTGGCAGAGGACATCAGGCAACCAGAAAAGCAGACCATTGTCTTCAAAAAACAGGGAAGAAGAGAGGTTTCCAAACACCAGGAAACACTCTCCCTGCCGAGTCTGTGGCGAGCCTTGGAAACACAGAGGGCAACATAACAGGAAGGAAAAATAGATAAATAATTAAAACCAACAGATTACAAGCCCAACAGTAACTCCCCCAGCGGAAAAGCAGCACAGACGCCTGCATCCGCCATTGGGAAGTGGGGGCAGGGCAGGGACGCGCGGGAGGCGCGGGCTGCAGAGCTTTGTAAGAATCGGGCAGGAACGCCCCACGCGCAACCAGAACGATCTAACTTGGGCTAGCAAACCAGACTGTGGGATAGCTACCACGCGAAAAGCTCGAACATAAGACACCGCCAGGACCGAGCACAGAACAAAGGACGGAACGGAAAAAGCCGGCTGCAGACCATCCCCCGCCGGGGACAGGCAGCCAGAGCCGTAAGGACTGGAAAGGGGCAATTGCAGACCCGGAGAGACTTTACTTACCTAACTGCAAGCAGGCTCCTTTGCTAAGACTTCTGGGGGTGCTGGACAGTCACATCTGCCTCACGGGGTGCGCCAGCGGTCCACCCAGAAAGCTGAGCAGCAGCGGCAAAAAGGTGACAAGCCGCCAGCCGATCGCCGCTCGCCAAACTCCTGAGCTACTTGGACCTGGGAAGGGCCACAAAGCGCAGCCCCAGCTGAATCTGTGCCTCTGAGGGCTGCCTGAGCGCCGAACCTGAGCGGCTTGGACCGGGGAAGTGCACGCAGCCTAGGGCCGGCCCCAGACGGTTCCCGGCTGAGCATCGTAGAGCCGGAGCGGTTTTGTGCGCCACGAGAAAGGACAGGTCAAGTGGGGCTGAGATGCGGTGTGCACACGACAGTGCTGTTTGTTTGCAGCATCCCCCCTCCCCACAGCGTGACTGAACTAGTGAGCCTAAAAAACCAGCAAACAGAAGAAGTTAAACAGAGGGAACCACCTTGGAAGTGAGCCCACACGGCCCATAACATCAGAGAAGGGCTAGATATATTTTTAATATTTTTAAAATCATTCCTATTTTTTTTTTGCTTTTTGCTTTTTTGTTTTTTTTTCTTTTTTTTCTAGCTTTTTTTAATTGTTTAAGTCTTCTATTTCTCCTCTAATTTTTATTTCTATAACCTATTATTACTATTTTTTTTTTTAAGGCAAACACCATATATACTCTTTGGATGGTTGTTGGTGTGTTTTTTTTCTTTTGTTTGTTTGTTTGTTTTTTAATAATTTTTTTTCTTTCTTCCTTTTTCCTTCTGCTTTTCTTTAATATTGTATCTTTGAAAATCCAACCTCTACTCTAGATTTTTAATCTTTGCTCTTAGGTTTTTGTTGTCAATTTTGTACATTTAAAAACCCAAACTTCACTACCCAAGTTTACCTGAGAGCGAGATTACTGGCTTGACCACTCTCTCCTCCTCTGGACTCTCCTTTTTCTCCACCAGGTGGCCTCTGTCTCTTTCTCCCCCATCTCTTCTCTATCCAACTCTGTGAATCTCTGTGTTCCAGATGGTAGAGAACACCTAAGGAACTGGTTACTGGCAGGATTTGTCTCTCTCCTACTCATTCCTCTCTCTTATCCTCCTGGTCACCTCTGTCTACTTCCTCCCTCTCCTCTTCCACGTATAACTCTGTAAATACCTCTGAGTGGTCCAGACCATAGAGCGCACATAAGGAAGTGACTACTGACTAGCTTGCTCTCTCCTTCTCTTGATCTCACCGCATCTCATTCCAGTTACCTCTAACTACCCCCTCCATCTTCTCTTCTCCTTGTAATCAGTGAACCTCTCTGAGTGTCCCTCAATGTGGAGACACTTTTCATCTTTAACCTAGATGTTTTATCATCGGTGCTGTATAGATGTAGAAGTCTAGAGGCTACTGTAAAAATAAAACTGAAAACCAGAAGCAGGAAGCTTAAATCCAAAGCCTGAAAACATTAGAGAACTCTTGAATTCAGGGAACATTAAGCAATAGGAGCTCATCAAATGCCTTCATACCTACACCGAAACCAAGCTCCACCAAGGGCCAACAAGTTCCAAAACAAGACATTACCACGCAAATTCTCCAGCAACACAGGAAACACTCCCCTGAGCTTCAATATACAGGCAGCTCAAAATTATCCCAAAAACTTTTGATGTCTCATAACCCATTACGGGTCACTCCACTGCACTCCAGAGAGAAGAAACCCAGCTCCACCCACCAAAACTCCAACACAAGCCTCCCCTAACCAGGAACCCTTGACAAGCCACTGATAGAACCCCACCCAAAGTGAGGAAGCTCCATAATAAAGAGAACTCCACAAATTACCAGAATATAAAAAGGCCACCCCAAACGCAGCAATATAACCAAGATGAAGAGACAGAGGAATACTCAGCAGGTAAAGGAACAGGAGAGTTGCCCACCAAACCAAACAAAAAGAGGAAGAGGTAGGGGAATCTACCGGAGAAGGAATTCCGAATATTGATAGTGAAAATGATCCAAAATCTTGAAATCAAAATGGAAACACAGATAAATAGCCTAGAGACAAGGATTGAGAAGATGCAAGAAAGGTTTAACAAGGACCTAGAAGAAATAAAAAAGAGTCAAAATATAATGAATAACGCAATAAATGAGATCAGAAACACTCTGGAGGCAACAAATAGTAGAATAACGGAGGCAGAAGATAGGATTAGTGAAATAGAAGATAGAATGGTAGAAATAAATGAATCAGAGAGGAAACAAGAAAAACGAATTAAAAGAAACGAGGACAATCTCAGAGACCTCCAGGACAATATGAAACACTCCAACATTCGAATTATAGGAGTCCCAGAAGAAGAAGACAGAAAGAAAGATCATGAGAAAATCCTTGAGGAGATAATAGTTGAAAACTTCCCTAAAATGGGGAAGGAAATAATCACCCAAGTCCAAGAAACACAGAGAGTTCCAAATAGGATAAACCCAAGGCGAAACACCCCAAGACACATATTAATCAGATTAACAAAGATCAAACACAAAGAACAAATATTAAAAGCAGCAAGGGAAAAACAACAAATAACACACAAGGGGATTCCCATAAGGATAACAGCTGATCTTTCAATAGAAACTCTTCAGGCCAGGAGGGAATGGCAAGACATACTTAAAGTGATGAAAGACAATAACCTACAGCCCAGATTACTGTATCCAGCAAGGATCTCATTCAAATATGAAGGAGAAATCAAAAGCTTTACAGACAAGCAAAAGCTGAGAGAATTCAGCACCACCAAACCAGCTCTCCAACAAATTCTAAAGGATATCCTCTAGACAGGAAACATGAAAAGGGTGTATAAACCCGAACCCAAAACAATAAAGTAAATGGTAACGGGATCATACTTATCAATAATCACCTTAAACGTAAATGGGTTGAACGCCCCAACCAAAAGACAAAGACTGGCCGAATGGATACAAAAACAAGACCCCTCTATATGCTGCTTACAAGAGACCCACCTCAAAACAAGGGACACATACAGACTGAAAGTGAAGGGCTGGAAAGAGATATACCACGCAAACAGAGACCAAAAGAAAGCAGGAGTGGCAATACTCATATCCAATAAAATAGACTTTAAAACAAAGGCTGTGAAAAGAGACAAAGAAGGCCACTACATAATGATCAAAGGATCAATCCAAGAAGAAGATATAACATAAATATATATGCACCCAATATAGGAGCACCGCAATATGTAAGAGAAATGATAACAAGTATGAAAGGGGAAATCAACAATAACACAATAATAGTGGGAGACTTTAATACTCCACTCACACCTATGGACAGATCAACTAAACAGAAAATTAACAAAGAAACGCAAACTTTAAATGATACATTAGATCAGTTAGACCTAATTGATATCTATAGGACATTTCACCCCAAAACAATGAATTTCACCTTTTTTTCAAGTGCTCATGGGAACCTTCTCCAGGATAGATCACATCCTGGGCCATAAATCTAAACTTGATAAATTCAAAAAAATCGAAATCATTCCAAGCGTCTTTTCTGACCATAATGCATTAAGATTAGATCTCAATTACAGGAGAAAAACTATTAAAAATTCCAACATATGGAGGTTGAACAACACACTTCTGAATAACCAACAAATCACAGAAGAAATCAAAAAAGAAATCAAAATATGCATAGAAACTAATGAAAATGAAAACACAACAACCCAAAACCTGTGGGACACTATAAAAGCAGTGCTAAGAGGAAAGTTCATAGCAATACAGGCATACCTCAAGAAACAAGAAAAAAGTCAAATAAATAACCTAACTCTACAACTAAAGCAACTAGAAAAGGAAGAGTTGGAGAACCCCAGCATTAGTAGAAGGAAAGAAATCTTAAAAATTAGGGCAGAAATAAATGCAAAAGAAACAAAAGAGACCATAGCAAAAATCAACAAAGCCAAAAGCTGGTTCTTTGAAAGGATAAATAAAATTGACAAACCATTAGCCAGACTCATCAAGAAGCAAAGAGAGAAAAATCAAATCAATAAAATTAGAAATGAAAATGGAGAGATCACAACAGACAACACAGAAATACAAAGGATCATAAGAGACTACTATCAGCAATTGTATGCCAATAAAATGGACAACGTGGAAGAAATGGACAAATTCTTAGAAAAGTACAATTTTCCAAAACTGAACCAGGAAGAAATAGAAAATCTTAACAGACCCATCACAAGCACGGAAATTGAAACGGTAATCAGAAATCTTCCAGCAAACAAAAGCCCAGGTCCAGACGGCTTCACAGCTGAATTCTACCAAAAATTTCAAGAGGAGCTAACACCTATCCTCCTTAAACTCTTCCAGAAAATTGCAGAGGAAGGTAAACTTCCAAACTCATTCTATGAGGCCACCATCACCCTAATACCAAAACCTGACAAAGATGTCACAAAAAAAGAAAACTACAGGCCAATATCACTGATGAACATAGATGCAAAAATCCTCAACAAAATTCTAGCAATCAGAATCCAACAACACATTAAAAAGATCATACACCATGACCAAATGGGCTTTATCCCAGGGATGCAAGGATTCTTCAATATCCACAAATCAATCAATGTAATTCACCACATTAACAAACTGAAAAATAAAAACCATATGATTATCTCAATAGATGCAGAGAAGGCCTTTGACAAAATTCAACATCCATTTATGATAAAAACTCTCCAGAAAGCAGGAATAGAAGGAACATACCTCAACATAATAAAAGCTATCTATGACAAACCCACAGCAAACATTATCCTCAATGGTGAAAAATTGAAAGCATTTCCGCTAAAGTCAGGAACAAGACAAGGGTGTCCGCTTTCACCGCTACTATTCAACATAGTTCTGGAAGTTTTGGCCACAGCAATTAGAGCAGAAAAAGAAATAAAAGGAATCCAAATTGGAAAAGAAGAAGTAAAACTCTCACTGTTTGCAGATGACATGATCCTCTACATGGAAAACCCTAAAGACTCCACCAGAAAATTACTAGAGCTAATCAATGAATAGAGTAAAGTTGCAGGATATAAAATCAACACACAGAAATCCCTTGCATTCCTATACACGAATAATGAGAAAGTAGAAAAAGAAATTAAGGAAACAATTCCATTCACCATTGCAACAAAAAGAACAAAATACTTAGGAATATATCTACCTAAAGAAACTAAAGACCTATATATAGAAAACTATAAAACACTGATGAAAGAAATCAAAGAGGACACTAATAGATGGAGAAATATACCATGTTCATGGATCGGAAGAATCAATATAGTGAAAATGAGTATACTACCCAAAGCAATTTACAAATTCAATGCAATCCCTATCAAGCTACCAGCAACATTTTTCACAGAACTAGAACAAATAATTTCAAGATTTGTATGGAAATACAAAAAACCTCGAATAGCCAAAGCAATCTTGAGAAAGAAGAATGGAACTGGAGGAATCAACTTGCCTGACTTCAGGCTCTACTACAAAGCCACAGTCATCAAGACAGTATGGTACTGGCACAAAGACAGACATATAGATCAATGGAACAAAATAGAAAGCCCAGAGATAAATCCACACACATATGGACACCTTATCTTTGACAAAGGAGGCAAGAATATACAATGGAGTAAAGACAATCTCTTTAACAAGTGGTGCTGGGAAAACTGGTCAACCACTTGTAAAAGAATGAAACTAGATCACTTTCTAACACCCCACACAAAAATAAACTCAAAATGGATTAAAGATCTAAATGTAAGACCAGAAACTATAAAACTCCTAGAGGAGAACATAGGCAAAACACTCTCAGACATAAATCACAGCAGGATCCTCTATGATCCACCTCCCAGAATTCTGGAAATAAAAGCAAAAATAAACAAATGGGATCTAATTAAAATTAAAAGCTTCTGCACAACAAAGGAAAATATAAGCAAGGTGAAAAGACAGCCTTCTGAATGGGAGAAAATAATAGCAAATGAAGCAACTGACAAACAACTAATCTCAAAAATATACAAACAACTTCTGCAGCTCAATTCCAGAAAAATAAACGACCCAATCAAAAAATGGGCCAAAGAACTAAATAGACATTTCTCCAAAGAAGACATACGGATGGCTAACAAACACATGAAAAGATGCTCAACATCACTCATTATTAGAGAAATGCAAATCAAAACCACAATGAGGTACCACTTCACACCAGTCAGAATGGCTGCGATCCAAAAATCTGCAAGCAATAAATGCTGGAGAGGGTGTGGAGAAAAGGGAACCCTCCTACACTGTTGGTGGGAATGCAAACTAGTACAGCCACTATGGAGAACAGTGTGGAGATTCCTTAAAAAATTGCAAATAGAACTACCTTATGACCCAGCAATCCCACTGCTGGGCATACACACTGAGGAAACCAGAATTGAAAGAGACACATGTACCCCAATGTTCATCGCAGCACTGTTTATAATAGCCAGGACATGGAAACAACCTAGATGTCCATCAGCAGATGAATGGATAAGACAGCAGTGGTACATATACACAATGGAGTATTACTCAGCCGTTAAAAAGAATTCATTTGAATCAGTTCTGATGAGATGGATGAAACTGGAGCCGATTATACAGAGTGAAGTAAGCCAGAAAGAAAAACACCAATACAGTATACTAACACATATATATGGAATTTAGGAAGATGGCAATGACGACCCTGTATGCAAGACAGGGAAAGAGACACAGATGTGTATAATGGACTTTTGGACTCAGAGGGAGAGGGAGAGGGAGAGGGTGGGATGATTTGGGAGAATGACATTCTAACATGTATACTATCATGTAAGAATTGAATCGCCAGTCTATGTCTGATGCAGGATACAGCATGCTTGGGGCTGGTGCATGGGAATGACCCAGAGAGATGTTGTGGGGAGGGAGGTGGGAGGGGGGTTCATGTTTGGGAACGCATGTAAGAGTTAAAGATTTTAAAATTTAAAAAAAAATAAAAAAATAAAATAAAAAAACAAAAAAAACATTAACTGGCATTTCCCAGAACATCAAATAAAGGCACGATGAAAGGAGTGGGTGAGTTTAGGTGTGGCATTCTCTGGTTCTTCTTTAATAAAGGGATAAAGTTGGAGTATCTTAAGAAATAAAGTATATTTAAAAAATAATAAAAAAAATAAAAAAATAAAACCTGGCTTTTAGATACCGATCTTTCTGGTATTGCATAACATCTGGGATGCAACTCACTCTGGCCTGTATGGACACTTAATATACTCTTTAGTTTTTAGAAAATATGCTTCATTCGTTCCTTTTTCCTGCTTACTATGTGTTAAGTTATAGAGAGGCAGTTAGCAATGGAAATCAATAGCCATAGGAGAATGGAGCCCTTTGGAATGAAATTACTGGGATTTAGTTAGAAGGATCTATGATTGCCCTGAGATGTATAGAAAGAATGATACTATCACAAAGCCTGTAAGCAGAGGACCCCAACAACAAAGCAGTCAGCATCAGGCCCTGGTTAAATAAGATACTGGACTAATAGATTATGCAATGTTGGATGTGGCTGACGCTTCAACAGGATGTTGTGGCAACTGTGCAAACCAGGGAGCACCCATATGTCTAAGAGCATTCACAAAAACAACTTAGAACTGTACTGTGCCAGACGAACATGTCTGAGGGCAGCTTCATTGTATCAGGTCTACTTTTCATGACTGTTGAATTCTGCATGACTGATAACCATGAGAGTGATTAGTGGTCAAGTTTAGGTGTGGCAGAAATGTGATAAGATGTGTCTACTGTGGAGAGCTGAAAGGTGAGGAGGAGTCCATACTATTCATTTGAAGAAAGACACTGGAAAGAATTCTCTGGGAAGATGCCTGGCAGGTAATCTGGGGATTCTGGTACTACTCTGGGTTCAGTCTATAGTTACTTGATTATTGCTGGTCTTGTGGGAAGTTTATTGATGAACAATATATCCTTCTCTCACTGATTCTCACATGGGAGAGACTTGGGGAGGCATTGGGCTAATCAGGCAGGAGATAGCTTAAGCTATTTTAATGACTTATTTTTAAAATCTATATAAGTTTGTAGAGAATATAATTTGAGTTAGGTATTAGTATTACTTTAAAGTTTTGTGCAATATTTGTTCTTCTAAGCTGCCTTTTTGTTAGTAAATCATTGTAAAATTAGCATTAATTTGACAGTAATATATTGAGCCATCCAATTTTCTATTAATTTTGTTAGGCCAAATTTGCCACTTCATTCTTTAGTATGCTCTCTTTGGTGACCAAATGTATGCCTACCCACCCACCCCTACCCCCACAATATATTTGTGGGGTGTAATGTATTCTAAAAACCCTTGGAATTGTTTTAGAGTAATAGTAGTTTAAGGAATATGAATATAGAAGAAACCAGGCTAGGATAGGGCTTCCCTCGTGGTTCAGATGGTAAAGAATCTGCCTGCAGTGTGGGATACCTGGGTTTGATCCCTGGGTTGGAAAGATCCCCTGGAGGAGGGCATGGCAACCCACTCAAGTATTCTTGCCTGGAGAGTCCCCATGGACAGAGGAGCCTGGTGGGCTACAGTCCACGGGGTCGTAAAGAGTCAGACATGACTGAATGACTAAGCACAGCACAGGCTAGGATAATCAAAATTTAGAACTAGGGCTGGCCAGGAGAGACTTAGATGCTGAGGAAAGCCAAACAGTGGGGTCTGGCAGATACCATAAATCAATACAGAAATGGGACCAAGTCCAGAAAGGCTAACCTAAACCATGGGGCAGTAGGCAAGGTCCACAGTCTAGGGGGCATCTAACAGTGTGAAAAGTTGGATATGTTAATCCTGAGACAAATGGTATGTGCTGTCTCAAAGCATTTGTGAATCCACAGATTCTGCTGGTGATTGTGTAGTCATAAGTCTAGAGATCAAAGGCAGAGGTACTGAGACCATTAAGTATTTTTCACATCTGATTTCCTACCCTGTGTCTTAGATGAGACCATGTACAACCTAGGTGGCAGTAGTGGTGAAGAACCCACCTGCCAATGCAGGAGACATGAGGCACAAGTTCTATCCTTGGGTCAGAAAGATCCCTTGGAGAAGGCCATGGCAATCCACTCCATTATTCTTGCCTGGAGAATTCCATGGACAGAGGAGTGTGGTGGGCTACATGTAGCCCATGGGGTCGCAGAGTTGGACACAACTGGCATGACTTCGCATGCACTCATAACCCAAAAAAGAATCTGGCTCTCAAATAACTCATCTTCCCTATAAGACAGTTATTCCAACATGGACCTGGGACAACTTTATATGCAGACATAAATTGGCTGCTGCTGCTGCTAAGTCACTTCAGTCGTGTCTGACTCTGTGCGACCCCATAGACGGCAGCCCTCCAGTCTCCCCCGTCCCTGGGATTCTCCAGGCAAGAACACTGGAGTGGGTTGCCATTTCCTTCTTCAACGCATGAAAGTGAAAAGTGAAAGTGAAGTCGCTCAGTCGTGTCTAGTGTTGATGTTTTCCCAGAAATGAAGTTTTACCAAATTTAGGCAATGACATTGAATGAGCTTCTTATAGGCATTCCAGAACATAATTCTTGGAAATTATCCAGTTGTCATGGCATCTTGCCACTGGTTCTGAAGGAATGGCAGGCATTGAAATTTCCTGTATATTTTAGAAGTTTTCTGTGGGAATAGAGATACAAACTTATATATTACAGAATCCAAATGACATATTCAGGTTTTATTTTTCCACTGAATTCAACTGTTTTAATTATTTTACTTAGTTCAATCACTCAGATTTGACTTTATTATTTACTCTGTACAAGTTTTGAAGGAAGAATAGAATCCTAATATTTATTTAGCATTTAAAAGTGCTAAGCATTGTACTGTTTAGCTACATCATTGCCTCAGCAACCTAGGTGAATATGAATTGTTATCTTCACTTTAGAAATAAGGCAACTGAGGCTCAGAGAGATTAAGTCACTTGTCTAAAGTCACACAGCTAGTAAATGGCAGAGCCAAGATTAGAACTCAAGTGTCTCGGTCTCAAAGGTCCATATTTTTTGTCACGAGATGCATCCTTAAGCAGATTTTGTTATAGGTGGACAATTTAAATCCCATGTAATGACAATAAAAGTGTAATACATTTTGTAAGAGAGTACTGTGCATGAAATAGATTCATGATAAATGTTTGTTGCATTAGTGGAAAGCTGAATACTTGAAAATACAGTGGTTTAATAATAATGCTCACATTTGACTTCTTTTGTGTAGAACTATAAGTAAAATAAAACCTTTCTGAATTTTAGTGTAAGATTTCACCTCCTGGATTTTAATTACTGTATTTTTCATTACCCGATGGTGCTTCTGCATTTTCATAACCATAAACTTTCAGGAACTAATACCAGTGTGTATTAGTAATAAGCTTTGCTTTATGAATGAATTAATGAATGTATCGGCCATCTTTTCCCCAAAGGAGATGTTAATGACAGTTCCTGAAACCCAGTGAGGCTGGTGAGTCTTAGACATGTAAAATTTTAAATCTGCTATTTTAATCTGGAGATTGTACATTTTGTTTCACTCTGGGGAGAACCCTAATGTTGCTTTATTGTTATTTTCTTAGTTGTTTCTTTTCAATCTCAAGATTCATGTAATGCATTGGAAAATATGAGATGCTAAATGCCACATTTACAATTGTTTTTGAAAGGTTTAACCTTTATTAAAGTAACTGGGTAAATACAATTCAAAAGGGTTTACTTCTCTTGTAAATTAAATGGTATGTTTGTAGAGTGAAAGGTCAATTTTCCAGCAGAGTCTGATTTTCAAAAACTTCACTTTTTGTCTCTGATAATTCAAGAAAGCTAATTTGTTTTACATATATGATACATCAACTGTAATACCATTTGTCTGATTTCAAGCTTGGTTACTTATGGCACGGGAGCACTTTTTATGATGAACTGTAAATGTTGACCTCTGAAGACAAATGTGAAAGAACTTTGGACTGAAGTATTTGGCTTCCTATGCTCAAAGAGGTAAATTCATCTCCTGAGATTTGTAACTCAATCAGGTTCTACATGTCACTTTGGGTCTATTGAGTCATTTCATATCTTGGAACATAAAATATTATTTTCCCTATTTTCATTAAAGAGAAAATTCACCTTTTCCTTTTCATTATCCCCAAAATTCACTAAAAATTATAACCCACTTTAAAAACTCACACACTTATGCAAGCATATGGAGTGGCAGTCCTCCTTCTGGCTTTGGTTGCAGATACTTGTTTCAACTCTGGAGTCAGTATTAAAATCCTGTTACTTAAAGAAGAAATGCATGGAGGAACTCATGCTTTGAGACTGCTGGCTTTGAGAACAGCCTGCCCAGAGAAGATTTAATTGAGAGATGGAGCCTTAGGCCTGATTCATTCCTAGGGTTTTAAGGGTTTTGGTTGGTTTTACACAAATGAACAGGTAGCCATCTATAAAATGATGAAACTACATGAATAATAATGGCAGAAACTAAATGTTAAGTAAATGCCAAATACAAAGAATAGTAAACTCTCATTCCAACAAGGGTATTTGAACAATTGTTTCTCTTAATATGCTTTATTTTTTTGTCAGTGTAGGAGTTCAGCTTAGTTCAACATGTTAATTAAGTACTTATGTGATCAGGTTTGTGCTCCAGACTGGGAGTTCAGAGCAAACACAGGCTAAGGCACCAATTGTCCCTTCTTCTTCCTTTCTTCTTAATTCAGTTTTCTTGGCTACAGGAGCTTTTTCTTTTCCTCCCTCCCTCCCTTCCTTCCTCCTTCCCTCTCTTCTCCCTTCCTTCCACAAAGTGTGAAAACTTATGTTCTAGAATTTTAGGTTGGAATATTGTTGGCATTTTCCCCCAGTTTTTCACGCTCACAGGCTTACCTTGAGAACAGATAAGTACGTGGCAAGTTTTTATCCATGTCCTATGAATAACTAAAAGTCAGGGGTGTGACAAATCATTTTACCTCTCTGAGCTTATACTAGATTAGCTTCTTATTTTTTACAGTTCTTACCTTGCCTTACTGGCCCAAGATATTTGGCTTAGGCTCCTTGTAATTTAGCCTAATAATATGTAGCAACAGCAATGGATTTAATTTAATTCAACCAATATTGCTTAATTTCACAAAAGCACTCTGCTTTGCCCTATGGGCAATACAGTGAGTAAGAGCCAGTCCTTTCCTTTGGGTTCTTACAGTATTGGTGGGGGAGGGGGAATAATTATACAAGTAATTATAATAAGACAGGATATGAGAAATGCCATAACAGATAAATGAACAAAATGCTATAGTGATTTGAAGGAGAGAGCACATGTAACTGGAAACATCTGAAAAGGTTTCTTGGAGTTTGTGAGATGGGCTTTGGAGAATAGGTGTGATTTAATAAGCAGAAATGCACAGAAGTTCCTCTAAGCAAAAGGGCTAAGAACAGATACTTGAGATGGAAACACACAGGGGCTGTTTGTCTGTAATGTGGGGTTCCTGTAGGGAGTGGTGGGAGGTAAGACTGGAAAGAGAATCTGGATTCATATGAGGAGGGATTTGCACACCACGCTGAGGCATTTGTATTTAATTCTATAGGCTGTGTTGAGATGGCACTAAAGATTAAAAAAATTTGTTTGTTTTATTTGTTTAACAGAGAGTGATATGATTTTGCAGGGAAAATAACCTACTAGTTTGTGCAGACTGGACTGATAGGGCAAAGCCAATATGAAATAACTAATTAAACCCTTTCCTCTGGTTACAGCTGCAATGCAAGATCATTATAGAAACTCAAGAACATAACGAGAAGCAGAAAGAAAAAAGTCACCTGTGATTTCATCACCTAATCATACCCATTATTTACATTTTAGTGTATCTATTGCACTCAGTTTTTCATGGTATTGTCTATCATCTGCATGTTCTGCTTCTTCATATGTCAGGAAAAATTATCCAGGCCATTCAAGTGAATTGAAAACTATATTTAAAAAAGGTAAATTATGTTACTGATTTCTATTTAATATTTACTTATCTGATTTGGCTTCTTGGATCTTCCTTGTGGCATACAGGATCTTTAGTTGCAGCATGTGGGATCTAGCTCCCTGACCAGGGATTCATCCCATGCCCCCTGCATTGGGAGTGCAGAGTCAGCCACTAGACCACCAGGGAAGTCCTTGTGTTACTCTTAAGAACAAACAGTAAGTTAAGTCCTGCTAAGTCTGCTTTAATAAATATAAGAATTACTTGGAATTAGAATGCAAATTATTTGATTACAGTTAGTGCTGCTATGGTATATACTTTTTATAAGTCAATTCAACATGCTACTCTGTCCTATTTCTTCTATAGTTAGGTCACTAATTTTTTTTTTATTTTTAAATGAAAGACAATTGCTTTACAATAGTGTTGGTTTCTGCCGTACATCAACGTGAATCAATGATAGGTCCCCTCCCTCTTGAACTTCCCTCCCACTTCCCACCCTGTCTCACCTCTCTAGGTTGTCACAGAGAATGGGTTAGAGCAAATTCCCACTGGCTATTTTACATATGGTAATATATATGTTTCCATGCTACTCTTTCCATTCATCCCACCCTCTCCTTCTCCACTTGTGTGTCCACAAGTCTGTCCTCTATGTCTGTGTCTCCATTGCTGTCCTGTAAATAGGTTCAGCAGTACTGTCTTTCTAGATTCTAGATACAGGCGTTAACATAAGATATTTATTTTTCTCTTTCTGACTTATTTCACTCTAATAGGCTCAAGGTTCATCTACCTTGCTAGAATTGACTCAAATGCATTCCTTTTTATGGCTGAGTAATAGTCCCTTGTATGCACCACAGCTTCATTATCCATTCATCTGTCAGTGGACATCGAGGCTGCTTCCATGTGCTAGCTATTGTAAATAGTGCTGCAATGGACATTGGGGTACATGTGTCTATTTCAATTATGATTTCCTAGCCTTTGAGTAGGAGAAGGCAATGGCACCCCACTCCAATACTCTTGCCTGGAAAATCCCATGGATGGCAGAGCCTGGTGGGCTGCAGTCCATGAGGTCGCTAAGAATTGGACATGACTGAGTGACTTCACTTTCACTTTTCACTTTAATGCATTGGAGAAGGAAATGGCAACCCACTCCACTGTTCTTGCCTGGAGAATCCCAGGGACAGGGGAGCCTGGTGGGCTGCCGTCTATGGGGTCACACAGAGTCAGACATGACGGAAGTGACTTAGCAGCAGCAGCAGCCTTTGACTGTGTGGATCACAATAAACTGTGGAAAATTCTTCAAGAGATGAGAATACCAGACTATCTGACCTGCCTCTTGAGAAGCCTATATGCAGGTCAGGAAGCAAGAGTTAGAACTGGACGTGGAACAACAGACTGGTTCTAAATAGGAAAAGGAGTATGTAGAGGCTGTATATTGTCACCCTGCTTGTTTAACTTCTATGCAGAGTACATCATGAGAAATGCTGGGCTGCAAGAAGCACAAGCTGGAATCAAGTTTGCCAGGAGAAATATCAATAACCTCAGATATGCAGATGACACCACCCTTATGGCAGAAAGTGAAGAGGAACTAAAAAGCCTCTTGATGAAAGTGAAAGTGGAGAGTGAAAAAGTTGGCTTAAAGCTCAACACTCAGAAAACGAAGATCATGGTATCTGGTCCCATCACTTCATGGGAAATAGATGGGGAAACAGTGGAAACAGTGTCAGACTTTGGGGCTCCAAAATCACTGCAGATGGTGACTGCAGCCATGAAATTAAAAAGACGCTTACTCCTTGGAAGGAAAGTTATGACCAACCTAGACAGCATAGTGAAAAGCAGAGATATTACTTTGCCAACAAAGGTCCATCTAGTCAAGGCTATGGTTTTTCCTGTGGTCATGTATGGATGTGAGAGTTGGACTGTGAAGAAAGCTGAGTGCTGAAGAATTGGTGCTTTTGAACTGTGGTGTTGGAGAAGACTCTTGTGAGTCCCTTGGACTGCAAGGAGATCCAACCAGTCCATCCTAAAGGAGGTCAATCCTGGCTGTTCATTGGAAGGACTGATGTTGAAGCTGAACCTCCAATACTTTGGCCACCTCATGCAAAGAGTTGACTCATTGGAAAAGACCCTGATGCTAGGAGGGATTGGGGGCAGGAGGAGAAGGGGATGACAGAGGATGAGATGGCTGGATGGCATCACTGACTCAATGCACATAAGTTTGGGTAAACTCTGGGAGTTGGTGATGGACAGGGAGGCCTGGCGTGCTGTGATTCACGGGGTTGCAAAGAGTTGGACACGACTGAGTGACTCATTAATAGTTTTTTAAGGAATCTCCATACTGTTCTCCATAGTGACTATATCAATTTACATTCCCACCAACAGTGCAGGAGGGTTCCCTTTTCTGTACACCCTCCCCAGAATTTATTGTTTGTAGATTTTTTTGATGATGGCCATTATGACTGGTGTGAAGTGATATCTCATTGTAGTTTTGATTTGCATTTCTCTAAAAATGAGCAATATTGGGCATCTTTTCATGTGTTTATTAGCCATTTGTGTGTCTTTGGAGAAATGTCTGTTTAGGTCTTCTGCCCACTTTTTGATTGGGTTTTTTGTTTTTCTGGAATTGAGTTGCATGAGCTGCTTGGATAATTTTGAAATTAATCCTTTGCCAGTTGTTTCATTTGCTATTATTTTCTCCCATTCTGAGGGTTGTCTTTTCACTGTGTTTATAGTTTCCTTAGCTATGCAGAAGCTTTTACATTTAATTAAGTCCCACTTGTTTATTTTTGTTTTTATATCCATTATTCTAGAAGGTGGGTCATAGAGGATATTGCTGTGATTTAAGTCATAGGGTGTTCTGCCTATGTTTTCCTGTAACAGTTTTATTGTTTCTGGTCTTACATTTAGGTCTTTAATCCATTTTGAGTTTATCTTTGTGTATGATGTTAGGCAGTGTTCTAATTTCATTCTTTTACACATAGCTGTCCAGTTTTCCCAGCACCACCTATTGAGGCTATCTTTTCTCCATTTTATATTCTTGCCTGCTTTGTCAAAGATAAGGTGCCCATAGGTGTGTGGGTTCATCTCTGGGCCTTCTATCTTGTTCTATTGGACTATATGTCTGTATTTTGTGCCAGTACCATACTGTCTTGATGACTGTAGCTTTGTAGTATAATCTGAAGTCATGAAGGTTGATTCTTCAACTTCCATTCTTCTTTCTCAAGATTGCTCTGACTATTCAGGATTTGTGTTTCATATAAATTGTGAAATTATTCTAGTTCTGTGAAAAATGCCATTGTTAATTTGATAGGGACTGTACTGAATCTGTAGATTGCATTTGGTAGTATAGTAATTTTCACAATATTGGTTCTTCCAACCCAGGAACATGGAATATCTTTCCATCTGTTTATGTCGTCTTCGGTTTCTTTCATCAGTGTCTTATAGTTTTCTGTATACAACTCTTTTGTCTCCTTATGCCCATTTTTGAAGAGTATCAAAAATTGGTGCTAAATTTTGTTGAAAGCTTTTTCTGATCTATTAAGATTATTGTATGCTTTTTATCTTTCAATTGGTTACTATGGTGTATTACACTGATTCACTTGCATTCACTGAAAAATCTTTGTATCCAGGGATAAACCTGACTGGATTATGGTGTATAATCCTTTTAATGTGTTGGATTCTGTTTGCTAGAATTTTGTTGAGGAATTTTGCATCTATAATATTTTAAAAATATTAGTATAATATCAATATATGATTTTATTTCTCTCCAGCTTTTCTAGAATTCTAAGTTAGTTTATTCCAAATCAGTGATGATTTTTCAGTGTTCAGTTCAGTTCAGTCACTCAGTCATGTATGATTCTTTGCGACCCCATCAAGTGCAGCACTCTAGGCTTTCCTGTCCATCACCAACTCCTGGAGCTTGTTTAAACTCATGTCCATCTAGTTGGTGATGCCATCCAATCAACTCATCCTTTGTCATACCCTTCTCCTTCTGCCTTCAATCTTTCCCAGCATCAGGGTCTTTTCCAATGTGTCAGTTCTTCCCATCAGGTGGCCAAAGTATTGGAGTTTCAACTCTAGCATCAGTCCTTCCAATGAATAATCAGGACTGATTTCCTTTAAGGTTGATTGGTTGCATCTCCTTGCAGTCCATTGTACTCTCAAGAGTCTTCTTCAATACCACAGTTCAAAAGCATCAATTCTTCGGCACTCAGCTTTCTTTATGGTCAAAATCTCACATCCATACATGTCTAATGTAAAAGCTATAGCTTTAACTCGATGGACCTTTGACAGCAAGGTAATGTCTCTGCTTTTTAACATGCTGTCTAGGTTGGTCATAGCTTTTCTTCCAAGAAGCAAGTGTCTTTAAATTTCATGGCTGCAGTCACCATCTGCAGTGATTTTGGAGCCCAAGAAAATAAAGTCTGTCACTATTTCCATTGTTTCCCATCTATTTGCCATAAAGTAATGGGACCAGATGCCATGATCTTAGTTTTTTGAATGCTGAGTTTTAAGACAGTTTTTTAACTCTCCTCTTTCACTTTCATCAAGAGACTCTTCAGTTCCTCTTTGCTTTCTGTCCTAGGGGTAGTGTCATCTGTGTATCTGAGGTTATTGATATTTCTCCTGGAAATCTTGATTCCAACTTGTACTTCATCCAGCCTGGCATTTTGCATGATTACTCTGCATATAAGTTAAACAAGCAGGGTGACAATATACAGCCTTGACGTACTCCTTTCCCAATTTGGAACCAGTTCATTGTTCCATTTCTGGTTTTAACTGTTGCTTCTTGACCTGCATACAGATTTCTCAAGAGACAGGTAAGGTGTTCTGGTATTCCTATCTCTTGAAGAATTTTCCACAGTTTGTTGTGATCCACACAGTCAAAGGCTTTAGCATAGTCAATAAAACAGAATTAGATGTTTTTTATCACATTATCACCAAGCAAAAGTAGATGTTTTTATCACAGTAGATGGACTTTCAATTAGTGTGATTTTCAACATTAGCAAGTTTATTTGGGAAGAGTTTTCATCACGTTTTATTTATTTATTTATTGTTTAGTTGTCACTGAATTGATATTTTTCTGGTTGTTTTCCCTCTATTGTTAATGCTTCAATTATTTGGAGGGACTACTGAATGTTAAAACCCTAGACACAATGACACAATTAAAAAAATGTTTGGTAGGAAAATGTAGCTGTTAAAGATCCCAGAGCTTTTAGCATTATAGATATTTTGTTCTTTTTCCAAGGAGATTTGTTTTCTGATATTTTATTATTTGATCAAAGGGTTACAAAAATTACTTTACCATCCCTGTTTTGGTCCTTAATCCCTTAAACTTATTTTTAGTGGCTTCCTTCTTACAGGTCATGACAGTGTCTCAGTTGTATCAGTTAGTGCCTTATCTGTCATGGACTTTCAATTAATGTGATATTTCAGTGCTGCTTTCTCAGTTTAGCTTGTCGGCAGCCTTCCCCAGACCCCCATCTGCTTTATAGCCCTGTATTTCATAACCACAATGTAGCTCCACCAGGCTCTTGTGGATGATACTATAAACTGTGTTGTAATGGCTCATAGAATTAGATAGAGGCTATTATACATCTAGCCTGGAGTGCTAATGTCTAAAATTAGGCATGGATTTTGTAAACTGTAATGAAATGGAAAGAAATGACTTTCAGATGTATTTCTGTTCTGTGTTATGTGATCATAATCCTAATGTATTAGGGAACCTTGTTTGTCTCCCACCTCATGATTAAATGCTGTTCTCTTCCTTAACTAGACTATTGAGTTTTGTGTGTAGATCTCAGTGTCCCTTAAGTATTATTAATGCCATAAAGTTGGGATGTTCTAATTACCAATGTTTCTGCCTCCTTAAATTGTTTGCCCTTTCTGGGTTGTCTCTGTGGCTTTAGTACATTAGTGACTGACCCAATATCAGACCTATGGCCTTTACCCCCTCATATAGTGTGTTTTTGTTTAAAGAGGAGGTAAGAATACATTTAGAATATTTCCCTTAAATGACAGGGTTGAGATAATGGAGTCATTTCCGTTCAAAAGATCTCTGAAATGGAAGTGTCTGTAAATTTGTTATGCAGGATTACCCTTTATACAGGATTTAAAGAAAGTACAACTTGTCCAAACATAGAAATGTATGAACATAGAAAGCATATAAATTAATGATTGATTACTATTCTGTAAGAGGAATTATCACTTTGCAAAGGGACTTACCACTAGGTTCTTAAAATGGGGAGTACCTCTTAGGACATGTAGGTTTTTATTGACAGAGTATTGCCTATGTATCAACTACTGTGGATACAAGCTAAGAGAAAGTTAGTGTATGAATTATTGCCTGTGGAAGATCAACCTGCATGAGTTATCTTGTTTCTGAACTTGGAGTATAAACCATTGGTAAAACAGCAAGTCATTACATTTCTATTTCTTGAGTACTTACTATGTTCCAGGCACTTATGCATGTTATCTCATCTAAATATCACATCAGCTCTATGAGTTGTAAACCAGCTTTACAAACAGACCAAAGCTCGCTCAGTTTTGTACAGCAAATAAATG
The DNA here is from genome assembly GCF_001704415.2 of Capra hircus. Classification (NCBI taxonomy): domain Eukaryota; kingdom Metazoa; phylum Chordata; class Mammalia; order Artiodactyla; family Bovidae; genus Capra; species Capra hircus. The sequence goes on along the minus strand of NW_017189517.1, from coordinate 15,917,648 downwards.
GTGAAAGTGAAGTGAAGTCACTCAGTCGTGTCCGACTCTGTGCAACCCCATGAACTGCAGCCTACCAGGCTCCTGTGTCCATGGGATTTTCCAGGCAAGAGTACTGGAGTACATTGCCATAACTGATTCAAATTTGTTTCTGTCTTCAAGGATTGTACTCTATACATTATAAGCTAATGGAATTGATTTAGAAAATGTCCATGTATGTGTGTTTTTTCCAGATTCACAACTAACATTTATATGGTAAAGGACATACTCATGGACAGATCTAGTTTGAAATCCTTGAATGTCATCCAATAAATAGTCTAAAATTCTTTCCCTTGCTGTTCATTCAGTACAGACTACAAGAACTTCCTTTAATAGGAAGGTGCATCTGCTTTGACAGTGATCTTAAAAAAGGAAAAGTCCAAAGGCAAACAGAGAAGGTTTCTGAACTTGTCTCTGATTGGGCAATCTAGATTGGTGTTCCTTTCCATTAGGGTGACAGATGGTATCATTTATAGCTCAGGTATGAGGTTTCTTTTTTCTTCTTCCAATTTTATTGAGATATATTTGACATATAGCACTGTGTAAGGTTAAGGCATATAGCATACTGATTTGATTTACATATATCACAAAATGATTATCACAATAAATTTAGTTAATATACAACATCTTGTTCAGTTCAGTTCAGTTCGGTTGCTCAGTCGTGTCCGACTCTGCGACCCCATGAATCACAGCACGCCAGGCCTCCCTGTCCATCACCATCTCCTGGAGTTCACTCAAATTCACGTCCATCGAGTCGGTGATGCCATCTCATCCTTTGTCATCCCCATTTCCTCCTGCCCCCAATCCCTCCCAGCATCAGAGTCTTTTCCAGTGAGTCAACTCTTTGCATGAGGTGGCCAAAGTACTGGAGTTTCATCTTTAGCATCATTCCTTCCAAAGAACACCCAGGGCTGATCTGCTTTAGAATGGACTGGTTGGATCTCCTTGCAGTCCAAGGGATTCTCAAGAGTCTTCTCCAACCCCACAGTTCAAAAGCATCAATTTTTTGGTGCTCAGCTTTCTTCACAGTCCAACTCTCACATCCATACATGACCACTGGAGAAACCATAGCCTTGACTAGATGGACCTTTATTGGCAAAGTAATGTCTCTGCTTTTCAATATGCTATCTAGGTAGGTCATAACTTTTCTTCCAAGGAGTAAATGTCTTTTAATTTCATGGCTGCAATCACCATCTGCAGTGATTTTGGAGCCCCCCAAAATAAAGTCTGACACTGTTTCCACTGTTTCCCCATCTATTTCCCATGAAGTGACAGGACCAGATGCCATGATCTTCGTTTTCTGAATGTTGAGCTTTAAGCCAACTTTTTCACTCTCCTCTTTCACTTTCATCAAGAGGCTTTTTAGTTCCTCTTCACTTTCTGCCATAATTGTGGTGTCATCTGCATATCTGAGGTTATTGATATTTCTCCCGGCAATCTTGATTCCAGCTTGTGCTTCTTCCAGCCCAGCATTTCTCATGATGTACTCTGCATATAAGTTAAATAAGCAGGGTGACAAAATACAGCCTTGACGTACTCCTTTTCCTATTTGGAACCAGTCTATTGTTCCATGTCCAGTTCTAACTTGCTTCCTGACCAAGGATTAGCAAGGAGAGATAAGAAAGCCTTCCTCAGCAATCAATGCAAAGAAAGAGAGGAAAACAACAGAATGGGTAAGACTAGAAATCTCTTTAAGAAAATTAGAGATACCAAGGGAACATTTCATGCAAAGATGGACTCGATAAAGGACAGAAATGGTATGGACCTAACAGAAGCAGAAGATATTACGAAGAGGTGGCAAGAATACACAGAAGAACTGTACAAAAAAGATCTTCACGACTGAGATAATCACGATGGTATGATCCCTCACCTAGAGCCAGACATCCTGGAATGTGAAGTCAAGTGGGCCTTAGAAAGCATCACTACAAACAAAGCTAGTGGAGGTTATGGCATTTCAGTTGAGCTATTTCAAATCCTCAAAGATGATGCTGTGAAAGTGCTGCACTCAATATGCCAGCAAATATGGAAAATGCAGCAGTGTTTCCACAGGACTGGAAAAGTTCAGTTTTCATTCCAATCCTAAAGAAAGGCAATGCCAAAGAATGCTGAAACTACCGCACAATTGCACTCATCTCACATGCTAGTAAAGTAATACTCAAAATCCTCCAAGCCAGGCTTCAGCAATATGTGAACCGTGAACTTCCAGATGTTCAAGCTGGTTTTAGAAAAGGCAGAGGAACCAGAGATCAAATTGCCAACATCTGCTCGATTATGGAAAAAGCAAAAGAGTTCCAGAGAAACATCTATTTCTGCTTCATTGACTATGCCAAAGCCTTTGACTGTGTGGATCACAGTAAACTGTGGAAAATTCTGAAAGAGATGGGCATACCAGACCGCCCGACGTGCTTCTTGAGGAACATCTTGTTAGGCAGTTAGAATAGGGAAAAGGAGTTCAAAATGGCAGTTAAAGAAGGTGGCAACTAGGAGAACCACCTGGAGGCCAAACAAAGCAAAGAAAAAGCCCATGAAAAGGGAAACCGTGGGCTGGAGTGAAGGCCTCTGGTGGGAAAATATGCTCAACATGTCCCCTTCCCTAATTTGCCTTGAGCATGCACCCTATTTGCATTCCTTTGTCTAATTCGTCTTGGGTACAAGCCCTATTTTGCATGGGGTAGAATCAATCAGGCTCTGGGGACCACCTAGGGGAGGGAGCAAAGGATATAAAAGGGAAACCTAAAATGGGGTGGGACCCCTCCTACCGGGTGTTGGTCTGCTCTCATGTCTTGAGAGTGTACCGTTTGCTGCTTGCTTAATAAATCCTGCCTGCTTAAGCTGTCTTGGGCTGTCATTTCAATTCTTTGCTACAAGAAAAAAGAATCAAGGGAGAAAAACCAACTCAACAGTCTCATTCAGGTACAAAATTAAAGAAATAGAAAAACAATTTTTTTTCTTGTGATGAGAATTCTTAGGATTTCTTCTCTTAGCTTTCAGGAACTTTTATATATATAACATACAGCTGTGTTAATTATATTTATCATGTTGTACATCATATCCCTAGTACTTATTTATCTCATAACTATATATTTGTATCTTTTGACCACCTTCATCCAATTTCTACTCCCCCCAACTTCTGGTAACCACAAATCTGATCTCCTTTTCTGTGAGTTTGGTTTTTTGTTTTTAAAATATAATTGACCTACAATAGTTCTTGTTACACAATATAGTGATTTGCTATTTCTGTACATTTCAAACTGATCACCATGATAAGTCTAGTTACAACGTCACCATACAAAGGTATTATATAGTTATTGACTATATTTCCCATACTGTACATTTCATTCCTTTAACTCATTTATTTTGCAACTGGGAGTTTGCAACTGGATATTACCTCTTAATATCTGTCACCTATTCCTTGCTGGTTTTGAGGTTTTCTGACAAGCCTAATTAAGGTGCATTTATTAAGACAGTGTGGTATGGTAAAAGGAAATGGGCATTGTTGTTAAGCAAAACTAGGTTCTAATTCTTTTACCAGTCATTGGCTGTGAAACCTTGGTGAAATCACTTAACCACTCTGGGCCTTAATTTCCTCATCTGTTCATCATTTTCTATTAAAAAAAAAAGTCAAATTTCCATAGATGGAATCACTTCCCCTCTACTTTCACTTCCAATCATATAGTCTCAGCCAATTATACCTCTAATCACATGGATGGGTTCTTGGATAGATACATAATCAGATTAATGATAATCATAGCTTAGAAGAGAAACTGTTTTCCACTGGATGTGAAGCCGAGGTTTTAGGAGTCTGGAGCAGCTGCAGCCATTTTATGGGTAAGGAGAGATTGTCTCAGAATAAACTAGACTGAAATCAAGAGTCTCAGAGAATCAGGTCCTGGTGACATCATTTGAGTCCCTGCACCAAGCTTTGTCTGAAGTTAGCAAGGTTCACCCTTGAGCAGGTAGAATCTTAGTTTCCACAGCAGAGTTTGATTTGGGGCCCCCTAGAGTGGAAGCGTGGAGTCTTAATCACTGGATCGCCAGGAAGTCCCAAATTCTCTTTTTTAAAAAGGCAAGTTTGAGTTAACTTTTCAGTCCATTGAAATAAAGATAGTCCTAATTGTTATATAACCTCTTAAAGCTGTGACTGTAACAATTAAGTTAAATACTGTTTGAAAAAATGCTTAGTACAGAACCTAAGTCTTAAGAGTCTATGAAGGTTATCCTTTCTCTCCCTTCAATAGTATCCCTAGGAGCCTGCTGTTTAATCTGTGATTTCATTTGTGTCTCTGTGTGACTTAGCAGACCTTTGCACAGGAAGAGTTCAGGGTCATTCAGCAGTTATCAGCTGAGCTCTACCACATTCTCTCCCTAATCTTTGTACCTAGGCTGTAGACCATTTCAGTGAATCGTCATCAGTGTCCAAGTACTGAAGAGGACCTTTACTTCTCTTTATACAGAAGTTGTATAAACAGAGGTCCATTTCAGGTCCTGGCCATTGGTGAAATGATTGATGGCTTATATGTACCAGGATCAGGGAGATGTGTAGCTCAGAGCCTGATCACTGCTAGTGAGCTTTTATAGTCAGACTTGGGTAATTCTATTCTTTATTCATTTTTAATCTTCAATGTTTTTGTGTCAAATGTTACTATTTTTGGTAAGTGAAAGAAAGTGAAGTTGCTCAGTTGTGTCCGACTCTTTGCAACCCCATGGACTGTAGCCTACCAGGTTCCTAAGTCCATGGAATTTTCTAGGCAAGAATACTGGAGTGCGTTGCCATTTCCTTCTCCAGGGGATCTTCCCAACCCAGGGATTGAACCCCAGGTCTCCCACATCGCAGGCAGACTCTTTACAGTCTGAGCCACAAGGGAAGCCCCATAAGTTAATTGGACTGGTATGATCAGTAGAAGCAGATCATGCCACTTCCTTACTTAGACCCCTTTAGTTTCCTATTACTTTTGGAATAAAATTCAAGCATCTTACTCTTACATATACAGCCCTTTCCTAAACTGACTTCTGTTTACTTCTCAAGCTGTATGAAAGTAAGTGAAGTCGCTCAGTCATGTCTGACTCTTTGTGACCCCATGGACTGTAGCCCACCAGGCTCCTCCATCCATGGGATTCTCCAGGCAAGAACACTGGAGTGGGGTGCCATGTGCTTTTCCAAAATAAACTACATGCTTTAGCCAGGCCAAATCACTAACAATTCTTTGAGCATCTCTGGCTTTCACATGAGCTATTTCTGCTGCCTGAAATGAACTTTTCTCACCTTTCTCATCGTGTTAATGCTCCTGTGCCATTTAAAACAACTCAAACTACACTGTCTCTGTGCAAGTCTTTTTTATTTTTTCTTTTAGGACTTCAAATTTTGTTCTCTCTTCATCTTTCTTTAAGCCACTGAAGGTGAGTGGCATGAAGGAGGAAGGGAATTAACACAAGCGCTAGTGTCTACCATGTGACAGGGACCATGTTCAATATTTTATAATAGTTATATTATCTTATATAATCTTTATAGAAAATCTCCTAAACTTATTGATAAATTTTAATACACATATTTATTTAATTTGTCGTAAAAGTAGGCATGAGGTTTCTGTATCAAGGGAGGACTATTGTTATTACATACAGTGATAACCACATTGATTCTTCATGCCCCATTCTCCCCCTTCAGGTAAAGCAATGAGAACCAGATGGTTATATTCTGTGCAAGTCTTAATAGCACACTTTCTCTCCATCTGGTTTAAATGCACCCTGCACTTATCCCTATCAGCCTGTAGCACCATCACGTCTGACTTATTTCTCTGTCTCCTTCTCTAGAACATGAATTCCTTTGAGGACAGGGACCACATCTTATTCATTTGTGTTCCTAGCACCTAGTATAGTACCCAGAACAGAGTAGGTATTTAAAATATGTTTAATGCTGTAGCATCATTTAATTTTTAGTAAATAGCAGAATTCTAATAATTGTGCTTCAAGCCCTCATGGATAGAAGTGCTGTTTTGTGTGAAGATAAAAGTGAGAGACTATCATATAGTAAGAAAAAGAGGATATTTTAGATGAAGTCAAAAAATATCTGAGTTGAGATCTTGATTTGTTTAAAAAGGATATAGCAATTTCAAGACAGAGTGGTATCAGTACAGAGATAGTCAGATTGATCAAAGAGAATAATAAGCGAAGAAAGCAGTTCAACATTATGTAAGAATTTGGTATTGCTTAAAGCTTGCAGTAAGAATTCTTACTCAGCAAATGGACAGTTCACTAATGACTTCGGAAAAAGTTTCATAATACACACCAAGGAGTTGCAGATGGATTAAATATCTAAATGTAAACATTGAATAGTGACATTTTAAAGACAGCATAGCCTGAGTTCAGACTCTGACTCCATCAGATACTATCTCTGTGACCTTGTCCAAGTCACCTTATCTCTTCATGGCTTAGGTTTCTCATCTATAACATGGGTATAATAAAAGTATTACTTGGTAGGGTTATTTGTGAGGGTGACATGAATTAATGCATGTGAAGCAATTAGAGGAGTGTCTGGCACATTGTAAGTACCATATGCTGCTGCTGCTATTGCTGCTAAGTCGCTTCAGTCATGTCCGACTCCGTGTGACCCTATAGACGGCAGCCAGCCCACCAGGTTCCCCTGTCCCTGGGATTCTCCAGGCAAGAACACTGGAGTGGGTTGCCATTTCCTTCTCATGAAAGTGAAGTCGCTCAGTTGTGTCCGACTCTTAGCGACCCCATGGACTGCAGCCTACCAGGCTCCTCCATCCATGGGATTTTCCAGGCAGGAGTACTGGAGTGGGGTGCCATTGCCTTCTCCAAAGTACCATATAAATGCTGTATATTGTTTTGCTAGAAAAAAGCACAGGCAAATCATTATAGCATCTTGAGGTGAGGAAATGTTGTCAAGGGATAATAAATAGCAAAGGCACACTTGAAGCAGGATAGATTAATATATTTGATCACATGGAAGGTAACTCTCCTTCAGTACCTGCTTCAGCTTCACTCATTCTCAGGGTTTAGCTTATACATTCTTCCCTCAGAGGGACTTTCCTTGATATTCCCATTTAATTCTTGTGTCATCCCCCAATTTTCTTTCTCGTAGCTCCCTATTTATTGCCTTCAAAGTATTCATCACAATAAATCTTTATATATGTATGTTTATTTATATGTTTAATGCCTCCCTAGACACTTGGCAAACCAAGTTCCATGAGATAAGGAACCATATGTATTTTTAAAATTTTTATCAAAAAATATTTGCTTTACAATATTGTGCTGGTTTTTTGGTCAAATAACACCATGAATCAGCCATAGGTATATATATGTCCCCTCCCTCTGGAACCTCCCTTCCATCTCCCATCCCATCCCACCCCTCTAGGTTGTCACACAGCACTGGGTTGAGCTCCTTGTGTCACACAGCAAATTCTCACTGGCTCTCTGTTATACATATATGGTAATATATATGTTCCCATGCTAACCATATTTGTTTTTTAACCATCTTTTTAAAAGCCAATATCAGGCAGAGTTTCTGTTACATAATAAACACTTTAAACATTTGGCTGAAGTATTGAATTTAACACAGTCAAATCCTATTGATGAGTATGCTCAAGGTTATGTGCCAGAGGTGTCTGATTGATCACGCATTTTGCTAGAGAGTTTCTTTCTGGGAGACAGTATAATGTAGGGGTGAAGAGTGTAGACAACAGAGCCAGGTATCTTGAATTCAAAGATGGATTTTGCCCTTTAATAGCTGTATAAACTTTAGGCAAATGACTTCATTCACCCTCAGTTTTCTCTTCTATAAATTGAGACTAATATTAATGATTTTTATTCAAGTCTAGGGATAAACAGAGGAAGGGAAGGAAAACTGTGTCAGACCTAATGCCTCTTCAACTGAGATAATATGCAAGAGCTTATTTTCTTTTTTTAAGTTTATTTTTTAATTGAAGGATAATTGCTTTATAGAATTGTATTGGTTTCTGCCAAACAGCAACATGAATCTGCCAGAGGTATATATATGTCCTCTCCCTCTTGAACCTCCCTCCCACCTCCCTCCCCATCCCACTTCTCTAGTTTGTTACAGAGCCCCAGTTTGAGCTTCCTGAGTCATACAAAAAGTCCCATTCAGTTCAGTTCAGTTCAGGTCAGTCGCTCAGTCATGTCCGACTCTTTGCGACCCCGTGAATCGCAGCACGCCAGGCCTCCCTGTCCATCACCAACTCCCGGAGTTCACTCAGACTCGCATCCATCGGGTCCGTGATGCCCTCCAGCCATCTCATCCTCGGTCGTCCCCTTCCCCTCCTGCCCCCAATCCCTCCCAGCATCAGAGTCTTTTCCAATAAGTCAACTCTTCGCATGAGGTGGCCAAAGTACTGGAGTTTCATTGGCTATTTTTGATATGGTAATGTATGTTTCCATGCTATTCTCTCCATTCATCCCACCCTCTCCTTCCTCTCCCCTCCTTTTTACTTTTTAAAGTTTTAGTTGGTTGTTTTTGGCTGTGCTGGGTCTTCGTTGCTGCACAGGCTTTTCTCTAGTTGTGGCGAGCAGGGGCTACTCTTTAGTTGCTGTTTGCAGATTTCTCACTGTGGTGGCTTCTCTTGATATGGAGCAATGGGCTCTAGGGTGTGTGGGCTTAGTAGCTGAGGCTCCTGGGTTCGAGAGCACAGGCTCAGTAGCTGTGGTGCATGAGCTTAGTAGCTCCAAGGCATGTGGAATCTTCTGCACCAGGGATCCAACCATGTCTCTTGCATTGATCGGCAGACTCTTTACAGCTGAGCTACCAGGGAAGCCCAACATATTTTCTTTCTAACCTACGTCCTGGGTTTCTGCTTGTTTTACTCTGAGTGGTATTACATTGAAGATTAAGTGAATGGTTTGGATCTAATCAAACACCTCATTGATCCTCTTTTAAAAAGAAATTGGTTAATTTTTCCTCTTAAATTTTTTCAGACAAATAGTATAATCATACTGTTACAAGTTCCAAAAACAATTTTATTGAAAATTTCAGTTGGAGTTTTCTTCAGCTTATAAACTTAATCTGAGAATGAATTGACATCTATATACTGTCGAGTCTTCCCATTCAGGAATATGGGCTTCCGTGATGGCTCAGTGGTATAGTATCTGCCTGCCAATGCAGGAGATGGGAGTTCAATCCCTGGGCTGGGAAGGTCCCTTGAAGAAGGAAATGGCAACCCACTCCACTGTTCTTACTTGGATACTCCCATGGACAGAGGAGCCTAGCAGGCTACAGTCCACGAGGTTGCACAGAGTTGGACACAACTCAGCACACATGCACAATGCCCAACTCAGGATTCAGGAACATGGTATGGGTCTCCATTTAATAAAGCTTTTTAAGTTCCTTAACAATTTTTAAAAGTTTATTTTAAACATTTGTTCTGAAAATTTTATAGTTTATTGCTATTGTTGATCACATCTTCTTAATAGTGTCTAACTGGTCATTTTGTGTTTGTATATAAGGACAATGCAGATTTTTAAGTAATCATTATAACTTGCCATCTTTTTATTAGTTCTAATAAAATTTCAGTTGATTTTATAGGTAAGCAGTAATCTCTATAGTAATTAAAACTTTTATTTCTTATTTTCCAATAGTTTTCTCTATCTTATTGCAATATCTAGAATTTCTGGAAAGAACACTAAGTGATAGTAGTAATATTGTTTGTATTGCCTTCATCGTTTTTGTTATCATAATACCCCTAGAGAGTTTTATAGTCAAGTATTTTTTTATTTAAATTTATTTATTTTAATTGGAGGTTAATTACTTTACAATATTGTATTGCTTTTTGCCATACATCAACATGAATCCGCCATGTTAAGATAATACATTCATAGTCCTTATTTACTAAGAGTTGCTTTTATTTAAATGAATGAATGTTGAATTTCTATCTATTTTTTTTACCTGTGTTAGTGAGAGTGTTATTTGTTCAGTCATGGCTGACTTTTTGTGACCCCAAGGACTGTAGCTGCCAAGCTCTTCTGTCCATGGGATTTTCCAGGCAAGAATACTGGAATGGGTTGCCATTCCCTTCTCCAGGGGATTTTCCTGATCCAATGATCAAACCTGGGTCTCTGCATTGCGGGCAGATTCTTTACCATCTGAGCCCTTCCCACTAGGGAAGCCTTTTTTGATCTATAGGTAGGATAAAATACATTTTTATCACTCTTCAGTAAAAGGGTACATTATTGATATGAAGTATGTAGATTTAAATTGTTGATGAATTATTGGGAAAAGGCAAACTTGGTAATAATTGCAACTCTTTTGTAATATTCTTTTAAATTCAAATAGTACCTCTTAGTTTTGCAGTTATTTTATTTATTTAATGTTTTTTAAATATTTATTTGTTTTTGACTGCTTGTACCCTACCTGTGGCATGAAGGATCTTCTCTCTTGTGGTGGTGTGTAGATTTTGTTGCCTGGTGGCATGTGGGATCTTATTCCCCTGACCAGGGATCTATCCTGAGTCCCTTGCATTGGGAGGCAGATTCTTAACCACTGGACCACCAGGAAGTCTCTAGTTATGCATTTATAATGATACATGAGTTTGGTCTATCACTTTTCTTGTCTTGTGCTTTCATTTGACAGTCATTTGTTGAGTGTTTATTTTATTTTAGACACAGTGCTAGGCATGGCATGCTTTTGTTTTTTCAAACTTTTCAAGCCACAGACATCTCATATATGTTAAGAGTATATGAAACTGCCGCATAGTGTTGGGATTATTTTAAGTTTATAAAGTGAGTTAGAACCTTTTATAGCCCTTGTCAATGATCTGTAGTAATTTAAATAACATAGGAATTTATCTACACTTTCAGTTCAGTTCAGTCACTCAGTCGTGTCCGACTCTTTGCGACCCCATGAACCACAGCATGCCAGGGCTCCCTGTCCATCACCAACTCCCGGAGTCCACCCAAACCCTTGTCCATTGAGTCAGTGATGCCATCCAACCATCTCATTTTCTGTCGTCCCCTTTCCTCCTGCCCTCAATCTTTCCCAGCATCAGGGTCTTTTCAAATGAGTCAGTTCTTCGCATAAGGTGGCCAAAGTATTGGAGTTTCAGCTTCAACATAATTCCTTCCAATGAACACCCAGGACTGATCTCCTTTAGGATGGACTGGTTGGACCTCCTTGCAGTCCAAGGGACTCTCAAGAGTCTTCTCCAACACCACAGTTCAAAAGCATCAATTCTTTGGCACTCAGCTTTCTTTATAGTCCAACTCTTACATCCATACATGACTACTGGAAAAACCGTAGACTTGACTAGACAGACCTTTGTTGACAAAGTAATGTCTCTCCTTTTTAATATGCCATCTAGGTTGGTTATAACTTTCCTTCCAAGGAGTAAGCGTCTTTTAATTTCATGGCTGCAATCACCATCTGCAATGATTTTGGAGTCCCCAAAAATAAAGTAAGCCACTGTTTCCACTGTTTCTCCATCTATTTGCCATGAAGTGATGGGACCAGATGCCATGATCTTAGTTTTCTGAATGTTGGGCTTTAAGCCAACTTTTTCACTCTCCTCTTTCACTTTCATCAAGAGGCTCTTTAGTTCTTCTTCACTTTCTGCCATAAGGGTGGTATCATCTGCAGTTCAGATGTGTGAAATAACATACCCATAAAATCACTAAGCGTTTTTTCTTTTATGTAAAGTTAAACATTTTAAGTAAATGTTTAACTTTTACCTAATTTTTTCTCTTTTTGCTGTAATTAATTTTGAAAGTTATTCTTATGTAAAAATTTGGTGGGAGACATTTTACTTAAAAATGAGCTATATTTTGAGGATTATTTTGATAATGCTAATCTTACTATATGGAAGGAAACATTAGGAGCAGGGAAGAACTCTCCTCTTTCTAGTTCCTTTTCTAGTTCCTTTTATTTTCTTTCTTTTAAGAGTTTTGTTTACATTTTCTATATTCCCACAACAAGGTTTTAAAATAAGGAAAATGAAAAGACTTTTTAAAAATTTAAATACTGACTCAAAATAATGTTGAAGAAATCAAGTATTTCATTCCTTGAACCAGATGATAAACTTTTAGAGTACTGGATAACAAGATAACTTTAAATACAGCAACAATTAGATTCATCTGAGAGAGAAAAAAATGAATGCAGTAGAAGATCCTGTGAAGATTATGCCATACATTCTGATTTAATAAATAGAAACCCTGAACATTTGACACTTATAATGATTTTTCAAGGGAGAAAAGGGCCAAATAACGCCTTTGAGGAAAGTAGTAACTCAGGAGAAAACATGTCATTTTCAACCTGAGCTAGAAAGACTGTCATGGCAAAATCACCTTTTCGAAGTCCTTAAAAGGCCAACAAGACTAAACAATATGTGAAGACTGGGTTGGTGTGTTTTGTTACTGATAATCATCCTATACAGTGAAGCATTCAACTTGAATGATGACATATTGATCATTGAGCAAAGGAAGAGGATCAAACAACTTGGGGAATTGTAATGTACTTGCATATATTTTTCATGTATGCTATATATCCACCCAAGCTTATGAATCAAGTCGTATTATGATTATTTCTTTAAAATGAGAAAATAAAATTTCAAAAAGTCAAGTAATTTGATCAAGATCAGACAGCTAGAGAGAAGCAGAGCTAAGTCCTGAACCTAGGTTGTCTGACTTCAGATTCTGAGCACATTGACCTCCAGGTTTCCCTTGGTATTGAACAGGGCCCAGGGAATTTGAGTAGACATTGCTATGTGACCCCATCTATCCGGTATATTTTCTCTCCATACTTTTGCAGCCCCAAATTAGTGTATGGAGCATACTTCCTCCCTTCTCTAACAGGGGAGATCTTTCCAGAAAATTCTTCCCCCCTCCCCATTGGCAACTGCCACACTGGCAGACTATAGACAGCTGTAAAGTCCTACCAGCAGAAGCCAAAAGAGGATTTAGCTGGTGGAGCAGTTGTCAGAGAGTCTCGGGGGAGACAAATAAATGGTTTTCAAAAATGCCACCAACATTCTGTCCTCTGAGCAGCTGTTAGTGCATTTACTGTTGGCTGTAGGCCTCTGGAGTCCCCTGCTCCAAGATGAGGGGAATTTACCCAGGGTAATTAGTGCTTCGTACAATCATTGCAAAATCCACACCAGCTCTTGATATTGATCAAGTTGTGACTTGCTTTATAAATATGAATAGAATATGAAAAACCACTAGACATATGGATAGAATTCACAGTTTGATAGAGGGTGATTAAGCTGAACAATCAGCACATTTGGCCCCACTAAAACAGAATTAATGTAGGAAATAGGAAATAACTTTGAGAAAATTACAATCTAGTTTCTTAATGACATTTGAGAGGTTATTGCATCAATAAAACCAGAGCAAGCTGCCATGACAAAAAAGAATTGGGGAATAAAAATTACCTTTTCTGGTTTTCCACCTACCTTCTGTTAAACTTGATCCTAATACCTTATATATATTCTTCCTAGCACTTACTACATTTTGCAACCATTTTAATTTTTCTGTTTGCTTTTCCTCTACCTCCTTTTCTGTATTCTAAAATACATTTCTCTGAGAACAGTGATAGTACTGGTTTTATTCACGACAACATTTTCATTCTCATCCTAATTTTATAGCTTATAGTGCTTGATATTAAGTAAGCAATCAGTAAATATTTACTGGATGCAGTCGAATTGTAAAAACCCCTTAAGTAATATAAAATAAACAAAATGATTCAACAAAAGCAACAAATAGAAAAAAGAACACTGCTGAAACCCAAAGTACTGAATGATAGTACCCACCCAACAAGTCTCCCCATAAAATTGGAATGGGGATAAAACAGAACAGAAAAGAGAGTGTTAGAAATTATGGGTTTTAAATAACCCATCAGTTTGTGAGGAGATAGTAGATAATGTTTAAATGCTATTGATAAACAGATGCAGGTTAAAATGAGTGTCTTGAAATAAAAAGTGAAACTCAGAAGACATGAAACAAAAGTTTATATTGATTTATATTGTCGGTTACATTAAAGTCAAAACTTCTATGTGACTGAAATAATGCACTAAAGTAAAAATAGAATGATTGAAACCTGGGAAAATGTAATCGTATCATATAATACAGACAAAGGGCTAATTTCCAAAAAGTATTCATGAATTGGTAAGAAATTGAACAACCAAATACAAAAATGAAAAGAAGATATAAACAGGCAATTTACCAAAGAAAAGAAATAAAAATGACCAATAAATATATAATTCTCAACTTTATATATATCAAAAAATAAACAAAATCCAAACAGTGAGATTTCCTTTTACCAAATCAGCAAAATCTAAAATATTAGTTAAAACCTGGTGTTGGTAAAGATGTTGGAAAAGGAATAATTTATACATTGTCAATTAGAGTGTACATTTATGCAAACTTTAAGGAAAATACGGAAAATACTTCACAATATCTATAGCAAACTCCTTATGGGTTTTGATTCAACAAATTGATTTTGAGCAAAATTTTCAGAAATGTTCTCATAAATGTCAGCCTAGATGTTCACTGTACCATTTGTATGCATGTATATGTTTGTGCTTGTGCATCTGGGTCACACATAATAACAAAAAAGCTATTATTGACTGCTACAGTAAAATTCTATGTATTGTTGAAAGAATTAGGTAGCTCTGGAAGTGAACATATAAAAGAGTTGTGAAATATGTTAGTATTTAAAAATGCAAGCAAGGCTTAGTGATATCTCATAAAGTATGTATAAATATACATGTGGGCATATAGGATTTTTTGTTGAAGGAGTTGCAAGAAATTGTGGTTACCAGGTGCAGGGTTGGATGAGAGCAGCTTTCAATTTTCATTTTGCGCCCTTTAAAAATATTTGATTTGCAAAACTTAGCATTTATTACTTTTTTGAAATATTCATATGAATTATTAAGGTGGGGGAAATTCTGAGATTCTTTTATTGTTTTGTTTTCTTTTTATTTCTCCACACTTACAAATGTTATATTAAAATAAGAAAATTTATTAGTAAAGTGGACCTATAATATGGCATTTCTAAATAACTATAGGTGTATTTAAGCACAAAGTACACTTGATCAATTCAAAAAGATAAAAATACATTAAAAATACGCAATTATAATAATTTTTTTTTCTTGGCCACAGTGTGTGGCATAGGGGTCTTAGTTCCCTGACAAGGGATCAAACTCATGTCCCCTGAACTGGGAGTGTGGACTCTTCACCACTAGACCATCAGGGAAGGCCCTATAATAAGAAATTTTAACTTTTCACTTGAAACTTGGATGTTCAAGTAAATAAAAAATAAAGAATAATAGATTTTAATAGCATTATTAATAAGCTCAGTTTTATATAGATATACTTTGCTAGAGACAGTATTTTAGACTAGCCATGCTGCTGCTGCTGCTAAGTCGCTTCAGTCATGTCCGACTCTGTGCAACCCCAGAGATGGCAGCCCACCAGGCTCCCCCGTCCCTGGGATTCTCCAGGTAAGAACACTGGAGTGGGTTGCCATTTCCTTCTCCAATGCATGAAAGTGGAAAGTGAAAGTGAAATCGCTCAGTGCTGTCCGACTTAGCGACCCCATGGACTGCAGCCCACCAGGCTCCTCCGTCCATGGGATTTTCCAGGCAAGAGTAAGACTAGCCATAGATCATTTACAATTTAATATATACTAGGTCACAAAGAATAAATGAAGGGATACCCTCACATTCCTTGGGAGGAATTGGATGGAAAGACTCAATATTTGTAAAATCTCAATTTGTAGTTGTTCGTTGTTCAGTTGCTAAGGTGTGTCTGACTCTTTGTGACCCCATGGACTGCAACACACCAGGCTCCTCTGTTCTCCACTGTCTCCTGGAGTTTGTTCAAATTCATGTTCATTGAATTGGTGATGCTATCTAACAATCTCATCCTCTGCTGCCCTCTTCTCCTTTTGCCTTCAATCTTTCCCAGCATCAGGGTCTTTTCTAATGAGTCAGCTCTAATGCATTAGGTGGCCAAAGTATTGGAGCTTCAGTATCAGTCCTTCCAAAATGAATATTCAGGGTTGATTTCCTTTAGGATTGACTGGTTTGAACTCTTGAAGTCCAAGGGACTCTCCAGTCTTCTCCAGAACCATAATAGGAAACCATCAATTTTTTGGCGCTCAGGCTTCTATATGGTCTCTCACATCTGTACACAGGACTACTGGAAAAATCATAGTTTTGACTATACAAACCCTTGTTGGTAACTGATTTCTCTGCTTTTTAATATACTGTCTAGGTTTGTCATAGCTTTCCTTCCAAAGAACAAGTTTCTTTTAATTTCATGGCTGCAGTCATTGTCCACAGTGATTTTGGAGCTAAAGAAAAAATCTGTCACTGCTTCCACTTTTTTCCATCTGTTTGCCATGAAGTGATGGGACTGAATTCCATGATCTTTGTTTTTTTCATATTGAGTTTCAAGCCAGCTTTTTCATTTTCCTCTTTCACCTTCATCAAGAGGCTCTTTAGTTCCTCTTCATTTTCTGCCATTAGAGTGGTATAATCTGCATATCTGAGGTTGTTGATATTTCTCTAGACAATCTTGATTCCAGCTTGGGATTCATCTAGCCCAGCATTTCACATGATATACTCTACATATAAGTTAAATAGGCAGGGTGACAATATACCAACCTTGAAGCACTTCTTTCCCAATTTTGAACCAGTCAGTTGTTCCATGTCCAGTTCTAACTTTTGCTTCTTGACCCACATACAGGTTTCTCAGGAGACAGGTGAAGTTGTCTGGTATTTCCATCTCTTTAAGAATTTTCCATAATTTGTTGTGATCCACACAGTCAAAGGCTTTAGTGTAGTCAATGAAGCAGAAGTAGATGTTTTTCTGGAATTCCCTTACTTTCCCAATGATCCAAGGAATGTTGGCAATTTGATCTCTGGCTCTTCTGCCTTTTCTAAGTCCAGTTTGTACATCTGGAAGAACCTTACTAGCATGTGAAATGAGTACAATTGTGCAGTAGTTTGAACATTCTTTGGCATTGCCCTTCCTTGGGATTGGAATGAAAACTGACCTTTTCCAGTCCTGTAGCCACTGCTGAGTTTTCCTAATTTACTGACATATTGAGTGCAGCACTTTAACAGCATCATATTTTAGAATTTGAAATAGCTTAGCTGGAATTCTATCACCTCCACTAGCTTTTTAAGTAATGCTTCCTAAAGCCCATTTGACTTTAAACTCCAGGATGCCTGGCTCTAGGTGAGTAACCATACCATCATGATTATATGGGCCATTAAGAACTTTTTTGGTATAGTTCTTCTGTGTATTCTTGCCACCTCTTCTTAATCTATTCTGCCTCTGTTAGGTCTTACCATTTCTATCCTTTATTGTGCCAATCCTTGCATGACATGTTCCCTTGATATCTCCAATTTTCTTGAAGAGAACTCTAGTCTTTCCCATTCTATTGTTTTCCTCTATTTCTTTGCATTGTTTACTTAAGAAGGCTTTATTATCTCTTCTTGCTATTCTCTGGAACTCTGCATTCAGATGGGTGTATCTTTCTCTTTCTCCCTTTTCTTTTTCTTCTCTTCTTTTCTCAGCTATTTGTAATGCCTCCTCATACAATCTGTTTGCCTTCTTGCCTTTTTTTCCCCCTTGGGGATGGTTTTGGTCACTGCTTTCTGTACAATGTTATGAACCTCTGTCCATAGTTTTTCAGGTACTCTGTCTATAAGATCTAATTCCTTGAATCTATTTGTCACTTATGCTGCATAATCATAAGGGATATGATTTAGGTCATATCTGAGTGGCCTAGTGGTTTCCCTTACTTTCTTCAAGTTAAGCCTGAATTTTGCAATAAGGAGCTCTTGATATGAGCCATAGTCTTGTTTTTGCTGACTGTATAGAGCTTCTCCATCTTCTGCTGCAAAGAATATAATCAAGCTGATTTTGGTATTGACTATCTGGTGATGTCCTTGTGTAGAGTCATCTCTAATGTTGTTGGGAAAGAGTGCTTGCTATGACCAGCATTGTTCTCTTGACAAAACTCTGTTAGCCTTCATCCTGCTCTATTTTGTATTCCAAGACCAAACTTTCCTGTTATTCTGGGTATCTCCTGACTTCCTACTTTTGCATTCCAGTCCCCTAAGATGAAAAGGACATCTTTTTTTTGGCATTAGTTGTAGAAAGTCTTGTACTTCTTTGTAGAATCAGTGGATCTCAGCTTCTTCAGCATCAGTGTTTGTGACATAGACTTGGATTATTGTGATGTTGAATAGTTTGCCTTGGAAACGAACCGAGATCATTTGTTGTTTTTGAAATTGCACTCAAGTACTGCATTTCAGGCTCTTTTGTTGACTATGATGGCTACTAAGTTTCTTCTAAGGGATTCTTGCCCACACTAGTAGATATAATGGTCATCTGAATTAAATTCACCCATTACCATCCATTTTAGTTCACTGATTCCTAAGATGTTGGCGTTTGATCTTGCCATCTCCTGCTTGACCACATCCAATTTACCTTGATTCATGGTCCTAATATTCCAGGTTCCTGTGTAATATTGTTTTATTACAGCATCAGAATTTACTTTCACAACCAGACACATTCATGACTGAGCTTCATTTCCATTTTGGCCCAGTCGCTTCATTCTTTCTGGAGCTATTAGTAATTGCCCTCTGTTCTTCCCCAGTAGCATATTGGACACTTTCTGGCCTAGGGGGCTCATCTTCCAGTGTCATATATTTTTTCCTTTTCATGCTGTTCATGGTGTTCTTGTGGTAAGAAAGCTAGAGGGGGTTGCCATTTCCTCCTCCAGTGGAACACATTTTGTCAGAACTCTTCACCATGACCCATCTGTCATGGGTGGCCCTGCACAGCATGGCTCATAGCTTTATTGAGTTACACAAGCCCCTTCACCATGACAAGGCTGTGATCCATGAAGGGGAAATGTCAATTATCTTCATATAACTCCAGGTGAATTTCAAATAAAACACTTTGAATATTTTTGGGAAATTTGACAAATCTATATTCTAATTTATGTTGAAAAATGAAGGAGAGAGTATGTTTGAGACAGTTGGTAAAAAAGACCCCTAATTGTGGTGGCACAGAATTGTCCTACAGATAAAGTAATTAAAAAGTGAAACTGGCATAGGAAAAGCCAGGTATATGAATACAAGTGAATAAAAATTCCAGAAACTAATAAATATCTAATAACATACTGATCTAGTATATGTTAATGCATTACAAAAGACTGGATTATTCTATAAAGGATTTGGGGACAATTAGATGGCAATATATGAAAAAAAATTGTGTCTATTAACAGCTCACAAAAAGAATATTCCAAGAGGATTAAATGTTTAAATAAGGGTATTAGAAAAAATGTAAGTGAATGTTTACATAATCTTGAAGATTGATAAAAATTTTCTATGCATGAAATCTAGGCTGGGGAAAAATGAAAGAAATTATTTGAATCACTGAAGCATGTGCACACACACACACATTCTCTGTCTCTTCTCATTTCATACATATTTTTTTTATATCAAAGACCAACAAAATAATGCCAAAAGAGAAACAACTTGGGGAAACTATTTGCAACATTTATGAGAGACAAAAAGGTAATATTCTTAATATGTTCAATAATGATTGCAAATTGTGTCAGGCAGAACACTTTCTGTTACAAGAGATAGAAATCAATTCCAATAGAAAAAAAAAAAGGAAAAATGAACAAAAGAAAGAAAGAAGAAATTCAGGCCAGTAATCACAGGAAAAGATATTCAGTCTCATCAATAATAGACCATACAATAGGGGGCTGGATGAATCACAGGCTGGAATCAAGATTGCCAGAAGAAATATTGACAACCTCAGATATTCAGATAACACCACTCTAATGGCAGAAAGTGAAGAGGGACTGAAGAGCTTCTTAATGAGGGTGAAAGAGGAGAATGAAAAAGCTAGTTTATTTTATTTTTATTTACTTTTTATTTAAATTTTTATTTTTACTTTATTTTACTTTACAATACTGTATTGGTTTTGGCATACATTGACATGAATCCGCCATGGGTGTACATGAGCTCCCAAACATAAAACCCCCTCCCATCTCCCACCCCACATCATCCCTCCGGATCATCCCCGTGCACCAGCCACAAGCATCCTGCATCCTGCATCGAACATAGACTGGCTAGTTTAAAACTCAACATTCAAAAAACCAAGATCATGGCATCCAGTCCTTCCACTTCATGGCAAATAGATGGCGAAAAATTGGGAAAAGTGACAGATCTTCATTTCTTGGGCTCCAAAGTCACTCTGGAGAGTGACTACAGCCATGAAAGTAAAAGATGCTTGCTTCTTGGAAGAAGAGCTATGACAAACTTAGCGTATTAGAAAGCAGAGACATCACTTTGCTGACAAAGGTCCATCTAGTCACAGGTATGGTTTTTCCAGTAGTCATGTATGGATGTGACAGTTGGACCATAAAGAAGGCCGAGTGCTGAAGAATGGATGCTTTCAAACTATGATGCTGGAAGAGACTCATGAGAGTCTATTGAACAGCAAGGGTATGAAACCAATCAATCCTAAAGGAAATCAACCATGAATATTCATTGGAAGGACTGATGCTGAAGTTGAAGCTCCAATACTTTGGCTACCTGATGCCAAGAGCTGACTCACTGGAAAAGACCCTGATGCTGGAAAAATTGAAGGCAGGAGGATAAGGGGGTGACAGAAGATCAGATGGTTGGATGGCATCACTGACTCAATGGACATGAGTTTGAGCAAACTCTGGGAGATAGTGAAGGACAGGGAAGCCTGGTGTGCTGCAGTTCATGGGGTCACAAAGAGTCAGATATGACTTAGCGATTGAACAACAGCAACAGAATTATTAGGGTAATTTATACATGGTTATGTGGATGTATGTCTATATGGTTAAGAGAATAATTTATGAAGATATGAATAGTATGTTTCCATTTATGTGAAGCAACAAATATAAAAATAAATATATGTACAACAATTTGGAAAGATATCGTATTAATCTGCCTTATCCAAAATGTAAATTTTAGCCATATTAGCCAGAGTCATTTGTTGGCTAGTCAGAACTGCTGCTGCTGCTGCTAAGTCACTTCAGTTGTGTCCAACTCTGTGCGACCCCATAGATGGCAGCCCACCAGGCTCCGCCGTCCCTGGGATTCTCCAGGCAAGAACACTGGAGTGTGTTGCCATTTCCTTCTCCAACGCATGAAAGTGAAAAGTGAAAGTGAAGTCGCTCAGTCGTGTCCAACTCTTTGCAACCCCGTGGACTGACTGCAGCCTAACAGGCTTCTCCATCCATGGGATTTTCCAGGCAAGAGTACTGGAGTGGGGTGCCATTGCTTTCTCCGAGTCAGAACTGAGATGTGCTATAAGTGTAAAGTACGTACTAGATTTTAAAGATTCAATACAAAAAGCTATGCAAAATATTTCATTAATTTATATTGATTGAATGTTTAAATGGTAGTATTTTAGACATATTGGATTAAGGAAAATATTAAATTTACTTTCCTCTTTTTTAAAATTGCTTTTGTTTTGTTTTATTTTTACATTTCAATGTGGCTACTAGAAAATTTAAAATTATATATTTTGATGTCTCAGGGGCTGCTAAAGGAGAATGAGAAGAGAGCTGAGTTAGTGGGCTCTAGGTCTTTCAGACTACTCTGACATAAATGTTTATGTGCATATATATCAACTGATCAATTGATAGAGTTTGAAGTTTGAAAATCAGTAGGGTAGATGATCACCAAAACTCCTTTAAGCTTTGGCAGATTTTGTTTTTTAAGACTTTTCATAAATTCTCTAGAGACTCCTCATGAATTGGTCTAAATTTGTGAAGTTTTTGATTTCAATTTGGGATAACATACTTAGTACCAAGAAATACAGCCTTCTTACCCTGCTCGCCTACAAAGCTGTGTGGGTGTGCAGTGTTGCAGACACAGGGCTGTGAGCCAGTAGAATGGATTAACCTGTAGGAACTGGAAAGCTTATCAGCAGGGGAAGAGTTCCCTGTTGGTCAAGGGCTCCTTTGAAGCCTGGTACAATATTTTGAAGCAGTTGTAAAATGATGTCTCTAATGGCCTATGACAAGAAGTCTACATATTTTCTTGAGAAGGAGAGGCAAATTAATTATGTCCTAAGTCTTGGACACAGGAGTGGGAGGTGGAACGACAGCATACCCTTTTGTTACTCTCTTCTTTGTTTCATGAACCTCATGTGACTATGCCTTGCTGGCCTTGAAAGGGGAACAGAGAATGAAGTGCTTACTTAGCAAGAGAAAAGCAACTTTAGTATTTAGCTTACATTCCTTCTGTCCTCATAGACAAGAGTTCTCAGGAGTGAGTGGGACTCCTGTGCTCCAAAATGCAGGGAAAGATGACAGTACAACAACTGATTAGAGGGTTGGCTGGTTAGGTTGGCATTTGAAGGCAGAATTAGCTTTACTGTTAATCTAGGAGTTTTGCTGGAGTCCAGACCTACTCAAAATGAAGAAGGTAGTAGATTTGTCTCTAGAACACTTAACTTCCTACTTATGTTGCTTTTCCCCACCTGTTCTCTGCCCTCCTAAATTTTATATATGTCATATTCTCCTGATCTCATTTTACCCTCTTGATTATAGAACACAATTGTTGACAAATTCATTCTCTAAGTTGAAAATGATTGACCACATAATTATTCCCCATAAGATAAAAAGACCACAAATACTGTGAGGACAGAAGTATAAATCCACAGTGGTATAATTTTAGGGAGCACTGATTGGATGGGGGAAGGGATGGAGCTTGGTCCCACACTCTACTTAAAAAGAGACTCTAAATCCCACTCCTTGAATAGCCATCTAATCATAGGTCTGAGCCTATTCTTGGTTTCCTAAATATGTGTTTGTTGTGATAATTAGGAAAAATGTAAAAGTGTAAAAATTGGATACTCATTAGCCTTGGTGATATGACAGCCTCCCCGGGGGCCTACCAAATGAATATTTCTCAAAAAACAGCCTGTTTCCTTAGGGGTAAAGGAGTTAGTTAGGAGATGAAACAAACAAACCTGTGAAAGTAATGGAGAAGACCAAAGGAGTTCTGGTAGAGAGTTAGAAGAAAATTGTATGCAGTCTATTGCCACTGTTTGAATGGTGGTCAAGATTTATCAGAGGTATTTAATCTTAGCACAAAAGAGAAGAAAGAGTAGTTTAAAAATAGACCAAAGATTTAGGGAAAAAAAAAATTGGTGAGCCTAGTTTAATCTCAGGCGTAAAGGCACAAATTTCCCAAGTTGGATAGAAGGAAAAGGCCTGACCCTACTTGGGGGCAAGCTTGAAAGTTCCCATCTATGATTTTTTAGGTCTGACTAATTGTCATTAACATTTCCAAAGGGCTCATATTGGGCTGGGTGATGGGGCTGGATAGGTAGTTCATACAAATGAAATAGAAAACCCATTTCACATCCATTGTTAGGATTTAATTTATGTGGGGAAATTCTTTTCTGCCTTCCCCTTCTTCACACAAATTCAAATACCTATAGAAAAATAGATACAAAATGAATTGGAACAGAGTAGAATCAATTCAGAAAAGCTTTCTACTGAGAGGAAGTATCCTTTGTGAGTGATATTGACATACAGCATGGCAGTGATTTCCAAAGGAAGCAGCAAGACAGAATCATTTGAAGTGTTTTAAGAAATATGAATTCTTGGGTTCCACCTCAGTGGTTATGATTCAGTGATCTGGAGTGGAGTCTGGGAATGAGAATTTTTAACAAACTTTCCAATTGATTTGGAAACACAACCAAGTTAGGGGAACACTGATTTGAGGAAGATGAGAAAGTGAATGACAGAGGGGTGACTCCCCCAAGGAAATAAGAAAGCATAGAGAGAAGGCCCATTTACTCATTTGGCAAATGTTGGCTGAATGCTTAAAGGCTAGAGCCAAGAATGGAATAGATTTGGCCCATCCTTAAAAGTTCTTAATTCTATACCAGTAGATCTAGGCCCTCATTGTGGGTCATATCACCTGGGGAACATTTCATTTGTAAGATGTCAGTCCGTCTCCCCAGTAATTTTATTTCAATTGGTGCATGTGGGACCCAGTCACCAGTGGTTTTAAAACTTGTCCAGGTGACTTTTTTCAGTTCTAAGTACATATGTATATTTACTTATAATCTTCACAAGTCTTCAGTAGCCCAACTTTGCAGATGAGAAAACTGAGGTACAGGGAAGTTAAATCCCCTATCCATGGTTTTGTTGTTTTCAGTTGCTAAGTCATGTCCGACTCTTTGTGACCCTATGGATTGCAGAATGCCAGGCTTCCCTGTCCTTCACCATCTCACAGAGTTTGCTCAAACTCATGTCCATTGAGTCGGTGATACCATCCAACCATCTTGTCCTCTGTCGTCCCCTTCTCCTCCTGCCTTCAATCTTTCCCAGCATCAGAGTCTTTTCCAATGAGTCAGCTCTTCACATCAGGTGGTCAAAGTATTGGAACCTCAGCTTCAGGATCAGTCCTGCAATGAATATGCAGTGTTGATTTCTTACACAGATAACTAGTGGTAGCTCTGGGATTTGACCCCAAGGAGTCTCCAAGTGACTTTAAAGTGCAACCAGGGTTGAGGCAGTTAGGCAAGTAGACTTGCTAGTATAATCAATAACCTCAGATATGCAGATGACACCACCGTTATGGCAGAAAGTGAAGAGGAGCTAAAAAGCCTCTTGATGAAAGTGAAGGAGGAGAGTGAAAAAGTTGGCTTAAAGCTCAACATTCAGAAAACAAAGATCATGGCATCCGGTCCCATCACTTCATGGGAAATAGATGGGGAAACAGTGGAAACAGTGTCAGACTTTATTTTCGGGGGCTCCAAAATCACTGTAGATGGTGATTGCAGCCATGAAATTAAAAGACGCTTACTCCTTGGAAGAAAAGTTATGACCAACCTAGACAGCATATTCAAAAGCAGAGACATTACTTTGCCGACTAAGGTCCGTCTAGTCAAGGCTATGGTTTTTCCTGTGGTCATGTATGGATGTGAGAGTTGGACTGTGAAGAAGGCTGAGTGCCGAAGAAGTGATGCTTTTGAACTGTGGTGTTGGAGAAGACTCTTGAGAGTCCCTTGGACTGCAAGGAGATCCAGCCAGTCCATTCTGAAGGAGATCAGCCCTGGGATTTCTTTGGAAGGAATGATGCTAAAGCTGAAACTCCAGTACTTTGGCCACCTCATGCGAAGAGTTGACTCACTGGAAAAGACTCTGATGCTGGGAGGGATTGGGGGCAGGAGGAGAAGGGGACGATCCAGGATGAGATGGCTGGATGGCATCACAGACTTGATGGACGTGAGTTTGAGTAAACTCTGGGAGATGGTGATGGACAGGGAGGCCTGGCGTGCTGCGATTCATGGGGTCACAAAGAGTCAGACACGACTGAGTGACTGAACTGAACTGAACTGAACTGAACTGAAGAGACTGAGAGAGAGCTAAGCATCTCCCATCTATGTTTTGAGGTAACTTGTGTATTTAAAAGATGAGGCAATGCCAAAACAGGATTTAAAATGTTGATTTAAATTTAACAAACGAATCCTTTTTACATACACAGAGAATACAATGTAATATAATTAGGCTATTCATAAGATAATTACACAGAATTTCTAAGTTTATTATTTCATATTACACTACAGGTAGTGTAGTCTGGTAATTAGACACTATTTAAAGTTGCATGAATTTTGTTTTCTCCAGTCCTGTAGTATAGCTCTGTAACTACACATAATCTCAATTGAAGCCCTTCTGGGTGTACTGAACACCAGTGACAGTTGACCCAGCTTTTGAGGGTTAAGGAAGTCTTCTTAGAATTAATGCTGACTATTCTATGTGGTGGAGAAGGCAATGGGACCCCACTCCAGTACTCTTGCCTGGAAAATCCCATGGACGGAGGAGCCTGGTAGGCTACAGTCAGTCCATGGGGTCACAAAGAGTCAGACATGACTGAGCGACTTCACTTTCACTTTTCACTTTCATGCATCATTGGAGAAGGAAGTGGCAACCCACTCCAGTGTTCTTACCTGGAGAATCCCAGGGACAGGGGAGCCTGGTGGGCTGCTGTCTATGGGGTCACACAGAGTCAGACACGACTGAAGCGATTTATCAGCAACAGCAACATTCTATGCGGGCTTTCCTGGTGACTCAGCAGTAAAGAATCCACCTGCCAATGCAGGAGACTCCAGTTTGATCCTTGGGTTGGGAAGATCCCCTGGAGAAGGAAATGGCAACCCACTCCAGTATTCTTGCCTGAGAAATCCCATGGACAGAGGCACCTGGTGGGCTACTCCATGGGTTTGCAAAAGAGTTGGACACAACTTAGCAGCTAAGCAGCTCTTTCTTTGTCTGTTTGGTTATTCCATGGATCTAGAATTGTTATACTGTCAAATTATTATGGGCACACTTTTACAAGACTGCTCTGCAGTGTGAGGGAGGAAGCCACTGCATGGGTCATCAGAAATGCCCCTGAGGTGATGCTGATACTGAAGGGAGTCAGGAAGGTAGATACATTTGGGCTCAGAGATAACCAGTGTCTGCAGCCCTCTCCATCAGCTTGGAATTAGATCATGGCCCTCAGGCTAGAACTCAGAGGATTGCATGTGGGTGAGGCAGGTTTGGAAAATGTTTAGTTCGAGGGATTTTTTTTTTTTTTTTGGCGGAGGGAGGTTCTTTGGTTTTAATTCTTAAATGAGTTGACATACCCCTTACCCTGAGGACCAGGATTGGTTCTTAAAGAGAAAGCAAAGAAGAAAAAAACTTAAGGAGGAGCAAAAACTCAGTAGAAATGGTTTGGGGTCTATAAGAACAATTATCCATTACCTGCTAGAGATTTTCTTTTAGAACTTCTCCTCTGCTCACTAGAGAATCTTTTGCTTGTTCCTGGGGGGCAAATCTTTAAAGGAGGCAAAGGAATTGGTTTGCCTGGAGCACAGAGTCCATTTTGGGAAATATGATAAGACATGAGGCTGAAGGAAGTTGAAGTACTTGTCAGTGTACCTTGAGTTTTTTTGCTGGAGTTTGCTTTTGAGATCATCCCTTCCAAGCCCAATAGACTGGAATGCCTCAAGATTAGTAGCCTTTGCCTACAACCAGCTGTATTCATCCCCACTGAACTTTCAACCCACAAAGAGGCAAGGCCTAGTTTGACTTATGCTGCCCTACGTCCTTGGACCAGCACATTTGGCATGAGTCCTGAGCATACACATGTCTCTGGAATCTCAGCCCTTCTTTCCTCTTAAGCCCCTCCCTCAGATTTTTCTCTCAGTTTTCTCTTTAGTGCTACAGTTTCTTGCTAGTACTGGAGCCTCACCCTGATTTTCAGTCTGCTTTCATGGCCCCTTCTGGTGGCTTAGACAGTAAAGAATCTGTCCACAGGGCAGGAGACCTGGGTTTTATTCCTAGGTCAGGAAGATCCCCTGGAGGAGGGCGTGGCAATGCATTTCAGTATTCTTGCCTGGAAAATCCCATGGACAGAGGATCCTGGCGGGCTACAGTCCATGGGGTCTGACACGATTGAGCACCTAACACTTTTCTTTCCCTCCATTCATGGGCCCTTGACTCTCTCCCTGGTCCTAGCCACCCCTTTCCTTGAACTTAGTTTTCTCATCTGCAACACAGAGTTAGGTAAAATAGGGACACTGAAAACATATTTTATATAGTCTTGTTTTGATGATTAAAATAATGTGCTGGCATAGATTACCTGTAGAACAATTAGCAGGTGCTTTACTTGATACTCCAATTGTTATCCGTACTACTGAAATTTGTACTTTTAGCTCGCAGTCACTTCATGGGGTCTTGGTTCCTAATACACTGATCGTTCAGTCCTCAGATGTCACCTTTGGTGCCTATTCTTGTCATTTCCCACCCATGTGGCCTAGGAGATAGATATCAGATCACATAAGCCCTGATTTAGTTCCTTTTGGATATTATTTATCAGACCTCTTTCATTAGTTTCCTATTGTTGCTATACCAAATACCACCAACTTTATGGCTTTAAACAGCACAGATTTATTATCTTATAGTTCTGGAGGTTATAAGTTCAAAATGGGTCTCATTGAGCTAAAACCCAAGTGTGAGCAAGGCTGTATTCCCTCTAGAGGCTCTACAGGAGCACCAGTTCCCTTGCCTTTGCCAGTTTTCAGAGGTTGCCTGTAGTTTTTGGCTCAGGAGCACCTTCAGTCTTCAAAGCCAGCAATCACATTACTGCAACCTCTGCCAGCATCATCACATCTACTATGACTCTGAGTCTCCCATCTCCATCTTTCAGTTATGGGGATGCCTGTGATTTCATTGAGTCCATCCAGATAATTCAGAATCAGTTCAGTTCAGTTCAGTTGCTCAGTCATGTCCAACTCTGTGACTCTATAAACTGTAGCATGCCAGGCCTCCCTGTCCATCACCAACTCCCAGAGTCCACCCAAACCCGTGTTCATTGAGTCGGTGATGCCATCCAACCATCTCATCCTCTGTTGTCCCCTTCTCCTGCCCTCAATCTTTCCCAGCATCAGGGTCTTTTCAAATGAGTCAGCTCTTCACATAAGGTGGCCAAAGTATTGGAGCTTCAGCTTCAACATCAGTCCCTCCAGTGAACACCCAGGACTGAACTCCTTTAGGATGGACTGGTTGGACCTCCTTGAAGTCCAAGGGCCTCTCAAGAGTCTTCTCCAACACCACGCTTCAAAAGCATCAATTCTTTGCCACTCAGCTTTCTTTATAGTCCAACTCTCACATCCATACATGACTACTGGAAAAACCATAGCCTTGACTAGACAGACCTTTGTTGACAAAGTAATGTCTCTGCTTTTTAATATGCTGTCCAGGTTGGCCATAACTTTCCTTCCAAGGAGTAAATGTCTTTTAATTTCATGGCTGCAATCACCATCTGCAGTGATTTTGGAGCCCCCCAAAATAAAGTCTGACACTGTTTCCACTGTTTCCCCATCTATTTCCCATGAAGTGATGGGACCAGATACCATGATCTTAGTTTTCTGAATGTTGAGCTTTAAGCTAACCTTTTCACTCTCCTCTTTTACTTCCATCAAGAGGCTCTTTAAGTTCTTCTTCACTTTCTGCCATAAGGGTGGTGTCATCTGCATACCTGAGGTTATTGATATTTTTCCTGGCAATCTTGATTCCAGCTTGTGCTTCATCCAGCCCAGCGTTTCTCATGGTGTACTCTGCATAGAAGTTAAATAAGCAGGGTGACAATATACAGCCTTGACATTTTCCTTTTCCTATTTGGAACCAGTCTGTTGTTCCATGTCCAGTTCTCACTGTTGCTTCCTGACCTGCATACAGGTTTCTCATGAGGCAGGTCAGGTGGTCTGGTATTCCCATCTCTTTAAGAATTTTCCAAAGTTTGTTGTGATCCACATAGTCAAAGGCTTTGACATGGTCAATAAAGCAGATGCTTTTTAGGCAATCTCTTGTTTTTTCGATGATCCAATGGATGTTGGCAATATGATCTCTGGTTCCTCTGCCTTTTCTAAAACCAGCTTGAACATCTGGAAGTTCATGGTTCACATATTGCTGAAGCCTGGCTTGGAGAATTTTGAGCATTACTTTACTAGCATGTGAGATGAGTGCAATTGTTTGGTAGTTTGAGCATTCTTTGGCATTGCCTTTCTTTGGGAGTGGAATGAAAACTGACCTTTTCCAGTCCTGTGGCCACTGGTGAGTTTTCCAAATTTGCTGACATATTGAGTGTGGCACTTTCACAGCATCATCTTTCAGGATTTGAAATAGCTCAACTGAAATTCCATCACCTCCACTAGCTTTGTTCCTAGAGATGCTTCCTTCTCTACTTGACTTCCCACTTCTCACTTTGGATGTCTGGCTCTAGGTGAGTGTGAGTGATCACACCACCGTGATTATCTGGGTCGTGAAGATCTTTTTTGTACAGTTCATCTGTGTATTATTGCCACCTCTTCTTAATATCTTCTGCTTCTGTTAGGTGCATACCATTTCTGTCCTTTATCGGGCCCATCTTTGCATGAAATGTTCCCTTGGTATCTCTGATTTTCTTGAAGAGATCTGTAGTCTCTAATTCAGAATAATTTCCTCATTTCAGGTGTCTTTTAACATATGAAGTAACATCTTCACACTTACATACTGGGTATTAGGACTTGGAAGGCTCTGGGGGCCATTACTCAGCCTAAGGTTCTGCCTCAATCAAATTTCACATCCCTGGGACTGAATCAAATGGAAATGGAAAGTCAGATCCTTGTGTAAAGTTCTGGAATCAAAATCTTGGCCTTCTGGAGAAATCTTTACTACCACCTTTTGTTGCTCAAAGCCATATGGATCATCTGCTTCACCTGGTCTGGCTCTTAGTCATGTGATACTCTCACTCTCTTCCAGGCCTCTGCTCACACCTTGCCTTCACTATGTGTTCCTCTCTGCCAAGTCAGATCCTACTCATCCCCCACAGCTTAGCTCTAGGCCTGGCTTCTACAAGGAGGCTTCTCTTTATATTCTTTTCTATAGAAACCATCAACCCTGTACATCTTCTTACCTGACATATTACTTCTTCTGTCTCTTTGCTGTCTGCTTTTGGGGGGGGGGTGGTCCATGGAAGACAGACTGGCATTCCCCAGAAAGTGGGCATTTCAACTGTCATTTCGAAGTAAGGAAGAGAAAGAGTAGCGGACTATTTTGCGTGTCAGTCCCTAAGCATCTTTGACAGCAGAGAAGCTGCCAAATCTAGTTCACTACTTCAAACCTGATAATCCTTTGAGGCTGAGCATTTGCTCCTGGTTACTATAACTACGGGTTTGTAGGCGGACATTTGAACAGAAAAGATGCGTCTTTCGGCTAGTTTAATGAAATCTGGAAATGAAATCTCCCTGAAAGCGAGACCTTAGGACTAACCATGTCAACTCGTTATGATAATTGTGACAGCCTGTACCTAGGGGGTCCTCTTTCCAGGATGGGCATCAAAACAACTGGAATTTGTTACAAATTGTGTCAAAACAGTTGCTTGACTAAACTAACAAGTAAGAGTTCTGTCAAGAAGTACAGAAGGGTTGCCTTCTAAATTAATAACCGCCTGATAAATGTCTGATGCATAATTATCAAGGTATATGATATTTATCTCTTAAAAAATCTTGGATTTGTTGTTGATTCATTGGCCAGAAATCTCCTGGAGATGTGTCAAGTACCTGTAAGTATTTCCAAACAGGCCACAGGCACATTGAATCAAGCCAGATCCAAAGGGCAAAACATCTGAGAATAGCGGTGATGGAAAATAAAGAAACATTTGAATCTTCTTGATACCACCATGTTCAAATATCTCAAAGATTGCTTGGCTCATCTACTTATCTTCTGGATGTCACTTGCCTTGGAGAGACAGTTTAGGTATCAAAATAATTGGTAGGCTGCATGGGCCAGGTCATCTTCTGGTTATCCAGATTACTTCTAAATGTCTGCCTTTGGGAGCTCAAATAAGGCACAGTAAAACCCACTCCAGCGAGGATGAAAGTATAACAATGCAAGTTAAATTAACGCATGTAAGAAACTCATTAAAAAGATATGCTGAGGCATATGCTTCATTGGTTCAATTTCTAATTTTTCGTGCACAAATTTTAGCAGTAAACAATTTTTTACAGAGAGCTTAATGTATCGGTATTAAAAATTTTCTCTTCTTGGCCAGTTGCCATTTGAGTGTCACTCAATGTGCATCATAGTTAATATTTCCATTAGAGATTATTAATATTTTATGAAACAAGATTTTAGGTAAAGGCACACTGTAGCCTTTCTGCACTTTTGGATTGAATTATCACTTATATTTATGCTCTCTTCTTCATCGCTTCTTTTCAGAATTGTGGTGTCTTAGGCTGTATCCATGTATCACCAAAAGTATTTAAAAGCAAGAAATCCAGTCTCTAAACCAGGATTTATTTTGGTTGGTGTGTTGAAACAAATACATCAGTTTGACAAAGAAAGCAGCCAAATCAGATGGAACAATTAGCCATTCACTGTGAACATAAAACCCCAAAGACATGCCAATTTTACTATCCTCAAAATTATAGCTCAGATATGCTCCTTTCTATTCCACTCCACTGCCACTGCCCTATCTTAAACCTCTTTGACTTGGACTGCTGTAATAGTCTCCCATTTAGCCTCACAGTTTCCTCTTGTGCTCAGTGCAAGACAGGCTGGTGTTAGATACTGGCAAACCAGGCCTCACGGCAGGTCCAGGACGTATAAGCTTTTAAGCCTGCATGGCTGACTGAGGGTCCAGGGGCTCTGTGGGGTTAGCTGTAGGAGCTAAGCTTAAAGTGTTGTAGTAACATTCTCTGGAATCCTTCTGAGTAACAGCCAGGAGAGGTCTAAGGCTATAGGAGTAGTCATAGCCATCTTTAAGATTCTATAATCTTTTATGCCATAGCACTTACACCTCAAGTCTCCATCCCAATCTCTCCTGGCTAACCCCTGTAGGTTTCTCTTGCGGGTTTCTGATGAGTGCCCCTAATTACCAGTCTCTTATATAAGATCATGCTTAATAAACCCTCAGTACAATCTCCCAATTCAAACCACCACCACTTTCCCCTGCTGATGTCTATATGTTTGTTGTCTACATCTGTGCTTCCATCTTTGCTTTGCAAATAGGTTAATCTGTACCATTTTTCTAGATTCCACATGTATGCATTAATATATGATACCTGTTTTTCTCTGACTTCGCTCTTGGGATTGACATATATAGACTACTATGTATAAAATAGATAACTCATGAGAACCTACTGTTACAGGGAACTCTACTCAGTGCTCTGTGGTGACCTAAATGAGAAGGAAGTCCAAAAGGGAGGGGATATATGTATACATATAGCCGATTCACCTTGCTGTACAGTAGAAACTAACAAATAATAAAACAAATATGCGCCAATAAAAATTAAAAACAAACCAATAAAAAACCCACTTAGCTCAGGGCCTGGCATGGAGAAAGTGTTCAGTAAACATTATCTAGAAAATATTATAATAGAAACATAATATATATATTATGTAAATGGTATAAATATTATCTATATCAGTATTATTTGTGTATTATCTTTTTTGGCTAAAGAAACCTAGAAAGGCATGTAAATGCTCTAGAGCCCAGACATTCACCATCATCAACTGTTGTCACCCTCTGAGGGTTAATTAGAGAGTCTAAAACTGGCTGTATTTTCTTTATAGCAGAGTGTAGCAAGAAATATTCTGGAAATATGAAATTTGTATTTGTAGAGTCTTGGTTAATAAATATTTTACTGGGTATCACTAAAAGCACTGAAAAAAATCTAGTACCCATCTTGTATCCTGCAAAGTGTTTAGTTCATATTTAATGTAGAAATTTCAACAGATATTTTTTTCTCCACCAAGCCATTCTTATAAAACATGCCGCCAATTCTCTCCTGCCTGGATTATTAGAAGGAGTTGAATTGTATGGTATTCGAGAGTGTTTCTGCAGGTAACTTCTCTCATCTGCAGTATCAGCATAGGCTCCTTGAAAACAGAGTTTATTTTTATTAAATTAAATTCTTTTTTTCTGGAACAAAAGGCATCTATTGAGGCTTCTGATTTGTTTTTAATTCCTTTTTGAATTTTGGTGAGCATATTAGTAATCGCTTTACACTGACGTTATAACAAATCCCTCGGGTCCTGGAGAAGGGGGAGAGCAATGAAAAAGATAGAGGAGAGAATTTTTTCCATGACTTTATTTGGAGTTGCTTTTGCTAAGAGGAGTAGTTGCAAGAGTCTCAGCTTGTCTGCCCTTGTGGGTATTGCAGAATGAGTATAATTTTAAAGTAGAATCACAGAATCTTAGTGCCAACTCCCTCATTTTAAAGATGGAGAATCCTGGACCCAGAGAGATGAGGTGGCTTGGTCATGGTTGCAAGCTGAGTGAGATTCTAGAGATTCACAGAATCTCAATTAGAAGAGAATTTAGAGGTTATGTTGTTTTTCTCCTCTATATCCTGCTAACTTCTCTGTTCATCAGAACATGCAGCCCTAAAATGATGCAAATTCTCTGCCGTAGATAGAATAGCATCAAATAATTAGTTCAAGTTAATGAGCGAGTCAACATTAGGCCAGGTGTACACTGTGATAACACAATCAGCCAAATAGTAATAATTTCTTCAACTATTTTTCGGTCTGTGCTGCTCAAATATCATTGAGTTGAATGGACAGCTTTGTTTTGCTCTCTTTCATACTGGTTTTACTTAATTGACTTTTTATAAAAATCAGATGGCCCAAACCAGCTTTTGAAATAGCTCTAAAGTTTTTTTTTCCCCTTTTTGGCCTCACTGAGGTCTCTGCATATGGAATTCAGCACAACATAGATTTAATAAAATAAATAAAGGAATAAATAAAAAAGCTACCTCCAGAAGTTTCAGGGAAGAGTGAAAAAACATGTAAAGTATCTGTTGATCACAGTACCTAATACATTGAAAATCTTCAATAAATGGTAGCCATTATAATTTTTCTAACTACCATTATTGTTTATTGCTTAGTGTATCTCATTATAGAAAAATAATAATATAGAAATATAATAATGGCTACTGTTTATTGTGGGCTTCCCAGATGATTCAGCAGGTTAAGAATCCACCTGCAATGCAGGTGACACAGGAGATTCAGGTTCGATCCCTGGGTGGGGAAGATCCCCTGGAGGAGGCATGGCAACCCACTTCAGTATTCTTGCCTGGAGAATTGCCATGGACAGAGGAGCCTGGTGGGCTGCAGTCCATAGGGTCACAAGAGTCGGACATGTCTGAGTGACTAAGCAGGCACACTGTTTATTGAAGATTTTCAGTGTATCACACATTGTGATCAATAAATACTTTGTATGTTTTTTCACTCTTCCCCCAAACTTCAGAATGTAGGTATATATATATATTTTTTTTACTAAATCCATTCTGTACATAGAGTGATGTTGAATAACTTGCCTAATGCAAAACATTTAGTAGCAGAAATGGGATTTGACTCCAGGACTATCTGATGCCAAAGCCCATGTACTCTGTACTGCCAGGCTGATGACAAAATCATTAAGCAATAACAAATGAATAAAATAAAAATTATTATAAACTGCCAGCCACAAAATTTGTAACTCATAGGTAGGCTCACATTTATCAAATATCTCCCCCTTATCTCATAGAATCCTCCCAGCAGCCCTATGAAGTAAGCATTGCTATTATCCTCATTTTATATATGAGGACACTGAGCCATCTTATTTAACCTTTTTGAACCTCAAGCTTGCACATACAAAAGTGGAAGAGCAGTAACTGAAATACCTCATCTTCAAAGTCTATACTCCTACCACCATCCCAAACAGTATTATTACCAAGAACTTACATTTAGGTAGGACAAATATAAATATAACACTGTTTACCAAGCCCTAGGGACACTCAATAGCTGAGCATCCCACTGTAAATCTGTTTGAAAAAACAATGAAAATAGTGTTTCTAGGTCTCTCTCTCTTTTTTTTTTTCTTTACATTCTTTTGTGGAAGCAAATGACCACTCACTTTTAAACTGATCTCTGGAATGAACTGAAATATTTTGTGTATGGCCTTAACTTTAATCAGGGCACCTCTGTGATATCAAGTGGTTTCTCATTTGATGTTAGAGGGCGTTGAGTCTTTAACAGGAGACTAAAACTGCTAAGGAGTATTACTTCTGGTTTTTCT
Organism: Capra hircus; assembly: GCF_001704415.2. Lineage (NCBI taxonomy): Eukaryota > Metazoa > Chordata > Mammalia > Artiodactyla > Bovidae > Capra > Capra hircus. The sequence continues at coordinate 15,881,982 of NW_017189517.1, read as the reverse complement.
CAGTCATACTGTTTACCAAATGAGAGGCAACTGAGCTCAAATCAGCCAAAGATTGAAACCTTATTACCAGAACCAGATGAGTGTTGTAACATCTGAGCATAAAATAATAGGGTTTTGCAGGAATGTTGGCTTCTCTTATATTAGAAGGATGGGTGCTGGAGTCTTTTGTGTAGGTGTGACAACAGCTCTTGACCGATCAGTAATATGTGGGGAAGCAAGGTTTTGTGTTGGGTTATGTGGTGGGGAGCAGGTAATCATGAACTGGGTTTCATTTATTGCCTACATGTTCATGGAAGATTTTTTTCTTGTTTGAGCCATCTCTTCATTGACCACTGATACTGTAACGGGGGAAATGAAAGTTCTGAATCACTCTTGAGGCTTTGGAGAAAAGAACCAATGCACAGAATGTTTGCATGGGTTTCTTTAACTAATTGTAAAATGCCTGGAAGTTTGACTTTGTCTTTTTGGTCCAGCCAAAGGGCTGTGCAGGAGATGATTTGACTTGTCTTAGTAATATTTAGTTTTACCTATTAATTAATTTGATAAAGTAATTTAAAAATCCATGAATTCATTCAAGAGATGTTTATTGGGCACCTAAAATATCCTTGCCACTCTTCTAAGTACTATAGCTGCCAAAAGTGAACAGGAAATATTGTGACCTAATTGATGTCAGGACCCTGTGTAGCAAAAGAAACATAAAAATAGATGGTATTTATAATAGATTATGGTGACTACTGTAATGGGGGAAGTACAAAGTGCTCTGAGAAATAAGAGGGACACAGAATACAGAATCTGAGTTTCAGGAAAGGCTTTCTGGAGGAGATCAATTTTAATAGGAAATTATTTGCCAAGAAGATGGTAGAGTAGAGAAGAGATTGGGAGATGAAAGGTAGCTGAACATAAAGCAGTTTAATATAACTGGGGCACAGAGTGCAATGAGAGGAGTGGAGACATACATGGTGGAAGAGATAAGAAAAGCAAGAGATCATAAAGCACCTTTAAAACTACGTTAAAAAGTTTGAACTTAGCCCTAAGGAAAATGGGAAGCCACTGACAAGTTTTACACATTTGGTTCAGAACCATCACCTGATGGTTTTGAAGAGTTAGAGTGGCGTCTGGGACCACTTGTGCCTCCAAAGAAGACACTGCATTTACCATTTATTCCCAGGTTCCATGCCTATCTCATATCTCATTGTCTTTACTGCAATCCAAGGAATGTCTGGTTGCAAAGACAGTCACAATTATGACGCCCAGAGGAACCATTTTTGCCATAAGCATCCTTGGTGTCCTGGCTATAGTGTCCTAATCTCCTCAGATAGGTCCAATCTTCCCTCACTCTTATTTCTCAGCAGTGGCTTCCCTGCAGCCAGTGGTCTGTTGCTGTGCTCTGAATTGGTCCTTTTCACATCCAATCTTTGTTATATCATTCATCTTGAAATGCCATCCCTTTTCCTCTTTGCCAGTTCAAATCATACCCATCCTTCATGGAGCTGCTCTGGTCTCACCTTCTCTGGGAAGCCTTTCCTGATCACTCCTGCCTTGTAGATCCTTTTATTCCCCAATTTCCTAAAGCATTTTGATTCTCCCTCCTCTCCCCCATCAAAAAAGTTATCTAGCACTTCTTTATGTACCTTTCTGTGTTGCCTCTCCTTCAGTGGTTCTGAAAATGTGCCAATGATCAGAATTATTGGAAGAGGTTGCTAAAAATACAGAATTCTGATCAATACCAGTAGAAATTGATTCTGTAAGTTGGGCCCAGGAATCTGAATTTCTATAAGAGCTCAAATTAGTTTTTGTAGTTAACTGATCTACATGTTTCTTGTAGACTTATCTTTACTCTGGATCTACATGGAAGTTCCTTGAGCGCAAAAGAGCTCTTCTCCAAACTCCTTTGTACCTTCCCTTCCACTGCCAGTCCTTCCATGAGCCAACAGTAAATATTTGTTGACCGGATTCCCTCATCTCATTGCATATTCTTTTATTTCTTGGTTTTCAATTGTAATTTACTCTCCTTTCTCATCTCTGTGATTTTATTTCTTTCCCTATTTGACTGTGCTAGGTCTGCACTGCTGTGTAGGCTTTCCTCTAGTTGAGGCAAGTGGGTTCTAGTCTCCAGTTGTGGTACAGGAGCTTCTCATTGTGGGGACTTCTCTTGTTGTGGAGCACAGGTTCTAGGGCGCTCAGGCTTCAGCAGTTGCAGCACGTGGGCTTAGCAGTTGTGGCTCCCAGGCTCTAGAGCACAGGCTCAGTAGTTGTGGTGCAGAGGCTTAGTTGCTCTGCAGCATGTGGGATCTTCCTGGATCAGGGATAAAACCCATGTCTCCTGCATTGGCAGGAAGATTCTTTACCACTGAGCCACCAGAGAAGCCCTCCTTTCTCATCTCTAGATGTAAGAATACAGTGTGCAGTAAATATGCCAACAATTCACATAAGTGTGTGTATAAATGTTTGCAGTTGGAGTGACCAAATTAAATCTCAGAGAGTTCTCAAGCCTCCCTGCTGAAATATATGAGACCATACCTGCCTCACCAGATTCCCTTTAATTCTGCATGTTTCCCAGTAGTATTGCCATCATCCTTTACCACCTATCCAAAGAAAGTTGTGAAATTCCATTTATATTGGAAGTTTCTTTTAATGTAATTTAGGGAAAGAAACAGGTAATATTTGAAGGGAATTACGTTTTTATAACCCAGGATTGTTTTCCCAGTGTGAGTTGTTGTGAATAAGAATTTCCAAGATTGAAATATGAAACCTGCTGCTTCATTGCTCTAGATAGTAGGTTGTGTAACATCAAATGCATCTATCTGAATACTCCTGGAATATCAAACTAAGCCTTTTGAAGACATATCCTTTCTTTGACCAATATTTGTGCATGAAAATTGTGTTTTACACTTCTATTAATTCTAGGATCTCAAAGTTTAAAGGTTTTCAGAGGTTTCTCTCTCTCACACCTATGTATGCACATATGCATGTGAGTATCGATCTATCAATCATTGTATGCACTGCAGAAAAAGAACATATCTGTAAAGAAGCAGCAAAAACCTAGTTTTAAAAATGAATTAAAACACATACACGTAAAACCACAGAATACACAAAACAGTGAGACCTAGGTTTTGAAATATAGAGTCAGTCATTCTAACTGGCTGACTCACTGTATTCTAACTCAGATGTTTGGTTCATTATAGCAATTGCCTTGGTTTTTTATGAGATTCTGGGTTTCCTCACCCCTGAGGAAATAAAATAAATATGAGTTTTTTAAAAAAAATTTGGCCGTCTCACACAGCAAGTGGGATTTTACATCCCTGATCAAGGATTGAACCTGCACCCCTCTGCATTGGTAATGTGCAGCCTTAACCACTGGACCACTGGGGAAGTCCACTCTGATGATTTTTTGATAAGGGGTTTGAAGGTGATGGTGAGAGGGCAGGTGCATGTGTTAGAATACATTTAAAGAGAGTGGCTGCATAGCCATTCATGCTAGTGGATATTTGATGGACTGGATAAAGGAAATTTCTAACATCAAATAATGAGTCCTAGCAGAGTTATAGGTGTGAAAATTTTGACCAAAGTGGAAATATCGGGAAAATCTATCTCTGAAATATGTGCCAGAGATATCAGTAGCTTATACTGATAGTTACTGAGCTAGCTCTAAGGATCAGATAGCTCATCCTTCTTATTACTGCCTAATTGCATTGGTTAGAACTTCCAGGTCTCTAGTGAGTAAGAGTGGGGAGAGCAGATACTGTTGTTGCTGTTTAGTTACTAAGTTGTGTGCGACTCTTTGCAACCCCATGGACTGTAGCCCGCCTGGCTCCTCTGTCCATGAGATTCTCCAGGCAAGAATACTGAAGTGGGTTACCATGCCTGCACTCTCCAGGGAATCTTCCTGACCCGAGGATCGAACCCATGTGTCCTGTATTGCAGGCAGATTCTTTACCACTGACCTACCTGGGAAGCTCCATCAATGACTTAGGCCACATTGTTTTTCTCCCCTTCATTAGTTTTCTTATTTTTTATTGCACAAATAATATATGGATGCATACTTTAAAAAATCATCAAAGACTGCAGAAATATACAATAAAGGATGAAAGCCCACCTTCAGTCCCTCTCTAAATCCCACCGGCCTCTATAAACAGTTTAAAGTAGTGTTTATATTTCCTGGTATGTTCTTTGTGAATTTCCACATATAGGGAAAGGAGGAAGTCAATCCTCTTTAATTCAACATATCATGATGTTTGCTTTCGGATTCTGCACTTAGGCTTCTGCAATGAGAAATCCGTTTCCTTCTGTGAAGTGTGTGTGTGTGTGTGTGTGTGTGTGTGTGTATGCAGCTGTGTGCACTTTTGCATTTTATATGAATCTGTACCTAATAATTTTTTAAAAGATGGCTTTACCTGCATTTTCCAAACACATTCAGCTGATGAACTTAAGTCTTTATGGAGTGGGGGCTGGAATGGGCAGGTTGTTTCTGTTTCAGTTACAGTCACTATAAACAATCATCTTATAGTCCAGTGCGTTTTATGGTTAGTTCCTATTGTATTTTGGCTTCCCTGGGGATGAATGAACCTTTTAAACAAGACTCCAGGAATCCCAGGACCCTTTGCTCTTTAGGGCCCGTTCAGTGGTTATAGGGTTATCTTTTGAGAGAGAACCAGTCATCATAAATACAGGTTCATTATAAAAATTTTTTTATCATCCTTGGGCTGAATACTAACTTAGGTTTTTTTTTTCCCTTTAGCAGTAGTAGTATGTATTTCAAAGCCCCTCTGAGAATTCTTTTCTGAATATCAACGCAATATGGTGAAATGAAAGTCTGTTTGGTTTGATGTGTGGGTTGGTGACTCAATTCATCATGAAATCCATTCTACTTGTGAGAATGGATTTGCCTAAGTAGGAAAGTTTCTAAGTAGTTAGTGGTTAAAAATGGTTGTGTTGCTGCTGCCTCTTTTGAAATTAAAATAATTTAAAATGCCAATTGAGTCATGGCAAAGAGCTTTGTGTCTGCCAAGTCATCATAAATAACTCTATAAATGGGTGATGGATTAAGAAGCTCAGAAAAAGATCTAAAAAAAGGAAACTAATAAAAATCATGGTTTGTGTTGCAAGAACAAGGAAGCCTGGGGTGGGGAATAATGACAGTTGGCTTGCATCTGAGTAGATTCTCATATTGAAAAAGTTTGTCCTTGGCATGGACTAACATGATTAGCGTACATGACTAAAGTTATTCTTTTTCAACTGGACCAGTCAGCCATTTTTTTCTTGTCTTGTCCATTGTCTATCTGTAATATAGATATACTATCTGGCAAACATCAGCAATCAGTCACTTACCAGGAGGCCCAAGCATGAGATTCCGTGTACCCATTTGAAAGCCATGTCCCCCACAAACATCATAAAGCCCACCATTTTTCTGAATCTTTACTTTGCCAGCCATTTTGCTGAATATTTGAAAGTATAAAATGTATGTGAAATGAATTCTAGTTCTAAGGATGTGTGTAAGTATGTGTATGTGTGCAAGTGTATGCGTATGGTAAACTCGTAGGTATGCTCACTAGTGATTGTGACATATGCTATGTTAGAATATCTTGGAATCTCTACAGAGGTTGGCAAACAAGGCCAAGAAAATGACTCCACCTGGTGATGCTGGGATGGCTTCACAAGGCCAGGTCTTAAATGATGAGAAGAGGAGGGAAATGGGGGAAGAAGCAGGTATGAAGGTGAACAGACCTGAAATACCTGGCATGTTTGAAGGATGGAAAGAATTTCAAGATGTTTGCAGTGAGATATTTTTGGTGAGGTTTTGGGGAATGGCAGCATATGAGGCTATAAAAGTGTGAGGGAACAAGATTTGGAAGGACCTTATATGTTGTAAGAAGGACTACATCCTGAAGTAGGTTAGGAGCCACTGAAGATTTTTTTGATGTGGGGAATTATGATGCATCGTTGGTCCCATTTGCTGATATAACAATAATTTACATTTCAAAATAAAGCTTTTGTTTCAGCCAACAAAAACTTTTAAGTGGGGCCAACATCATTCACAATTTGTCTTCAGTGTGTGTGTGTGTGTGTGTGTGTGTGTGTGTGTGTGTGTGTGTGTGTGTTTGCAGTCATATCTGACTCTTTGTGACCCCCTGGACTGTAGCCTTCCAGGCTCCTCTGTCCATGGGATTTCCCAGGCAACAATACTGGAGTGGGTAGCCATTTCCTTTTCCAGGGGATACTACCAGGGGATGTTACCAATCCAGGGACCTGCATTGGCAGGTGGATTCTTTGCCACTATGCCACCTGGGAATACTACTTATTAAACAGAAGGGTTAGCTTTAGTTGTTCTCCTGGCACAGATGTTTGCTATAAGTCAGTTAGAATGTCTAAGAATTTGGGATTCATTTCCACTATTATTGCAAAGGAAGTACACTGAAATTAATCAAAAGACTTGCAAGGTGTCAATGTTGGGTGGGTTTAACAAATCTACATCTCATTCATCTAATCTCTTATAATTCCATGAAATTGTACCGGAATTACTTCTTTATTTCTGAAAACGAAATGCTTAGATATTATTCTTTCATACTAATGTGATAATTATTGCATTAATTAGGCAAAAATGAATGAAACATATGAAATTTGTGGGAAAAAAGGCTGTCCACAAAGATTTTTTTTCTTGGACCTTTGGATACTAGGACTTTTCACAGTGGTTGCTTTGAATTATTTTTTCTCTTCATGAGAAAAAGGATAATAATAATAATAATAATAATACACATTCCAATATTTTCTCCATCTTTGCACCTCTTCTCTCTTGCATTCTTTAATCTTGGAAAGGGAAGATTTTATAAATGATAAATGGACTTGATTAATACTATTAAAGCTTCTTTCAAAGTCTTGTAACTGTAACTGCAGAGAGATTTCATTTATTTTCTTTCTGATCAGTTATTTAAATAGTGCGTGAACTAAAGGAAAAGATTGTGTTCTCTTATTGGCTTGAAACAATTGTTAATAGATCGTTTGTAAGAAACACACAATCTGGCTAGTACTCTGCAGTTTGTGCTTCCTCTTCACCATAGAAATATGTAGTTGAGGCTCTGGGTAACTGATCTTAAATCAGCAGGATGCCTGCCAAGGAGAAATTGTAAGAATCTCCATCACTCTGTGATCCTGTAAGAGTTTCAGGTAGTAGAGCTAAAGTCATCAGTAAATCTGGAACTCTTTTGCAAGAAAACCCTAGACTTGATGGAATATACAATGTTACAGCCAGACTAATTTCATGTTGGCTTAAGATACCCATTAGAACTTGGGTTTGGGACGGGGCATGAGCCAAATCAATTACTTGAGATTGTCTCATTAATGGTAATCATGGGAAATTTCCCAGGATTTAGGTGCCTTAGAAGGTTCACTTCATCACACTTAGATCACTCACAGAAGTGGGGGGTGTTTAGAAGCCCTATAGCAGTCTCTATTACGTGATACATTAGTAAGAGCTGATCGTAAGAGTTTTCCATGTGAAGAGCTTTAAGTGAGTCTATGTGAGTGTTCAAAGCCTTGGACATGTCTTAGCAGCCGATTCAAGATTAGCTCAGGTGGGTGTGGAGCTACAGATGCTCAGGGCTCTGAGAGCCAAAATTTTTCTGAATCAAAGCTGGAAATCAGCACAATGTCTCCCCACTCTTTACATGTTCTGCAAAGAGAAGAAATGTGCAGATCTATTCTGGTCACTCAGTCTCATTGAATATTTATGGAAGTTCTGAAGCGAGTGAAATATTCCCAGATATCTCTTGAAGCTGAAACAGGCAGCTTGGAAATAGATAACCAGCAGTATTGGGTTTGTCTGCATAGGGCAGCATACATTTTTAGAAATTACACGGGAATTGGTGAAATGTGCCACATCTTGGTGATTTACCATAAAATTAGGAATTCTTCTGAAATTCAGCAGATTAGGAGGAAAGAAAAGCAAAGCAAAATTTAAAAGACAAAGAGGCATTTTTAAGCAACTGTTGTCAGTGCTTAATGATGAAAATAATTAATTTAGTTGACCAAATAGATAGACATTTCTGTTTCAGTCCAACTTCTTCTCATTTAGTACCATGCCATATATTTGGTTTCCCTTAAATTATTTATACTATAAAGGATCTCTTGATCACAAAGAAAAGAAATCCAGTCAAGAAAGTTCATTTCAGGAAGATATGTTATAAGAAAACTATAATCAGTGTCACAGACCTAGGAAGCACAGCACAGTCACAACTGGAAAGTGGAGTTGGGAAGGTGATAAACCAAAGCCCTTCTCTTTTTCTCAGGGATTGGGGAAGACTGATTGCAATATGATTGTAGTTTATATCTTCCTATATTCTATCCAGCACCCTGTAACTTTGAAGTCCCCTCCTCCTCTGACTCTGGACCTCAGCCATTTGACTTACTTTGGCCAATAGGATATGAGCATACTTGATGTAAGTGGGGGCTTGAAAAATGCGCATACAATTCCTGTCTTACTTCTCTGGATTTGCCATGAGAACATGCCCAGTATAGCCTATGGGACACTGATATACATTATGAAATAGAGTCAAGTCAGCTCAACTGTCTCAGCTGAAGCTCTAAATAGGTAAGAAACTCTAGCTAATATGACTAAACATACCTATCCAAAGCACAGTTGACCATAGATGTATGAGTGATACCATGGAGCTCAGGTCAAATCAAAAGTATTGCCTAGCTAATACAGAGACTCTTGAGCCAAAATAGATGTTTATTGTTGTATGCTACCGATATTTTCTAGTTATTTATTATATGGCAATATTGAGGCAAATAGATAATGGAAGCAAGGGTTAAATTGTCTCTTTCATTTCTGCTTCTTCCTTCCCTCTCCCTCCCAGTCCCCAGCTTGTACACTGCCCAGTATCTCTGCCAGACCTTTGTCTGCCTAACCCACAAGTCCAGTACACATTACCAACTACCATTTTTGTGTCTCTCAGTTCAAATTTCTGACATAGGAAAAACTCTAATTAGTCTAAGGAAAGCCACTGAATTGGTTTGTTTGGGGCCAGGAGTCCAGTTGGTCCAATTAGTCATGGTTGAGGTGGTGGCGATGGTGAAAGGAGAACAATATCACATGATCTCAGTTCAGTTCAGTCGCTCAGTGGTGTCCGACCTTTTGCAACCCCATGAATAGCAGCACGCCAGGCCTCCCTGTCCATCACCAACTCCCGGCGTTCACTCAGACTCATGTCCATTGAGTCCGTGATGCCATCCAGCCATCTCACCCTCTGTCATCCTCTTCTCCTCCTGCCCCCAATACCTCCCAGCACCAGAGTCTTTTCCAATGAGTCAACTCTCACATCCATACATGACTACTGGAAAAACCATAGCCTTGACTAGGCAGATCTTAGTCGGCAAAGTAATATCTCTGCTTTTGAATATACTATCTAGGTTGGTCATAACTTTTCTTCCAAGGAGTAAGCGGTTTAATTTCATGTCTGCAATCACCATCTGCAGTGATTTTGGAGCCCCCCAAAATAAAGTCTGACCCTATTTCCACTGTTTCCCCATCTATTTCCCATGAAGTGATCTGGGGATGTTCAAAGGGAGTGATTCTTCTCAGAAGGGAACTATGGCCAGAAAACCGCTGTAATTTATATCTCTAATTGAAGGGCAAGCCTAAAAAGTAGCAAGGTACACAGCAAATTTGATTTGTAGATCAGTACACCATCCTGAAATAAATTGCTAACTACTAATGCTTAGGCAGGTTAAGTTGCCCTCTGTCATACAACTAGAGAAAGGTAAATTCAGAAGTAGAACACAGATTAAATTGAATCCAGAGCCCATGAACTTTGTGATTCTGCCTTTACCATTTTTATAATGATTGGGAGAATAAAACTGTGTAAATTGATGCCTAATGAAAAGCTTCAGTTCAGTTCAGTCGCTCAGTCATGTCCGACTCTGTGACCCCATGAATCGCAGCACACCAGGCCTCCCTGTCCATCGCCATCTCCCAGAGTTCACTCAGACTCACGTTCATCGAGTCCATGATGCCATCCAGCCATCTCATCCTCTGTTGTCCCCTTCTCCTCCTGCCCCCAATCCCTCCCAGCATCAGAGTCTTTTCCAATGAGTCAGCTCTTCGCCTGAGGTGGCCAAAGTACTGGAGTTTCAGCTTTAGCATCATTCCTTCCAAAGAAATCCCAGGGCTGATCTCCTTCAGAATGGACTGGTTGGATCTCCTTGCAGTCAAAGGGACTCTCAAGAATCTTCTCCAACACCACACTTCAAAAGCATCAATTCTTCGGTGCTCAGCCTTCTTCACAGTCCAACTCTCACATCCATACATGACCACAGGAAAAACCATAGCCTTGACTAGATGGACCTTAGTTGGCAAAGTAATGTCTCTGCTTTTGAATATACTATCTAGGTTGGTCATAACTTTTCTTCCAAGGAGTAAGTGTCTTTTAATTTCATGGCTGCAGTCACCATCTGCAGTGATTTTGGAGCCCCAAAATATAAAGTCTGACACTGTTTCCCCTGTTTCCCCATCTATTTCCCATGAAGTGATGGGACCGGATGCCATGATCTTCGTTTTCTGAATGTTGAGCTTTAAGCCAGCTTTTTCACTCTCCTCTTTCACTTTCATCAAGAGGCTTTTTAGTTCCTCTTCACTTTCTGCCATAAGGGTGGTGTCATCTGCATATCTGAGGTGATTGATATTTCTCCTGGCAATCTTGATTCCATCTTGTGCTTCTTCCAGTCCAGCGTTTCTCATGATGTACTCTGCATATAAGTTAAGTAAGCAGGGTGACAATATACAGCCTTGACGTACTCCTTTTCCTTTTTGGAACCAGTCTGTTGTTCCATGTCCAGTTCTAACTGTTGCTTCCTGACCTGCATACAGATTTCTCAAGAGGCAGGTTAGGTGGTCTGGTATTCCCATCTCTTTCAGAATTTTCCACAGTTTATTGTCATCCACACAGTCAAAGGCTTTGGCATAGTCAATAAAGCAGAAATAGATGTTTTTCTGGAACTCTCTTGCTTTTTCCATGATCCAGTGGATGTTGGCAATTGGATCTCTGGTTCCTCTGCCTTTTCCAAAGCCAGCTTGAACATCAGGGAGCTCACGGTTCATGTATTGCTGAAGCCTGGCTTGGAGAATTTTGAGCATTACTTTACTAGCATGTGAGATGAGTGCAATTGTGCGGTAGTTTGAGCATTCTTTGGCATTGCCTTTCTTTGGAATTGGAATGAAAACTGACCTTTTCCAGTCCTGTGGTGACTGGTGAGTTTTCCAAATTTGCTGGCATATTGAGTGCAGCACTTTCATAGCATCATCTTTCAGGTTTTGAAACAGCTCCACTGGAATTCCATCACCTCCATTAGCTTTGTTCATAGTGATGCTTTCTAAGGCCCACTTGACTTCACATTCCAAGATGTCTGCCTCTAGATTAGTGGTCACATCATCATGATTATCTGGGTCGTGAAGATCTTTTTTGTACAGTTCTTCCATGTATTCTTGCCACCTCTTCTTAATATCTTCTGCTTCTGTTAGGTCCATACCATTTCTGTCCTTTATCGAGCCCTTCTTTGCATGAAATGTTCCCTTGGTATCTCTAATTTTCTTGAAGAGATCTCTAGTCTTTCCCATTCTGTTGTTTTCCTCTATTTCTTTGCATTGATCGCTGAAGAAGGCTTTCTTATCTCTTCTTGCTATTCTTTGGAACTCTGCATTCAGATGCTTATATCTTTCCTTTTCTCCTTTGCTTTTCACTTCTCTTCTTTTCACAGCTATTTGGAAGGCCTCCCAAGACAGCCATTTTGCTTTTTTGCATTTCTTTTCCATGGGGATGGTCTTGATCCCTGTCTCCTGTACAATGTCATGAACCTCATTCCATAGTTCATCAGGCACTCTATCAGATCTAGGCCCTTAAATCTATTTCTCACTTCCACTGCATAATCATAAGGGATTTGATTTAGGTCATACCTGAATGGTCTAGTGGTTTTCCCTACTTTCTTAAATTTGAGTCTGAATTTGGTAATAAGGAGTTCATGGTCTGAGCCACAGTGAGCTCCTGGTCTTGTTTTTGTTGACTGTATAGAGCTTCTCCATCTTTGGCTGCATAGAATGTAATCAATCTGATACCAGGTTCCTAATTGAGCAAGTGGAGGTCAATTAACAATGAAAGATTGAGAAGTTGATTAGGAGATAGTGCTGTTGGGTATGATAAGATTCTTTCTTGATTGCATCTTTGCTTAGAGAGCTACTCAACCCTTATGGGGGATTAATGACACCTTCTATTTTCTGTGCTCAGATTTCATAATTCAGTAGGAAGTTGGATTTCACTTCATTTCCCTGTTTTTAGTTTAATGCTTCACCTCCATCTTCCATCGTATCTGGTGTTCTCACATTCAAAGTCTCTCAGGGTCAATACCTTTAAAGAGAAACTTCTTATTTCCTTTGGAAGGAAGTGTGGTGAGTTGGTTTCTCAAGGTAGAAGTTTGGGATCTAAAAGTGAAAGTTGCTCAGTCATGTCCAACTCTTTGTGACCCCATGGACTATACAGTCCACGGAATTCTCCAGGCCAGAGTACTGGAGTGGGTAGCCTTTCCCTTCTCCAGGGGATCTTCCCAACCCGGGGATGGAACCCAGGTCTTCCACATTGCAGGTGGATTCTTTACCAGCTGAGCCACAAGGGAAGCCCAGGAATACCGGAGTGGGTAACCTATTCCTTTTCCAGCGTCATGTTCCCAACCCAGGCATCGAACCAGGGTCTTCTGCATTGCAGGCAGATTCTTTACCAACTGAGCTATGAGGGAAGCCTTGGGACCTAAAGATCCATCTAATTTCTCAGTAGAGAGACTGAATCAATCTGTTTCCTGTACTGTGTATAATCCTTGTCTTCTGTGCTATCTGGTTTCTCCAAGACATGCCATTTCCTTTGTTCTACAGGGTCAACTGATTTTTCTCTAAGAAATATCATCTCCCTATGGCAACCTACTCCAGTGTTCTTGCCTGGAGAATCCCAGGGACGGGGGAGCCTGGTGGGCTGCCGTCTGTGGGGTCGCACAGAGTCGGACACGACTGAAGCAACTTAGCAGCAGCAGCAGTAACATGTAGTTATTAGATTCTAATATCCTCTACTCTGCTAAATTAATTACCTTACCTCCATCCACTTTACATCTTCAAAATTTTTATTAAGATCTCTAGTCCACTGTTTCTTTATTCTTTGTCCTTGTGTATTCATCTATTTTGAAAGTCTGTTTACAATAATTATAGTTGGGTTTTTGGAGGAGATAAGACCGATATGTGGTTCATTGACTATGTTTAGGAAATTATCCCCCCTTTCCATGAGTTTTTAAATAGAAACTTTTTCATTTGGGTTGTTGCAAGATTTATCTGAAAGTTATCAATACTAGTTCATGTTAAAGTCTAGCATCCCTTACTTATGAAGCTTCCAAACAAATAAACCAAACACTTAATAAATTCTGGTCCTAAGTGCAGTGATAAGATTTTTTCTACCACATAAATCTCAATTTGGTAGTATTCTAATTTTAATGGTACTCTCACTTCCAAACTTTCCTCATCTAGTGCTAATATTATTTGTGAAATAGTCATTCATCTCATTTTATTCCAGGTCAGAGGAATACCTCTTGATCTTTACCTTAAGAGAAAGTAAAGGATAGTGCTGGGCCAGGGGTTGACATTTAAACACCGGATCTTCTGACGTGTTGCTAATTCCTACCATCAATATTATTTCTAGTTCATGATTTGAGATTCATCTAGGTTACTTTAAGCTTCTGTACTTTTGTTGTTTGTACATTGCTATGCATCAATAACATTTTGGAAGAGTAATTAGTACTGGTTTCCCAGAAATCTATGAGAATGTTACTTGTAACAATAGTGTACTCAGATAACTGGCATTAGAAATGTTTAGTTCTGCCTAGGAACAAAGCTCTCAAGAATGATTGCCACAGTTTTCGACAGTTGGTATATACACCCCAGTCTACAGAGGTCTTTTTGGCAAGAATCAACCTACTCTGAGTGTTGCTTAAAAACAAGATAGCCCTAAGCAAGGCTAGCCCCCACATGAATTATGAGAAAACTAATTAAATATCCATAGAAGTTGGAAGCATGTAAGCATTTAAAGTAGTATTGTAGTATTATAGCATTTTATGGAAAACTCTCAGAAATATGCATATATTGAGAGAGACCTTCTTCAAATCTATTGTCAGATGGAATTATTGCCAAATTCCCTAAAAATTTTAGGAGGTCAGATAATATGGCTTTAAATTAGTGCTCTGATAAAAATTGAACAAGCTCATTTGGCTAGACAAATTTCCCAATAAAAGTTGTATCTTGTCTAGGGGAATTTTCTAGATCAAAACCACCTCATTGGCTTTTAGTAAATTACTTCATCCATTTAACACATATGTCTTAAAGTCCTACCCTATTCTAGACACTGGTGAGGTCATTATAAGTTCAAAGAACTTACACCTTATTGTGAATATATCGGTTTATTTAGTGAAAGTGAAGTCACTCAGTCATGTCTGATTCTTTGCGACCCCATAGACTGTAGCCTACCAGGCTCCTCTGTCCATGGGATTTTCCAGGCAATAGTATTGGAGTGGATTGCCATTTCCTTCTCCAGGAGATCTTCCCAACCCAGGGCTCAAACCTGGGTCTCCCACATTGTAGACAGACGCTTTACCATCTGAGCCACCAGGGAAGTCCTGATAAAAATTGAACAAGTAGCTCATTTGACTAGACAAATTTCCCAATAAAAGTTGTATCTTGTCTAGGGGAATTTTCTAGATCAAAACCACCTTATTGGCTTTTAGTAAATTACTTCATCCGTTTAACACATACGTCTTAAAGTCCTACCCTATTCTAGACACTGGTGAGGTCATTATAAGTTCAAAGAACTTATACCTTATTGTGAATATATCAGATATGCATACGTGCTAAGTCACTTCAGTTGTGTCTCTTAACGACCCTATGGATCATAGCCCACCAGGCTCCTCTGTCCATGGGATTCACTAGGCAAGAATACTGGAGTGGGTTGCTGTGCCCTCATCCAAGGGACCTTTCCAACCCAGGGATTAAACCTGCATCTCCTATGTCTCTTGCATTGGGAGGAGGATTCTTTACCACTAGCACCACATATAACATAGTGCAGTGCAAGATAGATGCCATGTGAGCAATATAAATGAGGTGTCAGGGAAAAAAGCCTGACTTCTTCAGTAAGGGGTTCAGGAAAATATTCTATTTTATCTGGACCCCATAGTTCAGTTGGCAAAGTGGAAAGAAGAGCCTAGGAGGAGAGAATGCAGTAATTAAAATAATAGAAACAACAAAGCACAAGGTATTGGGGTAAATAGTAAGTAGGAATTTTTGATTACAGGTTATAGTTCATATTGGGGATTAATGAAAATAAGACAAAAAGGTAATCAAGGCTACCCTATATGGAACTTAAAAGCCAAGTAAAGTAGTTTACATTTTAATTTGTCCTTGGTAGAGAGATATATAAAGTTCGAATGAGGTTATAGTAAGATTAAACAAGTGGACATTTTCTAGATGATCCAGGGAGAAGATTCTGGAAGCAGTTTCACTAGAAGTCTGAAACAATCTGGCCAAGAGAGGATTGGAACCTAAACTATGACAATGACATTGAGAATGCCAAGGAAGAAAATTAAAAAAAAATACATAAATAGCAAACTTACAGGGTGAGGCAACTGAGTGGATGTTGGGAGAGAAAAGTCATGAACAATCCACAGTCATCGAGCTTTTAAGTCTAGGTGACATAGTACATTGAAGATTTAAGTCTAGGTGATATAGTACTCTCAATGGAAATAAGAAATCATTAGTTTGATGGAAGATACAGTGAATTTAATTTGTTTAGTTTGAGGTTTCTCCAGAATCCAGGTAGAGCTGTCCAGTAGATTAGGCAGATATATAGTTTTAGAGCTTGGAGGAATGATTGGATTTAGAAATAAACATGATACTCATCTTTATAAAAATGATAACTAAGCCAAGGGATTGGGGGAAACTCTTCAAGAAAGAGAAAATACAGAAAGAGATGATCCAAATCTTGGAAAAGGGAAACAGCCAGGGAGAAAGTGAAGGAGCAGTAATTGAGTTGAATAGAATCAAGAGAATGAACAGAAGGCAATGAAGGACCATGTGGTTGGTTGAAATTGCCAAATGCAGAAGAGAAGCAAGTTTTCTAGTTGTTTTGAGATGAAAGATTGATCTGCTACAAACTAGGCCATGATAGCTAGAAGTGGAAGTCTTATTTTTTGACTATTGTGAAATACTTCCTCCTACGAGTGTGTGATTTGTACTTAGAAAGAACTTCATTATGATTGTAAAATAATGCCTTTTTAATAAAAATTTGAGAAACCTCTGACTATAAATGATTTAAATAAAAATTCCCCATAATGCTAACATTGGCCTACATGCATTTGCCAGCATCTTTCATGAATCAGCCATGAGAACACAATTCTCTCAAGTATCTGCTTTTATCAATGTGCTAAAATTGTTTGATGAGTTCTTTATTTTTGTAGATGATATTTTTAATGACTGAAGAGTATTCATTCTAGAGATGTATCAAAATGTATTACCTCATTCATAGACATTTGTTTCCAGATCATGTCCTTATCAAATAATAATTTTTAACAATTTTTTTTTCAGTTTGCTTTATATCTTCAGGGATGAGTTTACTAGGGTAAAAGTTAGGCATACCATTTTCAAGTCATTTGAAACATTTACCAAATGACTTTCCCTAAAAGTTATTGCAGTTTGCTCTTTCCTTTGTAGATAGGATATTCCATAGTTAATGAGCAAAGTGACTCCTGCATTAATTAAAGGTTGTCTTTAGTTCTCCATCTCCCTGGGCTACCATTTTCCCACAAAACATTTTAATGAGCAAAATTAAGAAATATTACCAATCAGTGCATATGACAGTAGTATTTAACTTCATGTAGAATGATTTAGGTGCTCCTACACCATTCTTAAGTTTTTCAATCATAAATTGTAGACAACTAATCTAATTAAAAAAATCCATACATCTTCCTGTCAAATGTTAAGGTCATTAACTAGTTTGCACCTGAAAAGGTCTGTAAAGCTTTTCAATGTGGATTATAGAAGCTATTTAAATTCACTTAACAAGAGCCAATGAAATCTACCCAGTCATATCTATCTTTTATTCATTTTTCTTTGCTCATCTCTAGATTTCCCATTCTCTAGAGTCAGCTTCTCATGCTTGATGCCTATGAACATTTTATATTACTTGATTAAAATATTAATTTTAACATTAAAATTTTCTATAAAAAGGAGAAGTAATAATAAATATGCACATTCCTTTTAAAATATATTTTAAAAAACCTCTGGAAGGATACAGAAGTACTAAGAGTAGTTATCTGGGATATGGGTGAAGTAGTTTCAGGTAGATGATGGATAGACTGGGAAGGAATTTTGAGCCATGTCAATATCTTGCTTATTAAACTAAATAAAACAAAAACAAGATCTTGATTTTATGACTTTTAAAAATGCAAAGAAACATTAAAAAAATATCTAGTACAGTATCATTTTTGTTGTTCTATCGCTCAGTCATGCCTGACTCTTTGTGATCCCATGTCAGGCTTCCCTGTCCTTCACCATGTCCCACAGTTTGCTCAAACTTACGTCCATTGAGTCGGTGATGCCATCCAACCATCTTGTCCTTTGTTGTCCCCTTCTCCTCCTGAACTCAATCTTTCCCAGCATCAGGATCTTTTCCAATGAGTCAGCTCTTTGCATCAGGTGGCCAAAGTATTGGAGCTTCAGCTTCAGCATCAGTCCTTCCAATGAATATTCAGAGTTGATTTCCTTTAGGACTGACTGGTTTGATCTCCTTGCAGTCCAAGGGACTCTCAAGAGTCTTCTCCAGAACCACAGTTTGAATGCATCAGTTCTTCGGCACTCAGCTTTCTTTATGGTCCAACTCTCACATCCGTACATGACAACTGGAAAAACCATAGCTTTGACTGTATAGACCTTTGTTGGCAAAGTGATGTCTCTGTTTTTTAATACACTGTCTTGGTTTTCCATAGCTTTCTTCCAAGGAGAAAGCATCTTTTAATTTTGTGGCTGCAGTCACCATCTACAGTGATTTTGGAGCCCAAGAAAAAAATCTGTCACTACTTCCACTTTTTCCCCATCTATTTGCCATGAAGTGATGGACCAGATACCATGATCTTAGTTTTTTGAATGTTGAGTTTTAAGCCAGCTTTTTCACTCTTCCACTTTCACCCTCATCAAGAGGCTCTTTAGATCCTCTGCTTTTGGCCGTTAAAATTGTATCATCTGCATATCAGAGGTTATTGATATTTCTCCCAGTAATCTTGATTTCAGCTTGTGCTTTATCCTGCCCAGCATTTCACATGATGTACTCTGAATATGTTAAATAAGCAGGATGACAATATATAGCTTTGACTCCTTTATAGATTTATACTCTTTTTCCAATTTGGAACCAGTCTATTGTTCCATATCCAGTTCTAACTGTTGCTTCTTGACCTGCATACAGGTTTCTCAGGAAGCAGGTAAGGTGGTTTGGTATTCCCATCTGTTTAATAATTTTCCACAATTTATTGTGATCCACACAGTCAGAGGCTTTAGTGTAGTCAATGAAGCAGAAGTAGATGGTTTTTTTGAACTCCCTTGCTTTTTCTATTATCCAATGGATATCTTTTCTAAATCCAGTTTGTACATCTCGAAGTTCTCAGTTCACATACTGTTGGAGGTTAGCTTGAAGGATTTTGAGCATTATCTTGCTAGCATGTGAAATGAGTGCCGTTGTATGAATTACATGAGCAAAAAATTGAGAAAAACTAGATATTCATTAAATAGAGGAGGAAAAATAAAATTATAGAATCATTGTACATGTGTGCTCAGTTGCTTCAGTCTTGTCTGCCTCTTGGAGACCCCATGGACTGTTGCCTGCCAGCCTTCTCAGTTCATGGGATTCTCCAGGCAGAGTACTGGAGTGGGTTGCCTTGCCCTCCTCCAGGGGATCTTCCCAACTCAGGGATCAAACCCAGGTCTCCTGTATTACAGGCAGATTCTTTACTGCTGAGCCACCAGGGTAATGACTTGAATGGATGATATGACTATCAGATTTCTAGCTTGGGTGGGTTTTGTTACCATTAACTAAGAAAGGGAATAGAGGAGTTGTGGTTGTGATTTCAATTTTTTTTTTTCAGTTCAGTGGACATATGTAGGAGGTGTTTGTGTAACATTTAAGTAGATATGTCTAGTAGACATTTGAATATATGATCCTGCGACTCAGAAGAAATTTCAAGATTGAATTTATAGATTTGTTAACACCAGCATAAAAGAGATAGTTACAGTTATACACATAGGGGGATACTGAGGGAGGGAAGAGGGATTGAAGACATGTTTTATTGCTGAAGATGTTACTTCCATGGAGCAAAGAAAACATCAATATTATTTTGTAAAATTGTACATGATTTATAAAGTCACTGGTGTTTTTAATGTTCTTACTTATTCCTAGTTTATTTATTAGGTGTTTTGTGTGTTTTCATTATTCTGGGTTTAATATAAAGACTGATTTGTGATTAGTTAGTGCTGGCTGAGGGTTATACTGTACTTTCTCAGGGTCCAGAGATCAAGATTTTGAAAGATTTAGCACTTGTAAATGTTAAATGTTAAACTGTAGTATCTTTGAGTTTTGGGCCAGTTATTCTGAAAGCAGGCTTCAAGGCAAGGGGAAAGACATGGGTAAAAAAGGGAATAGGCATTTTATTGTGTACTGTTGATGTTTCAGAAATTATGTTAGATGTTTTATATATATTCCCCTATTTACCTATAACAATAGATCTATAATGCTAGTATTTTATCCATAGTTTACAGATGATATAACAGACTCAAAGAGGTTAAATGACTTACTCAAAGTCACTTTTGAGGAAAATTATAACAAAAGCTAGTGTATTCTCAGCCCTGGTGTACATAAGAGTCATCTGTGGAACTTTAAAAGCAATACTCCAGGGCTCCCCAGGAGATTTTGATTTAGTATCTTCTTCATGTGGCCTTGGGCTGTGCAATTTTGCAGTGCTCCACAGGTGATTCTGTTGTGTGATTCGGGTGGTGGTTAAGAGGTCTGGATTCAGACCGACTGTGGTGAGTCTTGGCTCCAGTTACTGGCACTGGGATCTTGGGCTAATTAATCTCACCAAACCTCAGTATTTATTCATCTGTTAAATGAGGATTATAATAGACCTACCTTGTGCCAGTGTTGCAGAGATTCAAAACAGTGTGCTGAATAGTCTTCCATTTCCCCTCCAAATTCCTGTTCTTCCTAGCTTTCTGTCCTGAGAGGCTGGCTTGCAGTGACTTCATCAATGGGCTGCGTTGCCTTCCAGCTTCTGGGTTGGTTCAGCCCGCAGGAGGTCAGAGGTCAGGAGGAGAGTATGGGTACTTAGTCCCTCAGTTTCTTTGATGATGATTTGTCATGAGTTGCCCGTTGCTGTGTTCTTCCACCTAAAGTCACAGCTCCTATCAGATAGTCCTCTCCTAGAGCTACAGATATAGTTCTGTAATTTTTTGAATCCCAGAAAATGCCCTCTCCCCAATGTCTCTTCAGCAAAGGTGGTAAAGGATTTGTGGCTATTGCTATCCCCAAAGCACTTCATCATCCTTTAACCTTGATCACCCTTTTGCAAATAGTCTCTTCATTAAACTCTTAATTATCCCATTTGAGTGTGCCATCTGTTTCCTACTTAGACCCTGACAGGTACTACATACAAAGTGCTTAGCATAGTTCCCAGCACATATTAGATTCTAAATAAATGTTTATCAATAAAGAAAAAGTTCTGTGTAATACATTCTTCAACTGTAGGTATGCATTTTGTTATTTTCATTTAGAGTTTATGCTTCATTTGGTCCTTAAAGTTTAATTTCAGTATAATTTTGTTTAAACAGAATTCAAGTAACAAAGGCCTTCAATTAAGCAGGTATTCATTCTCTTTCTTTCTGCACCACCACCCCCGCCCCCCCCCCCCCAACCACTGCGTTTTGCTTTGCAGGAAAGGAGATAAGTGATTGGAAGGAAAACTTACATTTATGATTTTGTAAAAAGAGAGAACTTGATGGAGAATGTTCTGGAATGAGTGTACATTTAGCCAATATGAAATATTCCTGGGATTGCATCCTGGCTCTAGCTCTACTAAGTCCGTTAATTTCTCCTAATTCATAGGGTTGCAGTGAGAATCCAATGAGACAAACTATCTAAACTACATCTGATGAAATAAAGTACTGTATGTAACCCCTGAAACAAGAAACAAGTGATTCCTTTCTTTCACTCTCGTAGCCTTATACTAGGCTTTGTTAGATTGATGGCCCCAAGTCCCTGCTAGGTAACCAGTCATTATTTGCATGTTCCAGTGGTTTTCCAACCTGATTTCTTCAGTGAGGAAGTGGGAAGCACATTTTAAAAATATTTTCAACAACACGCAAAACTCAAACTGGGTTTTTCCTTATTAGTTTCTGAAAACAATTCCAATAAGAGGATTTCCATGTTTTCTCAGAATTTTGTCTAAAACAGCTTTACTTTGTTACTACTTAAGCTAATTGTTAAACTCTAAGATCATATATGTATATATATTTTTGCTTAGAATAGCAAAAATTTCAGATATGAGAGCCCTGTGTTCTTCATTGTATCAAACTCTTTTATTAAACAACAAGAATTAGAAGGTTGCTGCGTGCATACATGCTCAGTGGCTTCAGGTGTGTCTGACTCTGTTACCCTATGGACTGTAGTCAGGCTTCTCTGTTCATGGGATTCTCCAGGCAAGAATACTGGAGTGGGTTGCCACATCCTCTTGCAGGTGATCTTCACAACCCAGGAATTGAACCCATGTCTGCTATGTTTCCTGCACTGCAGGCTAATTCTTTACCACTGAGCCACCAAGGAAGCCCAAAAGATTGCTGAGGTCTGATGAAATGGAGATAGGGCTGTAGCCAGTGGATAGCACCATGTCCTTTGAATTCTTGTTTCCATTTTACCTCTCAGTTATGACATTAATTAAAGGCCATTTTAAAGAGGGGGAGCTCTGTCCCTCTTTAGGGAATACATGTTAAAATAGAAAAAAAAACTATGTTTAAGGCCATTATTTTATATAAACACCACTGGGTGAGAAGATGGCCATCTGTGAACTGGGAAATGGATCCTCACCAGATGCCACAACTGCAACTGCCTTGATCTTAGACTTCCCAGCTTATAGAACTATGAGAACTTAATGTTTTTTACACTACCCAGCCCATGATATTCTCTCACAGGGACCCAGAAGGACTAAAACACGACTCAATCCAGGACTAATCATTTCATACCTTATGTATTTATTTAGCTCATTTACTCTCAGATAGCCAAACCCCAGGGAATACCACATTTTCCAGATTCCCTTAAACTGACCCAATATCTCACTTCTCCCTGATTCCCTCAGCCATCCTAAGGAATTACTTGCATCTCATGGTCTGCTGTGAGCAATATCCCTATTTGCTTCTGCATCTATGAAAACCCTTTTTATTTTTGTCCTAAAGGAAACCTGGCTTTCCTTTAAGGTATAACTTGTCCTGAACCCCTTGCCAGTGGTAGCTGATTTTTATTTTCTCATTTACTCCATTCCTCAGGTTTCTCCTCCTTCCTTTTCCAAAAACCTAGCTTCTATTGAATCCCCAGCCATCAGATGAACTATTATTACCAACCCTTTCGAGTTGGGCTCTAACAAGGGTCCTCCTGCCCAATGTCATTTGAGCCAGTAGAATAAGACTGAATTCATTTCAGAAACAAAGGAAAGATTTATTAGCTGATAGAAGAATGGAGGGACTTCCCTGGCTGTCCAGTGGTTAGTACTTCGCCTTCCAAAGCAGGGGTTGAGGATTTGATCCCTGGATGGGGAGCTAGGATCCCACATGCCTAATGGCCAAGAAACAAAAACGTAGAACAGAGACAATATTGCAACAAATCCAAGAAAGATTTTTTAAAAATGCATGCTCAGTCACCAAGTCATGTCTGACTCTTTGTGACCCCATGGACTGTAGCCCGCTAGACTCCTCTGTCCATGGGATTTTCCAGGCAAGAATACTAGGGTGAGTTGCCACTGGACCACCTGGGAAGCCTGTTTTGAAAAATCATCCACATAAAAAAAAAAAAAAACTAAAAAAAAATTTCCTGTTATACAAAGTAAGTCAGAAAGGTGAGGGTGGGGACTGAGAGAGTAGGATTGAAACATATACATGTACATTAGCATTTTTAAAACAGATAGCTAATAGAAATCTGCTGTATAGCACAAGTAGCTCAACCCAGTGCTCTGTGACAACCTAGAAGGGTTGGATGGGGATGGGGTAGGAGGGAGGCACAAGAGGGAGGGCTATATGTATACTTTTGGCTGATTCATGTTGTTGTATAGCAGAAACCAAAACAACATTGTAAAGCAATTATCCTCCAATTAAAAATAAAAGAAAGAATGGAGAGGTAAGAGTTTGCACACACTCCCCCCCTCCAGGCTGTGGGTGGGTCTGCTCTATAGGTTTTTTTGGGAGAGGCGGGTGGAGTCTTTGTGGGGCAGTGCAGGTGTGCTGTATTTGGCTGCGGATCACAGCATGTGCACAGCATCTCTGCATTTGGCCTGCAGTTGCCGCCATCTTGAATTGAGGTAGGGCGCAGGCATTCTGCGGTAGGAAATCTGGTCTGAAGTGCCTGGTCTGAGTCCTCTGCTCAGGGCACCCTTGTGAGCGAGTGAAACTAGACTCAGCACAAAGGAAAAGGAAGAAAAGGAAAAAAGGTCAGATTTTATGTTATTCCCCAAATTCTATCGTTATTTCTCAGGAATTGTTAGCGGGCTTTGCCAGTGACAAATCCCTCCTTTTTGTTCTGCTCCTCATTCTTGAGGGGTGCTGGGGATCTCAGGTCCTCTCTTGGAGTTGCTTCTTGCTGATTTCAGGTACTGTCAGAACCCCGAGTAGAGGAACGGCCCCTCTTCCAGCTGCCTTGAGGTCTGTTTGGTGCCCTCCAGGCCTTAGCCCTAACTGTCCATATCCGGGAGGAACCACTACCATTTGTTTGAGCAGGCTCTGGGAGTTGGTGATGGACAGGGAAGCCTGGCATGCTGCAGTCCATGGGGTCGCAAAGAGTCAGACTCGACTGAACTGACTGACTGAACCTTACAGAGACAAAGGACAACAGAAAATGTAAGGTTCATGGCCCAAATATTAGCAAGAGAATGATGGCCACATGTCAAGTTTTTTTTAAAAATGAAATTATCTCGGTGTTTGCCCTGTATATAAGCAAAAGTGTACTGCAGTGCTGAGGCTCACTGCTGCCGCCTGAATAGCCCTGGTCACACTTCTGTTGTTTTCCGGAAAATAAGCTTTAGGTCAGAAAGAGGGTCACATGAGAGTCAATGGGGCTGGTGTCTCAGGTTGTCTCTCTGGAGACTGGCGCTCTGTGGGGCCTGTTCAGTCGAGAGTGATGTGCCCACAGAGTGATCCCTGCAACTTCAGGGCAGAGTGGGTGGTTAGGGTCACCCAGAAGGGGTCTGTTCCCTTAAGGAGTGTGCTGACCTTGTGATCAACTGGGTTTCCAGGTTTTTATGTGCACCTGGTCTCCTAGCTGGAAGGGGTTTAGGAGCAGGTCAGTGAGTGCGGGCTGCATCTGTTTACCATCTTCCGCCTTGGCATTCGTGATTTCTCCTAGTTTCTCCATTTCAAGGGGGTTAAGGTGTCCTTTCTCTTGGGCTTGGGGAATGGGTCTACCGTACATGAGTTCAAATGCACTTTAATTTAACCCTTAGGGCGAAATGCATGCAGAACAGGACAATAGGAAGCAGCTTTATTCAGTTTTGAGTTTTCTAACACAGTTAAGGACCTTTTCAAAGTCTGATTGGATCTCTCTACAGTCCCTAATGATTGGGGTCTCCAGGCTTAGTGCAAGATCCATTTTACGCCCAGGACACTTGTTATTACCTTTATTGCTTAAGACACAAATGCTGGGCAATTATTGCTTCGTAGGGATCCTGGGAGCCCAAGCCTGGGGATTATTTCTTTTATTAATGTCAGCCACTGCAGCTAATGTTTCAGTTCTAATAGAGAATGATTCTATCTACCCAGAAAATGTGCCTGCTTACACCAAGTCATAGCTGAAATTGCCTGGTACTCACACATACTGGGAGTGACAGTGAAATCAGTTTGTCAGTCTTCTCCTGGATATGTCCGCCTGGTTCAAATGGGTCTTATCTGGGGGCCCCTTGAGGTTCTGGTGTTGGAGTTGCTCATTGTGAAGCTGGAGCATGTCTCAACTGTCTGACTGATAAAGCTAAATAATTATATATCGGGCTTCCCTTCTGTAGCGAGTTTCATGATCTTCCCTGAGGGCACGACACTTGCAGTTTGGGGAAAGAAGTATTGCCCACGTTCATTAACTAGCTATTCATGACCTCTTAGATCTCTGTTAAAGCCCCATTTTGGGGCTTTGTCTAATCTTTGTGTAGACATGGGAATAATTGGATGGATCTGCCCTTCAAGTTATGAGGGGTAGTTGCCAAGTTACTGGTCCTAGGACTGCCCTTCTGGCTGTTGTGTGTGCCTTGTTTCCCTTTATTACCTCTTTATTTCCCTTTCGCTGACCCCTGTTGTGAATGACTACCACCCTTTTGGGAAGTTATATTGCTTCTAAGAGCTTCAATATCTTTAAGCCACGTTTCACCTGTGTATTTTCCACAGCAACCGTACCTCTTTCCATTCAAATAGCCCTGTGGTGCATATGGAGCATGCGCATACTGGAAATCCGTGAAAACATTTAAGAACTTCCCTGTCCTGGGCTTTGATTTTCAGGTGAGGGCTCTCAGTTTCTCCTTTTGGGCAGAAGTCCCTGGGAGAAGGCTTCTTGCTTCTCTGATTTGGGTCTGGGAGGTTACTGTGTGTCCTGGCAGCCTTTCCCTCTCTCTCACAAAACTGCTCTTTTTTGTGAACCATTCCTCCTGTTCAGGATTTGGGAGAGACTCACTTCCTAGTTTGGGCTGACTGGAATAGATTGTGTCTATGATTTCTGTATAATCCTGCTCCAGGGGTCCCATTTCTGTAGGTAGCAGGGTGGAAAGATTTAGCTTGGGAGAGGTTTGTATGGTAGCCTCTGGGTTGTCTAAAAGCATAGCTTGAACTTCAGTCAACTCTCCAGGTGATAGCTGTTCTGTTCCCTTAGAACTTGCTATAGCCTGAACCTGGTATGGAGGCCATATAGTGATTGGCTGACCAAAGGTTAACTTTTCAACCTCCTGTAGCAGAGTTGCAGGAAAAGAGGACACCCTTTAGAGGTTTGATCTAATTGTTCAAGGAAATAAGCAATCACCCGAGTAAAGGGTCATGGTTTTTGAGCTAATACCCCAAGGGCAATTTGCTTTTTCTCATGAATATGAAGATCGGAGGGTTTAGCTAAAACTGGGAGGACTAGGAAGAATCCTGAAGTCTTGCTTTTTCAGCTCTTGAAAAACCCCTTCAGCATTCTGAATTCCATTCAAAAAGGTCATCATTCTTTGCTTTCAACTTTTCACATGGAGGCCAGGCTACTAGACCCTAGTTAGGGATCCAGATGTGGCAAAACCCGGCCACCCCCCAGAAAACCCCTAAGTTGCCTTCTAGTTTTAGGAGGGGCAAGCCTGTAAAAGGCTTCTTTCCTGGGGTAGGCTTCTCTGACCGTCTGTGAGAATAAAGCCTAGGTGGGTCATCTTTTAGGTGGGTCATCTTAGTTTGTGATATTTGAGACTGTCTTGGATACCTTATTATTGGCTAAGTGGTTCAGAGTGGTTACAATATTTTTGCCAGAGGCGTCCTTAGTGTGGCTGGTGATCAGAATGTCACCTACTTACTGGAGGAGGGTTCCAATTCAGTATTCCCCACTGGGTTTCTCTGGGGAAGAATGGAGGTATTACAGAATAAGTGTCATGGTTTAGTAAGGACCTGATCAGTGAGGCCCTGTATCACAGGGGCAATGCTTAACAGTCTACTGACTGAGAGGGTACTGTTCTGTTGGGCCATGTACATGCGTGGACTATCATAGGACTGGCTCTTACAGCTTGTCCCACCCATCTCTGGGCCCAGACTTCAGGATTTACTTCAGGAAGATCAACTTGCTCTGTCCAGGGAGGTTTGAACTCCTCCATTAACATTGACATCTTATGCCCTTTGTCTAAAGGGACACCAGTCTCTGCTTTGTCTCCCATTAGGTGGAGAGTGGTGCCCAGTTAATGTAAGATCTCTCTTCCTAGCAGGGGTACAGGGCATGTGGGGACACACAAGAAGGAATGGGTGAGCTTGTGTTCATCTAATTTACATTTTAATGACTCTATGAATACCCATTCTTGGGCTTTCCTGATCCCCTCATAACTGTGCTACTCTTTAGACTGAGTTTGCCTGATCTGGTGTTCAGAACTAAGTGGCATGAATGTCTACTAAGAAATCCGCAGGCTTTTCTTCTCGTGTCCAATGTCAGTTGGGGCTCCTCAAGGGTCAGTTGTAATGTCAGTTTAGGAGTTTTCTGGCCCCATCATTTTCATGTATTTGGACTACCTGCCTTTGAGGGTAGTCAACAGTATCTGTCATTTCTGGTCCCCCTTTCAGGGGCAGCGAGGGCATTCCAATATCCCTCTTATTTTACACATGGTGCACTGACTAGACCCTAGTTTCCTTGGCTTGCTATCCCTTGGTTGGGGCTAGGGGTCACTCACCAGAGTTCAGTGTCTCCATAGGCAGTTGGTGCAGATTTCTCTGCCCACTGCTATCATTGGAGGGCAACAGCCAGTAGGCAACCTCAACCAACCAAGAAGTAGGGGTATTTGGTTCTATTTCCAATTTCTAAAGTTTATGCCTAATGTTAGGGGCACTTTGAGGAACAAATTATGACCTCAGGATTTCATTCCCTTTCAAAGACTGAAGGTCAATGGTAGTATAGATTTGGAGGCCTTCCCTGAGGTTTTCTAGGAATGCCAGAGGATTTTCAGTTGTCCCCTGATTGATGTTTTTCATCTTTATTTCAATGACAGGTTTCTTTCCTGCTGCCTTGATTCCTTTTAGGATCATACCTTTATAATGGGTCAGGCTGTGTCTTCTCCATGTTCTCAGTGGTTCCTGTTGGACTTGTTATCTGTGACTATTTGATTCCCCAGTCTGAAATGAACATGAACTACCTTGTTTCTGTTCTCTTTGTCTAGATTCCTGTTAGGCTTTTGAAAACAGTGTGGCCTCTGGAGGTCAGCCAGTGGGGTCATGGGTCTGAAAGATTCCCCAGATCAGATTTAGGAACTATTCTGAATCTTTCTTTCCTCAACCCCTTACTATGACTTTTCCATGTATACACATCAGAAGTGGTAAATGGGATATGTACCTGGATAAGCCCTCCTCTACTGAGGCCCTGGCTCAAAGGGAACACTTTTCTTCGTGGGTTGTTGAACCCTGGTTAGTGATTAGTCCCATTTAGCATAGTTGCTAGACTGAGTTCTGGAGGAGGGGGCTGGTATAGAGGGACCCAGATCAGAACATGAATGAAGAGGGTAGGGAGGGAGCAATAGGAGGAGGGTTGGGGAGGAGATCAAGAAGGTCATCAAAGGAATGATCACGAACTGATATTACCTCAGTGAGGGAGAGCCCACATTCCTTTTAAAGACCTTTATTCTGCTATAAGGTCATAAAAATTGGACATAGGGAATTTTATCCCATTTCTTTTGTCTCTGGCACAGCAGGTCCGGTTGTAGAAATGGTGTTGTAATTCTGAGACCCAATGGTGGGCCAACTTTCCCCATCTCTCAGCAAGTATTGGGACCAGCCTGTATCACATATGAAGATTAAATATATTGGGGCCAGGGGGTGAAAACTTCCCGAAACTTACCTGAAAACTTCCAGTTCTACAAAATGCACAGTAATGGGCTGTCCTTCAGTATGGTGGGCATTTGGCTTCCCATAACTTACATGTTTTGTTTTGGATTTCTTTCAAACTGCCAAGGGTGGTGGGATTGGAGTCATTTGTTGCAATGCAAATGCAACAAAATACAACCCAGATAAGATTTTCGGTTCAGGAAATTTAGAACAAGCACCAAATTGTTAATAGATTCTTTTAAAAGACCAAAATAGGAAGCATGCAAATGGCATGGATTCTGGTTTAACAGGGGTCCCCCTTGAATTTTCAATGCCAGTACTTGAGATAATTACTCCCTCCTCAGGCGTATAGGAGTTTAGACAGGACTGCCAAGGGCTTCCCAGGTGATGCTAGTGGTAAAGAACCCACCTGCCAATGCAGGAGATGTAAGAGAGGTGGGTTCTATCCCTGGGTTGGGAAGATCCCCTGGAGAAGGGCATGGTAAACCACTCCAGTATTCTTGCCTGGAGAATCCCATGGACAGAGGAGCCTGGTGGGCTAGTTCATGGGGTCAAAAAGAGTTGGACATGACTGAAGTTACTTAGCATGCACGCATGCCATCAGGCCAGAAAAACTTAGCCATGTTACTTCCTGACCTACTTGGTCCATTAGGGAGTGTCACAGCTGTCTGAGGTGGGTATCTTCTCTTTGATCAAAGAATGGAAAGGTGGGAGCTTGAACTCTAGATTATATTTCTTTCCCCGAGAGGCCATTGTTGGAGCTGCATTATAAGGTTCTTGTCAGCAGGGCAGTGGGGGAAGGGGACAGAGTTCTTGTGGGCCAGGAATAGCTATGCTGCTCACGGCATCCCAGATCAAAGTGCTGGGTACAGCATTTCTGCACCCTGTATGTCATTGCCGTCTTGAAGTGTCATGCACAGTGCTTTTGCACATGGTCCACCAAGCTGAAGTGGTGAGCACAGCCATTTTGCACTAGGAACTCTGATCTGAAGTGCCTGGTGCAAGGCCTCTGCGTGCACCACCACATAATCAAGTGAAACTAGACTAAGCACAAATGAGAAAAGAAGGTGAGAGAGAAACAAAGTAGTTCAGTATTTTGCAAAACTGAGATTTGCCACACACACACTAAAAATCACAGTTCTGGCTGAATTAACTTTAAATTGAAATCTATAAATCTCATTTCCCTAACATACTTCTCAGGGAAATTTGTGCTCCCATTTTCCCAGAAAGTATTTTCACTAGTCCCCTTTAGAAACCATCCATAGCTCCTTTACTACTCAACCTGAGCTGCTAATCTTATTTCACTGAGAAAATAAAAGCAATCAAAGTGAAGTTATTTCATCTTCTTACCTGAAATACCAACCCATCTCTGATGTCCTTTTACAATAGGTAAACTGTCCCTGGTCTCATCTAAGGCTACTCCTTTCCATATGTACTGTATCTCATCCCCTCTCAGTTTCTCTTCTCAACTATTTCACTCCAGCAGTTATCTTCCCTTTATCTTGCAAAATCAAATTTATCCCTCTCAAGGATCATTATCATCAACTACCAGCATGTAATTTTCTTCATCTTAAAAATTCTTTCATTGACCTGACATCTCTCTCTAGCTTTCCACCCCATTTGCTGCTTTCTTTTATAATAAAAATCCTAAAAACAGACATTTGCACTCACACTCTCTATCTCCTGTTTTATTTTTTTAATCAAACTTCAGTCAATAAGACTCTCATTCCTGTTCTTTAACTAAGATGGCTTTTGTTAACATCATTAATGACCATTATCTTTTAAAAGATAGTGGTCAAATATATTTCCTCATCTTAACTTGCCTCTCAATGTCATTGATAAAGTTAATTCTTCTGCATCAATTTGGGTCCCCAGAGGAGCAGATGTCAAGATGTGATTAAGGTACAAGGGAATTATTGAGGGCAATACTTATGAATGATAAAAGGGAGAGAGCAGGAGAAGGTAGGGAAAGCTTCTGTTGTGAAGGTCAGATACCTGTGAAAAGAGAGAAGGAAAAATGTATAAAATAGGAAGAGGCTCAGAAGAGTCATTGAGCCACAGTTGTACACTTGAAGAGTCCCACATCCTACAGTAGAACCCCATGCTGTGCTCAGTCATTGGTTAGCAAGTGTATAAAGGAAGCATGGCCTCACCACAAGTAACATGGGAGATACAGAAAGATGAAAGCTGGGGTTGCTGGCTAACCATCCCCCTACAAGGTAGATCTGAGTGTAGCATTAATATGGCCACATACACTTCTTTCCTTTTGAAATAACATTTTTTACTTGGTTCTTGGCATGGCACACTTGATTTTCAGCCTTCTTAGGACTTCTTGTTGAATCCTCCTTGTTTTTCTAAACTCTAATGACTAGATTATTTGCAGGGCTAAACCCTCTATTCTCTTCTTTATCTATGCATAGAACTTAGGGGAATTCATCCAGTGTGATGGATACTACATAGATTTATACCATAACCTACAATTCCAATGTTTGGAGTTTACAGCATACAGTGTTTACAACTTACAATGTTTGGATACCTTAAAAATGCCTTAAGTAAATGAAAACACTAATTTGAAGAGATACATGAACCCCAATGTTCATAGCAATATTATTTACAATAGCCAAGATATGGAAAAAACCTTGCTGCTGCTGCTAAGGCACTTCAGTCGTGTCCGACTCTGTGCAACCCCATAGACGGCAGCCCACCAGGCTCCCTCGTCCCTGGGATTCTCCAGGCAAGAACACTGGAGTGGGTTGCCATTTCCTTCTCCAATGGGTGAAAGTGAAAAGTGAAAGTGAAGTTGCTCAGTTGTATCCGACTCTTCGTGACCCCATGGACTGCAGCCTACCAGGCTCCTCCGTCCATGGGATTTTCTAGACAAGAGTACTGGAGTGTCTTGCCATTGCCTTCTCTGGGAAACAAACTTCAGTTCAGTTCAGTTCAGTTCAGTCCAGTCCAGTCGCTCAGTCGTGTCTGACTCTTTGCGACCCCATGAATCACAGCATGCCAGGCCTCCCTGTCCATCACCAACTCCCAGAGTTCACTCAGACTCACGTCCATCGAGTCAGTGATGCCATCCAGCCATCTCATCCTCGGTCGTCCCCTTCTCCTCCTGCCCCCAATCCCTCCCAGCATCAGAGTCTTTTCCAATGAGTCAACTCTTCCCATGAGGTGGCCAAAGTACAGGAGTTTCAGCTTCAGCATCATTCCCTCCAAATCCCAGGGCTGATCTCCTTCAGAATGGACTGGTTGGATCTCCTTGCAGTCCAAGGGACTCTCAAGAGTCTTCTCCAACACCACAGTTCAAAAGCATCAATTCTTCGGTGCTCAGCTTTCTTCACAGTCCAACTCTCACATCCATACATGACCAAACAAACTTAGTCTCCACCAATAGATGAATGGATAAAGAAAACGTGGCATGCATGTACAATGGAATATTATTCAGCCTTAAAAAGAATGAAATTTTGCCTTTGTAACAGCATAGATGGAACTGTCTGGTATTATGCTTAGTAAAGGAAGTCAAGCAGAGAAGGACAAATACTGTATGTTTTCACATCTATGTGGAATTTTAAAAACAAAAAATGGTATGAATATACCTAAAGAGAAAGAGACCTGCAGATACAGTGAGGAAAGTGGTGGTTGCCCGAGAGGAGAGAGTGGAAGAGAGGCAAAACAGGTAAAAGTGATTAAGAGGTACAAACTACTAGGTATGAAATAAGTTAGCTACAAGGATGTAACGTACAGCACAGGGAAGATAGCCAATATTTTATAATAGCTTTATATAGTATATAATCTATAAAAATATAAAATTACTATGTTATGCACATAAAACTAATATTATGTCAACTACTCTTTAAATAAAATCATGAATGAATAATTATCTCAAACTTAACATATTCCAGCAAGAACTGTTGATTTTCTAATGCCTCATATCTCACAAAACTCCTTCCACAGTGCTGCTTAACTCTGTAAAAGGCAGCACAACTATTCATTAGCTGCTCAAGTCACAAGATTTGCAATCATATATAAGTCTTTTCTGTCTCACATTGCAATATTTTATTTATCATCAAAATTCTGTCAGCTTTCAGTTCAAAATTTGTTCTAGTATGATCATTTCTTCTTCCTTTACTGCTTAGTTCTAATATAATGGTTCAGGTTCTACCTTTTTACTCTCTTGATGGAATTCTATTGTTTTGTCCTGGTGTTTCTGGATTTCTGCCTCTTTGAATTCCTCTTCCCAAGTCTCTGATACTGATGTTTCAGTTGACATATCTTCTTGGCTCTCAATTCAAGCATCACCCCTGAACACTACTTTTTTTTAACCTTTTATGGCTCTGCATTTTACAGCTGGCAACTCACTGTATTCATTCAACAGATATTTGTAGTGTCCCCATGTATAAGGAATAAAGTTAATTAAGTCACTCAGTCGTGTCCGACTCTGTGACTCCATGGACTGTAGCCCAACCAGGCTCCTCCGTCCATGGGATTCTCCAGCCAAGAATACTGGAGTGGGTTGCCATTTCCTTCTCCAGGGGGTCTTCCCGACCCAGGGATCAAACCCAGGTCTCCTGCATTAGAGGCAGACACTTTAACCTCTGAGCCACCAGGGAATAGTTCTAGGTAATAAGGATATAGCATCAACAAAATGGATAATATCATAGCTTGCTAAAGAACTGATATTCTAATAGAGGAAGACAGACAATAAATTAATAAATATATAATTCATCATGTGGGAGTAAGAGATAGAAAAGTAAAAACAAGTATGAGGGTATCAAAAACACTGGGTAATGTGTACTGTTTTTATAAATGGTGCTGAGGGAAAAGTACTCTGTGAAGGTAACATTTGAGCAAAGTTGGAGGGAGAGAACCATGCAACTATGGAAAGAGTATTCCAGGCAGAAAGAAGAGTACTACAAAAGCCCTAAAGTAAGAATGTTCCTGGTATATTCAGTGAGGCTGGATTGGTTACATATTGTTGTGTAATGCCACCCCAATACCTAGTGAATTAAGACAGAAGTAATTCATTATATCACAGTAAGCACAGGTTAAAAAAAATCTAGATGTGACCTAACTGTTTATCTCTGGCTTGCAAGGCTGCAATCAAGGTGTCACCTAGGATGAATTTACCTCAAGGCTTGACTTGGGGAGGATCCACTTCCTAGCTTACACACATGGCTTCTGGAATGATTCAGTTCTTGCAGTGTGTTGGATTGAAGTCCTCAGTTCTTTGTTGGCTATTGGTCAGAGGCCCACCTGAGTCTCTTAATACATGGCCTTCTCCATAAGGAAGCTCACCATGTGGCAGTTGTCTTCTCTCTGATTTAGCGATGGAGGGAGCAAGATAGGGTGAATATGGGATCCAGTTTTTATAACCCAATCCCTAAAGTCACTTACCATTACTTTTGTAGTGTCCTGTTTCTAGAGGTGAATCACTAAGTCCAGTTGACACTGAAGGGTAGAAGATTGCACAAGGCAGTAAACACCAGGAGACAAGGATCATCGCATGCATGCTCAGTTCAGTTCAGTCACTCAGTCGTGTCTGACTCTTTGCGACCCCATGAATCGCAGCACACCAGGCCTCCCTGTCCATCACCAACTCCCGGAGTTCACTCAGATTCACATCTATCGAGTCAGTGATGCCATCCAGCCATCTCATCCTCTGTCATCCCCTTCTCCTCCTGCCCCCAATCCCTCCCAGCATCAAAGTCTTTTCCAGTGAGTCAACTCTTCACATGAGGTGGCCAAAGTACTGGAGCTTCAGCTTTAGCATCATTTCTTCCAAAGAAACCCCAGGGCTGATCTCCTTCAGAATGGACTGGTTGGATCTCCTTGCAGTACAAGGGACTCTCAAGAGTCCTCTCCAACACCACAGTTCAATAGCATCAATTCTTCGGTGCTCTGCCTTCTTCACAGTCCAACTCTCACATCCATATATGACCACAGGAAAAACGATAGCCTTGACTAGATGGACCTTAGTCAGCAAAGCAATGTCTCTGCTTTTGAATATGCTATCTAGGTTGGTCATAACATGGAAAAGAAATGCAAAAAAGCAAAATGGCTGTCTGGGGAGGCCTTACAAATACCTGTGGAAAGAAGAGAAGTGAAAAGCAAATGAGAAAAGGAAAGATATAAGCATCTGAATGCAGAGTTCCAAAGAATAGCAAGAGGAGAAGAGAAAGCCTTCTTTAGTGATCAATGCAAAGAAATAGAGGAAAAGAACAGAATGGGAAAGACTAGAGATCTCTTCAAGAAAATTAGAGATACCAAGGGAACATTTCAGGCAAAGATGGGCTCGATAAAGGACAGAAATGGTATGGACCTAACAGAAGCAGAAGATATTAAGAAGAGGTGGCAAGAATACACAGAAGAACTGTACAAAAAAGATCTTCACCATCCGGATAATCACGATGGTATGATCACTCATCTAGAGCCAGACATCCTAGAATGTGAAGTCAAGTGGGCCTTAGAAAGCATCACTACGAACAAAGCTAGTGGAGGTGATGGCATTCCAGTTGAGCTATTTCAAATCCTGAAAGATGATGCTGTGAAAGTGCTGCACTCAATATGCCAGCAAATTTGGAAAACTCAGCAGTGGCCACAGGACTGGAAAAGTTCAGTTTTCATTCCAATCCCAAAGAAAGGCATGCATGCTCAGTCATGTCCAACTCTTTGTAACCCCATGGACTGTAGCCCACCAGGCTCCTCTGTCCATGGGATTTCCCAGGCAAGAATTATATTGGAGTGGGTTGCCATTTCCTCCTCCAGGGGATCTTCCCGTCCCAAGGATCATTGAGGGGTCATTAAAATAAGACTACTTACTACACAGTTCATTGTGGCTGAAACAGATGGTTAGTGGATATAGCGATAGGAAATGAAGTCAGAGAAGTTGAGGAAGGATCAGATCATGTGCATTCTCATGGGCCCTTGTATGTGTCTGAATTTAAAAGACTCATTCATCTGCTTTTGGGAGAATGGACTATATGAGATCAAGGTCTAAAGCAGGGAGATCAGTTAGGTGGTTGTTGTTCAGTTGCTAAGTCCTGTCCGACTCTTTGTGACCCTATGGACTGCAGCACACCAGGCTTTCCTGTCCTTCACGAACTCCTGGAGCTTGCCTAACTCATGTCCATTGAGTCAGTGATACCATCTAACCATCTCATCCTCTGTTTTCCCCTTCTCCTGCCTTCAATCTTTCCCAGTATCTGGGCCTTTTCCAATGAGTTTGCTCTTCCATTAGGTGGCCAAAGTATTGGAGCTTCAGAACTGAGCCATGAGACACCTCATCTGGAAGTTGGGAAGAGGAGGTGAGGCCAGCAAAAGATACCAAGAGTAAGCTGCCAATGAGGTAGAAGGTAAATTAAGAAAAGTTTCCTGAGAGAATATTATGTATTTACAGTACCATTTAATTCTTATGGCTTCAGGCAGGAGTGTGTCTTGAGGATGCAAAGATAAAGGTGAAAAGGTAGAACAGTTAAACTGATTTCCACTCAGCCTCCTTAGCAGAGATTGAAAATGATGTAACTCATCATGAGAAACGCTGGGCTGGAGGAAGCACAAGCTGGAATCAAGATTGCCGGGAGAAATATCAATAACCTCAGATATGCAGATGACACCACCCTTATGGCAGAAAGTGAAGAGGAACTAAAGAGCCCTCTTGATGAAAGTGAAAGAGGAGAGTGAAAAAGTTGGCTTAAAGCTCAACATTCAGAAAGCTAAGATCATGGCATCTGGTCCCATTACTTCATGGCAAATAAATGGGGAAACAGCGGCTGACTTTACTTTTTTGGGGGGCTCCAAATCACTGCAGATGGTGATTGCAGCCATGAAATTAAAAGATACTTACTCCTTGGAAGGAAAGTTATGACCAATCTAAACAGCATATTAAAAGGCAGAGACATTACTTTGCCAACAAAGGTCCATCTAGTCAAGGCTATGGTTTTTCCAGTAGTCATGTATGGATGTGAGAGTTGGACTAAAAAGAAAGCTGAGTGCCGAAGAATTGATGCTTTTGAACTGTGGTGTTGGAGAAGACTCTTGTGAGTCCCTTGGACTGCAAGGAGATCCAACCAGTCCATCCTAAAGGAGATCAGTCCTGGGTGTTCATTGGAAGGACTGATGTTGAAGCTGAAATTCCAATACTTTGGCTACCTTATGCAAAGAGCTGACTCATTTGAAAAGATCCTGATGCTGGGAAAGATTGAAGGTAGAAGGAGAAGAGGATGGCAGAGGATGAGATGGTTGGATGACATCACCGACTCAATGGACATGGGTTTGGGTGGACTCTGGGAGTTGGTGATGGACAGGGAGGCCTGGCATGCTGCAGTTCATGGGGTTGCAAAGAGTTGGACACAACTGAGTGACTGAACTGATACTGGCTGAACTGATAGCCTGGATATGGGGATGAGAGAGACAGAGAATGTGTGTGCATATTCAGAGACATATATTCAGAATTTTAACACTCTATGGTTTGGTAGAGGGCCCAATACCAAATGGTATTGTTGCATGATTATATTCTTGTTGACCCAATTCACACATCAGCATCCTTTACCAAGGTCCTGAGGGCATTTGAGTTTGAGAGGCACATAGTTGTAACCATTGAAGATATTTTATATTTGTAGATGTATCCCATTCAGTTCAGTTTAGTAAAAACCAGAGACATATATGTTCCACTTCAATAAAAATATTAGCCAAATCAGTTTCCTCAAAGTGATTAAATGAATTTTTTCTCTCTAGAAAAAGATCAATAAATTAGTTATAACTGATATTTGTATAGCATTTCCCCACATTATTTCATTTAAATTCTACTCTAATGATGTGATATATTTATTATCATCATCTTGTAGATGAGGCAAATGAAGTTCTTATGGATGAGGTTAAATAAGCTTAAGCAGCTTATTTAATGTCATAGAGTAATAAGGCAGAGCTGGATCTTGAACCCAGCCTCCCTGTCCATCGCCAACTCCTGGAGCTTGCTCAAATACATGTCCATCGAGTCCGTGATGCCATCCAACCATCTCATCCTCTTTTGTCCTCTTCTCCTCCTGCCCTCAATCTTTCCCAGCATCAGGGTCTTTTCCAGTGAGTCAGTTCTTCACATCAGGGTGCCAAAGTATCGGAGCTTCAGCTCTAGCATCAGTCCTACTAATGAATATTCAGGGTTGATTTCCTTTAGGATTGACTGGTTGGATCTCCTTGCAGTCCAAGGGACTCTCAAGAGTCTTCTCCAGCTCCACAGTTCAAAAGCATCAATTCTTTGGTCCTCTGCTTTATTTTTGGCACAACTCTCACATTCATCCATGACTACTGGAAAAACCATAGCTTAACTAGACAGACCTTTGTCAGCAAAGTAATGTCTCTAATTTTTAATATGCTGTCTAGGTTGGTCATAACTTTTCTTCCAAGGAGCAATTGTTTTTTAATTTTATGGCTTCAGTCACCATCTCCAGTGATTTTGGAGCCCAAGAAAATAAAGTCTGTCACTGTTTCCATTATTTCCCTATCTATTTGCCATGAAGTGATGGGACTGGATGCCTTGATTTTAGTTTTCTGAATGTTGAGTTTTAAGGCAGCTTTTTCACTCTCCTCTTTCACTTTCAAGAGGCCCTCAGTTCCTCTTTGCTGTCTGCCATAAGAGTGGTGTCATCTGTATATCTGAGGTTATTGATAATTCTCCCAGCATTCTTGATTCCAGCTTGTGCTTCATCCAGCCCAACATTTCACATGATGTACTCTGCATAGAAATTAAATAAGCAGGTTGAAAATATATAGCCTTGACATACTCCTTTCCCAATTTGGAACCAGTTTGCTGTTCCATGTCTGGTTCTAACTGTTGTTTCTTGACTTGCATACAGATTTCTCAGGAGGCAGGTAAGGTGGTCTGGTATTCCCATCTCTTGAAGAATTTTTCATAGTTTGTTGTGATCTACACAGTCAAAAGCTTTGGCGTAGTCAATAAAGCAGAAGTAGATGTTTTTTCTGAAACACTCTCTTGCCTTCTCAATGATCCGATGGATGTTGGAATTATGATCTCTGGTTCCTCTGCCTAGTTCTCAGTTCACATACTGTTGAAGCCTCACTTGGAGAATTTTGAGCATTACTTTGCTAGCATGTGAGATGAGTGCAATTGTACAGTAGTTTGAATATTCTATGGCATTGCCTTTCTTTGGAATTGGAATGAAAACTGACCTTTTCCAGT
Organism: Capra hircus; assembly: GCF_001704415.2. Classification (NCBI taxonomy): domain Eukaryota; kingdom Metazoa; phylum Chordata; class Mammalia; order Artiodactyla; family Bovidae; genus Capra; species Capra hircus. Next base: position 15,842,908 of record NW_017189517.1, on the reverse strand, counting down.
CCTGTTGCCACTGCTGAGTTTTGAAAATTTACTGGCATATTGAGTGCAGCACTTTCACAGCGTCATCTTTTAGGACTTAAGATAGCTCAACTGGAATTCCATCACCTCCACTCACTTTGTTCATAGTGATGCTTCCTAAGGCCCACTTGACTTCACATTCTAGGATGTCTGGCTCTAGGTGAGTGATCACATCATCGTGATTATCTGGGTCATGAAGATATTTTTTGTATAGTTCTGTGTATTCTTGCCATCTCTTCTTAACATCTTCTGCTTCTGTTAGGTCCGTACCATTTTTGTCCTTTATTGTGCCCATCTTTGCATTAAATGTTCCCTTGGTATCTTTGTTTTGAAGAGATCTCTAGGCTTTCCCATTCTATTGTTTTCCTCTATTTCTTTGCATTGATCACCGAGGAAGGCTTTTTTATTTCTCCTTACTATTCTTAGGAACTCTGCATTCAGATGGGTATATCTTTCTTTTTCTCCTTTGCCTTTTGCTTCTCTTTTCTCAGTTATTTGTAAGGCCTCCTCAGACAACCATTTTGCCTTTTTGCATTCTTTGTCTTGGGGATGGTCTTGATCACTGCCTCCTGTACAATGCCACGAACCTTTGTCTATAGTTCTTTAGGCACTTTGTCTAGCAGATCTAATCCCTTGAATGTTTTGTCACTTCTCCTGTATAATCAGAAGGGATTTGATTTAGGTTATACCTGAATGGCCTAGTAGTTTTCACTACTTTCTTCAATTAACTCTGAATTTTGCAATAAGGTGTTCATGATCTGAGACACAGTCAGCTCCCTGTCTTGTTTTTGCTAACTGTCTAGAGCTTCTCCATCTTTGGCCACAAAGAGTACAATCAGTCTGATATCAGTATTGACCATCTAGTGATGTTCGTGTGTAGTCTTCTCTTGTGTTGTTGAAAGAGGGTGTTTGCTATGACCAGTGCATTCTCTTGGCAAAACTCTGTTAGTCTTTGACTTGCTTCATTTTGTACTTCAAGGCTAGCTTGCCTGTTATTCCTGGTATCTCTTGACTTCCTACTTTTGCATTCCAGTCCCTTATAATGAAAAGGACATTATTTTTGGGTATTAGTTCTAGAAGGTCTTGTAGGTCCTCATAGAACTGTTCAACTTTACATTCTTCAGCATTAGTGGTTGGGGCATAGACTCAGGGCTGAAGCCCTCTGGAATATTCACAGGAAGACGTTATATATTGAGAGTCATATCCAGGTATCTCAGACTCATGTGGCCAAATGCCATATATGTTTTCTTCCTTGAAGCTGTGTCCCCCTGACTTTGCTTTCTAGGAAATAAATTAAGAAGCCACAGTGACTACATTGGCATCCATGTCAACATCTTCCTTTTTCTCAGGCTTCAAGAAGAAGCTATTCTTGTTAAAGGGGATTTAAGTTGCAGTGTGGCAAGGATGCTATTGCTGCTCACACTCTCTTTCTATAATATTTCAAACTTTAGTGCCTTAGCTGGTGACAGAAATAAATCTTTAATGTTATTATTGCATTCATATTATTTCCTATAGAGGTATCTGAAGCTTACCCTCTGCCTGATGATATAACATTTATTAGAATTCTCAAACCTATACTTATGTTTCTTTCTTTGACATGAACCAAAATTGAACAGTATCACATGTTGACAGTGTGGAGCTCAAATCCATCTTCTGTTTTGAACTAATATTCTTTCTTGTTTACAGACTAATGTGTAGCTTGTTACCTGTCAGCCCCAGACTTGTAGATTGAGTCATAAATTAATGGAAGAGTTACTAACTATAGGCTGATGGTAAAGGGTATATATACATATATATATATGTATATATATACATATATATGTGTATATATATATACATGTATCAGTTCAGTTCAGTCGCTCAGTCGTGTTCGACTCTTTGCAACCCCATGAATCGCAGCATGCCAGGCCTCCCTGTCCATTACCAACTCCTGGAGTTTACTCAAATTCACGTCTATCGAGTCGTTGATGCCATCCAGCCATCTCATCTTCTGTCCTCCCCTTTTCCTCCTGCCCCCAATCCCTCCCAGCATCAGAGTCTTTTCCAATGAGTCAACTCTTCGCATGAGGTGGCCAAAGTATTGGAGTTTCAGCGTTAGCATCAGTCCTTCCAAAGAACACCCAGGACTGGTCTCCTTTAGAATGGACTGGTTGGATCTCTTTGCAGTCCAAGGGACTCTCAGGAGTCTTCTCCAACACCACAGTTCAAAAGCATCGATTCTTTAGCATTCAACTTTCTTCACAGTCCAACTCTCACATCCATACATGACTACTGGAAAAACCATAGCCTTGACTAGACGGACCTTTGTTGGCAAAATAATGTCTCTGCTTTTTAATATGCTATCTAGGTTGGTCATAACTTTTCTTCCAAGCAGTAAGCGTCTTTTAATTTCATGTCTGCAATCACCATCTGCAGTGATTTTGGAGCCCCCCAAAATAAAGTCTGACACTGTTTCCACTGTTTCCCCATATATTTCCCATGAAGTGATGGGACCAGATGCCATGATCTTAGTTTCTGAATATTGAGCTTTAAGCCAACTTTTTCACTTTCCTCTTTCATTTTCATCAAGAGGCTTTTTAGTTCCTCTTCACTTTCTGCCATAAAGGTGGTATCATCTGCATATCTGATATATATATATATATCAGATGTTTTAGTAGATTATTTGTTTCAAATGAAATTTTCTATGAAACAATATTTTAAAAATATAAAAATGAAGCTTTGCTGGTTACAGCTCTCATTGGTGTGCATCCCAGAGTCATGTACCCTAATCTCCCCCAGATTTTATGGTTTTCTTGGATTAACTCATTAGACCCTGCAAGACTTCTAGTGGTTTGAAAATCACAAGAGTATAGGATTAGCACAAAGGCACACAGTACTCCAGAGTAGGGCTCAGAAATTTATGGTTAAGAATGGAGATGGGGGAGGGATTAGTGGAATGCTCTGAAATGGAAACATTTAAGTATTGAAGCAAAGTGTAGACCTGACTAGGAGTCAGATTCATACAGGCAATTAAAGCATAACTTCCTACAGAGAGGGAATATTAAAGTAAGTGGAACCTTCCAGATAAGGCAAACAGAGAGGGCAGACAAGCTAGAAAGGAGAAAAAAGCAAGTCCTTGGAAGGTTGGAAAGCAGAAGATTCCACAGAAGCTAGGAACATGTAGAACAAACAGGAGTGGGGTGGAAAGGAGGCAGACAGACAGAGGGAGAGATCCTGAGAGCTTAGATCTCAGGTTGAAAAATTACATAAATAAATAAGAGGTAGACCGCATGAAAGAAAATCCTGCTGGGAAAGCTGTTAAATGACTGAGCGTGTAAAAAAGCTGACTTATTATTTATGAAATTAGAATACACTATGGTGCCTATTAAAATGTCAAGTTCCACAAAGATCTGGGGAAAATATGCCTTTAGAGGAAAACTGTTTTCTGTGAGGGACCAGACAGGATAGGGTTAAATAAATAAAATATGCTGAGGAGAGTCTAATGTGGAGAGGAACCATCTGGCAAAATCTCCACTATGCCCACACTGCCGTCTTTCTCGGTGCCCTTCCCTAGGGGCCTTGGAACAGCTGTGTTGAGATACCAGACCCAGAGTTTTCACATTCATATCAAAAGTGAAACCCTAAATGTCTGCACTGCTGCTGATTAGAGAAAGCATTTGAGTGGTTCAATATTGAAAAGATTTGCGGCACACTGGACTCTTTGCTTTGAAACACCCAACTTGTTATGAGTGTGTTTCCCAATGCTACTTGGCTCCAGTTTTATTTTCAAATCTCCTTGCTTTACTGCTGTATTGTTTCTATTGATGACGAATACAGAATTTCAAGGAAATGCTTGAAATGGTTTTAGACATTCTATTGAGCCCATATTTCAGCGCTGTTGGAAACAGAAAAGGCTTTAGGGTCAGTGAGGCTTGTGTGCAAATCTGTCACATAGAGGGGCAAACTGCTTAACCTCTCCAGCCCATTTCATCAGATGTAAAATGGGAGTAGTTGGTTATCTTACATGGTGGCTGTGAACAATAATTTATGCATAGAAGGTAAAGCACTCACTATGGTACCTGACCCATAGCCTTTACCCTATAAATGTTAGGTCCTATTATTATTATTATTCACTTCTCCCAGTGGAAACATAAGCTTCCTAACTTGATGCACAGATTTGTGTGTATAAAACACATGCATGCCTGATTAGTGATAGTCATCTGATTATTGTGACAGAATTAAACTTATCCCTGAGTGATCTAAAATGCAAATACTCTATATGTTTCACCAATACCTAGAATTGTTCTTAGAACATTTTTCTCATCTTTTGTACTTTGCAAACTTCTAGAGACCTCAGGAATTATACTGATTTACCACCAGGCTTCCGTGGGGCTCAGTGGTAAAGAATTTGTCTGCAGTGCAGGAGATGGGGCCAACGTGGGTTCAATTCCTGGGTCAGAAAGATCCACTAGGGAGGCAATGGCAATCCACTCCAGTTTTCTTGCCTGGAAAATTCCATGGAGAGAGGGGTCTTTCAGGCTACAGTCCATGGGGTTGCAAAGAGTTGGACATGACTGAGTGACTCAGCACACCAGAAGGCCATTATGGGAAAGGGAAGGCAAGTGTGAAGTTCAGGGAACATGGTTCAGGGACCCTCATTCCTACCTCTCTTTCAATTGGGGAAAATTCATTTTTACCAAAAAAGAAAAAACCACCAAAAAACCTGATAGATGCCAAGGCAAGAAAGTATTTCAAGGAGTAGGGAGGGATTGACCATTTTAAATCTTAGGAGCATTCAAATAGCATCGAAGGGAAATGTGGAGCTTTAAAAAGGTAGCAGAAAGAGTCAGATGTAACAACAACAACAGAGGAGGTAGGAATCCTTTGCAGAGGTGATTTTAAAGCTATGGCCCAAAGTGTTGGGGCAGCAGCCTAAGGGTCTGACCAATGGGATGTCATGAAACCATCTATCAGGAGCAATTGTTGTTTAGTCACTAAGTCGTGTCTGAATCTTTTGCAGCCCCATTGATTGTAGCCTGCCAGGCTCCTCTGTCCATAGGATTTCCTAGGCAAGACTACTGGAGTGGGTTGCCATTTCCTTCTCCAGGGTATCTCCCTGACCCAGGGCCACAGGTAGGCTAAAAAAATCAGGGATGAAAGAATAGCCTTCGTTGCTCCTAGAACCCTATTCTCCATGAGGACCAAGACCTCTTACTTTATCTCAATTACCCTATAGAGGGAAATTCAACTCTATGGAGTTTCTACAAGGTGTTAATTAAAGAAAAAAATCTAGTATAATGTGATGCCAGAGCAACTGGAGGATTAGGCAGAGTGGTGTAAGATCGGTAGCTGGTAAATTTGGTAGGTCAGTGATCAAGCAAGTTCTTGGACAGCAGCTAAATCATGCTATTGCAAGCCAGGGCTGGAAAGTAGCTAAAACCAACAAGGTTATCAAGGCAGTGATCAAGAAGTGAAATTATCAAAGTGAGACAAAAAGGACCAAATTCTTGGACAAAGGGGATAGATGCCCAAAGAGCAGCCCAGTGGAGAATAGGGACAGAGATCAAAGAATTAGGTTGGACCCCACCATCCCTGAGAACCTCTGTAATTCTGACACGTTCTCATTTTATCTAGAGAACGCACTATGAAGCATTGCCTTTGAAAACTTTTTCTTAGATGTGACCATGGCTTCGGGGATCATGCAGTGCATTGGAAAGAACAGGACAGGGTCTAAGCAACAAATTAAGAGATTTATAGCATTTTCCTTCCAGGCATCCAACGCTCCTTTCCCCAGATCTGCTGTCACATGCAAAGAATCTTACATACTTTGCCAAAATGTCTGCTATGCTAAACCAAGATGATCTGATCTGACATTTTCAGTTTCAAATGACAACATTTCTAGGCTCAATGAAAGGTCAGTGACCTTTTTAGAATATTTTAATTACATACAGTATGTTTGCTGGTATTTCTCAAGGGTGGTCTACTGACCAACTGTGCTGAACTCACTTGGAGGGCCATATTTTAAACGGGCCATATTTAACAGACTCTAGCTGATTCAGAATATTTGAGGGCAAGCCCTGGGAATATGCAGTTTAACATACCTACTGGGTAATATTTATCCATAAGTTTGAGAACTACTGACATGTGAAGTCATCCACTCAGCTTCTTCATTGGGGCGTCTTGAGATGTGATAAATACAAGTGGCTTAAATTGATGCCTTCCCTGGAGTGAATACTATATATATGTGACATCCTAAAAATAGTTTATTTATAGAAGCTTTTATACTTTTAAATAATTTTTGTATATTTCTGACTCCCAATTTTTACTTTTGTTTAAATATGTTCTGTATGCAGAGGTCAGTATGGTGGGATTATTTTTTAGGACTTTCTGTTTTTAGTGGATCTAAGATTAATTCACCACAGCTCCTATGAGTACAGACAGAATACCACTTTCACCTTATTTTCATATAAGATGCAATGAGAGATAAAATGAAGGAAATGCAGTCCAAATTTCTTTTCTTCCATAATCATGTTATCTGAAGTTTGGGGAAATATCTGGAAAACAGCATTAGAGTTAGGGAAAAAGACATTTAAATCATTGTTGTTGCTATTTAGTCACTAAGTTGTGTCCAAGTCATTGTTACCCCATGGACTGTCACCCGCCAGGCTCCTGTGTCTGTGGGATTTTCCAGGCAAGAATGCTGAAGAGGGTTGCCGTTTCCTTCTCTAGGAGATCGTCTCCACCCAGGGATCGAACCCAGGTCTCCTGCTTGGCAGGTGGATTCTTTACCATTGAGCCACCAGAGAAGTCAATTTAAATCATACCCAAGTACTAAATAATAAAAACATTGCCCTCTGGATGGCTAGGACTGATCCTACAATGGTTGGGAAGAACAAAAACTGCCATTATCATGAAGGTGATTTAGGGATAGAAGTCTGACCTTTCTTCATTCTGTGAAAGTGACATTAAAGACCTGGTAAATTATGACACTGCTGAAGTGAAACATTATTATTATGTTCTGTAGGGTTTTTTCTCTAAAGAAAATTCTTAAGCTTTTCATTTGCTTCTTCATGAAGTCTAATAGGCTAACAAAAAAGTACAGACATTACAAAATGTTACCCAGGCAGAGATAATGAAATGTTTCTAGAAAAACAAGCATTGTCCTCTACCCTGATGCTGACAAAAACCCATTTTACTTTGGTTCTATCCTTAGAGGGCTTCCCTGGTGGATCAGATGGTAAAGAACCCACTTGCAATGCGGGAGACCTGGTTTGATCCCAGGGTTGGGAAGTTCCCCTGGAGAGGGGAATGGCTACCTATCTCAGTATTCTTGCCTGGAGAACCTCATGGACAGAGGAGAAATATGAACAAGTCTCCCACTCCCTCAGAAGCTGCTAGGGTGGGGTTTGAACTGACTGTCAGGGGTTAGGCTTTTGTTTTAAAAAGGTATGCCTACAGAGTAACCAGTCAAGAATTATTTACTGAATGCCTTTAGTGTGCCCAATATTGTTGTTAATGCTATGTTAAGATCACCTCAGTTTATTCTTTTCTGCATCTTTTAATTGAAAATCAAGTAATAATGCAGACATTAGCTTTGCTTGTAAATCACTGGCTAGGTTCAATGATTCAGCCAAATTGGACATTTAGCATTTATTAAAATGATCTCTGCTACTTTCTACTCATTGCCTTCAGTTAGTTGAAATCAACCAGTCAGCATTCTGAACTTGGTCAGCCTGATTTGTTCATGTAGACACAGCCTTTGTTATTCAATAAAGTAATGCTTAGCAAAATATTCTAAGCCACTCAAATTCAATTGAATTGCTTGAGTCACTCTCAACAACTCAAACTGGAAACAGGAAAAAAAAAATTTCTCCTTGGCTCATTCAACTCAAGGATTGAACGCCCAGACAATATCAACCCTGATAAAATATAAGGCTAGATAAAGCACAGTGCAAGAGGATCATTTTGAGGACTGATCAAGTGTCAGAAGGTACTCTTTGTTGCTATTGAGATTTCAAGGCAGGACAGAAGCTAATAGTCTCTTTGGTGGTTATCTTAGGGTAGGTTTGACTTCAGGGTCATAGATAAATAAAGATGATTATCATCCACATACCAAGACACCATACAGTCCCTCAACTCTGCAAATTCCCATTATGCCCATCCAACAAGGTTTTATTACAGGTCAATAAATAAGAGGGAAGCAGAGTGATTGTAGCTGGTGCCCTGAGACGGAAGGAAAGGAACACAGCTGCATTTAATTGTGTCCTGACTTGTGTTTGGCTTCAGATTTGCATTCAGTTAATCATAATTTGTTTCTCAAGCAAGTTTTAGGTTTCTGTTCATAACTGACTCTTAAATCTACCTCCTCAAATGGCTTTTCAGTGCTTAACGAGCTTACTACAGTGGTCTCCTGTGAGATAATGGCAATAAAATTAAAAGGAGGGAGTCATGAATCACAAGCTCTGTTCACAGGCCATGGTTTTTCCCAGCGTTAGCCTTAAGATGCTAATTAATGAGCACCTCATCAATCAGCTAGGTAGATATACTCGCCTGCTTGCTCAGCCCAGAGAAGGACCTAGCCTAGTGCAACTGTTGTCCTCTGCCGCTTTGAGTTAATATCAATCTAAGTACCATACTGGCCTCTTTATTTATTCTGGTGGAATAAGGAGGAGAAATGACAAAATATGAATATAGGATGGTGAAAATGAGGTATAGAAAAGAACAAAAAGACTGTCCACTGCCAGGTTCAAGATTATGGTTGGTAGGTAAGGTAGGAATGCTTGGAGAGTTTGGCAACTTCTGTGGATATGGCAGTTAGTCTACATGGCCTATTATCTTGGAACCCTTAGTCCTTAAGAATATGATCTTAAAAGAAAAATAGATAAAGGAGTGTGGCTTAATGTATTCAGCATTGTATTTTCAACTCAGATCTTGCTCACTACTGCTGGAAGTCCCAGAGGGTCGTGGTCCAGTTAGCAGTGGCCTTCTTCTAGTGGGAATAATAAAGTGAGGAAGTAATTACTAATGCTCGTTTTGTAGACCTAGAACTGTGTTATACACAGTAGGGATCGGGGGAATAAAATAATAATAAGAAAGGTGAGATTCTTGCTCACACAATTAGCTTCAGTGTAATGGAGGGAAGTGGTGTCTTGTATTCATAGAGAACAATGCACAAATCATTGATTTTGAGAAACTTCAGGGACCTCAAAAAGCTTTTAACTCAACCTACATTCTGATATTTGAATATTCCTAAATCATATAAGTCAAGAGGTTGCTTGATATCTGTTTGAATACTCATACCAGTAGGCATCTAATAAATTCTGGAGGTCGTCTACTTGGTATTCAGACAGCTGACTTTTAGAAGGTAGTTGCTAATGTTGAGCTCAAATCTGCTTTACTGGAGTAGCCACCAACTTCTTTTCCTTGACATAACTCATCACAAGTATACTTCTTCCACATGATGCTGAAAATTAATAGCTATGCATCATGGAAACTTCTCTTATTTTTTAAAAAACATACCTTGTTTCTTTAACAGTTCTAAGATAATGGATAATCAAACACGAAACTTTGTGACACAGTCATTAATATAGAAGTCTGGAGGAAGAATAGTTGAATTGGGCTGGGTTGTCAAGAAAAATGAGGAGGTGGTTCTTGAATTACTTATTTACTTGTCTATTTTCAGTCTCTCCCACTAGACTGTAAACTTTATGATGACACAGATTCTGTATTATTTATCATCGTGTTCCCAGTACCTAAAATTGTGCTTTGTTAGTAATGGTAGCTCAGTAAAAATGGGATGATTTGCAGAAAACAACCCAAGGAATGTCTCTTTGGCATATCTTAACAGAAGATAGCTGTTTCCCTGGTGGCTCAGACAGTAAAGCATCCGCCTGTAATGCAGGAGACCTGGGTTTGATCCCTGGGTTTGGAAGATACCCTGAAGAAGGGAATGGCAACCCACTTCAGTATTCTTGCCTGAAGAATGCTATGGACAGAGGAGTCTGGTGGGCTACAGTCCATGGGGTCACAGGGTCAGACATGATTGAGTGACTAACAGTTTTACTTTTCATCAAAGGATAACTTTGAAACCATTATGTGCCGGGAGCCAGTGTGAGGAATCCCGCCCGTGACAAGGTCATGAGGAAGGAAGCTGACATACGCAAGGCATGCTCAGACTTCAGGGACCCCTCTGGAAATTCCTAAGCATGTACCCCAACAAAAATCTGCCGGCTTTTGTGCTCTGCTTTTCCACTCTTCTGACATTTTCTGGAAAAAGTCAATTCAGGGCTTTAGTCTTCTGCATTTGAAAGAGTGTTTCAATCCAAAAACCCCTCCGATGGCTTTCTAGCCTGCCTGCCGGACTCTGCGAGTGTGATTGTTTGAGGCCTCCTGACCGCAGGAGGCACAGGAAGCTTAAAACATCCTAGGAATGTAGGAGCTTCCGAGGAGTCAAAATCTTTAGAATAGGACTGATTAAAAGTTTCATTTGTTGAGTCAATGCTTGCTGCCAAATTTTCATATCCTTTATTTTTAGATACAGTTGGTATATAGAAAAACAAGTAGTAGACCTGGTATTAGCAACATTAGATCTTTGAGTTAAGTACCTTCTTTGTTATATCCCACTGCACCTTTGTTCTATAGAGATGTAACTTTAATGCTTTAAGGAGATGCAGATTAAAGAAAAACACTTCAGGGGAAACAAAATTAACATTCATTAAGGAAGAGAGCCAAAAAGTGTTAACAAGCCTCTTGGCCAAAAGATAATGTAAATCACCTGAGACCTTTTGTGTACAAAATGATATACGGAAAGAATCTGGGTTGCGAACGCTACATAATTTTGTGTTATCCATTGATCTCCATGTTTTATCAAAAGTATAAAAGGCCTTTTGAACAATAAAGGGGGGAGCCAGGGGCCAGGGGCCAGTTTCTCGGGCCAGCTTCTCGAACTAGTCTCTCGGCCTGGTTTCTTGGGACTCTGGCTCCCCCCGTGTCTCTCTCTCTCTCTTCTTCTCTCCCTTTCCCTCTCTCTGCTCTTTACTTTAACTTCAGGCTGAATCTCCACCTGGGGCGCGGAGGCTCGCCAGGTCTACTTACTTGCCCTGGCTGTTAAGACCCGCACGAAAGGGAGCTTAAGGCGAGGCACCCTTAGATATTCAAGCAGGCGCCGGTGGCCCAACGTAGATGGTGCAAATTCCTTGTCTGGAATTTTATTGGCCTTCCGCGTAAACCAAGCTATTCAGCCCTCTTCCTCCACTTAATCTTCTTACTACACTATAGTTTCTTAATCTAATCTTACATTAATAAACAAACAAGTCTTTCCACGCCAACGCCGTCCACCCTTCGAATTCCCTGGATCCACCGGGGCTGGACCCCGGCAATTATGTAAAATGATACTTAGTGGGATAGACTTGCTGTATATAATGAGTAACTGACATGAGTACAAGAGCTGAAGTAGCCAAAGTCCCCTGGAAAGTGAACACTGACTTATATAGCCTGAAAACTAATGGCTGCAAACTTTGCCAAAAGGTCTTATCTGCTGGGAATTTCCAAGGGAGAATGACCAAGACATTTATTACAGTTTTGATATTAATTTCAATTTTGTGTAGATTCTTATTAATTTGGAAATTACAAAGAGGCAAGAGCCAAGGATAGGGAGATCAGAGTTTGTTGCTCTAGCCACCCTACCAACCTCTGCCCTCCACCAAGCTCCCACTTCTTTGTAAAGGTAGTGTCATGTTGTTCACCTAAAGATCACTTGAAACACACCTTTAATTGAATAAGTTGGGTTTAATACTCCTTGCAATGAGGGGGAAGACAAACCATGGGGAACCAAAGGGTGTCTCTGTGAGAGAGCATTACAAAGGACATATTCTAGGGTTTGGGCTTTGTTTGGGTGATTTGGAGCAGGGTCCAGATAAGCAAGGATTCTCTTTGGTGGGTGCTGTCAGGAAGTGGGGACAGTACTGACAGTGGATACCTCAATAAATCTTATTTACAGAGAGGGAAGACAAGAGTGAGGGTAAAGCTGTAACTGAGAAGCAATGGTCACTTACATTAGCCAGGAGAGAAAGATATTAGGTATTTTGTGATTTGGGAAATGCTCTTTTTTTGTTGTTTTTAGATGAAAATTAGGAAGTTTTTCTCTTTATTGTGGTCGCAGAGTGACCTTGTCTTATGTGGCACTCTGTGAGCTTGTTTATACTCAACAGGAGAACAACATGTCCTGAGTCATGAGCACCAGGCTGGATTCTAACAAGTCTGAAGCCTAAGTGTCAGATTTGTTCCTGGATATCAGGGCTGTTGTTACTTAGCAAAAAAGCATGATGAGAATAGGAGGTGGCTTCTACAATGGTGATGTTTCCTCTTCTCCCAATTAACCATTCACCAGGCACTGACTCTGTACTCAACTAAGGGAGAGTCTTACCCAGAGCATTGTACCAATGTATAAGTTTGATCTTATTGATTAATTTTTGCTTTTCACGAGGGTAATACCCACAGGTGCTACTACAATATTTTTCTACAGTCTGTCTGTGATCCTCAAGATGATTTTGAAGTGCATTCACAGAATGGCTCATTGTGGTCACTCTGCCCATTCACTGTCCCAATTTTTGCTCTTCTTCTCAATCATTTTTCAATGAAAAGGATACAAATACTTTCCACTCTGCATGCTGGGGTTCTTCCCACTGAGCACAAACTAATTGCTGCATTTACCTATACAGCCTCTGATACTGCAGTTATAAAGACCATTAGTGCTTGCTAGGAATTCATTCTGCATAATATATTAGGCTATGTTCTACCTTTAGGTTCATTTGGGAACATCCTCCACTTTGTTGCAGATAATTAATATCATTTGACCACCTGCAAAACATTCTAAACTGGCCAGTAGAAATACAGAATGAACAATTAATATTTACTGGCGGTAGGTCTTCTGAGTAAGATTTGCTAGGTCTTGTACAATGCTGGAGTTTGGACAGTGATTAATTAAGAGAATATGAAATAGATCCAGTGGAACAGCCTCCTCCTGCTTCCCTAATGTTCAATGGGTTTAGCAGCTTTGGACAATTTCACTGTGTGCCCCTCACATCGTGAATAAGCTTTCCAAAACTAGGACTCTGTCTGTGTTAACCATAAGGAATCTTTTGGTTCTTAGGCACAAAGTCAGATGTTTACATAAAGGCCTCACAAGCACAACTGAGCCTAAGGGAAATGTGTGACAGTGGAGGGAAGATGGATGAGGTGACAGGGTTGCTGGAAGTTGCAAATTGGGTCTAGGAAAGAAGAGATGATTTACATGTGAGTGCCCAGATCGATTCCATTGCAGCCCCAAACTGTTTCTCAGCCTTTTCCTTTCACCAGACCACGGTAATGAACCATGGGAAATATTAACTGGATGGCTTGGCCATTTTTGATCCATCTAGCATACAATCAAAACAGGTTCAGAAAAAAAAATGATAAAATAGTACAGGTCTTTGATGCCTTCCCACTTGTCCTTTGGGTGTTCCTTCCATGTTTTGTGTATCTCTTCCCCATTGCTGAGTGCCCCCAGTGGCCCCTAAGGTGCTTCAGGACCAACAGCTCCCACACACATGCACACTGTTGCTGTTCTCAGAACCTAGATATTCTGTCTTCAGATTTTCCTTTTCCATTTCCTATTTACAAAGGGACCTCTTTTAAATCAATTGAAAACAACACAAATTAATCTATGTCCATACTGACAAGGAGTTACTGTGTTTGCCTTTCATGGCTATTTGCATTTTAGTGCATGTGACCCACTGTGCTTTATCCCAAAGGAATAACTCTGATGGTGAAGTTTCAGGAATCCTCTTAGGTTAGAGTTGGGAGTTATCTTCAGTTTGAGGGGCATCCTGATATTCTACAGATACACACATGTAGACTTCCATTGACTCCAGCTATAACTGAAGCCAACTCATATTGTGTAAAGAAAACCTTTAAGGAAATAGTATCGTGGGCTTCCCTTAAAAATCAACCAGCACAGAAACAATCAGGGAGAGTGATGGCTAATTTATGTGTCAGCTTGACTGGGCCATGGAATACCCAGACATTTGGCCAAACATTATTCTGGGTGTCTCTGTGAGGATGTGATTAACGTTTGAATAGGTAGGCCAAGTAAAGCAGATTACCCTCCCTGATGTGGGATGCTGCTGCTGCTGCGTCACTTCAGTTGTGTCCGACTCTGTGCGACCCCACCAGGCTCCCGCGTCCGTGGGATTTTCCAAGCAAGAACACTGGAGTGGGTTGCCATTTTCTTCTCCAATGCATTAAAGTGAAAAGTGAAAGTGAAGTCACTCAGTCGTGTCCGACTCTAGCGACCCCATGGACTGTAGCCTACCAGACTCCTCTGTCCATGGGATTCTCCAGGCAAGAGTACTGGAGTGGGGTGCCATTGCCTTCTCCTCTGATGCGGGTTAGCCTCATCCAATCAATTGCAGATCTGAATACAACAAAAAGGCTGGGTAAGAGGGCCTCTAGGCTGACTACTTGATATGGGACATTGGTCTTTTCCAGCCTTTGAACTCACACTGAAACATTGGCCTTTCTTCGGTCTTGAGCCTGCCAACTTTGACACTGGGACTTTTGTCACTGGCTGTCCTGGTTCTCAAGCCAATGGACTCAAACTGGAACTACACAATGGCTCTCCTAGATCTCCAGCTTATTGACTGCAGATCTTAGGATTTCTCAGCCTCCATAACTGCATAAGAGTGTGTATAAATTTTTAAATATTTGTTTTGTTTCCCTTGAGAATCCTATTGGTTCATAGTTTCTGTTTGGTTTTGTTTCTCTTGAGAATCCTGTCTAATACAGATAGTTAACTCTTTTCTTAAAAATGATTGTGTGTAATTAGAAGAATTGAGTAAAGAATTTGTTTTCAGGTTTCCTCCCTGCCATCATTATTTCAACTCCAGGCTGAATGGACTAATCAATTTAGACAAATACTGATTTGGTCCAATTGCTAACTGGTTGTAGTGCAAAAACCAAGTAGTTCAGGCAAGCTGTTGCATGTGCTGTGTGTGTGTTCAGTCATGTCTATTTTTTTTTCCTACCTCATGGACTGTAGCCCACCAGGCTCCTCTGTCCATGGGATTTTCCAGGCAAGAATACTGGAGTGGGTTGCCATTTCCTCTTCCAGGGGATCTTCCCGACCCAGAGATCAAACCCTCATCACCTGTGTCTCCTGAATTGGCAGGCAG
Organism: Capra hircus; assembly: GCF_001704415.2. NCBI lineage: Eukaryota > Metazoa > Chordata > Mammalia > Artiodactyla > Bovidae > Capra > Capra hircus. The sequence goes on along the minus strand of NW_017189517.1, from coordinate 15,827,702 downwards.
ATTCTTTACCACTGAGCCATCTGGGAAGCCCTCAGGTAAGTTAGTCATTTTAATCAAACACCATTCACCTTAGTTCTTATTAACTAGCTCAAACCTTCCTGAGTTCAAAACCATCCAAAGAAGTAATTTGAATTAATCTATCCTAGGTAGGAGCTATATAAGCTAGTTAAGAGAATTAAGGAAACTTTACCAGTGGGATCAAAGAGGCAGTATTTCTGACATGACTGCAAATCAAGCAAAGCAGTCACAGTGGTTTGTCCATTTACACCTGTTTTATCCAACCCTGGTTAAGTTTAGTCCATTTTTCATTTTGATTCATTTTGAATTATTTGATCATTTTGACTGAATTAACCAATCATATTTCATAGTTTCATAAAGAAACGTACTTAGAATGGGCTGCATTTTTCAGCTCTACTTAATTAGGGACCATGGACATAAAAAGGGGTCTATGAACCTCTAAGATGGTCAAGGGAAACTATTACATGATTGAACTAAATTGCTATTATAAAACTGTTTAGTAACAACTATTACTAAACTATTCCGTGATGAATTAAATGAAAGAACTGGATCACACTAAACTTGTTAGTTTCTTGAAGCTAGCTAGATCTGTTTCATTCAGCTGTCCACACTAGAAAAGACCCTGCAGAATAGAATCAGCTCAGAAAAATGGTATTACACAGTCAGGCTGGTTTGTTGGTCATCCCTTACTGCCAGTATAAAACCAAATATTCAAAGCAACGTATCAGAAAAAGTAATAAAAGAGAAAAATGATTACAACTTCCTACCTGATCTCAAAAGATTTTATTCATAAGAAGAGAATCCCATATCCTGAAGAAACATTAATTCAATTCATGCTCTACTCCTTTGAGGATTACAGTATAAATTCTTTCCCCATTGCCTGGCTCCTGCCCTGAATAAATTTCAAAGATTTTTTTCTTCCTCAAAGAAAAGCAAATTAAGATTTTTGCTTCTTCCTCAAAAGCTAACCATGTCACCACGGACTTGAATTGCATCAGAATATGACTTGAATACTGTAGGTAGGCTGTAAAAAACAAAACTATAACAAGAAAACCCAACTTTTTCCCCCAAGGTTTTGGGGTTAGGTAAGTAAAAGCTATTTGAAGCATAATATAGACAAGAAACAATTCACAGGCAGGGTGTCCATATTCAGTTCGGCAGTTTTCTACTTTGAGAATTCCTATGGTCAATGATTAAACCCAAGCTGATGTCTCTCTGCTATCCTGCTTTTTGTCCACCTGTAATGCTCCTCCATCCATGGGATTTTCCAGGCAAGAGTACTGGAGTGGGGTGCCATTGCCTTCTCCGATCTAAAAGAAAGAATGGTATACTACATTGTAGTGCCCTATTTTTCCAACTGTGGGTCACATAATGAGTTGTGAAATGAATTTAGTAGGAAAAGATGCAATTTTTCTTTCACTTTTCTTTCTTTTTTCAGTGAAATAGAGTAGAAAATATTAGAGTGTGTTACCCACATTAATGGCATTATTTTATGAAATTTTTATATCAGTTATGAGATCATAATCTCTCTCTATGTGTATATGTATGGATATCTACAATACCTATCATATATGTGTTGTGTATACATATGTGTGTGTGTGTGTGTGTGTGTTTGTACTGGGTCATATGTAAAATATATTGGGTTGGCCAAAAAGCTTGTTTGGATCTTATGGAAAAACTCAAATGAACATTTTGGCCAACCCAATATTTCTTACTGAGGCCTGTGGTCAAAAAAGTTTGAAAGACATGGCTCTAATGAAAGAAGCATTAGTTTTACAGTCACACAAATCTGGATTCCTGAAGTGTACCCAGGTTGGAGGCAGGAGGAAGATTTGTAGCAGCGATACATGCAGAGAGAGAAATTATAATTCTAAATTGTATAGAATTAAATAATTCTGAATTACTAGAATTACTAGCTCATTTTAATAATAAAAAAAGAACTACTCAAGTCAGTGTTATGGTTTTAAAATTCTTTCCTGATGACGTACCTCCTTATTGCCCACACCCAGGATATAGTGCCTAATACATGATAGGTGCACAACGAATAGTTTTTAGTAAACAACCCAAGATTTCTTTAGGCTTTTAACCAATCAGGCCATAATTTGGGCTCATATTGACTTGTGGTCAACATAGACGTCCATTCTCTTTGTATGTGAGTCTCTGGAAAGTCTCCTCTCAGTTTGCCTTTGTTCACTTGATTTTTAAAATATATAGTTGACCCTTGAACAATGAGCAAGTTAAGGGCACTGACCCTCTGAGCAGCCATAAATCTGCATATAATTGCAAATGGCCTTCCTACACATGGTTCCTCTACACCTGTGATTCTTCCATATCCACAGTTCTGCATCCATGGATTCAGCTAACCGTAGATTGTGTGATACTACAGTACTTATTGAGAAAAACCCATGTATAAGTGGACCCATACAGTTTAAACCCATATTGTTCAAGGGTCAAATGTACATAATCTCCTTGAGTTTAACTCTTTTGATTTGGGCTACTTGTTGTATCCTATTGAAACATTTGAATCTTAATTTTTATTTGGGATACTTGTTGTATTCTATTGAAACATTTGAATCTTAATTCTGTTTTACCTTTCTTTCCCAGTTTTATGAACCTAGGGCAGAAAGTAAAACAAAACATAAAATAAAAATGAACACTCATCAATTAAATTCCAACCAGAACCACAAGATGCCCTTCATACCTTTATCCAAACTCGACTCAGGACTATCAAGCCAAACAAAATCAAATGTTCTGCAAAAATCACATGCATTATAAACCGAGTTTTCAGACATTTTGCATTACTTTGTATTAATAATTCTTTTGGTTGCCTATATGGTAGATTCTCAAGGATTTGAGGTGGCATTTTTTGCCCTATCAAATTATCCCCAAAATGTGCACTTTCAGGTAAAAAGGATATGCCTGACTGTATCGTTGTTGTTCAGTCACCAAGTCGTGTCTGACTCTGCGACCCCATGGACTGTAGCCTGCCAGGCTCCTCTGTCCATGGAGTTTTCCAGGCAAGAATACTGGAGTGGGTAACCATTCCTTTCTCCAGGGACTCTTCATGACCCAGGGATTGCATCCAGGTCTCCTGCATTGCAGGCAGATTCTTTACCATCTGAGCCAACAGGGAAGCCCATGCCTGACTTAGCACAGTTAACTTTGCTACTAAGCAATCAACCCTAAACACTATTGATGGAAGCTGAAAGGGCAAAAACATGGTTTGTGCATCACAGAGTGAATCACAGAGTGAATCTAAACTTCTCACTTTCTGTTCTCTTCAGTCTTTCAGTTTACAAAACTCCATAGACCATTGTTCCTTTTTTTTTTCACATCTGATCTGAGGAAAGAGTTTTCTCTTTCTTTGGAGTCAATCAGAACTAGGTTTAAATTCTGCTTCTTGATAATTTTCCTCAAGAGTAAAATATCATATATTTAGTACTCAAAATGTTAGTGGCTCAGTTGTGTCCAACTCTTTGCAACCCCATGGACTGTAGCCTCTGTCCACGGGATTTTCCAGGCAAGAATACTGGAGTGGATTGCCATTCACTTCTCCAGGAGATCTTCCCAACCCAGGAATTAAATCTAGGTCTCCCACATTTTTTTTCATCTTCTCTCACAATATCTTTCAAATGTGTTTCTTTCCTTTACTACTGCTGCCATTTATCACCTCATACTCAAAATACTGAAGTAAGTCCCTAGATTAATGGGATTTTAACCTTTCTACTGTGACAACATACCAGAATATGACAGGGTCTTATCAGCTTATCAGTAAAGTGCTTCCCTGTTATAGCGATCATCATGTGGATGTTTATGGAAGAAAGAAAGTTATCAGATTCTAAAGGAGAAGGAGCAAATGAACAAACAAACAAGCCCCCAGAAGTTCTAATTCACTCCCATAGACGGTTGCCCACATCTCACCTTGAGAATCATTGTCAAATTCCCTGACCAAAAAAATCCAAGACTTGGTTCTGTCTACATATAACAGCAGGTATACATATAATATTAACTAATGATAACTAACACTCATATAGAACTTTACAGTATTAAAACTCTTTTATAAATATGCTCTTAATTCCTCAGTAACATACCATATAGTGTTTTTTTTTTTTAATCCCCACTTTACAGATGAGAAAATGGGCTCAGAAGAGTTATACAAGCTGACCTAGAGAGTATGTGGCAAAGTAGAATTCAAATGTAGGTTAGTCTGGCCACAGACTATTAATACATAGCCTGGGTCCTGGTAGATGTTGGCACTCTCTGGTTCACAACATTTGCCTCCATGTCTGGTTTTTGGCTACTGTGCTCTCTAGTTTAATTAATACTGTTAGTTAACACATTTACTTCTTAGATCACATTGGTTGATCTGGGGCCCTCGTCTGGCATGGCTCTGGTTTCTGTTCAGGTCCCTGTATCATGCCGCTACTACACAGAGCCTGTGTCAGACTGTTCCTTCAGACTAAGGGTGGCCTTGCTCCTGTTCTCCTCCCATTACGTCAAGTCCTTCATCCTTCAAAGCCTCACTTGGGTCTTAGTCTCCATAAAGTGTTTTCTGAACAAATCAACTCAGTTTCTTTCCCTTTCCTGACTCTGTTAAGCATTTGTTTATACTGAATAAGTAAGCGTTTTATCATGAATGTCTTTTCTAGTAATTGTTTCATGTGAGTTCATTGTTTATTCACTAGAGTGTAGATTTTTTTGTTGATGAGCACTGTCTTTTTTTTTTTTTAAGATGATTTCATTTTATTTTTGGCTGCACTTGGTCTTAGTTGCTGCAGGAGTGCTTTCTCTAGTTGCCACGAGGGGGGCTAGTCTCTAGTTGTGAGGTGCAGGCTTCTCATTAGGATGCCTTCTTTGGTTGCGGAGCACAGGCTCAGTAGTTGTGGCGCATGGGCTTAGTTGCCTCACAGCATGTGGGGGGTTCCCAGACCGGGGATTGAACCTGTGTCCCCTCCATTGGCAGGCGGACTCTCACCCAGTGGACCACCAGGGGAGTCCAGCGCTGTGACGTATACATTGCTATACTTCTCATAACATCTGGTACATTAGTAGATGCTCATAATATACTTATGGACTGAGTGATTCCAAAGGGGGACACCATTGATGAAAATAAAATGTAAATGACCATTTCTTGAATATATGGTCTGAAATGCTCCTCAAACGTGAGAACCCCCATGGGAATCTTAAGGATTTTAGAATCTTTCCAGATATTATTATTATTATTTTTTGGCTGCACTCATTGCATGCCATGTTGACAGACTTTAAGATGACATCTTGCTGCTGGAGCAGAGCCTAAGGAGGGCTGACGATACAATAAATGTCATTTTCCCATTTTTCTATGACCTTTTAAGAAACTTCTATTGAGACATCTTGGAGCCTTTCTAATCTCCTAGATATTTGCAAACCATTTGCACCCGTTCTTAATTCTATGCTGCTTCTTACAGTCTCGGTGCTTATCATAGTGGGAGACACATAGCAAGCACTTAATAAAAGTTTGCTGAATTATGTTTTAATGTTTACATCTTTTGCTGTGTGATGCAGTATAGGAGAGTGGCTAAGAGCATACTCTCGTGTATGAGTTGGGTTCAAGTATCAGTTTTAGCACTTATTAATCCTATGACCTTAGGAAAGTCACTTTACCATTCTGTATCTCAGTTTCCTCACCTATAAAATGGGAATAGCAATGGTAACTATATCCGTCTAGTCAAGGCTATGACTGAGCAACTGAACTGAACTATATCCCAGGGTTTTTGTGTATATTAACTACAATAAACCTATATAATAAAATCCATACAGTAAATACAGTACCTGGAACATAGCAAGATTTTCTTGATATTAGCATTTTTCTTTTCTCTACAGCCTATATCTGTCTTATTTCACTGATTGTTTCTTCTGAAAAATGTGATCAGTGTTTATATACAGTATCTTCTAATTGTGTTTCATGTAGGCTGTCTCTCACTGAGATATTTCCTCAGTGTGCTGAATCCTTAATATCTGTAATTACTATAGAATTAACTGCTGAAATGCACCCACAGATAGTAGTATGAATGTGCAGCTGAAAGTTGGGCCATTAAGAAAACAGTACAGAAAAAGTAATAAAGTTGAATCGATTTGCATTATTCATGCATCATTCTTAATGTTCTTAAACAGTTCCATATATTGGGTTTAGTAAACTCAGAGCAAGGTTGATAGGTTGCCTGGATATTTTAGCGATTTTCCAACTTAAAGCTAACTGTTCTCTAAATCTTCCTCTGTAGCTGCTAGTTGAAGCCAGTCTAATATATTCATCGATGGGTATCAGACTAAATCATTTTTCCTGTCTGCAGCACCCAAAAAGAGTCCTGTAGTAAAAAAAGAGATTTTCTTGTTTTTTGAGTGAGGCATTTGAGTGTTAGATACTATGTACATACTATGTATGTGTTCAAACTGCATCCTCCCTCCCAATTTTGAAGAGCTAATATGGTACTTTTCCTTTTCTTCATTCAATACAAATCTGAGTGATTCTGTATGCTGGACAGCAAAAAAAAAGTGTACTTTAGCCATCGTTTGCACCTTCACAGTTGTTCTGAGAAAACCTATTGTGACAATGCAGATGACAGATCACATTACAGACTGTAACTTCTGGCTTCATGAAAAAAAAACTGGCCTGTAATTGGGCTCTATAATTTTATTTTACCACTGAGTATTAAAATTCCTGTTAGAATGAGCTAGGGCATGAGACTAGTTAATGCAAGTAAATGTGGGACAGCATAAAATAATTGCTCAGCTCATGTACTTTGGAGCCAATATGACTAGAAAACCCCCGGCTCTTGCCATTACCTCTGCAGCCTCTGGCAAGTTATTTACTCTCTTTGGGTAGTTTCTACAACTACATCTGTAAATGAGTAAATGTAAAGCATACACAGGAGTGCCTGGCACATAGTGAGTGTTCAGTAGATGCATCTATTACTTCTCATGGGTAATATGGAGCTTTGTTGATGACAGAGAGTGTATATTGAGAACTTTCTGAGGAAGCTTCAGGCAAGCTCTTACTTCTCAGCAGGTGCTGAATTAGAATTTACCTAGAGGCACAGTCTAGTTGCACTATACCTATGCAATTGGAGAATCCAGTTTCTTAGTTGAATGTGGTGGTTAAGATGACTCTGAAAAGGATTAGTTCCCTCTGTCTAGAGTTGCCATATGCTGACATTGAAACACACTCTGAAAATCTCACTGCAACTGTAAACATGCATGATAGCATAGTACAGTGGAAAGGGCATGGATCTGACTTTTATTCTAGAAATACCATATATTAGATAATCTGGAAACTCTCACCCCACTCCTAGATGCAATGTTGGATATGCTGGCTCAAATTAACTTACTCATTCACCAAATATTATTGAACACCTTTCCTGTGTTCCAGGCAGTGTTCTAAGTACTGCAGAAGTAAAACAGACCCACATTCCTGACCTTGTGGAGTTTACATTTTGGCAAATAGAACAAACATAGTTCTTAAGGCATAGTTGAGTCTTCAAGACAGAAAGATATTTCCAGGGGTTAAACACAAAGAGGAAACAATAAACTAGAGTGATACTCATGAGTTAGCACTGATCTCCCTGGGGATGTTGGAAATTTGGATATTGGCAACCAAGGTCTGTGTTTTAACACCCATGCACAGTGTCAGAACTGAGATTGAGACCTCCACGTAAGACTAGGTCTCTTAAAGTGTTTTACGTGCAGTAAAAGTCTGTAGTAGGAAAATTTTTCTCCTTAGGAGAAGATGGCAAGGGAGGTTGTCTCAGGCAAAGAAAAAATGTTTTGGCAGAGGAAAATGTCTTTTCTGAGAATGTGTAATCATGGGCTTGCCCTCAGGTGGCCTTGGAATTTGAATTTAAACTCTTTGCATAGTCCAGAAATGTACCAGTGTAAAGCAATCATACAAAAGGGCTGGCATTTGCTGCGAGATGTTCCATGTGAGAAATTCTATGAACATACCCAAATTCCAGCCAGGAGGAATAAGGACAGAGATAAGGCTGTCAAGTCCTCTGATGGTAGAGCTGCCATAGGCATTTTGAATCATGAGGTGGAAGCCTAAAGTTGAGAATTATGGAACAATAAGGTAGATTTGTGATCTGAGTTCTTGACAATCCTGGAGCCACCATCAGTTCAGTTCAGTTCAGTCACTCAGTCGTGTCCGACTCTTTGCGACCCCATGAATTGCAGCACGCCAGGCCTCCCTGTCCATCACCAACTCCTGGAATTCACTCAGATTCACATCCATCGAGTCCGTGATGCCATCCAGCCATCTCATCCTCGGTTGTCCCCTTCTCCTCCTGCCCCCAATCCCTCCCAGCATCAAAGTCTTTTCCAATGAGTCAATTCTTTGCATGAGGTGGCCAAAGTACTGGAGTTTCAGCTTTAGCGTCATTCCTTCCAAAGAAATCCCAGGGTTGATCTCCTTCAGAATGGATTGGTTGGATCTCCTTGCAGTCCAAGGGACTCTCAAGAGTCTTCCATACTGGCCCTTAATTTCCTACATTGAGAGAGAAATATGGTTCTATTTCGCTTATATTTTTTGTTATTTGCAGTTAATTCTAATACTACTTGATACAAATAGTGTGAATAAAACATATTTTCAATTAAACACCAACTTAGAGGTTATTTTTATTTAGAATGGATCCATCACTCAGAGGCAAATCCATACTGACATTCTCATAAGAGTAATGATAATACTAGGATGTCAGTATATTAATGAATGATGAACAAAATAAGTGTTATAGATCAACATACTTGTTTTGGCATGACCAGAAATTCTCTGCCTTCAGGACAATTTACATGGGAAGCAAAATCATAATCAGAGTACCAATGTATTAAATCACAATGAGAAATTTCACAGGAACTGGAATCTATGAAGTCATTATGGCCAACATATTTTCTCCTTCTAGGCAGATGAACATGGAAAGTCAAATCACAATTGTGGGACCTTTAGCAAGGTACCTAAACATGAAACCTGATGAGCTTTGAATCAGGTCAAGGTGAGTTACATGAAATGCGTATTTAATCACATACAACTAAGATAGACTAAAGTATCTCAAGTAAAGGGAGGTCTTGCAATGGGAATAATACACTTGTTTCAACTTTCTATATTCATTATGATAATAGAGATGGAGAGTCTTGCTAATGCATTTAGAATGCAAAATTCTTTGGCTAAGGTATTTTGTCCCCTGGACAGTGTTTGGATGGGCAGTGTCAAAGGTCAATATTTGTTCATCAATTATCATATTTCCCTTTCTGTCTGATCAGCTCCACTTCTTACAGACAAATTATGCCTGTAGCTTTATTAATAAACTTAATCAGGTTAAGGTCTAACTCTGCTGCTAAGTCGCTTCAGTCGTGTCTGACTCTGTGTGACCCCATAGACGGCAGCCCACCAGGCTCCCCTGTCCCTGGGATTCTCCAGGCAAGAACACTGGAGTGAGTCGCCATTTCCTTCTCCAAGGTCTAACTGTACTGGCCTATAAAAATTCAGTTTCTTGAAAGTGATTTTGCTGATTATTCTTCTAATTTATTATGTGTTTTCTTATGAATTCTGAAGACAATCTTTATTGCCCTCATTTCCACATTCTTGTGTGTATATGTGAGGGATGAGGTCCTCATTGTAGGCTCCTATATGAAGTATGTATTGCTGATCACCAGTGATTATTCAATTAAGATGCATTTTGGCTTAGCCTCATAAACTATGGAAAATATAGGTGGCACACACATTGTTCTTCCAATAGTGGGGAATGGATTTTCACTGAATCATCCACACATTTGTTTACAGATTTCTAGTGGCTCAGTTGCTAGGTGTGCATGGTACTTCAGCAGCTCAGACTAGTGGAGAAAGAGAAGGAGCTTGGGATGTGGCAATGTCAAGGCCCAAGATGAATTACCCACCTGTAGACCTGCACTCTGGGAGGGGACCCAAAATCCAAAGTTATCTCATGCAATGAAATTTGGCTCCATTGGTGGTCAGCATAATGATGATCTCTTTGGTGGAACTTGGCAATAGTATAGGAGTTAATGCCAGCTATAGTCAGGAGACAAGGCTCTAGTCTGAGGCATCTTTCAGGGTTGAAGCAAGTCTTCAGGCTGTAGCTGAAAGTACTGAGACAAAATTCAGTACCTAAGTGAAAAAAAAGGTTGGCAATTGTTCAATGAGGAATCAGGATCCTGCTTACATAAGCCTGAAGTTCACGTGGTGTCTGGAAAGTATTACTTAGCATCTACCTGCCCACCCTCAGGAGCAGGGATAGACTGGATGAATTGAAGGTTATACTTTAAACTTACATGCCATGATCTTCCTGAGAGTTTAGAGAATAGAATTAAGGAAGGAGTTTGAGAGTCCCAACATTATTCAGCTATTTCTGATAAGATAAACTCCCTGGTATGATTGGAATTACAGGGAGAACATTGCTACTTTCTGAGAGTATCTTAAAGAAGTTTTTTTTTTTTAGATGAAACTAATTTATAATGGAATTCAAAAAGCATAGATGAGCTTCAGATGACAGTGAGAAAAACAATTTTTTATATAATCTGGTAACTTCTGATTAGAGATGTTCGGCTTCTATGGTGAGAGGAAATAGAGGTTTGAGTGGCCTAAAAGGTCACATATGTCTGGAGTTGGTTTAGGGAACTATTATCTCCATGGCTACAAGAGTATTCAGCAGCAGAAGGCTAATAGTAAAGAGATAGTCTGAGATTTCTTTGCTCTTCAAATTTATTTCTTGAACTGAATCTAAATTGATCAAAAGCATTTTTTAACAAAATCCTTTTTCAGGTGTTGACTTTGATTACTATTTCTCTTTATTTAAGAATCATGAGTTCAACAGTCAGTTCTGTTTTTATGCCTACTAAATCAATATTTCTAACCTCCCTCTACTGGTTTTAAATCCCCCAAATATCTCTACTGTTCACTGAACATCTCTACTTGGATATCATATGGTACCCTCAAATTTCACAAATATAAAAGTGAACTACCTTCCTCCTTTTCCTTGCTGTATTTCCCATTTCTGACTATTATGTCAGTGATTCACAGGCTCAGATTATCAGGGTCTTTTGTTTTGGACCATGTTGTGTGGCATGTAGGACCTTAGTTTCCCAATCAAGTATCAAATCTGCGCCTCCTGAAGTGGGAACTTGGAGTCTTAATCACTGAACTACCAGGGAAGTCCCAGACCACCAGAGTTTCTAACAGTTTTCCTTAAGTTACATAGCTGACAAATGGCAAAACTAGACCCGGAATCCAGATCTTCTGATTTCAAATCCTGAATGTTGTAGTGGATTGGACTAGATGTCAGATGATCAAATCCCTGAGTCTGACAATCAAAGCCCTTTACACTTCAGTCCTTAAGCTACCTTTCCAATATTACCTCCCACCACTTCCTCTCATGTTCTCTGTGTTTAACCATGCTATTCTCCTTTTAGTTTAACAATTTTAAAATGGGAGTTTTCCACTTCCATGCCTTTGTTTGCACTATTCACATGGGATGTCTTCCCTCATACCCACAACCAATCTTGTTTGATCTTCATAGACCAGCACAAAAATAATCCTCTACCAACCATTCTCTAGCTTACCTTGATTAGAAGTGCCCACTCTGTCCAGTGAATGTTCATAGCAACTTATCTATACATCACTCATGGCACTTATCACTTTTCACCTTGTATTGTTTATTCATCATTTATTGAGCACCTATCATGTGCCATTTTTAATTAAAGTGTGGGCACACCTCAGTGAGCAGGGTGACTAATGCCACTGGTTTTATGGGATTCATTGTCTAGTCAGGGAAGAAAGATGAGTTAAAAGAAAAACTCAGGGAAGAAAGATAAGTTGAAAAACAATGGCCATAGACTCTAAGTCATGGAGTCATAAACAGCAGGTGGATGGATGCTAGAGGAGGTTGTCTTACCAGGACTTGGAATGGTAGGGACGATCAGGAAAGGCCTCTTCGATGACATGACACTGTAGCTTCTTTAGGACAGACTCCTCACTTGACTAGCGTTTTCCTGCAGAAACTCCAGTCATGTGCTGTGTACTGAGGAGGCTCTCTATGGCACTGTTGTAGTTTCTTTGGTGGGGGGGGGCTACTTCCTTATTTTAACATAGTCAGTTATACTTTCCAGTAGTCATGTATGGATATGAGAGTTGGAACATAAAGAAGGCTGAGAGTCAAAGAATTGATACTTTCAAACTGTGGAGCTGGAGAGGACTCTTGAGAGTCTCTTGGACAGCAGGGAGATCAAACCAGTCAATCCTAAAGGAAATAAACCCTCTCCAATATTTGGTCACCTGATGCGAAGAGTCAACTCATTGGAAAAGACCCTGATGCTGGGAAAGATTTGAGGGCAGGAGGAGAAGGGAATGACAGAGGATGAGATAGTTGGATGGCATTACTGATTTAATGGACATGAGTTTGAGCAAACTCTGGGAGATAGTGAAGGACAGGGAAGTCTGGTGTGCTGCAGCTCATGGGGTCACAAAAAGCTGGACATGGCTTAACGAGTAAACAACAAAGTTATACTTCATTGTTTCCCTGCTATTGGAAGTGCAGTTATGATTAAAACTTGACAATCCATGTCTAATGATAGATTGTAAAATCTGAGTTAAGGTCTTTCCTAAACAGGTTTTCCCCTTTCACATGTGTCCTACACTTAAACGGCAATGCATATGACCACATCAGTTCAGTTTCAGTTGCTCAGTCGTGTCTGATTCTTTGTGACCTCATTGACTGCAGAACTCCAGGCTTCCCTGTCCATCACCATCCCCTGTAGCTTGCTCAAATTCATGTTAATCAGGTCGGTGATGCCATCCAACCATCTCATCCTCTGTCGTTCCCTTCTCCTCCTGCCCTCAATCTTTCCCAGCATCAGGATCTTTTCCAATGAGTAAGTTCTTCACATCAGGTGGTCAAAGTATTGGAGCTTCAGCTTCAGCATCAGTCCTTCCAATGAAGAGTCAGGACTGATTTCCTTTAGGATGGACTGGTTGGATCTCCTTGCAGTCCAGGGGACTCTCAGGAGTCTTCTCCAACACCACAGTTCAAAAGCATCAATTCTTCGGCACTCAGCTTTCTTTATACTCTAACTCTCACATCCATACATGACTACTGAAAAAACCATAGCCTTGACAAATGGACCTTTGTTGGCAAAGTAATGTCTCTGCTTTTCAGTATGCTGTCTAGGTTGGTCATAACTTTTCTTGCAAGGAACAAGAATCTTAATTTCATGGCTTCAGTCACCATATTCAGTGATTTTGGAGCCCAAGAAAATAAAACCTCTCACTGTTTCCATTGTTTCCCCATCTATTTGCCATGAAGTGATGGGACTAGATGTCATGATCTTAGTTTTTTTGAATGTTGAGCTTTAAGGCAGCTTTACCACTCTCCTCTTTCACTTTCATCAAGAGGCTCTTTAGTTCCTCTTCACTTTCTGCCATAAGGGTGGTGTCATCTGCGTATCTGAGGTTATTGATATTTCTCCTGGCAATCTTGATTCCAGCTTGTGCTTCATCCAGCCTGGCATTTTGCATGATTTACTCTGCATATAATTTAAATAAACAGAGTTACAATATACAGCCTTGTTGTACTCCTTTCCCAATTTGAATGTCTGTATATAATCAGCTCATAGATATGAGCTGATCTCACACAAGATAAAAAAAACTCCATGAGGGAAGTTATTATTGCTGTTTTTTTTTCAGATTTGTGTCTCCAAGGTCTAGCAGAGTGCATGGCACTTAGTAGCCAATCAGTACATATTTGTTTAATGAACGAATAAATTTCCTAAATAGCCAAAATTTAATATAATCTCCTACCATTTACATTGAAGAATTTGTTTTATTTCTCTGCAATGGAATAAAAAGTGATGAGTGATGGGGAAATATTTTATAAGGAGAAATGTTTTTTCATAAGGGAGAAACATTGTTTTACCATAAAAGACAAAAGACTTACAGATATACATGTGTATTTATAGGCTCCTAACAGGTCTCCCTGCTTCTACTCCTGCTGCTCTGAAGTTTATTCTCAGCACAGCAGCCAGAGTGATCCTTTTAAAAATGTAAACTAAATCACGTTGCTTTCTTCTTAAAGCTCTTGATACACTCAGAGTGAAACCAACTTCCTTACCATGACCTATATATAGAACCTTCCATAAGCCTACCCCTTCTTACCTCTCTCCCTTTTGCTCATTCTGCTACAGCCACACTGGCTTTGTTCCTGACCCTTGAAACTGCCACACTATTTTCCTTCTGAGAACCTTGGAATGCTCTTTCTTCTACATGGAATTCTCTTCCCCTGGATATTTTGCACAATCTGCTCCCTCCTCAAAGAGCCCTTGGGCTTCCCTGGTGGCACAGTGGTGGAGAATCCACCTGTCAGTGCAGGAGACATGGGTTCAATCCCTGGGTCAAGAAATCCCCTGGAAAAGGAAATGGCAACCCACTCCAGGATTCTTGCCTGGAGAATTCCATAGACAGAGGAGCCTGGCAGGCTATAGTCCATGGAGTCACAAGAGTGGGACATGACTGAGCCACTTAACAACCAACCTACAACCAAAGAGCCCTTCTCCTGCCACCCCACCTAAAGTAAACCTCATCACCTCTGCCACTATATCCTGTTCCATTTTTAATAGTAATTATCATTATCTGAAATATTTGTTTACTTTGGAGGAGTCAGTCTCCTCTACTGAAATATAAGCTCCATCAGGGTAGAGATTTTTATTTGTTTTTCTCATTGTATTTTCAGCACTTAGAATCTGTTATAGAGTACACACTCATTAAGTATATATTGAATTAATGAGTATTTTATTATTATTTACATCAAAAGACTATAAGATTTTAGTGGCAGGACCCAATCCTATGTTCCTTTACTATTTTATTCCCAGTGTCTTGAAGGGTACTTAGGACATAGTGGATGATGCTCAATAAGCATGTGTTGAATTGAACATAGTTTGCGAAGAGTTGACTCATTGGAAAAGACTTTGATGCTGGGAGGGATTGGGGGCAGGAGGAGAAGAGGACGACAGAGGATGAGATGGCTGGATGGCATCACGGACTCGATGAAAGTGAGTCTGAGTGAACTCTGGGAGATGGTGATGGACAGGGAGGCCTGGCGTGCTGCGATTCATGGAGTCGCAGAGTCAGACACGATTGAGTGACTGAACTGAACTGATGTCCATAGATGATAAGGATTAAATGAACTCCTGATTTCTTTTTAATGTTGCTGAGTCCTTTCTGAAATGATGAACTCTCCAGAGAACCCCCAGAATTTTAAACACATTTTGTTTACAAATCTTTAATCTCTAACTAATGTGCAAAGTATAATTAATTCCTTTTTGTACCCCAGCTTTGCCATGCTGTTCAATTTCTCCAACCTAAAACTAGTCATTTACCAAGCCATTTACCTTTATATGCCCATTGACAATCTCCTAATAACTGACCTCATTGCTTTTTGTTTGGACTTAACAGAAACATAACATTTCTCCCTGCCTCCTGACTTTCTTATCTCCTAGCAGGAGATCCAACATACAGGATGCCAGGTTAAGCTTCTGAGGGTTCACATTTGATCACTCATTTTCTTCATTCAAAAAACTCTCCAACCCTGTTATTATTATAAATACCATCTCTACCTTTCATGCCTTTCCTAAAGGAGACACAAGACAAATGCTCAAGTAAATGGTCTTTCATATTAGGTACACTAAGATGAGCTGAGTCTCAAGTCAAAATAAATCACAAATGTCTGCTGAATACAAAGCTCCCTGAGGACAGGAAATGTCTGTCTAGTTCCCTATTAACTGCCTAATTCCTAGCAAAGTTTTTGGCATAGTAGATACAAAATTAAAATGTGATAAATATTGAATGACCTAGAGAAGGGGAAGATAATATTCCATCTCATATGCTTCTTGAAGACAGGAATTTCTTTTTTTTTCCTTTTTTTTTAAAAAAATATAAATTTATTTATTTTCATTGGAGGTTAATTACTTTACAATATTGTATTGGTTTTGCCATACATCAACATGAATCCACCACAGGTATACATGTGTTTCCCATCCTGAACCGCCCTCCCTCCTCCCAATTTCTTTAAAAATTTATGCTTATGTCCCTCATAGCCCTACATAGTAGATACTTAAGAATTATTTGTTAAATTTAATAGAAAACTTAGTGTCCCATAAACAATGTCATTACTTAATACTGATTATCTTTGAATTCAGTTTGTACTGGACCAGTATCATTAACCAGATGTAGATCTGAGGCAAAACTATGTATTGTTATTTTACTGACAGATTCAGAGAGAATGGAGTCAAAAAAGGCCAAACTGAGGGCTTCCTGGAGTCAATTAAAATATCCCCATAAAGAAGATTTTCTGGAAAGTACTCAAAGGCCAAATAAAATTCTCAGGAAGATGATCAGCTCAAAGAAACATTAGTTTTTACTGTTGATAACAAGTGAATCATTTCAATCAGTTTTTTTGTGGAGGGAGTTGGAACAACTTCATCTGGTGGCTTCTGAACCCTGTAACTTGGTTCACTGTTGTGATACAATGATGTAAGAAAGAGAGCCTCATTGTGGAAGGGGTCAAAACTTACATGTTATTGTTGTTGTTCAGTTGCTAAGTCATGTCCTACTCTTTGCGACCCCTTGAACTGCAGCACACCAGGCTTCCCTGTCCTTCACTATCTCCTGAAGTTTGCTCAAACTCATGTCTATTGAGTCGGTGATGCTATCTAACCATCTCATCCTCTGTTGTCCCCTTCTCCTGCCTTCATTCTTTACCAGCATCAGGGTTTCTCCAATGAGTCGGCTCGTCACATCAGGTGGCAAAAGTATTGGAGCTTCAGCATCAGTCCTTTCCATGAATATTCAGGGTTGATTTCCTTTAGGACTGACTGGTTGGATCTCCTTGCTATCCAAGGGACTCTCAAGAGTCTTCTCCAGCACCACAGTTCCAAAGCATCAATTCTTTGGCTCTCAGCCTTCTTTATGATCAGCTCTCCCATCTGCACGTGACTACTGGAAAAACTGGTGTTATTTGATGTTCTTCCTCTGTTGTCTCTTGCGTCCTGTACTTTTGCATTTATTCTTCTGTGGTACCCCATGCAAAGCAGCAGACCCTCCATGGTCAGGGCCTTTCCTCATATGCTCTTTCCAAATCCCAACTCACATAGGTCCAGGTCTTAGAATTTGATTCGGAAAAGACGTTAAGTCAAAGGTGTTAAGTGGTTGTTTAGGATTCAAGTATGAAATACTTGCATTTTAATGGGTTTCTAAAAGCAAAGATTTTACCCCAAAGAAAACCATCATCAGAGGAGTTTTAAGCGCTCAGGCAGGTTAGGACACACCAGGACACTGCAGAGTGCCCCATCTGACCCTGAGGACCAAATGCAGTTATATGAGCCAAGAGTCTCAGGAGAAGAACTGACATGTTCACTGGTTGTTGGGTTATTTGGGGATATCTTTAAAGCACTTGGAACTCATCAAACACAAGTACTATTACTTGGAGCTAGAGGAGGTAGCTTGAAAGCCATAAAGTACAAATACCACTTTATCCAGCAGGTGGTAAACATATGGAACCTATTACCTTAGGAAATGAGGCAGGCTGAAAATAGAAAGAGGGTCAAGAAGGGCTGAGAAAAAGATTTGATTTTTAGATCCATGGGGAAAGGTATAGATATAGTGGGTCTAGTTCTCAGCTTTGTTAGGGGGTGTCATAGTTAACATCTTAGAAAATTCCTATTTGACTGGGTGATAGAACCAAGAATGGCATTTCTTATATTCTCATCTTAATTCTTTTGGAAGCTTCAGTCCTTTGCTTTGTCTCCCCTTTACAATCTACCCTATTTTTTTTTCTCTTTGAGCCTTCCCCTTCCAAATCCAGAGGCATTTAAAATAGTATCTCTTTCTCAAAATTCTGAGCACCTAGAGCTACACTGCCTAATATGGTAGCCAATAGATACACATAGCTACTTAAATTTAAATTTTAATCAACTTAAATGGGACTAATATTTTAGTTCCTCACTTGTACTAGAAAAATTTCAAGTGCTCAATGTTCCTATGTGGCCAGTGGCTAAGCTATTATAGTTCAGATCACAGATATTGCCATTATTACAGAAACTTCCATCAAATAATATTGAACTGCATTTCCATTGTCCTCTCTCCCAAAGGCCCAGACACTAATAAGTTTGACAACAGAAACATTTTTTCATATGTACTATACCAGGTACTACACTCAGCTCTTTACATATATAATCTAATTTAATATCTTCAACATTCTTATGAACTGGATACCATTATCATCTTCATTTTATAGATGATGAACCCAAGTCTCAGAGAGGTTAAATAACTTGTCCAAAGCAACATAGCTAGTAACTGGCAGAGCTGGGTGTGGAAACCAAGCCTGACTTCAAAGAGCATGCTTTTAACCACTCTATTAGACTGTCTCCCATCACTTTCCCATTATTCCTTCATCTTGTAAACATCCTTCAAATGACAAGAAGGAAATGACATTGCTTGTGCAAAGACCCTGACATCTATCATGTTGTGAGCTCCACACGTTCAACTTGAATATCCCCTTTCTCTTACCTACTACTCAGCTGTCTCTTCTTACTTCTCCATTTCTCCTCTCCTATCCTGAAAGATGCATATTGTAAGAAATGATGGGCATTACTGATTTGTTTTTTAAAGCAAACCACACAAACATTGCTCTAGGTCCAACTGCTTTTCCTTCAGAATCTTCTATGAGCAAAATCCTCTGTGAGAGAAGACAGGTAAAATAGAAGTCTTCCTGATAACAAGTAGTTTCATTGTTTGAGAAAAGAAAATATGGATATTTTGTAAGAATAAAAGAACTCTAACCTCCTTCATCCCAATTCTATGATCTATTCAGTATCGTGCATAAAACTAGAGCAAAACTGTCTATTTCACATCATCTGTCTGTCTGTATTCATCCGTATGTCTCTATTCTCAGTACATCCTCAAACATTCAATTACTGCAAAATAGCTATTTCACTCACAGATTTATCTCAAGTGTTTCCTAAACTGGTATGCTATGGGATAGTATTATGCAAGATGTTAAATGTATTCTATAGGGATAAAGTCTTCAGTGATCAAATGTGCTTGGGAACTACTGGATTAAAAATTCTAAGCAGATTTCTTTAAGGTGGGACTTCTCAAAGTCTTGATGTAAACTGAGTTAAGCCACTTTCTTGCTCAAAATCATTTAATCCCTACCATAGTTCACAAAGCTGTACATGAGCTGGCCCTACCTTCCTTTGAGCATCATCTAGTACCCTTCTTGCCCTTAACACTCTGCTACAGCCACATCAGCTTCCTTGCTGTTTCTTGAACACATCAAACTTGCTTATTGTTGTTAAGTTGCTAAGTCAGGTCTGACTCTTTTTCAGCCCCATGGACTGTAGCTCACTAGGCTACCACTGAGTCACCATGGACTGTAGCCTGCCAGGCTCCTCTGTCCATGGGATTCTCCAGGCAAGAATACTGGAGTGGGTTGCCATTTTCTTCTCCAGGGGATCTTCCCAACCAAGGAATTGAACCCGGGTCTCCTGCATTGCAGGCAGATTTTTTTACTGACTGAGCTATGAGGGAAGCCCACTGAACAAGCAGGGAAGTCCAAACATTTTCTAGTCTCAGAGAATTTCCAGTATTCACCCTTCTCTGTTGCTAACTCTTCCACTCCTAACCCAATGAAAGAGCCATAAATTTCAGATCAAATATCACCTCCTTGGGGAGTCCTTACCTCGTGGTTCTGTCTAAGGTAGTTCCAATACATCTTCTTGCCATGTTCAACCTCACCCCAATGTCTTATTAAAAATGTTTATTACTAAAGAATCTGCCTTCCAATGCAGGAGAAACAGATTTGGTCCCTGAGTCAGGAAGATCCCCTGGAGAAGGGAATGGCAACTCACTTCAGTATTCTTGGTTGAAAAATCCCATGGAGAGAGGAGCCTGGTGGATTACAGTCCATGGGGTTGCAAGAGAGTGGGACCCTACTTAGTGATTAAACAACAACAGCAGCAAGGTGATCTCATTTATTTATTCATTGAGTTGAATATTTTCTGTCTCCCCAGCTAAAATGTTAGCTTCATGAAGGCAGGGACCATATCTGCTTATTCATCATTCTATATGCAGATCCTGCAAGAGTACCTGAATAAACAGTGGTGCTCAATAAACAGTTGCCAAATTGTGAGTGTGAATAATGATGGAAATTGTAAATGTTGGAAATTACTCAAATTGATTGAAATCATAAATAATAGTCACTTATGTAAAAAACGTTATAAAAATTTCCCCAAACTAGTTTGAGAGTTCAACTTCCTCCTCCCAAACACACTTTAGAAAATCAACTTTGATTTTCATGTTTTACAGTACACATGTTGAAAAATGAAGATCTAAAATTTTTTGAGGATTTACTCTTTCAGTTTTGGGAGTTAATATTTTCCCATAAAATTGATAGGAACTTGAACAATTTTTGCCAAGAAGCTGACACAGTGCATATCCACAAATAAAAGCCAGCAATTTATTTCCTTCCTTCCCACTTTTCCATCCCCCCCCACCCAATCAAGTGATCAAAGTTTCTCCACAGAGAGTTGGAAGAGAGATAAAAATAAAAACAATAAAAGAGACAGCAATAAATAGCTTTTTCTGGGGGCGATCTGGTAACAGACCCTATTGCTGCTGCTGCTGCTAAGTCGCTTTAGTCATGTCTGACTCTGTGTTGACCCCATAGACGGCAGCCCACCAGCCTCCCCCGTCCCTGGGATTCTCTAGGCAAGAACACTGGAGTGGGTTGCCATTTCCTTCTCCAATAACAGACCCTATTAGGGACAAAGAAATAAAAACAGAAGGGTCATTCTACTCTCTCAAAATGTCAGTGAAATGAAACAGCAATGCAGAGCATCCCTACCTGGAGACACATAAGAGGGGACTGTAACTAACAAGAATAGCAAGCCAGCACACCAACAGTTTTAATTTCATCTTGTGAACAGAAGGTGGCTAGACAGATGCGTGGTCCAATGTGATAATTACCAGTGTCTGCTTGGAATATAAACTTTCTTGTCTTCTGCTTCATTTTCTTTCTCACTGAATGGGTTTAAAGAGCCATTTTTGAGATTTGAGTTAGGCTTTCTGCTTTTCTGCCAAGGACACTCATTAAATATTTAATGAAATTCTGGAAGTTGACTTTTAATTAGGATTTGCAAGCAAGCTATGTAGTCATAGGTCAGAGAGACACCATACTAATCCAATGAGAGGGGTCTCTGACCAAATGCAATTACAAAAGTAATGGTAATCTGATTTGTTTTAAAAGGAGGACCTCTGATTCTAGAAATTTTAATCCTGTGATGCTGACATCAATCCTTAGTGGAAATCTCTAATAGATTCATAAAGAAATCAATTGCAAATGTTGAGAAAAGGCAGTGGTGATCATGGGGGCTCTCAGCATGCCTTAACTGAGGGTTAAGTTATGCTTAGTTAATCCCATTTCATTTGTTGAACAGTAAGAACAGGAATATCACAGTGATGGTATGTGGGCTCTAGCACTAGACTTCAGATTTAAAATCATAGCTCTACCACTTATTAAATGTGGGTTCTCAGACATTTGTTCTCAGACATCTCTCAGTTCTCCAGTTTTCTGATCTATAAAATCAAAATAGAAGTAGCACTTATTTAATAGTTATTGTTGAGAGGGCAGGGCGTGTTTATACATGCAAAACTTTTGGAACAGTGTCTAACGATATTAGAGCAGTATCTAGTAATTGATCAATAATTATTAGCTACTATTATTTGGGTGCCTGGAATGTGAATTGTATGGAAATAGTATTAGCAGTTTCCATACATGGTTGAATAACTCTAATGCAAGCATGCTAATGAATTTATGTCAATCAGAAAGGAAATTTCTAATGGTATTCTGTTCATAATTTTTATCAATGAAATGACTGAATGTATAGATGGCGTGCCTATTAACTATGTAAATATTAACATTTTTATAGTTTCAAATAGAGGGATGGGGTGAAAATAACAATAGCTCATTTAATATGCAAAAATTTCAAGTCTTAACTCTTGGGTTTACAATCAACCATATAAATGTAGAGTGCTGAAGATGTGGTCCAACAGGAGTTTTAATGTGTAAATCCTAGAGGGTTATTTGACTATATGCTCAATATGACTCAACACTCATCAGCCAGGCTAATAGAGCCTTAGTCTACATTGATAAATATGTACTACACACAATAGGAGTGGTTTGTTAGCCCAGTGAGTCCTTTGGTAACATTTCATTTTGATGTTCTACTTTAAGAAGCATTTTGGCCACTGGACAATATTTTTTGAGGGTGAGAACTATGTTTCAGTCAGTGGTATAACTCCAGCGTAGTACTTAGAATGTAGTAGGTGTTGACAAAATATTTGATGAATAAACAAATAATGAAATTTAGTGGATCCATAAAATTTGACCAAGGTGATGAAGAGGCCATAAAGCTATGTGATATAAAGAACTGTTGAAAGCACTGAAGCTACAATGCCTGGGAGTTCAAGATGAGGTATCTTCAGGTATTGTTATATTGCATAGATATTAGAGTTATCCTGTGTAGTCCGAAGTTACTTTTAGAACAGATTCCCACTAAATCTGATAACATTTATATGGTATTTATGGTTTATTGAGCTCTTTTCCATATTATTTCACATGATTTTCAATTTTATACCAGTCCAATGAGATAGTTATTGCAAGAATTTTATCCCAATTTAATAGAAAGTAGTAATAGCTAATACTTATACTGTGCTTACTGTATGTGAACCTCTTTGCACATATAAACTTATTTACATTTCACTATATAAGTTTGTTTTCTTATTACCAGGTATACATTGCAAGTGACTGACCTGAGGCATAGAGGGGTAAGTAACATGTCCAACATCACACATCTAGCAACTAGTTGAGCCAAGTTTTAATTCCCCTCAGTCTGGGCTCCAGTGCATATTCTTAACTGTTAACACTGCACCGAATTTCACATTAGCACTTTCTACAGAAAAGGCAACTGAGCTGCAGATAGATCAAGTAAGATTTGCTTAAGATCACCCAACTAGAAAGTAGAGGTCAGGAGCTAAAATTCTGACTTTAAGATCTAGTGATCTTTTCACTGTCCCTGGATGATTCTCATGTTGAGTGAAATTTGGACTTTTGTAGAGACTTTCAGCTTTCCCTGTGGCTCAGCAGGTAAAGAATCTGCCTGCAGTGTGGGAGACCTGGGTTCCATCCCTGGGTTGGGAAGATTCCCTGGAGAAGGGAAAGGCTACTCACTCCAATATTCTGGCCTGGAGAATTCCATGAACTGTATAGTTCATGGGGTTGCAAAGGGTTGGACATGACTGAGCGACTTTCAATTTATGGGCTTTCACATTATGGGAGTACAAGGTGAGCTTTTTTGTTTTTTTAAAGTGAGATCCATTCAACAATGTGATCAGGTGCAGAGTCTGGAGACCTACCTGTGAGACAAGCTGTGGTGGGGATGCCTACATGGAGTGTGAAAGGCATTTCCGTGATCTTTAAGGTTTATTCCAAATCTAGATTTTATCAGCCTATGAACACAGTATTTCAGGAAGAGCAGAGAAAGTCAGCCAAGGGGGAGAACAAGATGATGAGGGAAGGTCACCATCACAAGAAAGTTTTTCTCATAGTGGGGTACTCACAATATCTGTATCAGAATAAGGCATTTGTCCCATTGCAAATTTCTAGGCTTCTCCTCAGATTTACTGAATCTATTTCTATTGAGTTCCTCAAGAAGCACTTCATCTTTACTGTGGAACAAAAACAATCTAGTAGCTCTGCTATATGACCTATTCCACCAGAGTTTCAGAGTCCCCTTTTTCTAACCAAATTCAACTACTGCAAGGAAATCAGGATGCAGGTCCAAGTCATTGATCCCTCCATGACATTACAGAAAAAGTCTTCCTCTGTTCCCTTTCCTCTTTACCATTCGTTGCTAAAGACATTTGTTCATGTTCCTTTTGTAAACTTGGCTGCAGTGGTTTGGAGCTGCATCCCAGTCCAAACCACAGTCCAAATTCCACCCACCAGAGTTCTTTCTCCAGAGAGTCTTCTTCTCAGGCATGAGCCTGGGAATCATTGCAGCCTAATCAGCTTGTCATTCCTTAGCGCCGTGTATTCTTGTCTTTGACAAGCATTCATTCTGAGGGGCATCCTGTAAAGCTCATGATGCCATCTTCATTGAACTCATGTTTATAAGAAGAAAATAAGGGGCTATAGAAAACTTATTTTTAAATTGAATTTAAGTAGTTTTGCCACATTTTAAATGTCAGACGGAACTGTTCCACAGTATAAATCTGCCAAGTCTATGCAGGCGGCTGTTTTCAATAGGGCTGTTCATGCCCTATTGTACTAATCTTTTTTTAAACGCACACCTTGCTGGAAAAGGCCAAGAACACCCACACAGGAAGTGGGCACTGTTACTTTTTTCTTGCTCCAACTGGATGAATAGACTCTTATTCCATGTGATGTGTTGTACTGTGAAGCGTTTCCCAATCGTTTTCTTTCCTTGATGGACATTGAGCCTCCCTGGGACACAGCAGGCACCAGCTCTGGTACTCTCCCACATGGCCATCCACTCCTCCAGCCATCTGCCCATCTGTCTGCTGCTTCTTGATCACCCACCCCTCTTTTCTCACATAGACTGTCTCCTCAATCCAAGAATGATCAAGAGTTACAGCAGTGGATGAGTGTGGGAATGGTCTGGGGTACTAGAACTCCATGTTTTCAACCATGAATGCTAAAAATCTTCCTATTAGGTATATTTTTTTCACATTAACAAGGTACCATCTGGTTACCTTTGATAATTTGTAAAGTGCTTAGAATAGCATCTGCCCTTTAGTAAGGCAATATGCCTATTGGTTTAGAACTTAGAATCCAGAGTCAAATAATCTAGATTCTACCTCCTCCATTTATAAGCTATGTAATTCCTCCAAAGTTCCTTAACTTCTGGGAGACTCAGTTTCCTCATCTGTAAAATGGAGCTAATAATACCTATATCACAGTGTTGTTGTAAGACTGAAAAGACATATTTGTCAAGTGCCTGGAAGATTGTTTACCATATAGAAAATACTTACTGTATATTATTTTTAGTAACTATAAGTGTTCAGAGAAATGTTAGCTACAAGTGGCGTTATTATTTGTTTTTATTATCTTTCAAACCCTAGGCCATCATTCTTCCGATTATGCTTACTGACTCTGCATCTATAAGACAAGCAACAAATATTTGGGGTATGGAGAAGGCAATGGCACCCCACTCCAGTACTCTTGCCTGGAAAATCCCATGGATGAAGAAGCCTGGTAGGCTGCAGTCCATGGGGTCGCGAAGAGTTGGACACAACTGAGCGACTTCACGTTCACTTTTCACTTTCCTGCATTGGAGAAGGAAATGGCAACCCACTCCAGTGTTCTTGCCTGGAGAATCCCAGGGATGGGGGAGCCTGGTGGGCTGCTGTCTATGGGGTTGCACAGATTCGGACACGACTGAAGCAACTTAGCAGTAGCAGTACTAGTGTTAGCTGCTCAGTTGTGTCTGACTCTTTGCAACCCCATGGACTGTAGCCTACCAGGCTCCTGTGTCCATGGGATTCTCCAGGCAAGAATATTGGAGTTGGTTGCCATTCCCTTCTCCAGGGGATCTTCTTGACCCAGGTGTTGAACCTGGGTCCCCTATATTGCAGGCAGATTCTTTACCATATGAGCTACAGGGAAGTCTGTTTTTGGTGGCACTTTTCCTCTGTATAAAAGATTATCTGGGAGAACAGAGAGAAGGCTGACACAATCCTAGCCCTAAAAGAGCTTTCAGTGTACTTGGCTAGATAAGATATTTGCACCCACGATAAAACTTTAATACTATTAAAATACTAGATAGGTGACACAGATGCAGTAAGATCTTAGAGCTCAGAGAAAGGGGATAACCCTGTGAGCTTGGCTGGTGGTTGAACTTTGACTTAAAAAATGAAAAAGGATAATCTTGATGATGACATATCCTATTTATTGGAGCCCTACTATGGGCTAGGTGCCTTTCATGCATTATCTCATTTAACCCACATGATATTCCTACAAGGTAGGCAACATTATCATCCTCACTTTTCAGGTTAGGGAACAGAGATTTAGAGAAATTAAGATACTTTGCCTAAAGGCACGTGACTGTTAAATGGCACAGCCGGGATTTGAACCTTTGGCCTGTCACACTCCAGAACTCACTCTCCTTTCAGTATACCTGACTTCCTCCTGTCATTAAAGACAAGTTGTTTCAGACAGGCAGGCGGGGGAGATGATGCAAGAAAAGTACATAGGAACTGATGTTCAGGGACTATGAAGGGGACACTTGACTGGTATGGAAAGTTTATGTGTAGCAAGAAACAGAAAATCCCAGAAAGCTACACTGAGGCCTGACTGTGAAGGGCCATGTAAGTCATATTAAGGAGACCAGTCTCTGTCTTCCAGACATAAAGGAAAGGAAATGGGGATCAATTTGCCATTAAGACCCCTCCTATGAGTGATCTCTGACTACACTTTTTTGATCACGACTTTGGTTTGTTTCTTCCCTTTTATTAGAGAATGATATTAATAATGCCATTTGTTTAAAGTTTTCAGGTAGATTTTGTTTATTTATGGATCCTCTTGGAAACTGGATACATGTCCGTGTGGGAGGCAAGAGAAATTGAGACAGTTCAATATGCCTTAACTTACCAAAGTATTTTTGTAATGCCCCAAGTATCCTTATATCCCATCTGGGAGCTGGTGGTCTCTGCCTCTCACTGTGTGTTGGTGAGGTGAAGAAAATATCACCATAGAAAACATTTTGATTTCTTCTGATTAGCCAAGAACCACAGGACCTTCTCTAGCATAGTGTTTAAAAACTGAGGAAAATACCATATATATAACATAAGCAGCTCCTAACTTGCAAATGAGTTGACTCCCACAAGTTCATTTATCAAGAAATTTTCATAACTTGGAATACACTGTACCTTGGAAACAATGCTATATAAAAGTGGTGCTTAAAAAAATAAATAAAAGTGGTGCTTGATTTTTCTCTACAATGGAGATGTTTCTTTTGGACAATCTTGTGTTCAATAGGAACTAGATAGCTGGTAGTAATTATACTTTCAAAGGTTTAAAAGGGGAAGCAGTCAGAAGATGTTGGCCTGGAAAATTGGTAAAGTTGTACACATTTCCATGCAGTGTACTATTGTCCATTTATTTTTCAAACAAATTAAGACTTTCAGAGAAACTCCTGATTTCCTAAGAATATGTCCAAATATTTAGAGGTATGGAGGTTAAAGACAGCTTCATCACATTATGAGATAGAGACACATGTACCCCAATGTTCATCGCAGCACTGTTTATAATAGCCAGGACATGGAAACAACCTAGATGTCCATCAGCAGATGAATGGATAAGAAAGCTGTGGTACATATACACAATGGAGTATTACTCAGCCATTAAAAAGAATTCATTTGAATCAGTTCTGATGAGATGGATGAAACTGGAGCCAATTATACAGAGTGAAGTAAGCCAGAAAGAAAAACACCAATACAGTATACTAACACATATATATGGAATTTAGGAAGATGGCAATGACGACCCTGTATGCAAGACAGGAAAAAAGACACAGATGTGTATAACGGACGTTTGGACTCAGAGGGAGAGGGAGAGGGTGGGATGATTTGGGAGAATGGGAATTCTAACATGTATACTGTCATGTAAGAATTGAATCGCCAGTCTATGTCTGACGCAGGGTGCAGCATGCTTGGGGCTGGTGCATGGGGATGACCCAGAGAGATGTTGTGGGGAGGGAGGTGGGAGGGGGGTTCATGTTTGGGAATGCATGTAAGAATTAAAGATTTTAAAATTAAAAAAAAAAACCTAAAAAAAATAAATAAATAAAAAATAAAATAAAATAAAATAAAAATAAAACAACAAAAAAATAATGAAGGAATTTCTTTCTAGCTTATAAACATTCTAGAAGGACTTGCCTTTTCCATAAAGTAGAGAAGGAGGGCACCAATAATATAACTTGAAGGATACTATTATTTCATTATTGTTGTTGTTCACTTGTTGTGTCCCACTCTTTGCAAGCCCATGAACTACAACATGCCAGAATTCCCTGTCCTTCACTATCTCCCAGAGTTTGCTCAAACTCATGTCCATTGAGTCAGTGATGCCATCCAACCATCTCTCTCTGTCACCTTCTTTTCCTCCTGCCCTCAATCTTTTGTAGCAACAGGGTCTTTTCCAGTGAGTCAGCTCTTCACATGAGGTGGCCAAAGTATTGGAGCTTCAGCATGAGTCCTTCTAATGAATATTCAGGGTTGATTTTCTTTAGAATTGACTGGTTTAATCTCTTGGCCACCCAAGGGACTCTCAAGAGTCTCCTGCAGCACCAGAGTTTGAAAGCATCAATTCTCTGGCACTCAGCCTTCTTCGTGGTCCAGTTCTCACATCCATACATGACTACTGGGAAAGCCATAGCTTTGACTATATGGACGTTTGTTGGCAAAGTGATGTCTCTGCTTTATAATATGCTGTCTAGGTTTATTATAGCTTTTCTTTCAAGGAGTAAGTGTCTTTTAATTTCATGGCTACAGCCACCATCTGCAGTGATTCTGGAGACCAAGAAAATAAATTCTGTCTTTGCTTCCACTTTTCCCCCATGTATTTGCCATGAAGTGATGGGACCAGATGCCATGATCTTAGTTTTTTGAATGTTGAGTTTTAAGCCACATTTTGCACTTTCCTCTTCACCTTCATCAAGAAGCTGTTTCATTCTTCTTCACTTTCTGCCATAAGGGTGGTGTCATCTACATATCTGAGGCTATTGATGTTTCTCCTGACACTCTTGATTCCAGCTTGTGTTTCATCCAGTCTGGCATTTTGCATGATGTACTCTGCATATAAGTTAAATAAGCATGGTGACAATATACAGCCTTGATATACTCCTTTCCCAATTTGGAACCAATCTGTTGTTCCATGTCTGGTTCTAACAGCTGCTTCTTGACTTGCATACAGATTTCTCAGGAGACAGGTAAGGTGGTCTGGTATTCTCATCTCTTTAAGAATATTCCATGGTTTGTTGTGATCCACACTGTCAAAGGCTTTCTTGTAGTCAATGAAGCAGAAGTAGATGTTTTTTCTGGAACTCTCTTGCTTTTTCCATGATCCAACGGATGTTGGCAATTTGATCTCTGGTTCCCTTGCCTTTTGTATATTTCATTATATCCAAAATAATAATTTTACTGTTCTGCGAGAGTGCCAGAAATTGTACTATAACTATTTACTTTGTGCTCTGGCATTATTTTTTTCTTCAATAACTAAAGTGGGAATCCTTCTATATAGGGTAATTCATCAAGGTATTCCCAATAATCAACAACTCAGCATGTATTGTTTTATCAGGTAGAGTGTGC
Source organism: Capra hircus (assembly GCF_001704415.2). NCBI lineage: Eukaryota > Metazoa > Chordata > Mammalia > Artiodactyla > Bovidae > Capra > Capra hircus. The sequence continues at coordinate 15,798,217 of NW_017189517.1, read as the reverse complement.
TGAGGGCACTGGACAAGAAACAGGTAAATTTGATGGTAGATATAGGGACTTGACAGCTTCCCTGGTGGCTCAGATGGCAAAGAATCTGCCTGCAATGCGGGAGATGTGAGTGCAATCCCTGGGTCAGGAAGATCCCCTGAAGGAGGGCATGGCAACCCACTCTAGTGTTCTTGCCTGAAAATCCCCATGGACAGAGGAGCCTGGTGGGCTACAGTCCATGGGGTCACAAAGAGTTGGTCATGACTGGGCGACTAAGCACACCACATAGGGACTTGAAAGCAATATTTTCAAGTTTGATATAAAACCTAGATTAGAACAGGCTTGGGTGAGGTTTCAACAAGAAGTATGTGCCTAAAGGCACAGTTCAGTTCAGTTCAGTCCAGTCGCTCAGCCGTGTCCAACTCTTTGCGATCCCATGAATTGCAGCACGCCAGGCCTCCCTGTCCATCACCATCTCCCGGAGTTCACTCAGACTCATGTCCATCGAGTCCGTGAGGCCATCCAGCCATCTCATCCTCAATCGTCCCCTTCTCCTTCTGCCCCCAATCCCTCTCAGCATCAGAGTCTTTTCCAATGAGTCAACTCTTCGCATGAGGTGGCCAAAGTACTGGAGTTTCAGCTTTGGCATCATTCCTTCCAAAGAAATCCCAGGGTTGATCTCCTTCAGAATGGACTGGTTGGATCTCCTTGCAGTCCAAGGGACTCTTAAGAGTCTTCTCCAACACCACAGTTCAAAAGCATCAATTCTTTGGCGTAGGCCTAAAGGCACAAATTTCCTTATAATGGCACAGAATTTGCTCAAGATGAAGGACGATAGTTTTTATAGTATGGAATAGGTGGCAGCAGGATAGAGGGTGGGTAGGAGGAACCAGAACTCCTGGTTTGGTTAGATTAAACAGAATCAGCAAAAAGTTCCAGCTTGGAGGAACAAACTGTCTTAAGAAATATCAGGCTGACTATGCTGATAGGCAAACTTAGTTAACCAAGAGCAGCAGTGTCGGACAGCTCAGAGGTCAATACTTGTTAGGCTGGCTAGTACAGGAAGTGTAAAAGAGATCCATCTGGGCCCAGAGTCCAGAAAATTGGAAATGCTGAAAACAATAAGCAAGAAGAACTGAAGTAAGCACTTGTCTTAGGGGAGAACCCATATCACTTTGTTCTTTTTGCCAGTGAGTGTAACCTTGTTTCATAAGTGTTCAGTTCAGCTCAGTCACTCAGTCGTGTCCAACTCTTTGCGACCCCTTGACTTCATATTCCAGGATGTCTGGCTCTAGATTAGTGATCACATCATCATGATTATCTGGGTCGTGAAGATCTTTTCTGTACAGTTCTTCTGTGTATTCTTGCCACCTCTTCTTAATATTTTCTGCTTCTGTTAGGTCCATACCATTTCTGTCCTTTATTGAGCCCATCTTTGTGTGAAATGTTCCCTTGGTATCTCTAATTTTCTTGAAGAGATCTCTAGTCTTTCCCATTCTGTTCTTTTCCTCTATTTCTTTGCATTGATCATTGAGGAAGGCTTTCTTATCTCTTCTGGCTATTCTTTGGAACTCTGCATTCAGATGCTTATATCTTTCCTTTTCTCCTTTGCTTTTCACTTCTCTTCTTTTCACAGCTATTTGTAACGCATCCCTAGACAGCCATTTTGCTTTTTTGCATTCCTTTTCCATGGGGATGGTCTTGATCCCTGTCTCCTGGACAATGTCATGAACCTCCATCCATAGTTCATCAGGCACTCTATCTATCAGATCTAGTCCCTTAAATCTATTTCTCACTTCCACTGTATAATCATAAGATTTGATTTAGAGCATACCTAATGGTCTAGTGGTTTTCCCTGCTTTCTTAAATTTGAGTCTGAATTTGGCAATAAGGAGTTCGTGATCTGAACCACAGTCAGCTCCTGGTTTTGTTTTTGTTGACTGTATAGAGCTTCTTCATCTTTGTGCCTCCCATAAGTGTTAATTACATATAATAAATGTTTAGAAGCTTGTGGGTATACCTGCTTCTATGATAGGCAGGGAAAAAGTGTCATCAACCTTGTCTATTACAAAGTCCACACATAACCCACTGCTATTTGCCTATATTCATATCTTAAAGGAACTGACTTGGTCTCAGGCAAGAAAATCCCCTTATGCCAGGCAAGATTCATTAGGGAAGTTTCCCTGGGGCTGAGTCAAGAGGTGTCTTTTGAAGAATGAAACAGACATGGTGACAAGTCAAGGAAGGAAAAGTCTAGTTTTATAGCACTTAAAAAAAACCCTATCTGGCAAAGACTAGAAGTAAGGGTACAAATGAAACTAATGAAAACCGTAGAAGTGCAAGTAAAATCTTAATATAGGCTGTATGATTAGATTTAGTGTCTGAATTTCAGTACAAGGATTTCTTCTGAAATGGTACAGGATACTCTAGTACTTGAAGGCAACATGCCAGGTGAATGATCTATTGGGAGAGCTGATGCCAAGTTTCCTGCCTTTGGATGATATTAAAGACTGTGCTAGATAGCTTCTAAGATGCCCCCTCTCCATTCCCCAACTCTTGGTACTCACTTCCTGTGTAATCTTCTTCCTCTTAGTATAAGCTGAAATTATTCACTGCCTTCTAACAAACAGGACATGCCAGAAGTAAAGGGATGTCACTTCCTAGACTGGGTTATTAAAAAATGGTAATTCTGTCTTGGGAGCTTCCTCTCTTTCTCTTTCTATTTACTCACCCTGAAGGAAGACCACTGCCATGTCGTGAGTTTCCCTATAGGAGAGGCCCAGGATGGAACTGAGGTAGACATCCAGTGAAGACTTAAGCTCTCTGACCTGAACCTTTGAGCCCTGTGACTTGAGCCCTTGAGATTGTGAGGAACTGAGTCCTGGAAGCAACCATATGAGTGAGCTCTGAAGTAGATCCTCCCTTATTTGAGCCTTCAGATGAAGTTGCAACCCTGGCTGACAGTTAGATTGTGACTTCATAAAATACCTCGAACCAGAGGCATCTAGCTAAGCTAGGCACAAACTCCTGACCTACAGAAACTGAGAGATAATAAGTGTTTATTATTTTAAGCTCCTGAGTTTGGGGGGGAAAATATTAATACAGTAAAATATACCTAATAAAGAGAACCTCTCATATTTTTGCTGTTCTATGTGTAGGTACAGTAAAATTCATTGTTTGATGTTCTGGCTATTCTCTGTTTTGTTATTAGGGAATTTGCCACTTTTTAGAGGATATTAACATTCACCAGTCCTCTAGAGTTTCTGGAGCCTTGCAAGGCTCTTCCAGTCATCTCCAGGAGGTATCCTGATAAGTAACAAGGAAGTCTTGTTTGAGTACAGTAGTATACTGAGGTCTATTCCAATCCTGGCTCTGTCATTTATTAGTAGTGTAACCTTGGATGAGTTACTCTATGTTGCTATGTCTCAGTTGCCTCATCTGTTAAATAGGAATAATAATTACAGCTACTTCACTATGTTGATATAAGACTTTAAATGAGTACCTGGCATAAAGTAAGTGTCACATAAGCATTGGCTATGTAAAATACTCTTGTCTGTTTTCACTCTTCCACTCCCATGAACCCATTAGACTTGGAACTGATTGAGAACAAGATGATACCTTATTCTTCCTATACCCCAATGCCTAGCACAGGCTCTGACACAAAGTAGGAGCTCACAAAATGAGAGCTAAATTGAACTAATGGTGAAATGGTATCTCTTCCTATACAATGCTAAAGGTATAGGAATGTTGGTCAGAACACATCATTTTTATTTTCTCTAACTCTGATTTGAGCCTATTTGGTTTTAAGATACTGCTTACTGAGCATAAGGTCTACCCAGTGAATTATACAGACCTGGCTATGTTTGTTCCAATTTGGAGCCCAGTCAGAAATCCCAGGGTGCCTGCTTAGGTGCTCAGCTCAGCTTCAGGTCCCAACAGCCAGGTCTGATGGTTCTACAGTTGTATATAGCTCACATTTGGTGAGCCTATATTCCAGCCTAATGTTTTCCTCACATTACCTTTTTAATTCTCAAAACAACCCCATAACAATTATTTTCATTTTACAAATGAATGAACTAAGGTTCAGAAAAGTTAGCTGATATACTCAAGGTCAATTCCCTCATAGCTCAGTTGGTAAAGAATCTGCCTGCAATGCAGGATACCTGGGTTCGAATCCTGGGTCAGGAAGATCCCCTGGACAAGGAAATGCTAACCCACTCCAGTATTCTTGCCTGGAAAATCCCATGGACAGAGGAGCCTGGCAGGCCACAGTCCATGGAGTTATAAGAGTCAGACACAACTTAGCGACTAAACCACCATACTCAAGGTCAGAGATCTGAACCTAAGTATTCTGACTTCAAAGCTTATTCCATGAGTCAGAAAACTTGGCCTATTTATTCCTTAATGCCTCTTTATAAGATTTATTGACCTCATAAATTGTGCCTACCTAGGATGGAATCCAGTAATGCAGTGTATAAATGATAGATCCAGTACCTTTAGAGACTGTTCTAGAAGTTTAATTGATTCTGGAAGTGGGTCATGAGCCAAGGACCCTAAGCAAGCAGAGACATGGTCCTATAAAAGTAATAAACTGATTCAGTGGGTTAACGATGGCTCCTAAGAATCTAGGGCTGGGCAGTCACTGGTTCTACTCACACTAGTTCAAAAGTCAGGCCAGAGCCATGATATTGAATTGTAACTCTGCCTTTTACTAGCTGTGTGACTTTGGACAAGTTACATAAAATCTCTGATCTTCACATTTACCATCTATAAAATGACGATATTATTAACTACCTTGTATAGTTGTTATCAGGATCTCATAAGATAAACAATGCATAGAAAATGCTTATCACAATGCTTGACATTAAGCAATGACTTGGTAAATGATAGCAATGATAATAACAAGTATCTAATGATAATAAGCCATTAATATTATAATAAGTACACAGACCCTTGAAGTACTCTTATGAGATTTCTTAGCCTCAATTAAAAAAAAATGGATTTAGACATTTTAGAGGAAGCAGGAGATGGGATATGTGGTTTGGAGTCAGTTTCCTTGCATCTGCTCCTTTGCACTTAGTAGCTGTTGTGACCTTGAACAACTTAACTACTTTGAATCTCATTATTCATCTGTCAAAATGGTCTATCAGTCAGTGTTCTCCAGAGAAACAGAACCGGTAGGATATATATATTTCAAGGAATCGGTTCACTTGATTGTGGGGGCTGGCACGCCGGAAATCTGTAGAACAGGCTGGCAGGCTAGAAATTCAGGCAGGAGTTGATGCTGCAGTTTTGGGGCAGAATTTTTTCTTCTCTGGAAAAGCTCAGTTTTGCTTTTAAGGCCTTCCAACTGGTTGAATAAGGCACAGACCTCCTTAAACTGTTTATGTTAACCACATCTAGAAAACACCTTTACAGTAACACCTAGATTAGCATCTGATTGACTAACTGGGTACTGTAACCTAGTCAGGTTAACACATAAAAACTAAGCATGGGGATGATCCAGAGAGATGATATGGGGTGGGAGGTGGGAGGGGGGGTTCATGTTTGGGAACTCATGTACACTCATGGCAGATTCATGTCAATGTATGGCAAAACCAATACAGTATTGTAAAGTAAAATAAAGTAAAAATAAAAATTAAAAAAATAAAAATTAAAAAATAAAATTAAAACAAACAAAGAAAACCTAAGCATCACAAGTGAGTAATGAGAGAAGCTGTCTCATAGGTTTGTTGAAAGGTTTCAATGAAATAATCCATGTAGAGAAATCTGCACAATGTTTTGTGGCATAACCAGCACTCAAAACAGTATTACAGCAGTATAGCTTCTTCACTCAGAGCTGTTGAAGGCAAGGACACTCAGCTGTGCTGCTGGGAGTGAGGGTAGAGTCTTGAGTTTCTGTGGGCCAATCTAATGTCTCATGGGGTAGTGTCTTTGGTTATGAGGGCAAGTTCACTTGTAAATTCCTGGCTGAAAAAGCATATACAGACACTATCAGTCTCCAGGAACAGAACAGGTGCCAATCCTGAAGTGTCTAGAACTGGCCTGGGTCACATTGGCCTCAGCTAATCCAGCCTCAGCTAATGATCCAGCTAATTGGCTGGACTGGGAGAGAGCAGCAATGGAGGATGGGGTCTCCAAATCTATGCAGCAGTAACGTCGGCAAAGGTAAGCTCAGGGATTCTGGTGCACTAACCAGCAGAGATGATGACCTCTGACAACCTTCCTGAAGCTTTCTCCTTGGTCTGAGCCACTGTTCCCTCTCACCTGGACTAGACCAATAATCTTCTTAGTGGCCTCCTGGCTCTCCCCCATGCCCTACTCAATCTACTTTCCGTATTATATCCAGAATAGTGGTGTTAAAATATGTCTCCTCCTATCACCTCTCAGCTCAAAAGCTGATGACTTCCCATCTCATTTTAGCAAAATCCAAAGTCCTCACAATGGACTGTGATTGGGCCTCTAGTTCCTTATCTCATCCTTTTGCTGCTCTCCCTTAGTTCACATCATTTTGGCCACAACAACCAGCTTGCTGTTCCTCAAATATTGGGTGGGCCAGAAAGTTCATTCAGGTTATTCCAGGTTGGTTTTCAGTTCAGTCACTCAGTCATAGGGTAAGATGACTCTTTGTGACCCCATGGACTGCAGCACCCCAGGCTTCCCTGTCCATCACCAACTCTTGGAGCTTCACCAATTTCCAGAGGCTAGTTTTGGCCAACTCCAATACATTAAGCACACATTCATATAAAAAGGGGGCCAGTTATTGGAGCAAAAAATAAGACAGAACTTGATGATTGTAAAGAATAAACAAGCAAAAACAGTTTTATGTTGGAGGAGGATCTGCAGCCAGGCATACCGATTATGAGTTTCTTACATTCTCTCTGACTAGGGTACTGATTGACTCCAGAGGTTGGAAAAGCATTGCAGCCGAAGCATGGGACTAAATGATCCCAGGAGAGAAGATTGGAGGGCTCTGTGTACAAGGAGTTGGATAAGTGGTTATGTTGGTTAATTCACATCTTACCCTATTAGTCTGAGAACTGAGGCATCTTCCACAAGGTATCCATTTCCTATTTCAGGTTATGACCTATACTCTGGGTCCTTAGAATGCAGAAGAGATCTAGTCTATGAGAAGGTCTGTACCTGAGAAAAGTTTATTTTCAGAGTCATTCTGTCCTTCTCTCTCTCTCTCCACACCCCCCCACCCCGGTTCCATTAGATTTTTACGTGTATATTACAACCACTAGAACCTTAAGTACCAGAGGGTTTTTTTTTTTTTTTTGTAGACTTTTGTAATTATGGCAATGGTGACTCAAACAGTGAGAAAAATAGTCCATCCATTTTGGTAGTACAGATTTGGTGAGTTTGTGCTGACGTTGCAGGTAGTCAGCAACTTCATGGCTTCCTGGAAATGTAGCCTTATTTGGTGATGGGAAATTCCTTTTTCAAATAAAGGACAGTGTGCTATGAAGGTAGTTTCTGTCACCACCCATCAAAGCATGGCTCTCCAACCTAACCATGGCATTCAGAGGTGTGATATATTTGGGTGCGGGTCCTAACCTCTAAAAACACTATTATAAAAGGATACTTGTATGCTTTGGGGGGAAATGGGCTTCCCATGGCCTCCTCTGTTATTTATGGGCTTTCAGTAGAAGAGTCGAGGATGTTGTCATGATGTTTTATGAGACTGGTTAGCTTTATAGTGTGAAACTTGAGCTATGCTTTGGGGACCAAAATAATACCTTCGCTTCCTCCTGCCAACCCACACCGGAGAAAAAAGGAAAAAAGAAAGAAAAAAAAAAAAAGGAAAAAATTACAACCCGAAACCAAACAAATTCGTGCCTGTGGTTTGGCCAGAAAGAGGATTTTTTTCAATAGAAATGATGATCCCAGTCAGAAGGCAGATGGGGAACTGGCAGCAAAGATCCAGATAGCAAAGCAATCATACAATTGAGACCAAGTAGAATAAGGACCCGAATATGAAGGAAAGAAAAAGATGTCTTTCCAAAGAGCTAGAATATGCCTATTAACCACTGACCATGTTAATTTGGTCTTTGGAGTTTAATGCTAAGTTGCTTTAGTCATGTATGACTCTTTGCAACCTCATGGACTGTAGCCTGCCAGCCTCCTCTGTCCATGGGATTTTCTAGGCAAGAATACTTTAGTAGGTTGCTGTTTCCTACTCCAGGGGATCTTCCTGACCCAAGGATTGAACCTGTGTCTCTTTATGACTGCTGAACTGGCAGGCGGGCTCTTTGCCGGTAGCACCACCCTGTAAGGGGCTATACAAAAGGCATGCAGCTCTGTCTTCATTGCTACCACCAGGTGCTAAGGTTGAACAAACCTTGTCCAGATGGAAAGACTCAGGATTTTATCTTACTTTGGGGATTTAGAATTGGGATAACAACCTTTATACCATTTTCTTTGGCATTCATGGAACTCAGTTATCCTGAAAGTCAAGGGTTTCCTGACAGGTCCTCTGAGACTAAGAGCAGCATTGTAACAGGCTGTTTTCTCTGGTTCCCTTGACTTGTGATTGGGTAGCTTACTGGCCTATCTCACTGGCCCAGCACTGGCTGGGATGAAAGCTGTAGTTCTTTGGGGCTGAATTTAATACTAAGCAAGTAACTCTTGGAGTTCCTTCTCAGATTCCTCACATATAATTAGAGCCTTGAGAAGTCCAGAACTCATACTACAAATGGTCCTACTGAGTTCAATGAAAAATTAGAGTTATAATTCCAAAAGCTTGTTCAGTTTAGTTCCATTATTTTATAGATATGAAAACTGAGGTTCAGAGAGAGAAAATGATTTATCTAAGATCAACTTACTGGATATCTCCTGATTTCCAAGTGCAATGTTCAGTATAGTATATCTCAGAAAATGATGTTCTAAGGTCTATACTTGGAAGTTACATTTGGAGACAACTGTATAGGGTAGAGGAATCTGCTGAGCTCTTTTGGTTGAGAATGAAAGGATTGCTATAGCTCAACAACCAGAATACTTTGCCTGGTGAATTGGCCTCTTGGGTATTTGCCCAACCAAATTTAGAGAATCACGTACTCTAGAAAATTCTGGAAGCTTCCCTGTGAATGTTGCTATTTATAGTTGGTAAATTATGAATCAGTGTTTAAATTCTGGTTACTGACCCCATGCAGTATGGTAGATTAAGGTGAAGAAATGGGATGTTTCTCGAATGGTTTCTAGTGGCTGAGGTAAGACTGAATTAAGAACTAGGAAGGTTGATTTGCTTGAACAGAAGCAAAGGTAAATACATTCCTTATATTGATTGCAGACTATAAGCATAAATGAATAGGATTTAATAAACCATTTTTTACTTAGATCTCCTCTATCAACATGGTACTGTGTTCCTCAGAAGTATTCCAACCAAATGTAGTTGCTCAATATGGCTCTGTTGTCCTGACTGCTAACCTTTAGTTGGAATTTGGATTAGACCAGTGTTTCCAAAATGGGTCTTCCCTGGTGTCTCATTGGTAAAGAATCTGACTGCCAATGCAGGAGACTTAGGTTTGATCCATGGGTCAGGAAGATCCCTTGGAGGAAGAAATGTCAACCCAATCCAGTATTCTTGCCTGGGAAATCCCATGGACAGAGAAGCCTGGAGGGCTACAGTCCATGGGGTTGCAAAGTAAACATGTGTTTTCAAAGCTGGTTAACCATTGGAATCACTGGGTGGGGGTGGGACGGTGTCTTTATTTAATTAAAGCTAGAATTAAAATGCTTTTAGCATACTCATCCTTATGCCTTACCTCCAGGGATTCAGTCAGTAGGTGATTGGCATGACCTGGAAATCTGTATCTTAACTAGCTTTCCTTGTGATTCTGATGATGATATAGATCTGGAAACTGTTGGAACAAGCTGTTTCTCTTTGTCCAGCTCTGCCTGTAAACCATTTTTCTGTGAAAAACCCATGGAACAATAGACATGCTCTGCTTCAGAAAACCAAGGCCTGCAGATGCATAAAGGAGGGATAACTGACATAGGCAGAATAATTCTTAGTTTAAGGAGAAGGACTCATGGTGGCAAACCATTAAATAAGAGGTTTTCCTACTGTTTTTAATTACTTATTTACAGAATTACATATAACTTGTTGACAGATAAACTAGAGGAGGAGGCAGAGAGCTTATGTTAGTGGATCATAGCACATTGAAGATCTAGGAGAGATGAATTTAAAACATTCCTGAAGTGATAGCAAATCCAAGGAGCAAATAGTGTTTGCTTGATAAAAATTTGATTTTCTCACACTCATCCCCTGGATATTTTCACAGGCATGTTGATTTGGCTAAGTGAGATTTCACCTCTGCTAAGCTGAACCCAGACACCAGCTGAAACATGTCTGGGAGGCAAAACCACTGAGTTTGTATTCCTCTCCATAATTCAGTTCAGTTCAGTTGCTCAGTCGTGTCCAACTCTTTGTGACCCCATGAACCACAGCACGCTAGGCCTCCCTGTCCATCACCAACTCCCAGAATTCACCCAAACCCATGTCCATTGAGTAGGTGATGCCATCCAACCATCTCATCCTCTGTTGTCCCCTTCTCCTCCTGCCCTCAGTCTTCCCTAGCATCAGGGTCTTTTCAAATGAGTCAGCTCTTTGCATGAGATGGCCAAAGTATTGGAGTTTCAGCATCAGTCCTTCCAATGAACACCCAGGACTGCTCTCCTTTAGGGTGGACTGGTTGGATCTCCTTGCAGTCCAAGGGACTCTCAAGAGTCTTCTCCAAAACCACATAATTAGCCACTCCTTTAACCGTTTTTTCTCAGCCTTCCTGTAGCTTGTGACAAAATAGGCATTCAAGTGCTCCTGAAATTCCCTCACCAATTGTGTGGAGTTCTAAAGTAATAAATCACCAGGGAGGGTCGGCTTTTAATTTGAGGTGTTGTGAACTGCTTTGAGAGAGTGCCACTAGAAGAAGTACTGTTGTACCAGGCTAAGGCCCTTGAGGTAAAAGTCAGCAGGAGCCAGAAGGTCCTCCTCTTCACATGCAGGTTTGAACTGCTTCAGTATGCCTGCTTGCCTTGTTGATTCCATGGGTCTCACAAACACAGGTTCTGGGCCCTCAGGATTGGTAACCCCTGCTGGAGCACCCAACTCCTCTCTGCCTTCCTGGCCATGCCAGCTCCATTGTAACCCTCCCTTCTCAGTGAAAAGCCTAGTTCTTTCAGTCCTCTCCTTATTGAGTTAAAAAACTGGTGAGAGAAAAACACCACTCTTGAGTGTTTATCAAGATAACCATAAGGCTTAATATGATACCCTGATGCGTTTACAAAATAAGAATTAGAGGTGATGGGTCTTTATGGTGGCACTTCAAATTCTATGGTAGTGGGCTGGGAAGATAAATTTTGGAATGAAGTTTGCATTGTTAAATTAATATTTAATAATAAACTTTAATTTTAGAATAGTTTTAGGTATAAAGAAAAGTTACAAGAGTATTTACAGAGCTTCCCTCCACTCCATACCATATTGTTAGCTGGTATATTTAAAACATTCAAAAGTAAATTAAGGATTTGTGTAGTTAGATTATAGCTACTATCTTTGCAACTGTTTTTTATTAGGTTCATATTTTCTATTTCTTTTTAAATCTCTTTTTCTGCTTTTCCTGGTCTTAATTGAATATTTTATGTGGTTTCATTTCATCTCCTTTCCTACCATATCACTTTAAAAGTCATATTTTAGCAAGATTAAAAAAACATTTAAAATTATATTAATGATTTATTAGTAATTATCAGCCATGGCCGCAAGGAGATCGTTTTCATATCCTCACTGTGAGAACCTGGTGACTTCTGGAGTGAAATCCCGCATACATGTGAGAAGCCCCCAGGAGTTTCTTATTTTCAAGGTAGTTTGCATTTAGCCTTCAGAAATTTGTCAAAATGATCATTTAAATGTCCCTGTAAGCTTGTGGATTTCGGTGGTTTTTGTTCCAGGTAGGTAAATTCAAGGACTATGTCACTCTGAATGTTACTGTCTGTCTAGATCATGGGTCCAAGAAAGGTTAATGACTTTTTTTGGTCCAGCTTTGTATTGTTTCAAGGACAGGAGTGACAATTTCCAAGCTCTTTGCATGATCTAAAACCAGAACCCAAAGATTGCCTTTTTATGCCCCCAAATCATAGCCTCAACCTACCAGTGCACTCCATTACTTCTGTTCACTTTGAGTAAGGCTGATTCTGATGATTGTATCTCTGTGTATAGAATCGATTTATGCCCAAAATAAAAGAATGAAAGATAAGCACAGTGTCTGGTAGAGCATTAAATGGCTCATTAACTGTAAGTACATCATTTTATTTTCATTAGCCAGGATCAGGTTAAGAATAGGTAGAATCCTAGACTCAACCTTTTAGTGATGAATATTTGCTTTTTTTTGTTTTTGCAATTAATGTAAGTAAATAGCTACCAAAAGGAGGTGGTAGTGAAACATATGTTTCTCTAGGATGATTGCTTAAATATATGTGAGTGGACATAATGGTGGTCACTAAACTTCACTGGTAGATGTGGGTGGGTCTGGGGAAGGTAGGTTTTCAGGACAAGATGTTCCCCTTTATGCTATGGGATTCTATCCTATATGGTGTCATCAGTGTTTTTGAAAATCTGATAACAGACAAGGACCATTTTTTTTCCCCAGAAAATGTACATTCTTGTATCCTTTTGTATGCCAATCCACATTGTCTAGATAGAATCTTCCTTTAGATTCTAATTATTTGAAGAACTCATAATGGCCGATGTCATCTTTAACCCACTTATTTGCCCTGTAGAGCAATCTCTCACATTTCTCCTGCCTCCACTGATGAGGGATCTTAGCCTTCTTGCTCAGAGAACTTCTGTCTAGGTCAGAGATTGGCTGAATTCGGCTAGCCAATTCTTTTCTTTTTAATGGTAAAGTTTTATTGGAATACTGCTACACGTTTTTTAAAGAATTAATTTATTTATTTTAATTGGAAGATAATTGCTTTACACTATTGTGGTGGTTTTTGCCATATATCAGCATGAATCAGCCTAGAATTACTGCCACACTTGTTTAGTATCTATGGCTGTTTTGTTTTTTTTTTTCTTTTTTTTCTCCTGTGGCTGCAGAGTTGAGTAGGCATGGAAAAAACAGAATATTTACTATCTGATCCTTTGGTTTGCTGAGCCTGTTCTAGATGAAAAAGTCCAGAAAAGTACAGCTGATAACAGTTAACACATAAAAAGTTACCCTGCCCAAAGATGTTTACATTTTAACAGGGATCAAAAATACTTTTCAATAGCATGGATTGAATCTCGGGGATGGAATTCTATGTTTCTGTGAGCAAATTCCTAGAATCAGGTCACTTACATGTGTGGTCAGCCATGCTAGTAAACTGAAAAGACTTATCTGGCCAATTCCTATAATTCAAGAATTCCCAACCCATACCAAACAGGTTCACACAAAACTTAATGGTAAGTTTTATCTTTTAGTTAAAAGGTTAGCCCAAGGGTTATCTTGGGCTACCCTTCTTTGCCCCCTCAGCAACTGCTCTCAAAAGCACACCAGATTTCTGGGAAAAAAAAGCTCTGAGGCTCTTCTCCTTAGGGTCTCAATATGATGCCTTCCTAGTACAAATACTAGTCTTCTAGTGTTCTTTGCTTAGAAGAGCAGAGTAAGCAGCTGTAAACAGCTTTTTCTGCAAACATTAATGTTCAGTGGGCCAGCAGAGGAACAAACACAGAGTTCACACAGTGGCATTTCTTTGCAGTTTAAAATTTACACAAGCTACTCACTAGTTGGAAAGGCTAAAGAAGCCAGTTGTGCTAATATCCACATGAAGGGTCTATCAGGGAAGAGTCTCTGACTGAGCAAGCTTTGAATGCAGGGTCCAGTTGGCCAGCCAGTGGTGCTAAGCACTCAGGCTTACTTGTCCTATTTGTCATTTTCAAGGTTCCAGGCCAGTCTCATTCAGGATTGGTTCTTACCTGAGGTGAAAGATATAAAGACAATTTATGGTTGTTCTTTTGTTGTTTGTGCTACTTTTCCCCCTAGATGCTCCTATTTTTTCCCTTGTGCCTCACCTTACTTTACTCCAGCCTTTACTTATTCCCTGTGAATTTACTGTGTACTGTTTGCCTGGCCATTTTCCCAAATATTTTTATCTTCTTTGTGTGGAGATAACATGCTGTGGTAGAAGGACTTTGGATTTAGAGAAAACTAATTTATTAGCTAGTATCACCAAGGCAAGCCTTGATGAGTCTCAGTTTCTTCATCTGTAACATGAGGCTGCAATACTGGTTATTAGGAAGATTCCTTGAGGTAATTTGTATAAAACTCAGCATAGCACCTGATACATTGTAGACAATCAGTAACAGCAGTCCTCTTCACTAGTGTCTCATTCTTCTCAACAGGAGATTCTTTCTGTGCCTTACCTGGCCTTTGATTCATTTTTGTCCAGGCCCTTGCGATTTGTAGATGCTCTGCCTCCCTGGGCTCACAGTCTTGCTATCCTTTGTTTCTTTGTCTGATGGAGCACACCAACTGATCTTTATTGGATGGCTCACCATAATTCCAAGGGACCTGGAAAGCCAGTACCCAATAATACCCCCTCCAGTCATTTAGAAGTCTGGTAGAATCATTATGTGGTGATTTGCACGTAAATGGTGCTGTGTTTTATTTAGCCATGACAGAAAAAACTGTGTAAACAACAGCGTCTGCATGAATATGCATGTTGCTTAATGACAAAATTATTTAATTTGCTCCTTTGCCAAGACTCACCTCACAGATGGTTCTAGGAAGGCCCTAGGAATTACACTCAAATCACCAAATACTCATTCTTTTTTTGCCAACTCATTCAGTCTTTCAAGATTTGTTAGACTTGAAAGACTTAGGGGCATATATAAGCAAATAAAGCTACCTCATATTGATTCATCTTTTAAATAAACAGTTGAAGAGCTAAACTATTCCAAATACCATGTGCTGGAAATCAGAAACATCCATATCATAGCCTTGTGTTGTTACATGTCTTATGTGATTTCCTCTCCCTACAATGATTGTCCCTCTCTCTACCCCCATGCCCCACCTATACTATTGACCTAGGCTCCAGTTTTCACTTCCCTTTCTCACTTTGTCCCATGTTAGATAGAATTGTTGATCATGAGTCTTTACTCTCTTATAGTGGTAACATATAGTCACATCTTTGCAAGGACTTAGAACTCTGATCCTGACATGTCACCTGGGGATGATTAGTATTTCTTTTGATGGCCAAAGGAAAGTGAAAAGGCCCTTTGCTTTCTCAACCATCCACTAAAAATCTTTTTCATTGCTCTCTCTCCTGAAATATTCATTAGTAATTAGCAAATCTTCTAACTGGAGACAGTGAAAGACTTAAAATGCATGCATGCTACATGAAGGGGAAAACACATCAACATAGTGTTGATTATCATTTCAAGTGACAAAAGTCAATCAGATGGACTTTGAACTAGGAATGTAAGCATATTTTATGTGTCAGGCACTGAACTAGATATTCTCCAGTTGCTGTATTCCTTCCTTGAATCCTTGTAAGGACTCTGTAAGATAAATTTTATTATTTCCCACCCCCTCACCTTACATATGAAGCAATTGAAACCCAGAGAGGTTCAAGTTATGTGCTCAAAGTTACAACTATTTAGTAGTACATCTATGACTGACTGCCAAGCTAAGCAAAGAGGCAAGTCCTTGAGAAGAGATTTAGTGTGGAAATGGAAGACACCCTGAAAATACACTTCCTATGTTGCCACACAGTGTCAGGTCTTTCTATACCCCTCTCTCTCAATTTTCAGATTTTATGAGAATTTATATCTTATTCTGTTCCCCTATTGCTTAGCCCCAGGATAGAAGGAATTCAGATGGTGGTCAGATTTTCCAAGAAGTTGTTGAGAAAATGCCATTCTAGTATGCAGACCTGCCTTCTATCTCTCTTTTACCTTTACCGTATGTCTCCATAGTTCTGTGAAGAGTGGAACAACCCCCAAGTGGGAAGCCATTTAGAACTACACCAACATAGAATCATCAGGTTTGGCTACTTTTCCAGGAGCCTGAGATGGTACTTGGCATTCTTCTGTATCAGATATTTCCAAAGAAAGTCTACTCCTCAGGCTGAGTATAATGGCCTAGCTTTCAAACTGCTCAGAGGAGAAAGTGAAGTCACTCAATCATGTGTGACTCTTTGCGATCCCATGGACTATAGCCTACCAGGTTCCTCTGTCCATGGGATTTTCCAGGCAAGAGTACTGGAGTGGGTTGCCATTTCCTTCTCCAGGGGATCTTCCTGACCCAGGGATCAAACCCAGGTCTCCTGCACTGCAGGCAGACGCTTTACCCTCTTAGCCACGAGGGAAGCCCATGCGGCTCAGTCCACCTCAGACTTCTGCAACAGTCCACCATCTCCTACCCTTTGTAGACTTTGAACAGCGAGTAGAGACTGTTTTAGTGAAAAATTTAATCTGAGCCCTAGTCTCCAAATAGCAATTTGAGGGGAATTTAAGTTTTGAAAGTACTCTCAAGATAAAAATTTTGAGGGCTTCATTGTCTTCCATAATTTAGGATCGGTGGCATCAGGCCCAAGCCAGAACATTTTTCCTTCCCCCAGACTAGAAACTTCAACCAAACTGTGAGCTTGTTAAGTAAAAAACATGCTCTTCTTTTAAAGACTAAGTTTTACCTCAAAATTATTTTATATTATAAGTAATTTTTAAAAATCTAAGTGCTTATCAGGACACACTTTATCAACCATTTTTTAAAGTACCAGTTTGGTTCTACTCTAGTGTTCTCCCAGCTAACTCTGGGCTGAATGTGGGTTGTATATGCCTAAGAGATCTGCTTCAGCAGAGTCAGATTCCCTTCTTCATCAGTATCACCACCACCATTTACCAAGTGGAAAGGTAACTTATGTTTGTTGAAAATCTATGACATATTGAGATCTGTGTTACTTTGTAAACATCATTTCTAATGCTATATACATGACGTATATAATGTCTAACTCTCAAGATAAGCTTCTTGAAGTGGAAACTATTATTCTCATCTAACAAGGAAACTGAAGCTCATAGAAATTAAATATGTTCACCGTGATAACCTAATTACTGAGTGACAGAACTGGGAATTTTTAAAAAACAACTTTGCATATTATAAAATGTATGATATACCCATTTTAAGTCTGCAGTTCAATAATTATTAGTAAGTGTGCAGAATTGTGCATGTATTACCATAATCCAAATTTAGAATATTTTTATTACTCTAAAAAGATCCCTCATACCCATCTGAAGTCATTCCCCATTCCCACCCACTACTCAGCAATCACTGATCTACTTTCTGTCCCTATAGAGAAAAGAAAATAATAAAGATTAGATCAAATTTAAATGAAATTTATAATAAAAACAATAGAAAAATCAACAAGCCTCAAAGTTGGTTCTTTAAAAAGATAAACAAAATTGAAAAAACTTTGGCTAGATTCACTAAGAAAACGTAGAATACTCATTAATATCAGGAAGGAATGTGGGGTCATTTCTACTGCTCTTGCAGAAATAAAATGATTGTAAGACAATACTAGGAATAATTGTATGCCAACAAATTTGATAACCTCAATGAAATGGAAAATTTTCTTATGACACACAAACTACCAAAACTGACTTAAGTAGAAATCTGAATAGCATGATAACAAGTAAAGAGATTGAGTTAGTAATAAAAAAAAACCTCCCAACAATAACAACAAAACCCAGGACCAGATGGCTTTACTGCTGAATTCCACTGAATGTTTAAAGAATTAACATCAATCATTCACAGACTCTCCAAAAACACAGCAAAAGGAACATTTTTAAACTAATTCTATGAGGCCAATATTATTCTGATACCAAATCCAGACAAAGATATTATGAGAAAAGAAAATATAGAGCAATCTCTCTCCTGGATATGAATGCACAAATTTTCAACAAAATACTAGAAAACCAAATCTTAAGAATTACCTACCATGACCAAATAAACTTTATGCTAAATTTCTATTCTAAGAGTGCGAGGCTGGTTCAACATATAAAGTTCAATCAATATAATGCACTATATTGACAGAATAAAGGAAAAACACAACATGAGTATCCCATTAGATGCAGAAAAATCACTTGACAAAATCCAGTATCTCTTGATAATAAAACACCCAATAAACTGGGAATAGAAGGGAACTTCTTCAAAATGATAAAGAGCATCTATGAAATATCCACAATTAACATCATACATAGTGGAAAAAGATGGAAAGCCTTCCTGTTAATATCTGATTGTACCACATGTATTCAACATTGCACTAGAAGTTCTATCCAGGGCGGTTAGGCAAGAGAAAAAAATAAAAGGCATCCAGATCAGAAATGAAGTAAAACTATGTCTATTTGCAGTTGTTATGAACTTTTATATAGAAAATCTTAATGGAACCACAACAAACTTTTAGTTAATAAGTGCAGCATGGTTGCATCTAAAAGAATAAAATACTTAGGAATAACTTCAATGAAGTATGTGGAAGATTGAAATATTGAAAACTACAAAACAACCATGTTCATGGATAGGAAGATGGCAACACTCTTCAAATTTATCTATAGGTTCAGTGCAATCCCTGTGAAATTTCCTATTGCCTTTTTTTGCACATAAATTGAGAAGTTTATCCTAAAATCCATACAAATCTTGGGATACAAAACTGTAAAAGCAATCATAAGAGAAAAGAACAAAGTGAGAGGCTTCACATTTCTCAACTTCAATAATTAATATAGTAATCACAACTCTGTGGTCCTGGCATAAGATACATATAATGGAATAGAATTGAGAAGTCAGAAATAAACTTATACATGGATAGTCAACTGATCTTTGACAAGACCTTCAAGCCATACTGAGGAGTAAGAATAGGCTTTTCAGTAAATGGTCCTGGGAAAACTGGGTGGTTTAGTCACTAAGTCGTGTCTGACTCTTGCAACCCCATGGACTGTAGCCTGCCAGGCTCCTCTGTCCATGGGATTCTCCAGGCAAGAATATTGGAGTGGGTTGCCGTTTCCTTCTCCAGGGAAAACTGGATATCCATATACAAAAGAATGACTTTAGAATCCTATATTATACCATATAAAAATTAACTCAAACTGGGACAAAAATCTAAATGTAAAAGCTAAATTTAAAAAACTCTTGGGAAGAAATATAGGTATAAATCTCCATGAGTTTTTATTAGTCAATGTTTTCTTAAACATGACACCAAAAGCACAGCAGCTAAAGAGAAATACATAAATATGACTTCACCAAAATTTAAAAAGAATTGTACATCAAAGGACAGTATCGAGATAATAAAAAGGCAACTGGCAGAATGAAAATCATGTATCTGATAAGGATCTAGTATCCACAATATACAAAGAACTCAATAAAAAGACAAATCCAGTTTTAATGGAGAAAACAGTTGAATAGCTGCATCTCCAAAGGAGGTATAGAAGTTGCCAACAAGCCCATAAAAAGACACTTAATATCAGTAGTCATCAGGGTAATGTAAATTAAAAAAAGCCTCAATGAGATATAAATTCACACTAAGATGGCCAGATTTTTTTTAAAAAGGAAAATAAGCAGTTTTTGGTGAAGATGTGGAGAGATTGGAACCTTCACACACTGCTGGTGGAAATGTAAATTAGTGAGGGCATTATGGAAAACAGTGTAGTAGTTCTTCAAAATGCTAAATATAGAATTGCCATGTGGCTCAGAAATTCTGCTCCTAGGCATATACCTAGAGAATTGAAAACATGTTCAAACAAAAGCCTGTATATGAATGGTCATAGCAGAATTATTCATAATAACCCGAAGTATAAATGATCCAATTGTTTATACATCTAATCCATTATTATTCAGCCATAAAATAATGAAGTCTTAATACATGCTACAACATTAATGAACCTTTGAATACATGCTGAATAAAAGAAGTCACACACAAAAATCACATATGTGCTATGGTCTGAATATTTATAAACGAAGATCATGGCATCTGGTCCCATCACTTCATGGGAAATAGATAGGGAAAAAGTGGAAACAGTGTCAGACTTTTTGTGGGGGGGGGGCTCCAAAATCACTGCAGATGGTGACTGTAGCCATGAAATTAAAAGACACTTACTCCTTGGAAGAAAAGTTATGACCAACCTAGATAGTATATTCCAAAGCAGAGACATTATTTGCCAACAAAGGTCCATCTAGTCAAGGCTATGGTTTTTCCAGTGGTCATATATGGATGTGAGAGTTGGACTGTGAAGAAAGCTGAGCACCAAAAAATTGATGCTTTTGAACTGTGGTGTTGGAGGAGACTCTTGAGAGTCCCTTGGACTGCAAGGAGATCCAACCAGTCCATTCTAAGGGAGATCAGCCCTGGGTGTTCTTTGAAAGGAATGATGCTAAAGCTGAAACTCCAGTACTTTGGCCACCTCATGCAAAGAGTTGACTCATTGGAAAAGACTCTGATGCTGGGAGGGATTGGGGGCAGGAGGAAAAAGGGATGACAGGGGATGAAATGGCTGGATGGCACCACTGACTCGATAGACGTGAGTTTGAGTGAACTCCGGGAGTTGGTGATGGACAGGGAGGCCTGGCATGCTGCAATTCATGGGGTCGCAAAGAGTTGGACACGACTGAGCAACTGAACTGAACTGAAAATTCATATGCTGAAATTCTAACCTCCAAAATGATGCCATTAGGACGTGGGGCCTTTGGGAGATGCTTATATCATGAGGGTGGAACTCAGATGAATGGGATTAATGCTTTATAAGAGGTTCCAGAGGGACACCTGGTCCCTTTCCTTATGTGAGGACACAGCTAAAGGTGCTGCCTATGAGCCAGGAAGAGGGATCTCACCAGAATGTGACCATGGTTGCACCTTGATCTTGGATTTGCTAGTCCCCAGACCATTTAGAGGTAAATGTTTGTTGTTTATAAGCTACCCAGTCTGTGGTACTTTGGTATAGCAGCTTGAATGGACTAAGGCAGCATGATTCCATTTACATATAATATTCAGAATGGGTAAATCCATAGAGACAGAAAGCAAGTTAGTGGCTACCAGGGTTTGAGGGGGTGGAAAATTAAAAGCGGGAGCTTAATGGGTACAAAGTTTCTTTATAGGGTAATGAAAATGGTCTGAAATTGGATCTTGGTGGTGGTTGCACAATATTTTGAATATCCGAAAATCACTGTGTTGTACACTTTAAAGTGATGAATTTTATGTGAATTTTATCTCAAGGTTAAAAATGTTTAGAAAACCCTTTAATTTTGGAAACTCCAACCCATTACCTCAAGGACAAGTTCAAACCTGTAGCAGGGAGCGGTTCTGTGAGCAGAGGGTGAAGATCAGATGATGTTGGCCCATCCAGCTATGATGGGGGCTACGTGGAGGGACTTTTTAGTTTACATCACAAAAGCTAATGGGCCATAAACAGAGTGAGGTGCAGGAGTATTGGAATGGTCACACTGTGGCAATCTCTGATTAACTGGTTGTGAAGCCCTGTAGGTTGCCCTGACTGAATAGATACCATAGTTGTCACCCACTGTGTGTGGGCTGCTATAACTAAGTATTGTAGACTGGGTGGCTTATAAACAACAGAAATTTATTTTTTACAGTTCTGGAGGCTGGAAATCCAAAATCAGGGTGCTAGCATCAAGTTTGGTGAGAACCTTCTTCTAGGTTAGAGACTTCTGATTTACTGTTTCAGACAGCAGAGGGAAGAAGCAAGCTTTACTGAGACTCTTAAAAGGACATTAATCCCATTCATGAAGGCTCCACTTTCATGAGTTCATCTAATTCTAATTACCCCCCCCCAAATGTGAAAGTGAAAGTTACTTGCTCAACAGTGTTTGACTCTTTGCGACACATGGACTGCAGCCCGCCAGGCTCCTCTGTTCATGGGATTCTCCAGGCAAGAATACTGGAGTGGGTAGCCATGCCCTCCTCCAGGGGATCTTCCCAACCCAGGGATTGAACCCAGGTCTTCCACATCACAGGTAGGCTCTTTACCGCCTGAGCCACCAGGGAAGCCCCACCTCTCAAAGGCCCCACCTTCTAATGCCATCACATTGTGAGGTAGGGTTTTAATATATAAATTTGAGGGTACACATTCAGTCCTTAACACTCACATATAAATTACTCCAATCTAAAGGAAATACTTGTTGTTTAGTTGCTCAGATGTGTCTGACTCTTCTGCAACCCCATGGACTGTAGCCCTCCAGGCTCCTCTGTCCATGGGATTTCCCAGGTAAGAATACTCGAGTGGGTTGCCATTTCCTTCTCCAGGGGATTTTCCTGACCCAGGGATCGAACCTGTGTTTCCTGCATTGCAGGCAGATTCTTTACCCCTGGGAAGCCAAAGGAAATACTTACACCTGAATTATTTTATGAGCTAAGATATCTCTGTGGGCAGTTAGATTTATTCAATCTAGTCACCAAATATTTCTCAGATGCCTCATGTATTTGTTGAGCATTAACTGTGTGCTTGACCACTGTACACAAACATTATATTCTTAATAATATATATTAACTCAATCCATTTAACCCATTAAGTAAATTTTAACATTCCCATTTTACAGATGGGGAGACTACAATGAAGAGAGGTTAAATAACTTGCCTAAGACTACACAGTGACTATGTGGCAGATCTGGGATATTAACTTAGATCTGTATGACCCCATACCTCCCACTCTTTAACACTATACTATAATGGAAGGTAGCTCATACTAGGGGAGTGGAGGCTGTGAACATTGGAGAGAAAGAAGTCTAGCATGAATTCTGACTGTCATTACAGACAAATTGGTTAAATTTCTCACAATTCAGATAATTGTTTAAATTTAATGAAAACAGGGACAGAGCTAACCTATTTTCTCTCTTTCACTGTTACAAAAATAAAATCTTTTATCTTTTATCATTTTCACAAATTCACTGTGCAATAAATTGGGCCTGTTGAAATCTCATAATATTGTTGGGATGGTGTTAGGCAATTACAGTATGTGTTCCAGTTTGTTTATTTGTTAGCTGTGAAAACCTGTTGATCATGCATTAAATTGAGGTGGATCTATAGTTTCTGACTTTAAAAAAGGGACATATTGTAAATGTGGTTGTTGACAGGATGACAGAATTTTAAGCTTTCACAATTAAAAAATGTCTACACATTCTGTGTAACATCCAATAATTAAATGTCTGGCAAGTGTCATTAAACAAAATTAACATACTAAAGGTGTTGGTTTGTAAATAATCAGGACAGGAAGACTGGATGATTGTATACACAACTGTGTTTACTTGAACAACTGCTAGTGGCTTAATGATGATGCAACCATCATTTCATTTACTTTCTTTTCAAAATTCTAAAATATATCTAACTTACTATTCTATAGTAAAGCATTGTATTTATTTGCTGTTCTGCAAATAAATATGAATGCAGAGAGATAAGTTAGGATTAGATTATTGAACTGTCTGTATATTTAACAATATAAACTTTAATCCATGTCACGTTTTTCAAGATCCATACCAGAACATGCCTTCTCTTAGATAACTTCCCTTGCTGCACTGCCATGCTCAGAACATACTTTTCACACCTATCATGCTATTTATAGAGTAGTACATTGCTTAAACTTAATATTGTTTTTCAACAATTTTTCTTGCTGTTTCAGGAATATTCATTTTGTCTCTCACTGACTCACAAGATCCCCATCTCTTTGACTTTTTTATAATCACAGAATGTTTAATGATAATTCCTTAAAAAAATTTTTTTTACTTATTTTTTTTTTTTTACTAATGATAATTCTTTCCGCATGGTAGGTGGTCAGTAAATATTCCTGGAATTGCAATCTGCATTTCCAAGTTGCTAAGCTCATTTAATGTTAAACGATTAAAGGCTGTGGGGTCTGGAAATTTTGAGCATAAATCCAGTGGTGCCTGAGAAGTCTGGGAATTGTTTTTGTTACCGGGAAAGAAATAGCAGTTCTTTATTTTTCCCCAAGTGATTAAGCAAGTACTTTAAGCACAGCCTTTCCAGCCTAAAAAGAGTCAGATCTCCTCTCCCCAACTACCAGGGTGTTTCTCACATCTTTGTTGTAGAAGGCTTTAATTCTTCTTTGTAGCTTTTTTTAGACTTATGCAAAAAGGAAGATATCTCAGGAGAGAAATCTCAGAGAGTAATACCCGGTTTATCTGGCATCTTTCACCCTGAGACCACTCCAGGTAGAGTTAGGTCCTCATTATCTGCTCAGAGGGAAGAGGGGTTCTACTTCTGGCACAACAGTGAGTTTTTTTGACCTACTCCTCAGAGAAACTGGTGGATTTTACTTTTTAAAGATGTAAGGATTCTGGAAATCATCCTAAGGACATACTGCAAATGAAGAAATGTGTTCTAAAATTGTGGTGATGGTGGCACAACTGTGAATATACTGAAAATTGTTGAATAGTACACATTTAGATGTGAATTGAATTGCTTGTGAATTATATGTCAACAAAGTCTTAAAAAAAATTAAGAAAGAAGGAAGTGAAAGTCGCTCAGTTGTGTCTGACTCTTTGCAACCCCATGGACTATACAGTCCATGGAATTCTCAAGGCCAGAATACTGGAGTGGGTAGCCTTTCCCTTCTCCAGGGGATCTTCCCAACCCAGGGATCGAACCCAGGTCTCCTACATTGCAGGCATATAGTTTACCAGCTGAGCCACCAGGGAAGCCCAAACTTCATATTTGGGCTTATGAATAAATGTACAGTGTTTGTATTTGGCCATAAAGAAAGAAGGAAACAAAACTTCATATTCTGTCTCCCAGAGTGCACCCAGAATAGTGTGCATGAAACAAAGGAGAATGTAAAAGTGATCTATTTCTTTAGAATAAATTTCCCCAAACTTAGCTGCTTAAAACAGCAAAGATTTCTTAACTCTCAGATTCTGAGGGCAGGAAAACTGGGCACAGCCTAGCTGGATACTTCTCAATCCAGGTCTCATGAGATTCTAGCCAAGTCATTGGTGAAAGCAGTAGCAGTCATAGCAAGTCTTAGCTTGGAGAATTTGCTTTGCTTAGCTGGAGAACTTGCTGCTAATTACACTCATGTAACTGTGTACTGGACTGAGACGATCACCTTCCATCTCATTCATGTCATGGTTGACAGGCTTTGGTTCCCTGTTACATGGATCTGAATGTTATTGAAACATAGCAACTGATGGTGATGAGAGAGGGAGACAGGGAGAGAGGAAGGGGAAGGGGAAGGGAGGGAGAGGGAGAGACATGAGGGACAGAGAGCTTCCTAGAGAGTGTCTAAGATGGAAGCCATGGTCCTTTTGTAGCCTTCCCTTGTGGCTCAGCTGGTAAAGAATCTACCTGCAATGTGGGAGACCTGGGTTCGATTCCTGGGTTGGGAAGATCCCCTGGAGAAAGGAAAGGCAACCTACTCTAGTATTCTGGCCTAGAGAATTCCATGCACTGTATAGTCCCTGGGGTGGCTAAGAGTTGGGCACGACTGAGCGACTTTCACTTCACTTTGAAAGTAGACTCTCATGACTTCAGCTATATTCTACTAGTTACAAAGAGACAATCATTTCCCCCCACACTCAAGGGCAGGGAATCCCACAAGGATGTGAAAACCAGGAGTTAGGGATTATTGGGGGCCATCTCAGAGGCTGCCTGCCACAGAGAGTGTTTCCCAGACTACATATTCTATCTTCTCTTTTCTGACTGTTTGTGGAGGATAATACATTTGTAGAAAAAGCAAAGAGTAAACATGTGACTAGGCTTGTACAGGAAGCTATGGTAGCATTGAGGAGGTACTTTAATTCAGTGCTGGGAGAGACCTTCATGTGTAGTCAAAGAATTGGTCTTAGAATATGTGATATCTGTTGTTTGTTTTGAGGTGAAGAGATGCTCTGGCAGAGTTGGACACAACTGAGTGACTGAACTGAACTGAACTGAACTGATGCTCTGGCTAGAAGATACGGTACAGGAGGGAGAAAGGCATAGAGATACTACATCTTTAAGAACTGCAGGCAGTTGAGTAAAATTGGAAAAGAGGGTATGCACACACACGTTTGTGTGTGTGTGGGTGTTCGGGAAGATAATATGCAAAAGGGCTAGATTGTGAAGGTCTATGTATAAAGTTGGAATTTTTAAATTGAAGATACTTGAGAGTCATGGTATAAAAAGGAAAGTCATTAGTTCTTATGAGAGCAGAGCAGAGTCAAAAATCTGTTGATCATGCATTAAATTAAAGGGAAATTATAAATTCTGACATTGAAAAAGTAAGAAATATAGACAATAATTTCTAATAACCATTCTTTAAACATAGCCCATATAATCCTACATTTGTATCAATGCTTGCTTACTCTTTCTATGGCCTTCCTTGCTTCCCACCACCACTTTCCTCTTCTAAATACCTTGTTTTCAGAGACCAATTTAAGGAATACTTGCCTACAGGAGAGGGCTTCCTTGGTGGCTCAGACAGTAAAGATTCTGCCTGCAATGCAGGAGACTTGGGTTCAATCCCTGGTTTGGGAAGATCTCCTGGGGAAGGGAATGTCTACCCACTCTAGTATTCTTGCCTGGAGAATTCCATTAACAGAGGAGCCTGGTGGGCTACAGTCCATGAGGTCACAAAAAATCAGACACGACTGAGAGACTCACACTTTGACTTTTCACCTCTAGGAGTTCTTCAGTCATTTTAGCCCATAAGATTACCTTTCCCTGAACTTCACTGCACTTGAACACTACACTTCTTTAATCCTTTAAATAGATAACCTGATGCATTTAGTCACTTCATGTACGTTCATTGATTTTATGAATACTTATTGGGATATTTATTATGTTCATGCTGCTGCTGCTGCTGCTAAGTCACTTCAGTCGTGTCCAACTCTGTGAGACCCCATAGCTTCAATGAAATCCAGATGTATATAATATGAAATGAGGTCCTTGTCCTCAAATAAGTCACAGTCTGGGCATGAACTACACACACTGGATTACCAGAAGTGCATACTAAAAATGCCAATTCCAGGGACCACTCAAGACTCACTGAATAAAGGTCTCTGAGAGTAAGGTCCCCAAGTCTAGATTTTAATGCCTACTGTG
This sequence comes from Capra hircus, assembly GCF_001704415.2. Lineage (NCBI taxonomy): Eukaryota > Metazoa > Chordata > Mammalia > Artiodactyla > Bovidae > Capra > Capra hircus. The sequence goes on along the minus strand of NW_017189517.1, from coordinate 15,771,172 downwards.
ATTCTAAGAACAGTAAATTTGGGAACTAGTGGTCTGGTGAAAGAGACAGAAATGTGCATAAATATTTACAAAACAAGGTAGAATGCATGAAGTGCACACCACATGAAACCTGTGCAAAACCCTTTTGGGAGTTGAGATCACTTGTAGCTGGAGCAGTAGAGGAATATTTCATGGACAAGGTAATATTTTAATTGTCAGTTATAAGGGATAGTCACTGATATATTCATTCTTTTCTTCTTTTATTGTTATTCCCTTGTCTTTGACATATAAGCCTTGACTTTAATTGAAAATACTCCCCCTTTAACAGGATAGCAAACACAAATTTTAAAATATGTGTTTCCGTGAGAAGCTTTTCCAAATTGGTCTTACGATCTTGATTCTCCATTTGCTAGTCTCTTCTGCTACAGCTTTTTAAATCCAGACTTGAAAAACCTAAACTGCATTTACTTCTTCAACCACTTATATATGCTGTTCACATTCACATTGTGCTTGTGGGAGGATGAGAGCTATATAAATCCAAGGTATTATTATTATTACGTTCTCTCACTGCTGTTCCCTTTTGGCCCTTTATTCTAGGCATTCAAGTTGGTTTGAATTCTGCTTAATCTTACCTTCAATTTAATTCTATTTTAATAAGACTGTCTATAAATAATAATAACAGTGAAAAATTTTTGTAAGAAACAAGTCAGATATGTTTACTGCAGACCTCAGTAGGCAAAGACCAGTGTTCCCCAAGGAGGGTCCTAAAGATACTCAAATTCAACATCTCTATTTAGGTACAGGTCTGCTGAGTGAATTTTGCGAAGTTCATAGGGTTGATTAGTGCTAGTAATTTTTTCCTGTACAGATGTTCATGCAGAGCTCTTTTATGGAAGCACAGAGGTACTGCTAATGAAGAGCTTAAAGAAAAACAATGTTAGCACACACAACACTGTACAATTCCTTTCAAGAGATTGTATTGCCTTTGGCATCTCTTAGCAGGCATGCATCACCATCTCCTAATACTAAATCCTGTATCAATCAATGTCCTTTCAAAAAAGCAGAAGCCTTTTGGGGTATTTTATGTATACAGAAAGGTACATGGAAAGAGTGATTCAGGGCATTAACAGCTTTCATAATCCTTGGAAGGACCATGGTAAAGAATGTCAGTAGACTGCTTCAAGAACCATGGCTATGCAGGGATCCCAGGAAAGCCCCCACCAATGTGATCAGCTGCTGCTCACAATAGACATTACCTCAACTGCCTGCATTCTATTAGAAGCACAGCCTGCTGTGTTGAGAAAGGTGGACAGAGCAAGCCTACTTTTTGTCTCTGTCTTTTTCATTATCCTCAGCTGGCACAGACATAGACAATTTTTTATTCTTATACCCTTAGTATAGTATACATTTTAAAATATGTGAACACGTGCTATAAAATGTAAATCATTTTTTCGCTTAGTAAATTATGAGCATATTCCTATCACTAAATATGATGCACTGTGATTTTAATGTCTGTATGGCTTTCTTTCATATGGATATATCATAATTTATTAACCGCTATATTATTTTCAACAACAAGGAGATAGTGCAAGAGCTCAGGCTGTAGAGATACAATGAATCTGAATCCTGGATTTGATGCTCACTGGCTTTGTGATCTTGGCAAGTCACTTAACTTCTCTAACCACATATTCTTCAGTTGTAAAACAGAACTGAAAATATTAACAACCACTTGAGTTGTCAAGGAAATTAAAAGAGATCATGTATACAAAGTGCTTTACACAGTGCTTGCCATATTAAAAACTCCCAATAAATATTGTGTATTTATCACTCTTATTATAAAATAAGAATTAAGAATATTTCATTTTCATAAATTCTAATGGTTCCAGTGCTGGGTCAAAGGTATGTGCGTTTTTTATTTTTTGTAGGGAGCAAATAATCCTATGACAGATTTTTTAACAGTATTAAAAGATTTTGCCTCTTGCTTTTCTATTTGTTCCACATCTTCTTTAGGTATAGCAACTATCCCTATGTTTTCCATCCTTTATATAGAGAAACTTTAATTTATTCTTGTTTTTCCATTTCCATTTACCTTGCATTGTAGAGAAACTGCTTATCATGGTAGTTATCCACCCTATTGAATGCCACCTACTGAACTGCTGAAATGTACATGCATTTTTATTTGTATGCTTTCCTCACTCAGCTCTGCTTTGGGCATCTCAGGGGCCATCTAATCTTGACTGCTGCTGAATCTCCAGTACTCATAACATAGCCATCATCTTCTAAAACTTTTCAGTGCACCAAGCTAAAATAATATATCATGATTTTGCTCTCATATTTTCAGTTCAAATTTATGAGTTTTACTTAATTTCTTTTATTTCCATGCTTCTTTTTATCCTGTATGAAAATCTTGGGTCCTTATTTTGTTTTTATTGTTATTCAGTCACTAAGTCGTGTCCAAATCTTTGCGAGCCCATGAACTGCAGCACGCCGGGCTTCTCTGTCCTTCACAATCTCCCTGAGTTTGTTCCATCGAATCAGTGATGCCATCCAACCATCTCATCATCTGTCACCCCCTTCTGCTCTTGCCTTCAATCTTTTCCAACATCAAGGTCTTTTCCAGTGAGCCATCTCTTCACATCAGGTTGCCAAAGTGTTGGAGCTTCAGCTTCAGCATCAGTCCTTCCAATGAGTGTTCAGGGTCAATTTCCTTTAGGATTGACTTGTTTGATCTCCTTGCTGTCCAAGGGAATCTCAAGAGTCTTCTCCAATACCACAGTTCAATTCCTTGGCACTCAGCTTTCTTTATGGTCCAATTCTCACATCCATATTGATTACTGGAAAATCCATAGCTTTGAATATATGTACCTTTGTCAGCAAGACGATGTCTCTGCTTTTTAATACATGCTCTAGGTTTGCCATAGCTATTCTTCCAAGGAGCAATCATGTTTTAAATTCGTGGCTGTGACCACCATCCACATTGATTTTGGAGCCCAAGAAAATGAAATCTGATACTGTTTCCACATTTTCCCCATCTATTTGCCATGAAGTGATAGGACCAGATGCCATGATCTTTGTTTTTGTGAATACTGAGCTTTAAGCCAGCATTTTCACTCTCCTCTTTCACCTTCATCAAGAGGCTCTTTACTTCTTCACTTTCTGCCATTAGAGTGGTATCATCTGCCTATCTGAGGTTGTTGATATTTCTTTCAGCAATCTTGATTCCAGCTTGTGCTTTATCTAGCCTAGCATCTTACATGATATACTCTGCATATAAGTTAAATAGGCAGGGTGACAGTATACAGCCTTGATGTACTCCTTTCCTGATTTGGAACCAGTCTGTTGTTCCTTGTTCAGTTCTAACTGTTGCTTCTTGTCCTGCCTACAGGTTTGTTCAGAAGACAGGCAATGCGGTCTGTTATTTCCATCTCATTAAGAATATTCCACAGTTTGTTGTGATCCACACAGTCAAAGGTTTTAGCATAGTCAGTGAAGCAGAAGTAGATATTTTTTGGAATTCTCTTGCTTTTTCTATAATCTATAAAAGTGGATGTTGGGAATTTGATCCCTGGTTCTGCTGCCTTTTCTAAAACAAGCTTGTACATCTGGAAGCTCTTGGTTCACATACTATTGAAGCCTAGCTTGAAGAATTTTGAGCAAAATCTTGCTGGCATGTGAAATGAGTGCAATTGCACAGTAAGTTGAACATTCTTTGGCATTGCCTTCCTTTAGGATGAGAATGAAAACTGACCTTTTCCAGTCCTGTGGCTATTTTTGAGTTTTCCAAATTTGCTGGCACAATGAGTGTAGCACTTTAGCGGCATCATCTTTTAAGATTTGAAAAGCTCAGCTGGAATTCCACCACCTTAATTAAGTCCTTATTACACTAATATAATTGCTTCTTTGGTGTGTATACCTTCAAAACAATATATTACTAATAAAATGATTGCTGAAGCCGATTGATATTGTTACTGACAAAGTAATGGCTAAGAACAATGTGAGAATCCTCTACAGACTAAAAAAATATTTGTCTTTAGAGCATATCCCATTAGGAATGTACAATGAAACTACAGATCTTGCTTAACTTATAAAAGGGGTTACATTTTGATAAGCCCATTGCAAGATGAAAATATCATAAGCTGAATATGCATTTAGCCTACTTTAATGTTCTCAGAACACTTCAATTAGCCTATAGTTGGGCAAAATCATTTAACAGGAAACCTATTTTATAATAAGGTGTTGAACTATCTCATGTAATTTGTTGAATACTGTGCTGAAAGTGAAAACCAGAATGGTTATATGGGTACAGAATATTCTAAGTGTATCAGTTTTTAACCTCACGATCACATGGCTGACTGGGAGCTGCAGCTTGCCCAGCATCATGAGAGAGTATCATATTGCATATTGCTAGCCTGGGAAAAGATCCAAATTCAAACTTTGAAGTACAGTTTCTACTGAATACATTTTGCTTTTGTACAACTGAAAAGTTGAAAAATTATAAGTTGAACCATTGTAAGTTGAGGACCATCTGCATTGTGTTTTAAAGTCCCTTGAAATAATGATTTTTGTAGTTATGCCAACAATTTGATAAATAATTAAGTTTGTTTCACTTTCTTAACAATTGCTTTTTACATTTAATTTTGTTTTATAGTTACATAAAATATTTACATTGTTCCAAAGTAAAAACAAAATAAGGTACAGTAAAAAATATGTCTAGGCTCTCTCCCTTTCCCTTTCTTGCTAGCCAGGAAAGTATCTCTATCTAGTTTTCTTTTCTTTTTTCTTTGCATAGGTCTATGGAAGTAACATGAAATAATGTTTAAGAGTAGATAATTTGCATGCTACATGCTAAGTTGCTTCAGTCATGTCTGGCTCTATGTGACCCTATGGACTGTAGCCTGCCAGACTCTTCTGTCCATGGGATTCTCCAGACGTGAAGGCTGGAGTGGGTTGCCATTTCCTTCTCTAGGGGATCTTCCCGTCCCAGGGATCGAACCTGGGTCCCCTGCATTGTAGGTAGATCCTTTACCATCTGAGCCACCAGGGAAGTCCATAGATACGTTACTAAATGCCAAAGCAAAATCTTTTAATACCATTAAAAATCTGTTATAGGATTATTTGCTTCCTTATGATCTTTGAACCAATTTCCCTTTAAAATCTAATTGATCTGTCATTTAATCAATCAGCAATAAGAGTCCAGTTTAAATTTCTTTGCATTTTATTCTACACAAAGCAGATACTATTTTAAATTAACTTCTGTTTTGTATAGTAAATCTTTTTCAAAAGTATACTGTTCTTCCACCACTTGCTTCACTTTTCCCCCTTTCTTTTTGTTCTGGACCAGAATTTCTTTGATCTTGTAATGGTTTTAAGTCCACTTCTTTCATTTTTGAATGAGAAGAATTTATCTCATTTTAGCATATGTCAGTCATGTGGGTAAATTCCCTTTGCACTCTCTATTTAGCTGTGTGCTGTTACGATCTTATCCTACCTTAACCTGAATGGCTAACATTTATAAGTTTAAATTAGTGCTGTGATACAATCAGCAGAAATCCATGATAAGGGAACTGAAATTATTGATAATCTCATTAGGCAGACCTGTTTGATCATTTCACTTGGAATTTGTGACGGGGCATTTTAGTGCCTTTGTTCAAGTCATGTCCCTACTTTAAAGGCAGTCTGTTGTGGGGAGGGAGGTGGGAGGGGGGGATCATGTTTGGGAACGCATGTAAGAATTAAAGATTTTAAAATTAAAAAAAATAAAAATAAAAATAAAAATAAATAAATAAAGGCAGTCTGTAAACTTTTTGCCAACAAATCTCTAAGTGAAGCTAACCATCAATGTTTGAGTAATCACCCAAGCTCTCTGAGACTGACTTTTACTCTTTTTCCATAATTACCATCAGAACACTTTTATGAAGCGTCTGATTGCTCACAATTCTATACCAGATGGTTGAAAATGAAATTACTTCTGCCATACATTTAAATGGCTAAACACTACATTTTACTGAATTAATAAAACCATTAAACTCATTAGGCCTCAAAGTGATAATACAAGACTCTGATTGACCAAGTTCTACTTATATTTATGATTTCTGCTTTAATAGTTATTTTCTCTGAAAAGCCCTCCCTGAACATACGCCATTCAAATCAAATTATTGCCCCTGTTATCTACTTACATATGGAGTAGGAAATGACAACCCATTCCAGTATTCTTACCTGGAAAATTCTATGGACAGAAGAGCCTGGTGGGCTACAGTCTATAGGGTTGAAAAGAGTCAGACACAACTGAGCATGCAATCATACATCCATATACTTAAATACTCTAGTACTCCTTAACTGCAGTCAGAGTTGGTGGTTATCTGTTTGATGATAATTTCTTTAATGTCTGTGTTGTTCACTAGACTATAAATGCCACCAGAACTAGAATTCTGTTTTATCTATTTTATTCTCTATTCTAGGGCCCAGTGCCTAGAGCAGCCCTGACATTCAATATATACTATTAGAAAAAAAAATGGATAAATACAAAATACAATATTAAATTACATTCCACAGACAAGTTGGAGATAAAAGTAAAGGGACAGATATGAGGTAGAAGTTTTGGATTTGAGCTAGAGAGAAAGGGAGTTTGAAATCATCGTAGACCACCAGACTAAGAGTCAGAGGCATTCAGGTCTTGTCCCTGTTACTTAGCAGCTATGTGGCTTTATTAAAAACACCTTCCCTCTCTGATTCTACTTTGTACTTTTATAGAATGAATGGAGAAAATTAAGTAATATAACATTTTCTTATAATTCCAGTCACCTTTGATTTTCTTAACTTCAGTCTCCTTATCTCTAAAGTAATAATAGTACCTATCTCATAGGGTTATTAGGAATTATAAATGATATAATGGGTTTCTTTTGTTTGTTTGTTTTACTTCTCCTTTAATAAGCAGTTTTCAAAACTCCTTGGATCCTCTTTGCCTTACCGTAGTAGTTTTATCTTTGGAAAGTTCCAATACATCATCAGATTTCCCCAGTAACTTTTAGAGCAGTGTCAGATAGAAGGCACCCTTTTGTGGCATTCCCCAGTACTTTAGTAAGCTCTGATAGTATGTAGGAGAATCACACAGGGAAAAACTAATGTCCTTATTAAATAGTCCCCTTCTCTTAGTTTGACTATGGAATGGTATCCAGTACTGGTCTAATTTTAAATGGTGCTTTCTAATGTGTTTTTTTCCCATTATCCCTTTAGTGTAGATGCACTTGTTTCCCTTCATAGCCCAAATGTATTTCATTGGCTACTAAGTTATTTTTCCATGTTAACTAAAAATTCCCCCTTTTCCCATTAAGGCAATACATTTTCCTATTTTAATGTTGTCAGGTGCTGGATATATTAGAATATTTAGCTGATGAAATATGTCTTTTGCAGGCAGGAGAACAAGAAAACTCAATGGGACCGAGTGGCTGTTTCTTTGGCTTTCTTGCTGAACCTCCATATTGGAAAGAAAACCATCTAAGAGAGCTGTATTTTCCCAGTTCTGTGTAGCCTGGTAGAACAACATGGAGGGTGTTTCCTTGGGCTCAAAGCCACCAGAAGGGAGGGAAGCAGCTACAGTGAGGATAGACTACAAGGAGAATGGAGCCATCCTTCCCTAAGCCCCACCCATTTCACAGATCAAACCTAAAAAGATCATGTGCTCATTCAACAGGATGTAAGAAACCCTTACTTGGTCCAAGAACTATCCTAAGGCAATATGTTAGTATTGAAATTCTAAAGCAGAAGAAAACCAAGCACTGGAGGCTCAGTGGTAAAGAATGCCACTTGCAGTGCAGGAGCCACAGATGATGTGGGTTTGATCCCTAGGCCGGGAAGATCCCCTGGAGAAGGAAATGGCAACCCACTCCAGTATTCTTGCCTTGGAAATCCCATGGACAGAGAAGCCTGGTGGGCTACCATCCATAGCACTGCAAAGAATTGGACACGACTGAAGTGACTTAGCAGGCACACAATCTGAGGAAACTTGACATTTCCAAGAAACTATGCAATTGGAATCTGGGGCTTAGCTGTGGGCATTGTATAGCAAGCACCAGCAGAAGCCAAGAGAAGGGAAAGTAAGTGCAAATTGGTGTCAGCAAAGACATCTTCATTATGAATTCAGGTGGAGTGGGTATGGTTAGAAGCAACAACAAGGAAACGCTGCATATAGCTTTATTCAAATGAACCGTTTTGTTTCAATACGATTTTAAACATTCTTAAGAAAATAAATGGAATTCTGGCTCCTTTTAAGACAAGTAAAACTATAATGGATTGTTGAAAACTGCAAAGTCTCTGGTAGGAAGGGCAGTGAACACTTCAAAAGAAAATACTTCATTGGTTAACAAAAGAAGGGCCCTGTGGAGGGGCTGGAAAAAAGTGGATGAGCTGGCATTTTATACAATTGTGGTTTGTCTAGTTACCTATTTTTGTGGATTGGAATAACAACAAAGAAGAACCAGGAAGAAATAAATGTGATATATGAGTCTGTTTTGGATCTTTGAAGATGTACTGAGGAACGATTTGAGGGGTTAAGGCCACTCAATGTGCATATATCAAGCACTTATGTGCCAAGACGGTGCTGGATGCCTTGTATACAATAATCTCATTTGAAACTCTTAACAGTCCTATGCAGATAGCCTGTCTCTTGGACCTCTGCTATCAGAATCATCGTATTGCCATTCAGCTGAGTATTGCAGACTCAGCAGCTGGGGGAAATCATTCATTCTTAGTGTACTTGGCATTGCACATCAGACTTAGAGGAGATAGCACATTTGCAATGTATGTTCAGGCTGAGGAACAGTGAGAGGGGAGCTTGTAAATGTAAAATGGCACACACTTGGGATTGCCAAGCATATGGGTTTCAGTTATTTCTTTTTCCTCATGCTAAATAATGGACTGTATATATTTTACCTGGGAGTCAGTAAACATAGTTGGCTTGTTAGTGTTCTTGTCATAGTTACTTTATTTTTTTCAGGGAAGAGAAAGCTTTATTTCCCCATATTTGATTCTGTACTTTTGGGAAAAGATTGGGAAATGGAGGATGAGCCTATGAAGCTCTTGGTGAAAGCATTTATAACTTGTTTCGCCAACACTCATTCATTTATGTTCTCACTCAACAAATATTAGCTGAGCACCTATCATATACCAGGCATTATGTTAGTTGCTGGGTTTATGACAAAATTCAAGGCATAGTTCCTGACCCAAATGGTCTCAAAGGTTAATAACAATACAATAAGGTAAGTACTTAAATGAGATAAGCAAAAGCAAGTCTAAGAGAGAGAAGAGGGGCTTAATTTGTCTCAGGGTTTATTGGCATCTCAACCTTAAAGATAACAATCCCAATAATGAGGAAATATGGGCTCAATTTAATTTTCAGTCATACCCTATTTCCTTTCTCAGCACTTCAGTTCCCCTGGCAATATGATTTGGAAGTCTAAGGTATTTCAAGAGCAAAGGCATTTGTTGGCACTAAGGTGCCAGTGGATCAGTTAGTTAGTAGCAGTGGAGGGAAGACCTTTAAGAAAGCTAAGTGCTGCATGTGCAAAGACAGTGTAAAAGAATTCTGCTCGGATATCTCATCTTCAGAGCTCAATGCCCCAGAGCCTCCAAAAAGTATTTAAGTCCTAGAGGTAACTTTCTATGGATGACGGATGTGGTGGCAGATTGCATCCTGCTGAGAAAACCAGCATTGGCTTGTTGGCAGACAGAACTTTTAAGATTTGTGATATAATTTTGGCATACTGCAAAGGACATGAAGTTTGGATGTCAAGTGACTTCTCTATATTGTATGTCTTGTGCTTGTAATGGTGACAAGTCATAATTCAAATATTTTAGTCAAGGAAAGGAAGGAAGTCCACATGTATTGATTGCCAACTGTGAACTAGCCACTGTGCTGTTTTCACATGTAAACACAATCATCCTGGGGGGTGGGGGTCAATGGTCAGATTTTTACATATAAGGGTATGAGACTCAGAGAGGTTAAGTACCTCACTCAGGGTCACAAAGCTATTCGGTGGCAGAGCCAAGATTCAAATTCAGCTCCAGATTCCAACTGGCAATGATAAACTCATATTTAAAGACAAGCAAATGTGTCTGAAGGGTGGACATATTTACATGCAGAAAATGTTTGACTTCATTCTTCTGCTTTCCTTGGCTCTGAAGAAGGAGTTGTGTTCTGGGTAACAGCTTGTGGGTGCTTAGGGTTAATCACAGTATTACACAGCCATAAATTCCCTTTGCAGAGAGCTGTCTCGGTGGATTTGCCACTCTTGTCAATGCCTACTAGGCTCTAGCTAATCAGGTCATGAACACAGTAGCTGAGACCAGAGTCAAACAGAAACTTGTCAAACTGTTTTGACTGTCTTAACATGACTGAAGCACGTTCATGGTGAAAATATTTTGAGACTATTCACAACTGTTGGAGCACCACTTCAGTGTGGTTTCCAGCCCTCCTACTCCCATTCCCACACCTACACTTCCAACGTGTGTGGGGGCTGTTGTAGAGAGGCCGTGTTACTGGAGTGGAAAGGGTTTGAAAGAAAAGGCTGTGCATAAAAGTGACTAACTGACAGCCAATTAGGAGGTTTCTGCTGGGAGTCTGCCCTGGATTGACAGCAGAGCTGCAAATCCAGAGTAAGTTGACCCATCTGAAACATTCCCCAAATGGCCCTTGATATAAACATTTTGCAAAAAAAAAAAAAAAGCCCAAACCATGACATGTATAAAGGTCGATCAGTTGGTTTTTGTTTTAAGTAGAAGAGAAAGGGCAGTGAAAAGGGATTTCATGATTTCTTGCCTCTGTTTTCATCATTCTCTTCCTAGCCAGAGTATTTATTTGCTCATGGGTAGCGGGAGACTACTGCTCCATGTTGCCTCCACATACATGCACAGACTTATTTAGAGCTTCTTCATATGGTGACAGGTTAATACCCACTTTAAATAAATGCTCATTTTCTGAAATTAGTTGCAGCCCACAATGACTTGTGACTAAGACGGATTTTCTTCTCTATCTTATGAATCGTAATCCCATGACATTCATTCTGATCATCACACTACCCTAGGAGCGGAGCAAGATGTTTGGGGGAAGCTAAATGACTCTTTCAGAATAGAGAATGCATCAGTTTTAATAATAGAAATACCACTGATGATGATGATGATGATGCCCTTAGCTCTAGCACGAATATAGTTCAGGCTGGCATTGCTTTTGAGAAGTTCCTTTAGAGAAGGAACTCCATAGCAGAGTTTCTCCATTATTTTCTTGTCATGGCATAAAGAATGATACTATTTTCTCATGGAGCGAAAGGAAAGGACTTCTCACTGCCAGAGTTGAAAAGTCCAGGGCTCTGGCTGGCCCAAGCCCTCCTGGTCTGCTGAGTGTTGTAGATGGTCAGTATCTTAGCACATCTGTAATCCCCTCACACAGGTTGAAAAAGCTCTTTGATGCAGACGACAGCTGGCAAAGGTCATTCTCCTGATTCAGATCCACAGAGTCATTTCCCCAGGCAGCCCAAATCTCCATGAATGCTAAAATCTCCTACAGCTAATCTTTAGTAAGTTGAAAATGTCAATTAACTAAGCCCAGCTAACGTGGCTTGTGTCTTTTTTTTCCCATGAAGTTCTATGTTTATTGGCATCTGGAAGGACTTTGAGAACCCTATGTAAATAATTTGCTATCCTAGTTACACAGAGATTATGCCCACAAGCTCCTCCTCCTGTCAGAAGGGTAAAGGGTCTAAGTTATTCTCCCAGGAACAGGATGAGTTTCTCCTGATCCAGGTATTCTTTCTCTGTCTATGGGAATCACAAGGCACTGAGCAGGATTGGTAGTACAATTTGTTACAAGAGAAAAATCAGCTAATCTTTGCTCATGTGTCTCCTCTGGCAAAAACATCTTTTTCCTTTTGTCCATCATGGAGATAGGGACTCTAAACTTAGGTCCCATCTCCTCCAAGAAACCTTCTCTAAGCACTCCTGTAGTATGTACACACATACATACATAGCATTTATCATACCATGCATGCTGTAGCCATCTCTCACCAAGGCCCTCTACAGTATGAGTTCCAAAGTAGCAGGGACTTTTCAGACTGGCTCAGGGGAAGAAGTTTGTTGGATACAACCAAGATTGTATGAACTGAGCCATATGGAGATCAGGGTTCACATCTTTGGGCTTATTTATACTGCAGACCAACTCAAAATGATAATGCTAACTATCGTGCAGTGTGTGCTTCTCATATGTCAGAGAGCTTTATGCATAGTATGTCACAATCCCTTCCCCTTCCCCCGACAAGATGAGATGGGTGTACTAGTCCCGTCTTCCGGGAAGCTTAGGACCAGGGATATTGAGTGACTTGCCAAACAGAAGTGGCCCAGCCAAGGTTTCAAACCCAGCTTTGGCAGACTCTAGATGTGTTGTTTTTATTCACTGAACCTCAGTACTTCTTGTGAATTGTCCATTCTTAAGTGGTTTATTGGTATAGAGCAGACTCTTTTAATAGGTAAAGTTCCGTCATGCATTTTTGTTTGGTATTTTGGGTATTTCTGAGGCTCTATGATTTTTAGAAGCTGCTTGGACTGTAGCCACTCTATGACTACAGCATTATCAAGTGAGATCAGCTTAGTCCGGTACTTTTGAAAAATGAGATTCCATAAATGGTGTTACCCAGAGACTCAAAAAGAAAAGACATACACAGCTAACTTCAAGCTAGAGCTCTAAACTATTATTACTATAAACTATTATTATCAAATTATTTCCATTTCCATCTCTACTCAGGAGACTGCTTTAAGTGCAACATTCAGGATGTGTTATTGAAACATGGGTAATAGTTTTGAAAAACTACCTGCTGTTATCACTGTTATTATGCTGAGAATTATTAATGCTTAGTATAATGGTATCACTGTAAATTTGATGGGTGAATTAATGATGGTAAGCCCATGATGACAGGCTGCCCTCTGTGCTTTATATACAGACATTGTTAATACATTTGTCTAAGGCTACAATGAGTTAGGCCCCTTGGAATCCTAAGATTATCTCAACTAATGGCTTCTCCAAATTGTCAAATTATGTGACTGAATTACTTGATATTTATAGGCTGCTAATAGTGAGGTAGAGGTTTATGCGTTCAGTCCCTTGCCCATACCTTTCACTGGGTGGGTTCTGGAGCTCAGGTATGTTTCTGAAGTCTACTCATTTATAGAGCACATGAAGTTCCATGGGTTTCCTTGATGAGAAGGATTGCAGAATTCATGGAGGTTTAGATTCTATAAGACTCAATTCTACTAAAACCTACAAACATACACACAAACACAATTCTTACTGAGTTCATACTATATGTAAAACCCTATGTTGGATTCTATGGACAATTTATAGGTAAAAACAGAGCATCATGTTTATCCTCAAATAACTTATAATCCAGTCCATGAGAAAGATCTAGATCTAAATAATTATAAGTTGGACTATGGAAAGCTCCATAACAATGGTGAAAAATAGGTACTATTGGATTATACGGAAAAGACAGGAATTTTCACTGAGGCCTTTTAAGATGGCCATGTGGTTGAGGTAGAATATTAGAGGAGCTTAAAGGATGAGCTCGCTCAGTCGTGTCTGACTCTTTGCGACCCTATGGACTGTAGCCCACCAGGCTCCTCCGTCCATGGGATTCTCCAGGCAAGAATACTGGAGTGGGTTGCCATTTCCTCCTCCGGGGGATCTTCCTGACCTAGGGATTGAACCTGCATCTCCTGTGTCTCCTGCATTAGCAGGCAAATTCTTTAGCACTAGCACCACCTGGGAAACCCACAATGTATGAGAGTGCTTTTGAAACATGGATGTCTTTGAAAGAAAGGGAACTTGTGCAGGACAGTCCAAGCAGAGAGCATGACTGAAACATAAAATTCTGTGGTAAAGTTATATCAGCTTTGGGAAATGCCAAGGGGAATAATATTAAGTTTAGAATGGGGTTGAATTGGTAAAGACCTTTGAAGGCAAGATTGCTGAGTTAAGATATTTGAAATGCTAATTTTGTCACTGTTAAGTCTATGTATTGTCTGAGACATGGGAGTGGCTTTATTATTAGGTCTGTGAAACTGGGGTCAGCTGAAGGATGGAGTAGAGCAGTTTGAGGATGGAATCAGTGAGCTTATGTGATAATTATTATTCTAGTTTGAACAAGAAATAATAAGGGCTACAAAAGAAAGATATTACTAGGGTTTTAAGCTCTGATGGCCTAGGAGAGTGGTAAGACAATTAATTGAAAACAGACAAAAACATAGGAGGAAGTATTGGTTTCGGGAGGAGAAAAGAAGAGATTGCCAGACTTGACATCCAGCAAGAAATAGAGATGAAGGACTCAAGCTCGGTTTAGGTTAAGGTCAGAGTCATAAATTTGGGGCTCATCCACACAGAATGAGCTCTTGTAGTTACAGGAGTAGATGTGATTGCCCAGCAAGAGTGGGCTCAGTGGGAAGTGGCGCGTGCCAGGACTAGAACATTGGCAAGTGCCTGCTGAAGGGATTGGCAGAGAGGAGCTTCTAGTATAAGAGATATCTCTCTACGAAGCAGCAGCAACAGAATGCAATTTTACAGTGAACTAGAGGGGAGAAATATAAGACAGAGGAGCAGTCAATAATGAAAAAATGTAGCAGACAGGGCAAGTAGGATGAAACTTGAGAAAAGAACATTAGAATTGACATTTTGGAAGTTATAGGTGACCTTTTAAAAAGTAGTTTTAGTTTAGAGGTAAGTCTCCAGCTGAAATCCCAGTGAAGGAAGAGAAAATGAGATCAAGAGGGACAGAATATCATGAGATAACCAATTGCCAGGAATACTCTCCCTATCCCCTTTAGTGCTCACAACAATCCTGGGAGATGTGTAATAGGAATCCCCTTTTTCTGAGGAAGAAAATGAATAGATAACACTGATAACACTGACATTTGTTGAATATCCCCTCTGTGCCAGGCACTGCACTAAGCATTTTACATGGTTTATCACATTCGGCACTCAGAACATTTTTTGAGATTGATACTATTAGTAGCTCTTTGCAGATGAGAAACTGATATTTAGAGGGTTTGAATATTTGTGTAATATCTTTTTGTTAGTAAATGTTAGCACTGGTATTCAAACCTAGTTTTTTCTAGCACCAGACCCTAATCTAAGATAATTTACCCAAGAAACAATGATAGTCTAATTCAACTACGGGTCTTCTTGTGAACTTAGCATGGCACATTTTCAGAACAGCCAAAACATCTTAGGGATAGGAGTATAGATCCATGAGACAAGGTTAAGTTTTTCAAGGAATACACAATCTGGTCTCATAAAGATTTTGGTGCCTACACGGAAGAAAAGACAGTAGTTCTTGAGTTATCAGCACTTTATCTGGGGGCAAAAAATCAAGAAAGATCTTTATACTTTCATGGTTTACCCAGGTTATGATGAAGAGAGCATACGTGAAGTCTATATTGTTTGGGTACAAATTGCAGTTCCAGTACTTCCTAGCTGAGTGCCCTTGGGTTGGATATTTGACCTCTTTTGTCTCAATTTCCTTAAATAGGGATAATAATAGCAGTCAACTCATAGGATTTTTGTAAGGGTTAAATGAATCAATAAATATAAGATCACTTAGAACAGCACCTGGCACAGGGCAAATGCTGATTAAGTGTTATGGATGTTTTGTGGGTCTGAGGGGTCCTGCCTTCCCGTGTCTTGTAATGCTTCTGTCAGACCACTTCTGAGTCTCTTCCTCTAAGAAAGGAGAATGAATTTTTTAGGCCTAATTTCATGTATATATTCATTAATTTATTGATCAAACACCCACTGAGTACCTATTTTGTACCAGCCACTATGTTAGTCAGGGCTTCCCAGGTACACTAGTGGTAAAGAATCCACTGACCAATGCAAGCGACATAAGAGACTTGGGTTTGATCCCTGAGTCAGGAAGATCCCCTGGAGGAGGAAATGGCAACCCACTCCAGTATTCTTGCCTGGAGAATTCCATGGACAGAGGAGCCTGGTGGGCTACAGTCTATGGGGTAGCAAAGAGTCAGACATGACAGAGCATCTGAGCACTATGTTAGTTACTGCAAATGTAAAAGTGAAATGATAAATATGGTTCCTTATCTTATGGATCTCACCATTCTGATGGAAGAGACAAGAGGGTAACTAAACAACATACAGTGACAGTCAGTGTTGTGGTCTGGGAAGCACAGTGTTCTGTAAAGCTGTACAAGATGGTCAACAAGCCTGAGCCTGGGTGGTGAGGGAAGACTCTTCTGAAGAGGTGACTTCTAAACTGAGATCTGACCTCCAGATTCTCAATGGTAACTGGGTTGCTGCCAGATGCTATTCTTTGATCTTCTGGGATTGACTCCATAATGTTATTATTTCTCTCATCCAGTTTTCCTTGGGGTTGCTGAATCCAGAGAAGTCCCATACATTGAAAACAGGATTCAGACACTGCCTATGGCCTCACAGCTAGTTCCACCTTGGCCTTTACCCTTCATTAGAAGACATTAGGGAAATTTCTTGTGGAAGGAACCTGAACTCAGAGATAATAGTGTTTAACTCATGACATGAAATGAGACTAGGCAGTGAATCAGACTTGCATGCTACGACCTTGTCCTGAGGGAGGCACCATCTATAACAGACAATGGGACCTTAGCTCACTCACAGAGATTAAAGATTCCTTTGATGTTTTCTTGGCAAAAATCACATCAGCAAATTGCATCCTGTCTGTCTAGCCTGCATATAGTGGCTTGGAATGGGAAACTGTTTTCCTTGTCTGGTTCATGATATTTAAAATTCCTGCCATCAGCCAGAATAGGCCTTGGACTAGTGGGGTAAGATCAGGATTTGAATCTTAGATCAGCCTCTTGGGCAGATCACTGATTTTCTCTGTGGTTCAGTTTCCCTGTTGCAAATTGCAAATAATAACACTATTTACATCAGAGTACTATTGTAGAATTAAAAAGATATAACATCTTTGTGCCTGGAACACATTGATGCTCAATAAATGACAGCTCAATTTCTATTCGCTTTCTTTTGGGTAACTCATAACAGCCATTGTTACTGTACAAGTATATTATATACTACAGTGAACAAGTCATTTTCAGCCACAGACACACTAGCTCATAGCAGGTGTTCAATTAATACTTGTTCTTTTCTTATCTTGCTTTGATTTTCTGACAAAAAGAAGTGGGTTAGAACATAAAACAGAAGAGGTCCCAGTCTTGTCCACTCTGACCCTTCCCTTCTATTTTAAATCCCATTATATAGTGTCTAACAAACATTAAGCACTCAGTATGTATTTATTGAATGAATAAATGAATGAGTCAGAGATTGACAGGCAAGATGTAATGAGAATGGGAACTGGCTAGAGCATAAAGTGGTGGCTGGTAGTGCTATGGCTATACTCAATGAGAGACATCAAATCACTGGGAGCTGCAAGTGCAGAAAGGGCTGTAGAACTTACCAAAGATGCATGTCATGTGCTTCACCATTTTGTCCTGAGATTGTCTGAAATGAGAAGTAGGAACTTGAAATGATCCATTTGTATCCCCAAGTGAACAAAGGCTAATCCAGCTGACTGGCCTGGGACCATGTTGTAAATTCTTTTTTCAAAAGAATAACTTTGTGAGGAAAAAAGGAACTTTTGAAAAATAGGCAGTTGAAACCCTCTTACATTGCTGGTGGGCAGTGCTAGTGATGGTACATTAACTCTGGAAAACAATTTGGCATTATTTGGTAAAGCTGGACATGTGCATATACCCTACAATCAAAATTCCATGCCTAAATGTATACCTTGGAGAAACTCTCGAACATGGATGTTAGTAAACAAGCTTACAGCAACCTTGTTTGTAATAACAAAAAGGTAGAAATAACCAGAATGTGCATCTATGGAGAAAAGATGATAAACTTGGGGTATATGAATACAATGGAGTACAAACAGAAGTACAAATGTTTCAATTAGAGCTATGCACATTAGTGTGGATGAATCTTGCAAGTCACAAGTTGAGTGAATAAAAGAATAGAATTTATGGAGAAATACAGTGTGATATCATCAAGCACAAAACAATATTTTATGTTGTTATAGATACATTTGTATACAGGGTAGTATAAAACATGCATGGAAATAGTAAACACCAAGTTTGTGATAGTGTTTATTTCTGGGGAGGGAGAGAGGGAATAGGAGCAGGAAGAGATGCACTACATGGGTGGCTTCATTTATATCTTTGATGCGTTATTCATAAACTGAGTGGTGATAGGAGAACATTTGAATTATTTGCTATGCCTCTTGCAGTTTTTAAATTAAGAAAACACACCATTTTAAACTATACCCAGGACATTTGCTGGCAGTCTAGGAACCAGCATTTCTGTGCATGGCCTGTTTTCAGTGTGGTCCTTGCTTTCAAAATATCAAGCAAAAGTGGGAGGTCCTACTGACCCTGGAACATTTTACAGTGCACACAACCAGGAGCTGTGATGATATGGTCTGAGGCAGAAAAATGGCTTCATTTGAGCAAGATTATTTTGGACAGCAAGGGCTCCACTTGTCCAGCCCATATTGCAATGGCCTTTGCATGATTCTAAGAACATTTCTGTTGGATTTGATTTGTGCTCTTATGGAAATTGACCTGTTTTCTTTTCTCACCGACAACGAAAGTGAGAATAAATGAAAAATTTGTGAAATTAAATTTTCATCTAACTGGTTTCCATCAAGCCCAGCACTTCTTGTACAAAGATAAAATTGATTTCTAAGAAAAGTCAAGTTTATTTGGTATATTTCAACATTGCCTTAACACCCCCAATTCTTTGGAGTATTTAATGCACTGTGGGACAGGACAGAATCCTATTCCTGGTGCACATACATCTGTATATTAAGGCAGCTTTATGAATGTTGAGAAGATCTT
Organism: Capra hircus; assembly: GCF_001704415.2. Taxonomy (NCBI): domain Eukaryota; kingdom Metazoa; phylum Chordata; class Mammalia; order Artiodactyla; family Bovidae; genus Capra; species Capra hircus. The sequence continues at coordinate 15,752,275 of NW_017189517.1, read as the reverse complement.
ACTGCACTTGGCTTAGAGGACTCATTCTCTCATATAACAACATAAAGGGGGTCCCTTTTTAATTCCATAAGAAATTCATATAAAGCATTTGCAACTATGTTTAAGCTTGGCTTTTGGTCTATTGATCACTTTCACTGAACACCTAATGTTTGCAACTGTCACTAGTAATTTATTATAATTAGTTCCACCAAAGCAGCTTTCCATCATTAGAAATAACTTGCACATGAACATGGCCTAAATAAATATCTAAATTGCCTTCCAATTAAAATACACATTATGCATATTATGTCATTGGAGACTTTTCTTCTTATTTATTCATATAATAAATCATTAGAAAAATTCCTGTAGCACTGAGGTGGAACCTGGTGATTAATTACCTGTTGACAATGACAGATGCAAACAAGAGGAAGTGATGGGGTCTTTGCCTCTTGGAAGATTTTTCTGGTCTTTCTTGTAACTCTGATTGGATTGGACATTCGGAATAATTGTGAGCTCGATTAGACAGGGCAACTGCTAATCTGAAGGCTGATCTTATATCACACTCATTTTATTTTCCTAACTTACAGAATGTCATAAAATGTCTGACTTGATGAGCCCAATTAACTTGGTCATTAGTCCTCCCATTCTGAAATAGAACCAAATCTATAGATACTTTGATGCTTTGCAGCATAGCTTTCAGTGGAATAATTATTTTTCCTTATTACTGATAACTTAGTATGTGGGTGTGGGTTTGTGAGTATGTGGATGGTAAGGGTGTTCATCAGTTTTACTCCCAATGTTATTGTCACAACAAAATTTATTTGCAAGGGAATCATTGTGAGAGCCAGTAGATTAGTGATAAATTATCTTTGAAATAATTTTCTAGAACACTAGAGAGAATACAGAGGAGCCTGGTGGGCTGCTGTCCATGGGGTTGCACAGAGTCAGACATGGCTGAAGCGACTTATCATGCACTGGAAAAGGAAATGGCAACCCACTCCAGTATTCCTGCCTGCAGAATCCCAGGGACAGAGGAATCTGGCGGGCTGCCATCTATAGGGTCACACAGAGTCAGACACGACTGAAGCGACTTAGCAGCAGTAGCAGCAGACAGAATAAGAGAGGGCTTGAGAATCTTGTGGAAGGTTTTCCTGTTGAGCCTCGACCCAGCAGAATGTAAGCTCCTTGAGGTTCTAGATTTGTTTTATTCACCACTGTATCACCTATTCTTAATAGACTTCACATAGGAATTGCTCAATAAATATTTGCTAAATGAGTCAAAGAAATAGGAATGCAGGAAAATTACCAAATGAGCAAATTTTGGGTCCAATAGATCCAGCATTATCATTTGTAAAATGTGTGGGGTGTACTAATTGCATATAATTCCAGGATGAACACTGTTATAATCCTTATAAGTGAGGCTACAAAACCCACTGGGGGGGGGGCGGTCCTAAGATGGCAGAGGAATAGGATGGGGAGACCACTTTCTCCCCCACAAATTCATCAAAAGATCATTTGAACGCTGAGCAATTTCCACAAAACAACTTCTGAACACTGGTGGAGGACACCAGGCACCCAGAAAGGCAGCCCATTGTCTTTGAAAGAAGATGATTTATCACAGGTGAGATATGGATGGAGAAGTCTTGAGGCTACTATAAGAGACTGAAAACCAGAGGCAGGAGGCTTAAATCCAAAGCTTCAGAACTCCAGATAACTCCTGACTCCAGGGAACATTAATAGACAAGAGCTCATTCAAAAGCCTCCATACCTACACTGAAACCAAGCTCCACCCAAGAGACAACAAGTTTCAGAGCAAGACATACCAAGCTAATTCTCCAACAATGCAGGAACATAACCCTAGGCACTAAAATACAGGTGGCCAAAAGTCAAACCAAACCAACAGACACCTCAAAACTCACTACTGGACACTTCATTGCACTCCAGAGAGAAGAGATCCAGCTCCACCCATAAGAACACTGACACAAGCTTCCAACCAGGAAACCTTGGCAAGCCACTTGACCAACCCCACCCACAGGGAGGAACCTCCATAATAAAGAGGAACCACAAACTTCCAGCATACAGAAAAGCTACCCAAAACACAGCAATCTAAACAAGATGAAAAGGCAGAGAAATATTCAGCAGGTAAAGGAACATGATAAATGCCCACCAAACCAAACAAAAGAGGAGTAGATAGGGAGTCTACACGAAAAAGAACTCAGAATAATGATAGTAAAAATGATCCAAAATCTTGAAAACAAAATGGAGTTACAGAAAAATAGTCTGGAGACAAGGACTGAGAAGATGCAAGAAATGCTTAATAAAGACCTAAAAGAAATAAAAAAGTCAATCAATAATAAATAATGCAATGGCTGAGATCAAAAGCACTCTGGAGGGAACTAACAGTAGAATAACTGAGGCAGAAGATAGGATAAGTGAGGTGGAAGATAGAATGGTGGAAATAAATGAAGCAGAGAGGGAAAAAGAAAAATGAATTAAAAGAAATTAGGACAACTTCAGAGACCTCTGAGGCAATGTCAAACACCCCAACATTCGAATCATAAGAGTCCCAGAAGAAGAAGACAAAAAGAAAGGCCATGAGAAAATACTTGAGGAGATAATAGTTGAAAACCTCCCTATAATGGGGAAGGAAATAGTCACCCAAGTCCAAAAAACCCAGAGAGTCCCAAACAGGATAAACCCAAGGCAAAACACCCCAAGACACATATTAATCAAATTAATGAAGAACAAACACAAAGAACAAATATTAAAAGCAGCAAGGGAAAAACAGCAAATAATACACAAGGGGATTCCCATAAGGAACTCTTCAAGCCAGAAGGAATGGCAGGACATACTTAAAGTGATGAAAGAGAAAAAGCTACAGCCCAGATTACTGTACCCACCAAGGATCTCATTCAAATATGAAGGAGAAATCAAAAGCTTTACAGACAAGCAAAAGCTGTGAGCATTCAGCACCATGAAACCAGCTCTTCAACAAATGCTAAAGGATCTTCTCTAGACAGGAAACACAGAAAAAGTCTATAAACTCAAACCCAAAACAACAAAGTAAATGGTAACGGGATCATACTTATCAATAATTATCATAAATGTAAAATGGGTTGAATTCCCCAACCGAAAGACAAAGACTGGCTGAATGGATACAGAAACAAAACCCCTATAAATGCTGTCTACAAGAGACCCACCTCAAAACAAGGGACACATACAGACTGAAAGTGAAGGGCTGGAAAAAAATATTTCATGCAAATGGAGACCTAAAGAAAGAAGGAGTGGTAATACTCATATCAGATAAAATAGACTTTGAAATAAAGGCTGTGAAAAGAGGCAAAGAAGGACACTACATAATGATCAAAGGATCGATCCAAGAAGAAGATATAACAATTATAAATATATATGCACCCAACATAGGAGCACAATATGTAAGGCAAATGCTAACAAGTATGAAAGGGGAAATTAACATTAACACAATAATAGTGGGAGACTTTAATACCCCACTCACACCTATGGATAGACAACTAACAGAAAATTAGCAAGGAAACACAAACTTTAAGTGATACAATGGACCAGTTAGACCTGATTGATATCTATAGGACATTTTACCCCAAAACAATGAATTTCACCTTTATCTCAAGTGCACACAGAATATTCTCCAGGATAGATCACATCTTGGCCCATAAATCTAGCCTTGGTAAATTCAAAAAAATTGAAATCATTCCAAGCATCTTTTCTGATCACAATGCAGTAAGACTAGATGTCAACTACAGGAAAAAAATATTAAAAATACAAACATATGGAGGCTAAATAACACACTTCTGAATAACCAACAAGTCACAGAAGAAATCAAAATATGCATAGAAACGAATGACAATGAAAACACAACAACCCCCAAACCTATGGGATTCAGTAAAAGCAGTGCTAAGGGGAAGGTTCATAGCAACACAAGCTTACCTCAAGAAACAAGAGAAAAATCAAATAAATTACCTAACTCTACACCTAAAGCAACTAGAAAAAGAAGAAATGAAGAACCCCAGGGTAAGTAGACGGAAAGAAATCATAAAAATTAGGGCAGAAATAAATGAAAAAAAAAAAAAAACACAACAAAGGAGACCATAGCAAAAATCAACAAAGCTAACAGCTGGTTCTTTGAGAAGATAAATAAAATAGACAAACCATTAGCCAAATTCATCAAGAAACAAAGGAAGAAGAATCAAATCCCCAAAATTAGAAATGAAAATGGAGAAATCACAACAGACAACACAGAAATACAAAGGATCATAAGAGACTACTATTAGCAACTATATGCCAATAAAATGGACAACTTGGAAGAAATGGAAAAATTCCTAGAAAAGTATAACTTTCCAAAACTGAACCAGGAAGAAACAGAAAATCTTAACAGACCCCTCACAGGCATGGGAATCGAAACTGTAATCAGAAATCCTCCAGTAAACAAAAGCCCAGGACTAGACGGCTTCACAGTTGAATTCTATCAACATTTTAGAGATGAGCTAACATCTATCCCACTCAAACTCTTCCAGAAAATTGCAGAGGAAGGTAAACTTCCAAACTCATTCTATGAGGCCATCATCACCCTAATACTAAAACCAAAGATGCCACAAAAAAAGAAAACTACAGGCCAATAGCATTGATGAACATAGATGCAAAAATCCTTAACAAAATTCTAGCAAACAGAATTCAACAACATATTAAAAAGATCATACATCATGACCAAGTGGGCTTTATCCCAGGGATGCAAGGATTCTTCAATATTCACAAATCAATCAATGTGATACACCATATTAACAAATTGAAAGAAAAAAACTGTATGATTATCTCAATAGATGCAGAGAAAGCCTTTGACAAAATTCGACATCCATTTATGATAAAGACCCTCCAGAAAGCAGGAATAGAAGGGACACACCTCAGCATAATAAAAGCCATATATGATAAACCCACAGCAAACATTATCCTCAATGGTGAAAAATGGAAAGCATTTCCCCTTAAATCAGTAACAAGACAAGGGTGCCCACTCTCACCACTATTATTCATAAAGTTTTAGCCACAGCAATCAGAGAAGAAAAAGAAATAAAAGGAATCCAGATCAGAAAAGAAGGTGCAAAACTCTCACCGTTTGCAGATGACATGATCCTCTACATAGAAAACCCTAAAGACTCCACCGGAAAATTGCTAGAGCTAATCAATGAATATAGTAAAGTTACAGGATATAAAATTAACACACAGAAATCCCTTGCATTCCTATCCACTAACAAGAAAATAGAGAAATTAAGGTAGCAATACCATTCACCATCGCAATGAAAAGAATAAAATACTTAGGAATAAATCTAGCTAAAGAAACAAAAGACCTATACATAGAAAACTATAAAACACTGATGAAAGAAATCAAAGAGGACACAAATAGATGGAGAAATATACCATGTTCATGAATGAGAAGAATCAATATAGTGAAAACGAGTATACTACCCAAAGCAATCTAGAGATTCAATACAATCTGTATCAAGCTACCAATGGTATTTTTCAGATAACTAGAACAAATAGTTTCACAATTTGTATGGAAATACAAAAAACCTCAAATAGCCAAAGCAATCTTGAGAAAGAAGAATGGAACTGGAGGAATCAATCTGCATGACTTCAGACTACACTACAAAGCTACACTCATCAAGACAGTATGGTACTGGCACAAAGACAGAAATATCGATCAATGGAACAAAATAGAAAGCCCAGAGATAAATCCACACACATATGGACACCTTATCTTTGACAAAAGAGGCAAGAATATACAATGGAGAAAAGACAATCTCTTTAACAAGTGGTCCTGGGAAAACTGGTCAACCACTTGTAAAAGAATGAAACTGGAACACTTTCTAACACTATACACAAAAATCAACTCAAAATGATTAAAGATCTAAAGGTAAGACCAGAAACTATAAAACTCCTTAGAGGAAAACATAGGCAAAACACTCTCCGACATAAATTACAGCAGGATCCTCTATGATCCACCTTCCAGAATATTGGAAATAAAAGCAAAAATAAACAAACGGGATCTAATTAAAATTAAAAGCTCTGTAAAACAAAGGAAACTATAAGCGAGGTGAAAAGACAGCCTTCGGAATGGGAGAAAATAATAGCAAATGAAGCAACTGACAAACAACTAATCTCAAAAATATACAAGCAATTTATGCAGCTCAATTCCAGAAAAATAAACGACCCAATCAAAAAATGGGCCAAAGAACTAAATAGACATTTCTCCAAAGAAGACATACGGATGGCTAACAAACACATGAAAAGATGCTCAACATCACTCATTATCAGAGAAGTGCAAATCAAGACCACAGTGAGGTACCATTTCACACCAGTCAGAATGGCTGCGATCCAAAAGTCTACAAGCAATAAATGCTGGAGAGGGTGTGGAGAAAAGGGAACCCTCTTACACTGTTGGTGGGAATGCAAACTAGTACAGCCACTATGGAGAACAGTGTGGGATTCCTTAAAAAATTGCAAATAGAGCTGCTATATGACCCAGCAATCCCACTGTTGGGCATACACACCGAGGAAACCAGAATTGAAAGAGACACATGTACCCCAATGTTCATCGCAGCACTGTTTATAATAGCCAGGACATGGAAACAACCTAGATGTCCATCAGCAGATGAATGGATAAGAAAGCTGTGATACATATACACAATGGAGTATTACTCAGCCATTAAAAAGAATACATTTGAATCAGTTCTAATGAGATGGATGAAACTGGAGCCGATTATACAGAGTGAAGTAAGCCAGAAACAAAAAACACCAATACAGTATACTAACACATATATATGGAATTTAGAAAGATGATAATGATAACCCTGTATGCGAGACAACAAAAGAGACACAGATATATAGAACGGACTTTTGGACTCTGAGGGAGAGGGTGGGATGATTTGGGAGAATGGCACTGAAACATGTATACTATCATGTAAGAAACGAATCGCCAGTCTATGTTCGATACAGGATACAGGATGCTTGGAGCTGGTGCACGGGGATGATCCAGAGAGATGATATGGGGTGGGAGGTGGGAGGGGGGTTCAGGATTGGGAACTCATGTACACCCGTGGTGGATTCATGTCAATGTATGGCAAAACCAATACAGTATTATGAAGTAAAATAAAGTAAAAATAAAAATTAAAAAAGAAAGAAACTGGAGCCTATTATACAGAGTGAAGTAAGCCAGAAAGAAAAACACCAATACAGTATACTAATGCATATATATGGAATTTAGAATGATGGTAACGATGATCCTATATGTGAGAAGGCAAAAGAGACACATATGTTAAGAACAGACTTTTGGACTATGTAGGAGAAGGCAAGGGTGGGATGATTTGAGAGAATAGCATTGAAACATGTATATTATCATATGTGAAACAGATTGCCAGCCCAGGTTCATTGCATGAGACAGAGTGCTCAGGGCTGGTGCACTGGGATGACCCTGAGGGATGGGATGGGGAGGGAGGTGGGAGGGGGTTCAGGATGGGGAACACATGTACACCCATGGCTGATTCATGTCAATGTATGGCAAAAACCACTACAATATTGTAAAGTAATTAGCCTCCAATTAAAATAAATAAATGAATTTAAAATCCACTGGGGCTTTAGAGGACTAGTGAGGGAGGAAAATAATCCAGGGAGAACATGGTCAGGCCTGTGGAACTAAATCAGTTTAGTAATAGCTTCTAAAGAGTGAGCTAGCAGTTAATGTCATAATGTCTATAGTAGTGTAGGAAGTTCAGGCCAAATTAACATTTATTTCCAAGGAGCAGTGTCATCTAATGTGATTAGATGGTATGTGGATGCTGATTAGCAGAAGTTTCCAAACAATGGTTTTCTCTATATCGAGAAATATGGTAGCACTGTGATTACACAAGGTCCATTTGGTCAAACAAAACATGAAAATCATATCCCTGTCAGTAAAGGGTAATCACAGAGTCAGAGATTCAGGCTCTAAAGCCACCAGAGAGGCACACTGCCAACTGGAAACAGAAGCAGAATCCCAATTATCTATACCAGCTAAACCTAGCAGGAAGGTGAAGCCCATGGAGTATGCCATAGTATGGATGGTGGGATGGTGTTGGGCTAGGACAAGTAAAATGATTCAGTTGTCTCCACTGGCAGTAAGGCTCAAGGACTTAATGGACTCCAGTTTTAAAGACTTTCAGGATATACAGCAGGGAGGCATGGAAAAAACAAAGGCAGAAACATCTTACTGGCAGAAAGAACTTAAAATAGTCTCTGCCTCCTGAGGAAATGTTCCAACACAGGCCTTCATTTCATAAAGGGAATATGATACATAATAATGGCAGCAGCAATAGTAACAATAATAGTAACAACAACAACAGTAACAGCAGCATTTGCTTCCATTTAATGAATAATTACTGTGTTCCAGGCCTGTTTTAGACTCTTTACATTTATTATCTCATTGAATTGTAACAAGAATTCTATGAGATAGATCCCAACATTGTCCTTATTTTAGCATGTCATAAAAATTAAGCAACATGCCCAAATTCATTTAGTAGGGAATGATAGAGCTGGGATTTGAACCCAGAGAACTTGATTCCTAAACCCATTTGTGCTATTCATACATATTGTGTGTATGTATAGATAGATAAATAGATAGATATAGATATAAAATGCTGAGCAAATATTATGAGACAGACTTAATTCTTAAATTTACATAAGAACAAAAGGAAGTGGATTTCAGATGGTGATGCAACAAACATGTATTGCACACCTACTGTGTGCCCAGCATTGTGTAGTATGCTGGGGATACATCGATGGACAAGACATACACAATTGCTATCTTCACAGAGCTTATAGTCTAGCATGGGGCCCTGAGGGTAGTTTTGGGTTACTTGTGACAAAGCAAAATTTAAAGAAGTCAGCTTCCAGGTTGAATTATTCATCTTTTAGATGCTTTGGAAAACTCTCTATGGAATGAATGAAACTCTTCTATGGAAGGGTAAAGTAGCATAGTGTTCAAGTGCATGGACTCTGGGGCTAGACTGAGTTCAAAGCATTGTCTATTAGTGTCTTGACAAGAAATAAAAAATTATTCTAGATCTTTACACTAAAAGGAATTTAACATAAAGGATTGGTTAAATGAGTAATAGACTTGTTAAGAAATCAAACATGAGATGGCGAGGTCACTAAGAGATTAGTAACAACAGAAAGCTGCTTCTACTTCTAGGGCTAGGTGGGTAGTGGGAAGAGGTGGTATGACCAGAACCTTGAAGCCAGGCTGTCTGGTTGAAGTTAAAATCCAGGCAGAGGCTATTCAGATAGGCTAGGGACTATTGAGGGAGATTTGTCTACCTGTATGTAAAGAAAATACAGCTGCTTCCAGAGATACTACAGGAAGAATGGGGGGAAAGAGACAGAGAGACCAAGAAGAGACAGAGAGACCAAGAGAGACTGGCTTTTCCCCACCTCCTTCCATACAAGCTTCTTTCTACTATCAGTTCCTCCCATTGCCCAAACCTGATCAGAAGCCAGAGGACTGGGGTACTTGGGAATGTTGTTGCCTGTGATGAAGAACATAGCAGGGGAAGGGAAGGAGAGAAGTGAATTGGAAACAGTTAACGCCTACACAAGCCAAGATCCATCATTTATTAACTATGATTATGGGTAAATAACCCTGTACCTCAGTTTCTCCACCTATAAAATTAGGATTTTGAAATTGTATGCATTTGTGAGACATAAATAAGTTGATAGATATGAAGTGTTTGGAACAGTGCTTGGTAAAGACTAAGCCCACTAGAGGGCTTCCCAGGTGGTGCTAGGTAGTAAAGAACCCAGCTGCCAATGCAGGAGACATAAGAGACATGGGTTTGATCCATGGGTCAGGAAGATCCCCTGGAGGAGGGCATGGCAACCCACTGCAGTATTCTTGCCTGGAGAATTCCATGGACAGAGGATCCTGGTGGGCTACAATCCATAGGGTCGCAAAGAGTTGGACACAACTGAAGTGACTTAGCGTGCATGTATGCAAGCCCACTAGACCTTCCTCTAATAAGATATAATATGATATAATAAGGTACTAATAAGACCTACTACTATTATTTTTATCATATACCACATTATACAACATTATGGTAAATAAAGAACTTAGTTATGGGACCTCGTAGTTCAGTTGTCTCAGTTAACTGTAAATGGATGAGTTTGTTCTGATCCATGTCATCCCTATGTAAAAGCCATCCTCATAAATATAAGCAATATTCAGCTTGGAATTTAAGGAAGCTCATGAATCACTAGATAAGCCCAGCCCCTGCCATCACTCTCAGCAAGAAACACTCAACATAACCTGCTGTGTTGAGTTAGAATGGCTTCATCAGATGAAAATAAGAAGCACAAGAAAACATTATTTTCAGTTTACCCCACAGACAACTGCCCTCTACCCTTTTCAACAAATATATACATTAGCCCATAATCCTCCTTTAAAATTGCATCTTCAAAGTTTTGGAATCAGAAATGAAAGCTGGTGGTAAAAGCGAGAATGCAAATAACATGGAGATAGGAGCAAAAACAGTAATTCATAGAAATGAGAGAGATTACTTGGTTTATAGATATCTAAAAAATTATAGCAGATCATTTAAGGGTAAAAAGGATATAAAATGTTCAATCAATGAAGTCAGTTATTAGAGTAATGGGTTCTTCTGCATAAAAATGGAGAAACATATCAAGTGGCATATGAATGACAAGAGGGAAAGAAAGCTCTAGGCGACAGAATACTGTTTAATGCTTTAATGCTGTAAGGGACCCAGTGCTTCTGTTGCTTTTTGGCACTGGCAGAGAGACAGATTGGTAGCAGTCTAGCAGGTATTTTCTATCTGTTATTTTCTTATGGTGAGCCCATTGGATTATTAAATTGGGATAAAATGCCAAGATCTTTGAAATAAATGATTGTTCATTGGGACCTGACAAGTGGATTTCTGCAAATATATTTTTAAATGTTTGCTCTTTACCATAAGTGAAGATAAAATTCTGGCCATGGTGAATATTTTGATTTGTCTTTACAATTGGATGGCACTGGGTAAGAGCAGCACTTTGCTGACAAGGTGAACAGCAGTGCTGGGCCAGTCAGCCCATCAGGTGAAGCTCTACTGTGGCATTCTTGACTGGGATATTTCAGACTGAGACTTCTGAGGACATGAATTATGCAATAATTCACTCTGCCTGTTCTGGTTTGACTCTCTTGTTTATTATATTGTATTTTGCACATTGATCTTTCATAGACTAGACAGTGGGCCTCATGAGAGTAGGGATGGATCTGTCCTTCTTACTGTTGTTACCCAAGTGTTCAGGTGGGGCCTAATCAATGCTAGCCTCATGGAGATTGTTTGTTGAATGAATGAAAGTTTCTAGGTAACTAAGACATTTCTGTAGTTGTTACTGAGAAACAACTGGTAAAAATCTGTCAAAAAATTTTCAAGGATATTGTTGTCTCAAAGGGTTCAGTTCAGTACAGTCATTCAGTTGTGTCCAACTCTTTGCGACACCATGGACTGCAGCACACCAGGCTTCACTGTCCATCACCAACTCCCAGAGTTTACTCAAACTCATGTCCATTGAGTTGGTGATGCTATCCAACCATCTCATCCTCTGTCATCCCCTTCTCCTTTCACCTTCAATATTTCCCAGCATCAGGGTCTTTTCCAATGAGTCAGTTCTTCACATCAGGTGGCCAAAGTATTGGAGTTTCAGCTTCAGCATCAGTCCTTTCAATGAATAGTCAGGACTGATTTCCTTTAGGATGAACTGGTTCAATCTCCTTGCAGTCCAAGGGACTCTTAAGAGAATCTCCAACACCACAGTTCAAGAGCATCAATTCTTTAGTGCTCATCTTTCTTTATAGTCCAACTCTCACATCTGTACTTGACTACTGGAAAAACCATAGCCTTGACAAGATGGACCTTAGTCGGCAAAGTAATTTCTCTGCTTTTTAATATGCTGTCTAGATTTGTCACAACTTTTCTTCCAAGGAGCAAGCATCTTTCAATTTCATGGCGGCAGTCACGATCTGCAGTGATTTTGGAGCCTAAAAAAATAAAGTCAGTCACTGTTTCCACTGTTTCCCCATCTATTTTGCCTATTTGCCATGAAGTGATGGGACCAGATGCCATGATCTTAGTTTTCTGAATGTTGAGTTTTAACCCAAGTTTTTCACTTTCCCCTTTCACTTTCATCAAGATGCTTTTTAGTTCTTCACTTTCTCCCATAAGGGTGGTGTCATCTGCATATATGAGGTCATTAATATTTCTCCCAGAAATCTTGATTCCAGCTTGTGCTTCATCCAGCCCAGTGTTTCTCATGATATACTTTGCATATAAGTTAAATAAGCAGGGTGAAAATATACAGCCTTGACGTACCCCTTTCCTGATTTGGAACCAGTCTGTTGTTCCATGTCCATTTCTAAGTGTTGCTTCTTGACCTGCATACAGATTTCTCAGAAGGCGGGTTAGGTGGTATGGTATTCCCATCTTTTGAAGAATTTTCCACAGTTTGTTGTGATACACACAGTCAAAGGCTTTGGCATAGTCAATAAAGCAGAAGTAGATGTTTTTATGGAACTCTCTTGCTTTTTCCATGATCCAGAGGATGTTGGCAATTTGACCTTTGGTTCCTCTGCCTTTTCTAAATCCAACTTGAACATCTGGATGTTCACCGTTCACGAACTGTTGAAGCCTGGTTTGGGAATTTTGAGCATTACTTTACTAGCATGTGAAATGAGTGCAATTGTGTGGTAGTTTGAACATTCTTTGGCATTGACTTTCTTTGTGATTGGAATGAAAACCTATCTTTTCCAGTCCTGTGGTGACTGGTGAGTTTTCCAAATTTGCTGGCATAGTGAGTGCAGCACTTTCACAGTATCATCTTTTAGGATTTGAAATAGCTCAACTGGAATTCCATCACCTCCACTAGCTTTGTTTGTAGTGATGCTCCCTAAGGCCTATTTGACTTCGCATTCTAGAATGTCTGGCTGTAGGTGAGTGATCACACCATTGTGATTATCTGGCTCATGAAGATCTTTTTTTGTATTGTTCTGTGTATTCTTGCCACCTTTTCTTAATATCTTTTGCTTCTGTAGGGCCATACCATTTCTGTCTTTTACTGTTCCCATCTTTGCATGAAATGTTCCCTTGGTATCTCTAATGTTCTTGAAGAGATCTCTAGTTTTTCCCTTTATTTTCCTCTATTTCCTTGCATTGATCACTGAGGAAGCCTTTCTTTTCTCTCCTTGCTATTCTTTGGAACTCTGCATTCTAATGGGTATATCTTTCCTTTTCTTCTTTGCTTTTCTCTCCTCTTCTCTTCTTTTCTCAGCTATCTGTAAGGTCTCCTCAGAAAACCATTTTGCCTTTTTGCATTTTTTTTTGGGGGGGGGAATGGTCTTGATCCCTGTCTCCTGTACAATGTCATGAACCTCCATCCATAGTTCTTCAGGCATTCTATCAGAATAATCCTTTGAATCTATTTGTCACTTCTAGTGTATAATCATAAGGGATTTGATTTAGGTCATACCTGAATGGTCTAGTGGTTTTCCCTACTTTTTTCAATTTAAGTCTGAATTTGGCAATAAGGAGTTCATGATCACCCAGTCTTGTTTTTGCTGACTGTAGAGAGCTTCTCCATCTTTGGCCACAAAGAGTATAATCAATCTGATATCGGTATTGACCATTTGGTGATATCCATGTGTAGTCTTCTCTTGTGTTGTTGGAAGAGGTTGTTTGCTATGACCAGTGCATTTTCTTGGCAAAACGCTATTAGCCTTTGCCCTGCTTCATTCTGTACTTGAAGGTCAAATTTGCCTGTTACTCCAGGTGTTTCTTGACTTCCTACTTTTGCATTCCACTCCCCTATAATGAAAAGGACATCTTTTTTGGGTGTTAGTCCTGGAAGTTCTTGTAGGTCTTCATAGAACTGATCAACTTCAGCTTCTTCAGCATTACTTGTTGGGGAATAGACTTGGATAACTGTGATATTGAATGGTTTGCCTTGGAAATGAACAGAGGTCATTCTGTTGTTTTTGAGACTGCATCCAAGTACTGCATTTGGGACTCTCTTGTTGACTATGATGGCTACTCCATTTCTTCTAAGGGATTCTTGCCCACAGTAGTAGATATAATGGTCATCTGAGTTAAATTCACCCATTCCAGTCCATTTTAGTTCGCTGATTCCTAAAATGTTAGTGTTCACTCTTGCCTTCTCCTGTTTGACCACCTCCAATTTGTCTTGATTCATGGACTTAATATTCCAGGTTCCTTTGCAGTCAGTATTCCTCTTTATAGCATCGGACTTTACGTCCATCACCAGTCACATCCACAACTGAGTGTTTTTGTTGCTTTGGCTCCATCTCTTCATTCTTTCTGGAGTTAGTTCTACACTAATCTCCAGTAGCATATTGGGCACCTACTGATCTGAGGAGTTCATCTTTCAGTGTCCTATCTTTTTGCCTTTTCATACTGTTCATGGGGTTCTCAAGGCAAGAATACTGAAGTGGTTTGCCATTCCCTTCTCCAGTGGGCCACGTTTTGTCAGAACTCTCCACCACGACCCGTCCATCTTGGGTGGCCCTACATGGCATGGCTCATAGTTTCATTGAGTTAGACAAGGCTGTGGTTCATGTGATCAGATTGATTAGTTTTCTGTGATTGTGGTTTTAAGTCTGTCTGCCCTCTAGTGGAGAAGGATTAGAGGATTATGGAAGCTTCCTGATGGGAGAGACTGACTGAGGGGGAAACTGGGTCTTGGTCTCAAAGCGTAGGCAAATATTATATTCCTGGTGGGAGGCTGACTTTAGAGAATCCTAATTGATTTCAGGTGTATTTGTTAAATGACATTATGTCAGGATAGTTCTGCTTTGGTCGACGTGACTATGTTGATGGCTGCTTCCTCAGGTTTTCTTGAATGGAACTTCTCACTTCATCACTGTTAAGAGCTAAATTGGATCCAGAGTTAGGCAACAGGATCTACTGCTTATTGCTTTACCATATATATGGTCTTTGAAGTTGACCATTAACAGATTGTTAGTTGTGGTTCCTGCCGTTTGAAGATTGATGACAGTCTCTATTGGTTTAGTATAGTTTTTCCAAACTGTATTGTCTAAAGCATTAGTTACATAAGATACTCTAAGAGTGAGAAAAAGGTTCCATGGTCAAGTAATCTTGTGTGATGCTGTATAGTATTGTCCTATCTTAATATGTATATTAATTACCATAGTAAAAGCTATAAGAAGTTCACACAGTAAAGAACCCTATTTATTTTTAACTCAATTTCTCCAATTGAGTTAAGCAGAGACGTCTTTTCCCTTTTATTAACATTCCTACAAGATTATTATTGTATTGAATAGACATTAGGAAAATTCAGTAGAATTAAAAGAGAACTGACATACCTATCAAAAGATTCAAGTTACTCCCTGGCTTTCCTACATAACAACTATGGGACATGGGTATTAGTCTCATTTTCAAAAAGATGCCACATGTCCTCAGGTCTAAGACAAAAGTTTGATTTCATAGATTAAAGTTTTTGAAATCAGAAAAAGTCTCATGATTCATCTAAGATGACATTTATTTTTTGGTGAGAAAAGTTATAATTAAATTGATAGTTCATCTTATAACTTATGATATCTTATAGACAAAGAAATATGGCAAAATCTTCCTGCCAGCTTCTCAGGGTTATTATAAAAATCAAATGAGTCAATGTATAAGAAACAGCACATACAATTCCATAATAATGAATTATTATTTTCACTGGTTGGTCTGGGCTAAATGGGAGGGGCAGATTACCAGGATAACCATGCCTGTTACTATTATTTCCTCGGTGGGTGGGTGGGGGGAACAGAAACATGCCTAATCTATAAATTATAACTGATTTATTTTCATTTTCATTTGGTTGCTTGAAGTCTGCATGCATGCTCATTCATGTCTGACTCTTTGCAACCCTATGGACTGTAGCCCACCAGCCTCCTCTGTCCATGGGATTCTTCAGGCAAAAATACTGAAGTGGGTTGCTATTTCCTCCTCCAGGGATTTTCCTGACCCAGGGACTGAACCCGTGTCTCCTATGTCTCCTGCATTGCAGGCAGATTCTTTACCTCTGAGCCATCTGGGAAGCCCCTTGGTTGCTTGACTTTATTTAAATAATAACTCTGCTTTATGTACATAGTCATGGCCTTGATTACAAAACAAACATAAAACAATTTTTAATGTTCAGTAACAATTTCTGGCTAAACAAATAATTGGAAAATGTGTTATAAATTTATTTGCTGTTAAGAGGAATTTGGAATGAAGTGGGTGCTTCTTGGAACCTGTCAGAGGAATTATTTTCTCAGCAAGCATTTACTGAACTTTTGTGCCCACTTCTGCATTGAGAGATGTGAAAAATACAGTTAGTAGATATTAAGTGGATGTTTTAGAATGACTTTTGGTTAGATGCTCTGTTAGGTACTAACTATAATAATATGGATGAATGAAGGCAGATCACGACCCTGGAGGAGCTTGTAGACTAATGAAGAATACAAATGGATAACCAGATAACTGTCACATTATAAGTATTTACAAAGCATGGTTGAGGGACTGAAGAACTGGTTACTATGAACTAACCCAGCTTGATGGAACTAACCCGAGTATGATGGGACTTGACGTTTCACAAGATGCTGGAATATGGGCTGAGTATTGAAGGATCAGTAAGATTTTGGCAGAAAGCATGGAAAATGGTTAAGGTATTTAAAAAAATCATATGTGTAGAAGCAGAGTTGGATGAAATTGCATGTGTGCCCCGTGGTCTCTATAAAATGGGTTTATCTGGTATGAATATTTCAGGGAGTCATAGCAAAAGATGAGACTGGGAACGAGCCCAGTGGCTGTGAAGGGTCATTGTATGTTATGGTAACATTTTTGGCCTGTATAGTGAAGGTGATAGGAAGCCATATGTGGGTTTTGAATTGGTGACTAACAAGATCAATCCTGTATTTAAAAAAAAAAAAAAAAACTCTGCTTGCAGCCTGGGACATGGATTAAAAAGCAGAAAAACTATTTAGGAGTCTGTTGTAATAATCTGGTCAAGAGATGATGGTAGTGGGGCTAGGAAGATAATGATACATTTGAGAAATAATTCTAAGAAGCTGTAGAATTTAGAAATTAAGCAGATGTGGGTGGAATAGAGGGAGAAGGAAGAATCAAAGAGTAAAGTCTGTGCTTTTGAGCTTGAGAGATTGAGTAGATGGTGATGTCATAGTTTATAATAGGAAATTTAGAAGGGAGAATGCACTTAGAGAAAAGATAATTACTTTAGTGCCAGTGTTATTTTCAACAGTCAATAGGGCATATGGAAAAAAGATAATATTTCTGCCTGCCTAGAGCCTATTATTTGTTTAGTATGACAGAATTACACATATCCTTCAAGTGGCTTCTGCTGTAGTCATGAAGTCTCCGCTGAGCCTGAGGAGAGAATTCCAGAGATGCCAGAGAAGGCTTAATTAAAGAAGTGACATTAAAGGTGGAACTGGAAGAATGAGTAAGAATTCATAAGGTTCACAACAAAGATTCATAAGAAAGCCATTCTATGCAGGGATATAGGATTAACAAAAGCACAGAGCTGTGAAAGATCATAGAATGTCTGGGGATTGTAAGAACTTCAAAATCGATAAAGTGTATGTGGTGAAAATGGTGGGAGAGAATATTTAAAATGAAGTTTCACGAGTACCAAAGGCAAAGACTTTACACTTTACTCTGTGGGAACTGATGGAAATTTAAAGCAGAAGAGTAACATCCACAGATCTCTATATATGTAATTGGCAATGAGGTGTGATATTCAAAAGGAATCAGAAGGGTGGTCCATGATTCCCTTTGTAGTATCAGGTTAATGCTGTGGACCTTAGTGACTTCTAATTAAGGTCTCCCATTAGTTCTGGGTCCAAGAGATTTGGCTCAATTGGGCATATTCCTGCTCTTATTTCAGGTTGCCAGCCATTTTTCTTGTATAAGGAAAGTTTTTGCCTCTGAAATAGGGTATCGAGTATGTTTGAATTGATTCTGCTTAGCTCAGAATGCCACACATTGAGATTTCCCTTGTAAAAATTATTGCTAAAAATCCCAGATTGTGTCTGATAGTGCTTTATATTTCATTAAAGCATACAGTCACAATAAACTCCAGTGCTTGCCTGGTACATATCAAATATCTGGTTTAAAAGGCAGTTGGGAATCTATTCAACGCATCTGGCTATTTCAAGGTAGAAAATTTGTGTTTCTTGTGTGTGTTTGTGTCTCTCTGTGTGTGTATACAGAGGAATAGGTTACTTTTTTTTTTCCATATAGAGTTGTATTTTGAAGGCTCTTTCTGTTAATGCAGTGTTTCTTCAGCTATAATCTTTGTTCCAAATGTAGATTCATGATCCCTGTCCCAAACCTACTGAATCAAAATGGGTAGGTTTAGAGCCCAATGAGACACATCTTAAAAAGGTCTCCATATATTTCTAATGCTATTTAAAGTTTGAAAACCACTAAAATATGGAATCTATGGATTAATAAGATCATGCAGGAATACTTAATTTATAGATCTCCCAGACTCCACACTGCATGAAGTTACTTTTAAATACAGCAAACTAGGCTTCATTCAGAATAACCCTTGGCATTCTGAGGCAGGAGAACCACACAGTGAATTAGAAAGAAGACTCTAGCAACCAGATGTCAGGGTGGTCAATCAGGACAATGAGATAAACTAAAAGTCATAATCAAGCCTGTATTTACTTACTGTAAAATCGCAAGCAAGAGGTAACAAGAGGAGTCAACTTTCTAGTGTTCCATTTTCCCCTATGGAACGGCACCAGGCAAGAGTCAGGGGGATGCAGTGCAAATGAGGGTTAGATGAGGTTAGATGAAGATTAGAGCAGGTTACTATTGAGAAGCACTGACAAAAGTGTCCTTCCTCTTTATGACCTGTGGACTGGAGATAAGGAGAGGAGGAGGGGCTAGGAGTGCAAAAGTAGAGACAAAGCGCAGTGCTCCAGTCAAGACCCTTAATAAGAAGATCTCAGTGGAGATGTGGGAGAAGTGCCTCCACTGAATGAATGCAAGTATGTATATGAGCATGGCTGGCCAAAAGTGAGTGGCCTGAGTCTGTGACTGTAACTCTTTCTGGCAAACTGCAGTGCAGTGGCTGGGAATGAAGTCTAGTATGGGAAGAACAGCTTCTCCCCCCTGAGGCCTACCAAGCAAAGCCTTGTAGTTGCCTATGGCCAGGCCTGAAAAAAATCAACATAACATGTTAGTTTGGAGTTGGACTCCTCAAGGATTTGACTGTGAATCAGGACATCAGAATACTATGCCCAGTTGTGCCAGTGATTCCATGAACACAGTCAACTTTTCCGTTTTGGCCTCTGTTTCCTCATTTATCAAAATAAAGAGGCTCTACTGTAATAATCTCATGCTCAGCCTATGAGGCTCCATACATCTCTGTTGTTTGTAGTTTCATTGCTGAGAGAAGGTGGTTGATGTCCAAGGGTGACAGTACCGGGACTATACCGCCTGCCACAAAATCAGCTCTTATATAAACTGGAGAAAAGAGTTAATGACCCCTAGGCAGCCTCTTAGTACTCAGCTTGAGAATAGAAATGTCTTCCTCATCTTAGAAAACTAGAGAGAAAACTGAACAGCTTTCTGGTTCTGGGGATTCTCTTTAGCAAATACTAGGTAAAGGTCAAAGGGAGTAGCAGCTCTCTTAAAGGTGACTCTTGGCATGAGGCTTCTCTCTCCCATCTGGCTTACTGGGCTCCAGCATTTATGATCTGAAGGAGAAGGGCCAGTTTGTTATGGTGGGAGGGGCGAATAGCATCTATAGATGGGGAGCTTATTGAATAGTAGTCTCAATAAGACTATCTTAATAGGCAAATAACCTCAGATATGCAGATGACACTACCCTTATGACAGAAAGTAAAGAGGAACTAAAAAGCCTCTTGATGAAAGTGAAAGAGGAGAGTGAAAAAGTTGGCTTAAAGCTCAACATTCAGAAAACGAAGATCATGGCATCTGGTCCCATCACTTCATGGGAAATAGATGGGGAAACAGTGGCTGACTTTATTTTTCTGGGCTCCAAAATCACTTCAGATGGTGATTGCAGACATGAAATTAAAAGATGCTTACTCCTTGGAAGGAAAGTTATGACCAACCTAGACAGCATATTGAAAAGCAGAGACATTACTTTGCCAACAAATGTCCGTCTAGTCAAGGCTATGGTTTTTACAGTGGGCATGTATGGATGAGAGAGTTGGACTGTGAAGAAAGCTGAGCACTGAAGAATTTATGTTTTTGATCAGTGGTGTTGAAGAAGACTCTTGAGAGTCCCTTGGACTGCAAGGAGATCCAATCAGTCCATCCTAAAGGAGATCAGTCCTGGGTGTTCATTGGAAGGAATGATCCTGAAACTGAAACTCCAATACTTTGGCCACCTCATGCGAAGAGTTGACTCATTAGAAAAGACTCTGATGCTGGGAGGGATTGGAGGCAGGAGGAGAAGGGGACGACAGAGGATGAGATAGTTGGATGGTATCACCGACTCGATGGACATGAGTTTGGGTAAGCTTCGGGAATTGGTGATGGACAGGGAGGCCTGGCGTGCTGCGATTCATGGGGTTGCAAACAGTTGGATACAACTGAGTGACTGAACTGAACTGAACTGAATAGGTCGAGAATGTAAGATTCAGAGAGGAATTTGAAATCCAACCATTGAAAGAGCTTAATAACACGCAAGGGTACAATACTAGAGGAGTTGGCTAGTTTTGTTTTAGAAAAATATTCATCGTAATTCATCATATAAATGAATGTGATTGTCAAGATCTAGAATCTGTACTTCTGGGTGCTGAGTGTTTTGGGGAGAAAACAGGCCTCTGGTGGTATATGTATACCATAGAACAGAAGGAGATTAGATAAATGTTTTGCCAATCCGTGTCTCTTTATTTGTGTGTATTCTCAGTCACAATAGAGGAAACCATGGTAGCTTAAACAAGTTTCTGCTTGTGGGCTAATTAATATCTTTGGAAGTTTTTTTGTTAGAACGTCAGCATCTTTTGAGAGAGATGTCAAGTGCCATCAGTTCCTTGAAAGAAAGTATTAGTCACTCAGTCAGGTCCAACTCTTCGTGACCCTAGGGACTATAGCCTGCCAGGCTCCTTTGTCCATGGAGTTCTCCAGGCAGGAATACTGGAGTGGGTTGCCATTCCCTTCTCCAGCGGGTCTTCCCAAAAAAGGGATCATTCCTTAAAAAACTGGAAATTGAACTGCCTTATAACCCAGCAATCCCACTTCTGGGCATACACATCGAGGAAACCAGAACTGAAAGAGACACGTGTACCCCAATGTTCATTGCAGCACTGTTAATAATAGCCAGGACATGGAAGCAACCTAGATGTCCATCAGCAGACGAATGGATAAGAAAGCTGTGGTACATATACACAATGAAATATTACTCAGCTATTCAAAAGAATACATTTGAATCCATTCTAATGAGGTGGATGAAACTGGAGCTGGTTATACAGAGTGAAGTAAGCCAGAAAGAAGAACACCAATACAGTATACTTGCCAAAGCCTTTGACTGTGTGGATCACAATAAACTGTGGAAAATTCTGAATGAGATGGGAATACCAGACCACCTAACCTGCCTCTTGAGAAATCTGTATGCAGGTCAGAAAGCAACAGTTAGAACTGGACATGGAACAACAGACTGGTTCCAAATAGGAAAAGGAGTACGTCAAGGCTGTTATTGTCACACTGCTTATTTAACTTATATGCAGAGTACATCATGAGAAACGCTGGACTGGAAGAAACACAAGCTGGAATCAAGATTGCTGGGAGAAATATCAATAACCTCAGATATGCAGATGACACCACCCTTATGGCAGAAAGTGAAGAGGAGCTAAAAAGCCTCTTGATGAAAATGAAAGAGGAGAGTGAAACAGTTGGCCTAAAGCTCAACATTCAGAAAATGAAGATCATGGCATCCAGTCCCATCACTTCATGGGAAATAAATGGGGAAACAGTGGAAACAGTGTCAGACTTAATTTTTTGGGGGTCCAAAATCACCGCAGATAGTGATTGCAGCCATGAAATTAAAAGATGCTTACTCCTTGGAAGGAAAGTTATGACCAACCTAGATAGCATATTCAAAAGCAGAGACATTACTTTGCCAACAAAGGTCCGTCTAGTCAAGGCTATGGTTTTTCCAGTGGTCATATATGGATGTGAGAGTTGGACTGTGATGAAGGCTGAGCACTGAAGAATTGATGGTTTTGAACTGTGGTGTTGGAGAAGACTCTTGAGAGTCCCTTGGACTGCAAGGAGATCCAACCAGTCCATTCTGAAGGAGATCAACCCTGGGATTTCTTTGGAAGGAATGATGCTAAAGCTGAAACTCCAGTACTTTGGCCACCTCATGAGAAGAGTTAACTCATTGGAAAAAACTCTGATACTGGGAGGGATTGGGGGCAGGAGGAGAAGGGGACGACCGAGGATGAGATGGCTGGATGGCATCACTGACTCGATGGACGTGAGTCTGAGTGAACTCCGGGAGATGGTGATGAACAGGGAGGCCTGGCGTGCTGTGATTCATGGGGTCGCAAAGAGTTGGACACGACTGAGCGACTGAACTGAACTGAACTGAACACATATATATGGAATTTAGAAAGATGGTAATCATAAACCTGTATGCGAGACAGCAAAAGAGACACAGATGTATAGAACAGACTTTTGGATTCTGTGGGAGAGGGAGCGGGTGGGATGATTTGGGAGAATGGCATTGAAACATGTATACTAGCATGTAAGAAACAAATCGCCAGTCTAGGTTCGATACAGGATACAGGATGCTTGGGGCTGGTGCACTAGGATGACCCAGAGAGGTGATATGGGGAGAGTGGTGGGAGGGGGGGTTCAGGATTGGAAACTCATGTACACCTGTGGCAGATTCATGTCAATGTATGGCAAAACCAATACAGCATTGTAAAGTAAAATATAAATAAATAAATAAAATTTAAAAAAAGAAAAAAAACAATAAAGGGATCGAAACCAGGTCTCCTGCATTGCAGACAGATTCTTTACCATCTGAGCCACTAGGGTATACCATCAATTCCTTAGTTGTAGTTTACCCACAAATGTGAAGTCTGAGGAAGTGTCAGTCATATAATTTTATTCAAAGGTTAGATCTGAAACATGAACGTGTCTTCTGGAATGTGATGGGATAGCAGGAGTGTAGGCAAAGCTGATGCTTGGGTTTTGAGTAACTGAAGGAGATGGTATTTCCATCTCCTGGGGGAGAGGCAGAGGTGGGCAAGAGGGTCAAATGGACTTTACCACCCTTCAGTCCACACACTGACTCTGAGCACCTCCATCTCAACAGGGCCAAAATTTCTGAGCTGCCAACAGATGTTGTTTGTTTAATATTGATTATTTCCCTCCTGAGCTCACTGATACTTGCATCCTAAACAGTGAGACAAGTGGCCATAATTGAATGCTCAGGATCCAGAACAAAGTTCAAAGAAAGTTCACTAAATAAACCTGAAACCTTGTAGTGAAAAGAGAAAATGCTTTGGAATGTCTTTCTAACTTCAGAAACACAGAATAGCATTTTGCTCCACATGGGAATTAATTGGTTGATGGATTCATTTTACGAAAGATTCTATCTAGTTGTTCTTAAATAAAAACTCTAGCAATTCAGAAATATGAATGCTTCCAGAAAATTGAAAGGCACTGTGATGCAGTGGAAAGAGCATGGAAACAGACAGCCTTGGGCAAGATACTTAACATCTCAGTGCCTCAGTTTCAGTTTTCTCATCTATAAAATGAGGATAACAGCATTTGCCCAGCCCAGCTATTGTGGGGCTTCAGGATAATAAAATATGTAAAGTGCCTAATATAGTTCCTGGCATATGTTGTTGTTGCTGTTGTTCCATTGCTAAGTTGTGTCTGACTCTTTGCAACCCCATGGACTGAAGCACGCCAGGCTCCTCTCTCCTCTGCTATCTCTCAGAGTTTATTCAAGTTCATGTCCATTGAGTTGGCCATGCTATCTTACCACCCCATCCTCTGCCACCCACTTCTCCTCTTGCCTTCAATCTTTTCCAGCATCAGGGCTTTAGTCAATGTGTTGGCTCTTTGCACCTGGTGACCAAAGTATTGGAGCTTCAGCATCAGCATCAGTATCAAACCTTCCAATGAATAGTCAGAGTTGATTTCCTTTAGGATTGACTGGTTTGATCTCCTTGCTGTCCAAGGGATTCTCAAGCACCACAGTTTGAAAACATCATTTCTTTGGCATTCCTGACATATAATAGATGCTTAAAAATGCTAGTTCCAGTGTTCCCCTTGTGTTGAAGAATGATGTTGGAGTAGAAAAGGGAGTTTAAAATATAGAAGGACAGAAGCCACAGCTCATGAAAATCAATCCCACTGAAGATAAAGCCATACTGAAAGCATGATGCAATTCTGTAGACAAAGTTTATATAATTTCTACAAAGGGTTTGTTCACAGTGTCTCAATGAACAAATTTATAGCTGTGCCTGGAAGAAAGAGATAGCCATCAAAAGATGATGGCAGTATGTATGGGACACCCAGTCCAGTTGGCATTGGCCCTGTTGTCACTATCAATATGGCAGGAGGCCCTTCAGCACACTCCTACTATACCAGAACCATCCCTGTTTACAAAGATAGTGGCTGCTTACTTGGGCAAGATTTTCAATGTGGGCTGTCAATAGTAATCAGGGAAAAATTCCCACTTAAATAGCAGCATAACTTTGCAGCTCTTCAGAGAGACAAAAATAAACAGTCTTTAGTGTTGGAGAGGATGTAGGGAAAATGCACCTGTATACACTGCTGGTGGGAATGCAAATAGGTACAACCCTTTGGAAGATGGTTTTGTGGTTTCTCTAAAATATTGAAATGGGCCTTTACATCAGCTGAGCAATTCTGCTTCTATGTATATATCCCAGAGAAATATCCCCATATGCATTTGGAGACATGATCAAAGGATGGTTATTGTAGATTTAGTTGTAATAGCCTGACTGCTCATCTGTTGGAAAATGGTTAAACATTATAGCACATTTGCGTGATCAAATATTATGCAGCCATTTAAAAATGATGTGTATTAGATGTAAGAATAGGGAAGTATCACTGATTCATTGTTGAAATTTAAAAGTAAGTTTCAGTACAATGTTTATAGCATAATATCAAATTAATTTTGTAAAATTTTAGAGGTAGTATATACCTAGATTTATATAGGAAAATATCTGGAAAGATAAGAGTTGCCCCTGGGTAGTTGGGATGGGAGTGCTGTTGGTTGAGTGGAGTCTTAAATGTTACTTTCCCTGTTTATTTGTTAGATGTCTGCATTGTTTGAAATTCTTTAGATGAACATGTTGCAGTCTTTTAAATAAATCATGAAATAATAAAACAAATATATGTGACAGATTGGCTAAGTCATTTCTAGTCCATGATTGCTTGGTTTGCATTTTCTCAGAGTTTTCAAATAATGATAATGATAGTAGCTAACATTTGTTAAGTGCTTACTATGTGCCTGGCAATGATCTAAGTGCTTTACATATATTAACTCATACCATCTTCACAAGATCCTTGGGAGGTTGTTGTAGTCTGTTTGGGCTGCTGTAATAAAAGTACAACATACTGGGTGGCTTATAAATAGTAGACATCTATTTCGCACAGTTCTGGAGGCTGAGAAGTCCAGGAGCAATACACCAGCAGATTCAGTGTCTAGTGAGGGCCTACTTCCTGGTTCATAGACAGCTATCTTCTTGCTCTATCCTCATAGGGTGGAAAGAGTGAGGAGGCTCTCTAGAGTCCCTTTCATAAGGGCAGTAATCCTATTCATGAGGGCTCCCCACTCATGACCTAATCACCTGCCACAGGCCCCACCTCCTAATATCATCACAGTGGGGGTTAGGATTTTAACATATAAATTTGAGGGGAGGGGACATAAACATTTATTCTTATAGCAGAGGTAGAAATGATATCATCTCTATTTTACAGATCAGGAAACTGAGGCTCAAAGACATTAGAAACCTTATTGAATCACCTACATCTCATGATTAATGGAGCTGGACTTTGAAGTCAGAGAAACTTGCTTCAGAGCCAGCATGCTTAAACACTATTCCATAGTGCTACTCAGATGAAAGACATCAGTGACATAGTCCATGTCCTCAAAATGTTTAGAGACTGACTGGGGTGATATACACACTCTCTCTGGGTATTTTTTTCTGTCTTTTCTGTGTCTCTCACACACAGATACATAGACACATATAGCTTCAGAAATACACATGAAAAAATACAATACAAACAAGCCCTGTAGAAAATGAATGCTTCTCAGAGAGAAGCACTTAGAGTTGAACCTGTAGTTTATCTTCTCACCTGATTCTTCTGTGGTCAAGAACATGTTCAGTGGTGCAGTTGGTACGGATACTTTAACAACTTATGACTAAGAATAAAACAAAAGCTGGAAACCAACCCAGACCCTCGTGTATATATTACTCTGCAAAGTTGGGCTTGGGCATTGCAGCGGCCTTGAACCCAACTATGGTAACTTAAGTGGTTCTGTTGGCCTATGCTACAGGAGAGCCACTGTAGGTATTTTGTGCCTCAGCCTCACCTCTCTCTTTTAATATGGAGTAAATCCAATCTAAAGGTATATAAAGCCACAACTGGAAGGGCCTTTCTATGCTCTCTCTCTACTTTTTTTTTTTAACAGATGAAAAACTGAAGCCCAGAAAACTTAATTAACTTGATCAAGGGTCACACTGCTATTTTGGTGGCCAAAATAATGCATATGTGGTTGGATCTTCATTTTCTTTAAAGTAAAATACATCACCTTGCTAAAGGGGTCCCTCTGCCTTGTGATTTAGGTAAAGGATTTAGAGGCTTTCATGTAGGGTTTGTTTTCTCCTTCCCTCTCTCTCTAAACACACACATATACCCACACATACATGTACAATAATTTTACTTCCTGATGCTTTTGTTTGTGTTTTTTATTAACACTTTCCCTCCACATAAGTTATTGGAGGAATTTAGTGAGCCTTCTTCCTCCTGAATACGGGTGGGGAGGAGAAAATGTTTGATCTGCCCAGACATGACTTTTCAAAGGGTATCACTGTCATGGCCAGAGGATGAATGATGACACTCCTAATAGAATCTCGAGAACAGGCCCCAGTTTTCAAGGATGGCATTTCACGTGCTTGCTTGGAGGATGATGAGTTAGTACCTCGCTGACATGATCAATTATGTGGGGCCAGGGTTAGGATTATATAACAGACCTGCCTACAGGAAAAACCTTATAAAACAAAGGGGTGGAAAAAAAGTGCTGTGCAATTGCATAATAATCTTGTGAAAAACAAAATGGCTTATTCATTTTAATAAAAACACTGGGAAAAAATGATGAGTCTTCACTCTGTCTAATCAATTGCAGGGCTTCACAATAAAAGCAAAGCTGCTTACTCCCCACGAATAAGCACAAAATCAATCTTCAAAAGCAACATATTTTATTGCACCTATTCTTGGCTCTTCAAACCACCCCCCTCAATTTATAAATGGTTATTTTTTTTTCCTCAGTTAGGTGGAGATGGGGTGGGGAAGAGCAGGACTTGTAGGTATCTATAGCTTTCTGAGTTGGGTCATGGGGCTATTTTCAAAGTCCTTCCCAGTTCAATAGTAACATCAGTTAACATGAGGATTAAGTTGCAGGTTGAGTCATGTGTAATAGAAGCACACAACAGGGTGTATCAGAGAAGAGTCTTAATTCAACTCTGCTCTAGATAAGCTCTGACACTGGATAATATGGCAAGATCCATGCTTGTGTCTAGGCCCAACCAAGCTCATCATTCCTTAATTCTCTTCTGAGATATTTCCTACCAGCCTGCAGATAAAATCTGATGCTTAAGCTTCCTTTCCCATCCACATATAAACATCCAGAAGTCTTTGTTTCTTCTTCTTCCTTTATACTGAAATATACATCTGCTTTTAGCCTACTTCCTCTGATTCTATAGATCTTAAAAGGTGATTTCTCCCAGGAAGCATTTCTTAGCACTCCTCCATAACTCCCTGCCTATCAGTATAGATTTAGATACTTCTCTTCAGTGTTACCTTCACACACACACACACACATTCACACACCCACCCCTTGCTTTACCTGTCATTGTCTACTTGCGTGGCTTTCTTATCCCCTTCATAGAATGCTCAAAGATAGGGGCCAGGTACATGTTGGATCTATATCTATATTAGGCAACACTGTGGTTGACACAGAGAATGGACTCAGTCAGTAATTCTGGAATCAAAATATATGCTGTGGTTTACCTGATATCATGAGATGAGAGAGAGTAGCAATGAATTAACCAGATAAACATCCCTATTAAAACGGATTTCAAGAACTGGCAATGTTGGAAGAGCCTAAAAGCAGGAAATACGGAGGCTGTGAATTGCAGCAACTCTGCAAACAGGGGCACAGAGCTTGAATCTGTGACCTAGACGTGTTTTCCTTCAGTTAGTGTCCTTGGGGCTAACCACTTCCAGGATTATTTCCTTAGAGAGATGTCTTCATCGAGTCATATTTATAACCTATTTCCCCAAATTGAATTGGATTTCATGGGTGGTTTACCTAGTCCAGGGACTCTCAGTAACATTCAGGTAACACTCTGTGCCCATGGTGAACACCAATGTGCACCTGTCTCAATTGATACAGCTGCTCATTTGCTGAGCAGGGAGCTAGGCGGTTCTAGGCCAGAACATGCTGGTGTTATTATGGAGAAATAGTTTTGTTTCAGTAGAAACTTTACTAGTCAAGGTGAAGTTAAAGAATAAGAAATTTTCTAAGAGGGAAAACACTAGTGCAAATGGAGAGGAGGGATAGGGTGTGTGTGTGTGTGTGTGTGTGTGTGTGTGTGTGTGTGTGTGTGTGTAAAAGAGAGAGGAGTGAGGGAGGGGGAGAAACTATTTGATTCTTTTTTAATATAAATTTATTTATTTTAATTGGAGGTTAATTACTTTACAATATTGTATTGGTTTTGCCATACATCAACATGAATCCACCACAGGTATACACGTGTTCCCCATCCTGAACCCCCGTCCCTCCTCCCTCCCTGTACCATCCCTCTGGGTCGTCCCAGTGCACCAGCCCCAAGCATCCTGTGTCATGCATTGAACCTAGACTGGCGATTCATTTCATATATGATATTATACATATTTCAATGCCATTCTCCCAAATCATCCCACCCTCGCCCTCTCCCAGAGTCCAGAAGACTGTTCTATACATCTGTGTCTCTTTTGCCCTATTTGATTCTTATAACTTAGATTCTTGTCTAAAAATAAGAGCAAACATTTATATAATTTATGCCAAGCATTCTACTCAGCACCTTACATTAAGCATCTCATTGAATTCTCATAATCTTTTCAGGCAGTACTATCATGGACCCTATTTTATATATAAAAATAGTAAGGCTTGGGTAAATGAAATAATTTGCTATAATTCACAGAATTGGTAAGTGGTAGAGCTGGGAATTTAAACTTCATTTGTTTGATTCTAAAGCTCATGTTCTTCCCTCTAATGAAAAGTAGAACTTACATGCAGTAAAAGATGCAAATCCAAAGGATAAGCTGGGTAGTATTTTACCTATGTATATATTTACATGATCATTACCCAGGTCAAGATATAGAACATTTCCATCATCTCAGAAAGTTCTTTTATGGCTTTTTCAAGTCAACACCAGCAAAGCCCGCACCCACCCCCGCCAAGGTAACCACTGTTTCACTTCTATCACAGTATATCAGTGATTTTTAAAGTGTGGACCCAGGACAAACAGCTTCAGAATCACCTGGGAACTTGTTCAGAATGCAAATTCTTAGGCACCACCCTAAACCAGCAGAATCAGAAACCCTGATTTTAACAAGCTTTTCAGGTGATTTTGTTGTATATTGAAGTTTGGAACTGCCACATGGAGTAGGTTTTCATGTTTTTGAAATTTATGTATATAAAAATAGAATTATATAGTATATATTCTTTTGTGTCTGGCATTTTTTTCTCTTAGCAAAATATCTGCGAAATTTATTCATATTGTTTTGTGTTTCAGTAATTCCCTCATTTGAAATTGCTGATTAGTATTTCATTGTATGAATATACAATGATATCTGTTTGATAGTTTGTTCATTTGTCTAAGTCAAATTTATGGAATCACAAAAATTAAGCTGCAGCTTAAACAAGAGTAAAGCAGGTTGTTTTCTCATGTGATACAATTTCAGAAAGGCAATGCTGTTGTCCCAACCAAATCTCTTATTTGCTTCCTAATGTTGGGAATTTATTTAATTGGAAGCTAAGACTTTTTTTTTTAATTCCACAATAATCACTAAAACTCAAAAAGCGCAAGTATGCTCCAAGAATAAAAGAAAATAGACAGACTAAAAATCATACCGAAGTGCTAATGATCTATCCTTTCTTTCCAGAAGACTTAAGGGCATAGATGCCAACTATATCACATGTAAGCTATCACTTACTATTAATAATCTAAGCCCATGACAGACATTACTCATCAATCATGCTACATTTAAGGGTTGATTCTCAGTGCAATCTCAGGATCCTTCTCAACAAATTATCCCAGACAGCAACTATGAATCCATCATGGCTGACTTGCCACCTCTGGCCTAGTTCAGGTGTGTGTGTGTGTGTGTGTGTGTGTGTGTGTGTGTGTGTGTTTGTTTGTGATAGTGTTTGGACTAAAGAGTGGAAGAAGACACCATGGAGGGGATGAATGGCTCAGGAAGAAGAACCAAAGTCAGATTTTCTTTTCTGTGACATGTTCTCATTAGAGCATTAGAAAGCCCATTAGGTGGCTCAGTTCAGTTCAGTCACTCAGTCGTGTCCGACTCTGTGACCCCACGAATCTCAGCACACCAGGCCTCCCTGTCCATCACCAACTCCCAGAGTTCACTCAAACTCACATCCATTGAGTCCGTGATGCCATCCAGCTATCTCGTCTGCTGTCGTCCCCTTCTCCTGCCAATCCCTCCCAGCATCAGAGTCTTTTCCAATGAGTCAATTCTTCGCATCAGGTAGCCAAAGTACTGGAGTTTCAGCTTTAGCATCATTCCTTCCAAAGAAATCCCAGGGCTGTTCTCCTTCAGAATGGACTGGTTGGATCTCCTTGCAGTCCAAGGGACTCTCAAGAGTCTTCTCCAACACCACAGTTTAAAAGCATCAATTTTTCGGCACTCAGCTTCTTCACAGTCCAGCTCTCGCATCCATACATAACCACTGGAAAAACCATAGCTTTGAGTAGACGGATCTTTGTTGGCAAAGTAATGTCTCTGCTTTTGAATATGCTATCTAGGTTGGTCATAATTTTTCTTCCAAGGAGTAAGCGTCTTTTAGTTTCATGGCTGCAATCACCATTGGCAGTGATTTTGGAGCCCCCAAAAATAAAGTCTGACACTGTTTCCACTGTTTCCCCATCTATTTCCCATGAAGTGATGGGACCGGATGCCATGATCTTCGTTTTCTGAATGTTGAGCTTTAAGCCAACTTTTTCACTCTCCACTTTCACTTTCATCAAGAGGCTTTTTAGTTCCTCTTCACTTTCTGCCATAAGGGTGGTATCATCTGCATATCTGAGGTTATTGATATTTCTCCCGGCAATCTTGATTCCAGCTGGTGCTTCCCATAGGTTATAGTAAATTCTTAGCTAACTGAAATGGTGTGAAATAAGCATAACACAATTACAACAGCAACTACTACTACTACTATTTTTACTGAGAGCTATGTATTGGGCCTTATGGTAAATGATCTATGTGCATTGTTTTATTTAATTCTCAGAACCCTGCTAAATCATTATTATTGTCTCCATTTTAGATGTTAAGTTGAGGCTTAGGGAGGTGCCCAAATTCATATGACAGCTGAGATTCAAATCCAGGAGTTCTGACTCCATATCCCCTGTTCTTTGGAAACTAATACTTCATACTGACTCTGAGAGGATTCCATTTAAGGCTACTTAGAACCACTTTTTCTCCCAACTCTTGTCAAAAAAAAAAGTCTGTGTTCACTTTCCTGCCTTAATCAGAATATAGTGATCATTAAGGATTATTATCAGGGGTTACCATCAGGGGTTACACTTACAACTAGAGCTGTCAGTGGCACAGGTGCAGGAGATTAGAAGAGTAGGCATGTGAAATACACCCCCACCCAGGTGTCTGCTTCCTCTCTTTAGTTCTAAACACCATTATGATTGTACACATGCTTGTGTGTGCACACACAAATTAGGGCATTCTTTAGAAATTAGCTTTTCAACTATAGGTAAATGAATAAATTTGTTTCATTTATCAGACATGTACCATTTGCTAGACTTTAAGTTTATGAGGGCAAGGACCTCTCTTGTTCACTGCTGTATTCCCATTATCAGGCACTTGAAAAAGAATGTGCTCAATAAGTATTTGTTGAATGAATGTAAGGATGGATGAATAAATGTATGCATGAATGCTAGGCATTGTACCAAGCTCTGGGATATGAGTGTCACTTCTAATTTTGGTCATTTGCCTCAAAGGGAGAAGTTAGTACAGAGATCTCATTAGTTCGATAAAAGTTCTATGCTTCTGACTCCTAGGCTTCTGGAATTTGCATACATAATATGTAAGGAAAATTCAAAGTTTGGTCTTCTCAGTTATATCTGGTTATTTTTTCCCAATAATTTAATGGTTAAGACTTTATTTCCAATTGACAGAAGCTTGCTTCTTTAAAAAAAAAATAAAGCTGAATATATTGGTATTGTCAGGAGAAGGTAAACTTTGTGTCCACAGTGATTTCTACATTGAGTGCTGCATTTTAAAAGACACAAAATAATGAAAGAAGGAACAGAACTCCCCGCTATCCTTTGCACAGTTAAAATGCATTACATGGTAAGGTAGTCTTTTGCAAAAATAAGTCAGTGTGGGTTCAGTATTGAGCAAAACGCTTCAGTGGTTTTTGTAAAATTGAAAGTAGCATCTTTCTAATCTAGTTAAAGTGAACATTCAAAAATGTCTCATTTTTTTTTCCCTAAAATTATGCACCAAACCTGGGACCACGGCAAGCAACTTACCCAAGTATACTTCCATGGCAGCTCAGGTATCCTGTCTCTCTGTCTCACAAGAAAGCCATAGAAATGGCACACTTATAGAGTTGAAGTGGTGCCCATGTCACCTCAGCATCAAGCACAATTGGATTCTATTGAGTGGGAGCCAGAAGGCTTGTGTTATCTCCAAGAATAGTGCCTGCTTATCACTCACTTTGAGCCACCTCTTACGCACAGGTGGGTGAAGCAAGCCATTTTTTCCTTAAAGAGTAAAAGGAATAATGACCATTCTTTGCTATCACTTTCAGCCCCAAAGTGATTAAGGTCAAAAATAGCAAGTCAAACTTCTTTTTGGGGTCTATGTAATCATTCTAGGGCCCTGTTCTAAGAAACATTACTAGTGACAAGAATCAAGGGCTTGTATTCCAGAGTGATACTATGTGGTCTGGAAGAGGAATTCAGGTTTTTGGTTCTTGGTTTTATTTTAGCCATTATATGGGCAGTGGTTGCTGTGGTGGCAAGTTATGGAGATATTTAGTGATATAGACCTACAGGTGATTTTTTTGGGAGATGATGACAGTACTTTGCTGTGCTTTGCTGGAGCAGCCGTGAAGAGATACACCATGCCCAAGGTAAGAGAAACCCAAGTAAGATGGTAGGTGTTGCAAGAGGGCATCAGAGGGCAGACACACTGAAACAATACTCACAGAAAACTACTCAATCTAATCACACTAGGACCACAGCCTTGTCTAACTCAATGAAACCAAGCCATGCCTGCAGGGCAACCCAAGATGGGCAGGTCATGGTGGAGAGGTCTGACAGAATGTGGCCCACTGGAGAAAAGGGAATGGAAAACCACTTCAGTATTCTTGCCTTGAGAACCCCATGAACAGTATGAAAAGGCAAAGAGATAGGATACTGAAAGAGGAACTCCCCAGGTCAGTAGGTGCCCAATATGCTACTGGAGATCAGTGGAGAAATAACTCCAGAAAGAATAAAGGGATGGAGCCAAAGCAAAATCAATACCCAGCTGTGGATGTGACTGGTGATAGAAGCAAGGTCTGATGCTGTAAAGAGCAATATTGCATAGGAGCCTGGAATGTCAGGTCCATGAATCAAGGCAAATTAGAAGTGGTCAAACAAGAGATGGCAAGAGTGAACATCGACATTTTAGGAATCAGCGAACTAAAATGGACTGGAATGGGTGAATTTAACTCAGATGACCATTATATCTACTACTGCGGGCAGGAATCCCTCAGAAGAAATGGAGTAGCCATCATGGTCAACAAAAGAGTCCGAAATGCAGTACTTGGATGCAATCTCAAAAACAACAGAATGATCTCTGTTCATCTCCAAGGCAAACCATTCAATATCACAATAATTCAAGTCTATGCCCTAACCAGCAACACCTAAGAAGCTGAAGTTCAACAGTTCTATGAAGACCTACAAGACCATTTAGAACTAACACCCAAAAGAGATGTCCTTTTCATTATCGGGGACTGGAATGCAAAAGTAGGAAGTCAAGAAACACCTGGAATAACAGGCAAATTTGGCCTTGGAATGCGGAATGAAGCAGGGCAAAGGCTAATAGAGTTTTGCCAAGAAGATGCACTGGTCATAGGAAATACCCTCTTCCAGCAACACAAGAGAAGACTCTACACATGGACATCACCAGATGGTCAACACTGAAATCAGACTCATTATATTCTTTGCAGACAAAGATGGAGAAGCTCTATACAGTCAGCAAAAACAAGACCAGGAGCTGACTGTGGCTCTCAGATCATGAACTACTTACTGAAAAATTCAGACTTCAACTGAGGAAAGTAAAAAGAAAACCACTAGACCATTCAGGTATGACCTAAATCAATTCCCTTATGATTATACAGTGGAAGTGAGAAATAGATTTAAGGGACTAGAGCTGATAGATAGAGTGCCTGATGAACTATGGAATGAGGTTCGTGACATTGTACAGGAGACAGGGATCAAGACCATCCCCATGGAAAAGAAATGCAAAAAAGCAAAATGGCTGTCTGGGGAGGCCTTACAAATAGCTGTGAAAAGAAGAGAGGCAAAAAGCAAAGGAGAAAAGGAAAGACATAAGCATCTGAATGCAGAGTTCCAAAGAATAGCCAGAAGAGATAAGAAAGTCTTCTTCAGTGATCAATGCAAAGAAATAGAGGAAAAGAACAGAATGGGAAAGACTAGAGCTCTCTTCAAGAAAATTAGAGATACCAAGGGAACATTTCATGCAAAGATGGGCTCCATAAAGGACAGAAATGGTATGGACCTAACAGAAGCAGAAGATATTAAGAAGAGGTGGCAAGAATACACAGAAGAACTACAGAAAAGATCTTCACGACCCAGATAATCATGATGATGTGATCACTAATCTAGAGCCAGACATCCTGGAATATGAAGTCAAGTGGGCCTTAGAAAGCATTGCTACAAACAAAGCTAGTGGAGGTGATGGAATTCCAGTTGAGCTGTTTCAAATCCTGAAAGATGATGCTGTGAAAGTGCTGCACTCAATATGCCAGCAAATGTGGAAAACTCAGCAGTGGCCACAGGACTGGAAAAGGTCAGTTTTCATTCCAATCTCAAAGAAAGGCAACGCCAAAGAATGCTCAAACTACCGCACAATTGCACTCATCTCACATGCTAGTAAAGTAATGCTAAAAATTCTCCAAGCCAGGCTTCAACAACTATGACCTTCCAGATGTTCAAGCTGGCTTTAGAAAAGGCAGAGGAACCAGAGATCAAATTGCCAACATCCGCTGGATCATGGAACAAGCAAGAGAGTTCCAGAAAAACATCTATTTCTGCTTTATTGACTATGCCAAAGCCTTTGACTGTGTGGATCACAATAAACTGTGGAAAATTCTGAGAGAGATGGGAATACCAGACCACCTAACCTGCCTCTTGAGAAATCTATATGCAGGTCAGGAAGCAACAGTTAGAACTGGACATGGAACAACAGACTGGTTCCAAATAGGAAAAGGAGTACGTCAAGGCTGTATACTGTCACCCTGCTTATTTAACTTCTATGCAGAGTACATCATGAGAAACGCTGGACTGGAAGAAACACAAGCTGGAATCAAGATTGCTGGGAGAAATATCAATAACCTCAGATATGCATATGAGACCACCCTTATGGCAGAAAGTGAAGAGGAGCTAAAAAGCCTCTTGATGA
This sequence comes from Capra hircus, assembly GCF_001704415.2. Taxonomy (NCBI): domain Eukaryota; kingdom Metazoa; phylum Chordata; class Mammalia; order Artiodactyla; family Bovidae; genus Capra; species Capra hircus. The sequence goes on along the minus strand of NW_017189517.1, from coordinate 15,715,970 downwards.
AAGTGAAAGAGGAGAGTGAAAAAGTTGGCTTAAAGCTCAAGATTCAGAAAACGAAGATCATGGCATCTAGTCCCATCACTTCATGGGAAATAGATGGGGAAACAGTGGAAACAGTGTCAGACTTTATTTTTGGGGGCTCCAAAATCACTTCAGATGGTGATTGCAGCCATGAAATTAAAAGATGCTTACTCCTTGAAAGAAAAGTTATGACCAACCTAGATATTATGTTCAAAAGCAGAGACATTACTTTGCCGACTAAGGTCCGTCTAGTCAAGGCTATGGTTTTTCCTGTGGTCATGTATGGAAGTGAGAGTTGGACTGTGAAGAAAGCTGAGTGCCGAAGAATCGATGCTTTTGAACTGTGGTGTTGGAGAAGACTCTTGAGAGTCCCTTGGACTGCAAGGAGATCCAACCAGTCGATTCTGAAGGAGATCAACTCTGGGATTTCTTTGGAAGGAATGATGCTAAAGCTGAAACTCCAGTACTTTGGCCACCTCATGAGAAGAGTTGACTTATTGGAAAATACGCTGAGGCTGGGAGGGATTTGGGGCAGGAGGAGAAGGGGACGACCGAGGATGAGATGGCTGGATGGCATCACGGACTCGATGGACGTTGAGTCTGAATGAACCTCAGGAGTTGGTGATACACAGGGAGGCCTGGCGTGCTGCGATTCATGGGGTCACAAAGAGTCGGACACGACTGAGTGACTGAACTGAACTGATGACAGTACACAGTTCTTTTCACCAAATCTAGATTTATTAGTTTCCTATCACTGCTGTAATAAAATACCACTAACTTAGAGACTTAAGTACACACAAATGTATTCTTTTATATTGTGGATGTAAGATGTCTTAGGCTTCTCAGGTGGCACTTGTGGTAAGGAACGTGCCTGCCAGTTCAGGAGCTGCAGGAGACTTGAGTTCGATTCCTGGATTGGAAAGATTCGCTGGAAGAGGAAATGGCAACCCACTCCAGTATTTTGCCCTCGAGCATCCTATGGACAGAGGAACCTTGTGGGCCATAGTCCATGGGGTTGCAGAGAGTCAGACAGGACTGAAACTACATAGCAAGAAATCTTAAAATTAAGGTGTCTATTGGGCTGTGTGCCCTTTGAAGGCTCTAGGGGAGAATCCATTGCCTTCTCTTTTACAGCGTGTAGAGGCCACCCACATTCCTGGGCTTATGCCCCTCTTCTCTGTCTTCAAAGCGTATCACTTTGACCTGTGCTTCCATTACTACATCTCTTTTTTTCTGCCTTTGACTCTCTTGCTTTCCTCTTATAAAGACCCCTGTAATTACATTGGGCCCACCTAAATAATGCAGGATAATCTCTCCGTCTTAGGATCTCCAATTTAATTACATCTGAAAAATCCCCTCTGCTATGTAAGGCAACACATCTATAGGTTCTAGAGATTAGGACATGGATATCTTTGCATGCTTAGTCACTTTGGTCATGTCCGACTCTTGAGACCCCATGGACTGTGGCCCGCCAGGTTCCTCTGTCCATGGGATTCTCAGGGGCAAAATACTGGAGTGTAGTGGATTGTCATTTCCTTCTCCAGTGAATCTTCCTGACCCAGGGATCAAACTCACATCTGCATTGGCAGGTGGATTCTTTACTATTGAACTACCAGAGAAGCCCAATAGTGCTCATAGACATTATTAAAATTGCCCAACCTTATATAGCTAAAAAGTGGTACAGCCAGGACTCAAATTCAGGTATCACTTACTCCATAGCCCATGCAGTTTCTCGTTTCCCACTCTGCCTCTTCAGTTTTGCTAAGTTTACTTTCTTCATTTCCTGGCCCCTGTGTGTACCTAAACTTTGACCATAAATGTCTCAACTGGGTGCCTTTGGTCACATGTAGCTAGATCTGGGCAATTTCATCATTACCACTGCAAGTACAGCTCACTTTAACACCAGAAGTTTTATTAAGCATCAACATATGCCCCTACCCTGTGCAAAGTCCATGCCTCACTGATGGTGATGACTCATTTGGGCCATATTGATATTGTCAGGGAATTAGACTGTAGCTGTACCATTTCATGGTTATCTCCCAGGATAAAAGGGAGCAGATACCTCAAACAGTTCACTGAAACAGTCATACCTTGTTAGTAGGAAATTGCCAAGTTTCCCAAGGTCCTTTAACTTGGAAATCTATCACCTCTAAGAGATGAGAGATGGTTTTCTGCATTTTTTAACCATTCAAAAGATAGTCCTTGAGATAAGTAGTGTCCCTGGGCCTGTGGTGGTGGATGACTGTGGATAATAGAAGGCTGGTTAATGCAAAAGTAACATGACTATATTTGAAATGTCCCTTATATTTCCTTTAACAGTATGTGGCTTCATCTTTTCAGGGACAGAGGGAGGTCAAACCCGAAAATGATAGTCATGGTGACATTAATCTGACTGTGTTATTGGCTAATTAATACTTTATTCTTTAAGAGCCTCCCCCAACCCAGTTCTTTTTTTTTCCTTTTTTTTTTCTTTTTAGTCATACCACATAGCTTGCAGGATCTTAGTTCCTTGACCAGGGATCAAACCCAGGTCCCCAGCAGTGGAAGCACAGAATCCTAATCACATGGGAAGCCCCACAACCCCAGTTCTTTAACCATCCCATCTCAGTTTTCCTGAAACCCCTCTTCCCCCACCATTTCATACAGCAAGTCACTCAGATGCTGTATCTATTCTCTAAGCTCAAACTGATTGCTTCTGTGTCCCATTTCCCAACAAGGCTCTATTCCTTATAGATTATAATAACTGTGTACCAATTTATTAAATATATAGCATTGTTACTCTTTCCAGCTAGTAACTTTCATTGTTGCAAGTAGGGGGAGGGATGAGGTAGACAGAGACAGGGAGAGAGAGAGCATGTTAGGTTTCCAAAGCTTTCACTCCATTCCTGAAAAAAATTTTCCCTTTCCTCCCAAATCTAATTTTCTTCTAGAATTCATGTCACTTTTTTTTCATCTTCCAAGTACCAAGCAGTCTCAATAACTCTTTTTCTCCCTGTTCATTAAAAGCTACTTTGTCTTATTGATTCTTTGATTCAGTTTTACACTTTTTAAAACTTTAATATATGTCAGGCACTGTGCCAAGTTCTAGAGAAACAAAATCAGACAAACCACATAACCAGAAGGAGTTTTTAGGTTAAGAAGAAATTGACATGTTAACAGAATATTTTGGTATACTATAGTATGGACAAATATGCATAAAATAGAGTTCATGAAGAGCTTACTCTTCATTTTGATGGATGAATAGAAGTTAATTGGACAAAATAATTGAGAGGTTTCATTTCCTTAATGATGTCTTTAGCTTGCTGACTACCTTTTCCAGGTTTATGGCCCTACCCTGGTCCAGACCATCAACTCAATCTCAAACAGTTTACTGAAACAGTCTCCCAGCCAGTCTTCATGTTTCCTTTCTGGTATCCTAACTTCTTTTCTATCCACTGACTCTCTTCCATCTTACACCTTGCTAACAGATTAATCTTTATTTATTTGCAAAAGTGAGGTGTAATTTCTCAAGCTTCTAGACATGTTCTCACCTCTGTATTTTGATCACAAATATCTTGTTCAGAATGCCTTCCTCTAATACCCAGGCAGATATAAGCCTTACCCTCCTTCAAAAACTAGCTCAAGCCTCATACACCCTCTATAGAATCTACCTGGTCCACCTGATCCATCTATGATCACAGCTTTATCCAGTAGGCTTCTGTCATTTAGCATTTAGCATAAGTAATCTTCTACTGCACTTACTTTTCATGTACAGTTCCAGTCTTTCCGGTTAATAATCCCCTTTAAACAGAGAGTACCTCTTACATCCCTTCATATCTCTGCTGTTTAAATAGCTCAGAAGATTTTTTTTATGATGATGGTAATGAGTCAGCTGTGTTGTCCATACAGGTGAGATATGTGGAAAAGAACTCTTGGAATTCCTCATTTCACACCATGTAGTGTGGGACACTCAGATTGCTTACATGAAGGGCCAAGGTAAAAGCTTTCTTGGAGATCAATTAAGCCAGAGGTACAAACCCAAAATCACTGCACATGGTGACTGCAATCATGAAATTAAAAGATTCTTGCTCCCTGGAAGAAAAGCTATGATAAGCCTAGACAACATATTAAAAAGTAGAGACATTACTTTGCCAACAAAGGTCCATATAGTCAAAGCTGTGGTTTTTCCAGTAGTCGTGTGTGGATGTGATAATTGGACCATAAAGCAGACTAAACACCGAAGAATTTATGCTCTTGAACTGTGGTATTGGAGAAGACTCTTGTGAGGCCCTTGGACTGCAAGGAGATCAAACCAGTCAATCCTAAAGGAAATCAACCCTGAATATTCATTGGAAAGACTGATGCTGAAGCTGAAGTGCCAATGTTTTGGGCACCGATGTGAAGAGCTGACTCATTAGAAAAGACTCTGATGCTGGGAAAGGTTGAAGGCAGGAGGAGAAGGGGACAACAGAGGATGAGGTGGTTGGATGGCATTACTGACTCAATGGACATGAGTTTGAGCAAGCTCTGGGAGATGGTGAAGGACAGGAAAGCCTGGAGTGCTGCAGTCCATGGGGTCGCAAAGAGTTGGATATGACTAAGCTACTGAACAACAACAACACAAATCCAAAATCTTGCAGAGGCAATGGAGGAAACATAATCAGGATGGAGATGAGTCCATATTTATGTTTTTAACAAATATTTATACAGTGATTTTTGTGTGAGCATTATTTTAAGTGCTTTACAAATATTAAGCTATTTAATTCTCACTACAACCCTACCAGTACTATTCCTACTTTCAGATGAGACTGACAAGGGACAGAGAGGTTAAGTCATTTTTCCCAAAGTCACATAATTTGTAAGTGGCAGACCTTGAATTTCAACTCAAGTACTCTGACTCTCAGGATTTCTATTCTTAACCATTGCATGATGTTGATTTTCCTAAAAGAGACCAGTGTGATCAGTGGTGAACCAGAGTGAGTATAATGAACCAAAAGACATTTAAATTTATTCTAAAGAAAATTGTGAACCAGAAAAAACATGGCTGTGGGCTAGGTCAACCAGAGTGTTACGAGTTTACAACTCCTGGATTGAGTCCAATAATGACAGGAAGAAGTGTATTTGTAATGTCACATATTCTGAGACAGCAAAAAGCATCCCTTATTATGTCCTCTTTGCCTTGACATCAGCTCATATACCTGTTATGGGAATTTGTCAAAGAAAAGGAAATATCAGCATTTGCTGTCATCACTTTATATGTTTAGGTTTGCAGATTCAACTTTCAAGAGATTTATGAACTTCTCAAAGGAACTAATGGGTCTTCTGCATTTGCTCCCATAGCATTATGCTTATACATTTACCAAGTTTTTTTTTTATCAAATGTCACATTTTCTCCTATTTTAAATACAGAATTTTCTACTTTTTCTTAGCACAAAAGATTCTTTCTTTCTCTCCAGATACTTACTTGTAGATTTTAACAGCTTCTAACAGTTTTAATGGGCTTCCCCGGTGGCTCAGAGGTTAAAGCATCTGCCTGCAATGCGGGAGACCTGGGTTTGATCCCTGGGTCGGGAAGATCCCCTGGAGAAGGAAATGGCAGCCCACTCCAGTATTCTTGCCTGGAGAATCCCATGGATGGAGGAGCCTGGTGGGCTACAGTCCATGGGGTCACAAAGAGTCGGACACGACTGAGCGACTTCACTCACTCCACTCCTTCTGGTGGCTCAGTAATGAAGAATCCGCCTGCCAATGCAAGAGACATGAGTTCAATCCCTGGATGGGGAAGATCCCTTGGAGAAGGAAATGGCGACCCACTCCAGTATTCTTGCCTGGAGCATCCCATGGACAGAGGAGCCTGGTGGGCTACAGTTCATAAAGTCTCAAAAGAGTGAGACATGACAGGACTTAGCAACTAAACAACAACAGCTTTAATGTGTCTCAATTTAAAATATATTTAGCAAGTCCCCACCGGTTTCTAACTTTTATAATTTCCCATAATAGGACACCATCTTTTCTATTTTCCCTAGATACAAGGTCAGACTCCTACCAGTCCAAGACTTTCAAAAGCAACATAATCTGAATCTTTGAAAATTTTGATAGCTTTATTTGAATATTTATTTTGTTCATATTTGAAAGAATAAATGTAAATGTGTGGTATATATGGGAAATTTTAGAAGTTTAAAGAAAAACATAGCAAGTGGAAAATTACAGTCACAAACTCAAATATTTTTATAGGAATATAACATTCTTGATTTCTCTACTGAAATTCACCTAGCTTTTAACTTGCATTTCAACTTTCTGCAGTAGACTTAATCCTACACTATAAGGTATCTTAAGTATTTCTCATTTCAAATTCAGTCCTTTATGAGTCTTCTCACTCAACTCTTCCTTCTTCCAAATTGTCATTTCTTTTGGGTGTGAGAGTCAGCTCTCTATTCTTATTGTCCTTGGCTGAAGTGTAAGTAGCTTGTCTAGACTGGTCTTATATATCCACTTATCTTGCATTCAGCCCTGATGTGCTTACTTGTGTAATTCCCTTAATGTGGGCAATGCACAGTAATGATTTGGAGGTAGGACGAGTGGGGGAATCTGAAGCCTGGCCGTAATCTCAGACTGACTGAACTCCATTTATAGCTCATGTAGACAAGTCGAGTTGCTGAGACTCAGTCAAGTTCACTAGCTTCAGACTTGACTGTCCCATCTGCATCTTGTTACTCAGTTCCCTGTTCCTGTGCTATGATGACACCCTGGCAGACATACCATTTCACAATTCTTAGTCACCTTCCATGCTCCATTAGACACACAGAAACCCTTTCTGTTTCCTACACTTACCTCAGAAGCCAATGAAGATTTCAGAGGAAGTGGCAATGGGTCAAATTCCTTTCTTCATAAACATACTTCACTACCATTTCTACTCCAATGCAGCCATTGTATTGGTCACCTGGGGGCAAACTTAGAGGCTACCTCCTCCAAAATACGCAGTTGATAAGTGGATAATATTTAGAATTCAAAGACTAGAGATCTCTTCAAGAAAATTAGAGATACCAAGGGAACATTTCATGCAAAAATGGGCACAATAAAGGACAGAAATGGTATAGACATAACAGAAGCAGAAGATATTAAGAAGAGGTGGCAAGAATACACTGAAAAACTATACAAAATGGTCTTCATGACCTAGATAACCACGATGATGTGATCACTCACCTAGAGCCAGACATCCTGGAATGTAAAATCAAGTGGGCCTTAGGAAGCACCACTACAAACAAAGCTTGTGAAGGTGATGAAATTCCAGTCGAGCTATTTCAAATCCTAAAAGATGATGCTGTGAAAGTGCCACACTCAATATGCTAGCAAATTTGGGAAAGTCAACAGTGGCCACAGGACCAGAAAATTTCAGTTTTCATTCCAATCCCAAAGAAAGGCAATGCCAAAGACTGTTTAAACTACCGCACAATTGCACTCATCTCACACGCTAGCAAAGTAATGCTCAAAATTCTCCAAGCCATGCTTCAACAGTTGGTGAACTGTGAACTTCCAGATGTTCAAGCTGGATTTAGAAAAGGCAGAGGAACAGAGATAAAATTGCCAACATCTGTTGGATCATGGAAAAAGCAAGGGAGTTCCATAAAAACACCTATTTCTGCTTTATTGACTATGCCAAAGCCTTTGACTGTGTGGATCACAACAAACTGTGGAAAATTCTGAGAGAGATGGGAATACCAGACCACTTGACCTGCCTCCTGAGAAATCTTTGTGCAGGTCAAGAAGCAACAGTTAGAACTGGACATGGAACAACAGACTGGTTCCAAATTGGGAAAGGAATATGCCAAAGAGGTATATTGTCACCCTGCTTATTTAACTTATATGCAGAGTACATCATGTAAAATGCTGGGCTGGATGAAGCACAAACTGGAATCAAGATTGCGGGGAGAAATATCAATAACCTTAGATATGTAGATGACACCACCCTTATGGCAGAAAGTGAAGAGGAAGTAAAAAGCCTCTTGATGAAAGTGAAATAGGAGAGTGAAAAAGCTGGCTTGAAACTCAACACTCAAAAAATGAAGATCATGGCATGTGGTCCCATCACTCCATGGCAAATAGATGGAGAAACAATGGAAACAGTGACAGACTTTACTTTTTAGGGGGCTCCCAAATCACTGAAGATGGTGACTGTAGCCATGAAATTAAAAGATGTTTGCTCCTTGTAAGAAAAACTATGACCAACCTAGACAGCATATTAAAAAACAGAGACATTACTTTGCCAACAAAGGGCTGTCTATTCAAAGGTATGGTTTTTCCAATAGTCATGTATGGATGTGAGAGTTGGAGTATAAAGAAAGCTGAATGCCGAAGAATTGATACTTTTGAACTGTGGAGTTGGAGAAGACTCTTGAGAGTCCCTTGGACTGCATGGAGATTGAACCAGTCAATCCTAAAGCAAATCAGTCCTGACTATTCATTGGAAGCACTGATGCTGAAGCTGAAACTCCAGTACTTTGGTTGCCTCATTCAAAGAACTGACTCATTTGAAAAGACTCTGATGCTGAGAAAGACTGAGAGCAGGAGGAGAAGGGGACGACAGAGGATGAGATGGTTGGATGGCATCACCAACTCAATGGACATGAGTTTGAGTAACCTCTGGGTGTTGGTGATGAACTGGGAAGCCTGGCATGCTGCAGTCCATGGTGTTGCAAAGAGTCAGACATGACTCAGCGACTGAACTGAACTGAACTGAATCTCTTTGAATTTTTTTCTTTAAATCTTCATCCGCATTTCAGTGGATTTTGACCTGGGTAGAGGATCAGGAAGCACTGTCCCACATGAGCAGCTGGTGTCTTCCTCTCCAAATGTCTCTCCCAGTACAGAAAGGATTCTTCTGTCCTGTTTTTGTGGGTGGAAAATTGCTCTGATGTCACTACAAATTCTTCTCTACTGGATGGTTTATGATATCAACCCTGGGTCCTCTAGTCTTTGTTCTTGATATGAAAAGGCAAGGTTTTAGAGTTTGAAAATATTATTTTTTTTTCCTCTCAGGTGCCTCACTCTAGCAAATCAAAGTTTCTTTGACTTTTAAAGTCTCTTCCTAGTTAAAGAATGGTTTTGGTCACTGCCTCTTGTACAATGTTACCTCTGTCCACATTTCTGCAGAGCATTTTACAATTTTATTTTGATACTCAAATGTAAAACATATTGACTTATTATGTTGGCTCATTTTTTGTTCTCCCATCCCCAGGATAATAAGCTTCAATGCTGATGTCTAATTTTAATTGCAGAATGTACTGTAGGATAAAAAGGAATTATCAAGAAGGAAAACAAGCATCAATTAATACTTTAAAACACTGTGCTTTATAAGGAAATAAAAATCACTTGTAATCCCTGGAAAACATTGATAATATTTTAGTGCCTTTCCTCTTGCTCTTTTTTATGCATAGAAAAATATGTAATATATATTTATGTGTAGATGTGCTCTATGGTATGCTCCTGGTTTTGGGACTCATATGATATATTTAGATATACTCTGCCGAGCTGATGATCAAGTATAAATTTTCTGGCTGAGTTATTGCCTTTTTGGCATATCTCCCCAAAGCTATGTAGACCATTTCTTGTCATGGGTATGAGAGTAAACATTCCCCTCCTGATAGCAGTTATTATGTTGTGACCCACAAAAGTGAACATCATAGAAATTTGGCAGATGAGTGGAAGCTACAGTTTGCTCAAGGCCTCTGGTGGTTAGTCCAAACTATCCGGGGGGTAGCGGTAGACAGTACATGCTACATTAATAGGTGATACCTTGATTTTTCTCTCTCTCGTCCTGCTTACTGACTGAGATTGTGTTGGCCCCACTTTCAGGTGGTTTGGGGATGTTTTTTTCCTCTAGCTATGAGAAAGGCAATGCCTTTTCTTTTCCTCTTTTCCTCCGTTCATTTGTCCTTTTAACTGTGTTCCTTCCTCCTGAAGTCTCCACTTCTTTGTTTCTTCTGAGTCTGTTAGTCTTCTGTTAGGTATTTGCAAGTTCCAGGTCACTGTAAATCTCTGTCTCTCTCCTTGTAAATTGTTTGTCTCCAATGTGGGTTGTCAGTGAGAACTGTTCTGTTGGGTAGAGAGAGTGAGAGTGGTGAGTGATGAGTCCTAAAACTGGAGGAGGGAAAGGGGGAGGAAGAATGTCAGGGTGATCCTCCACACTGGGTTGCAATCTGCTATTTGATATTTTTATATTCTTGGGAGAGCAAAATGAAAATTAAAAAAAGCATATCTTACAGAGGGAGAATTTTTTTTCCTTCCCAAATCCTTCATTGGATCTACATAGGAAGGGAGTTGCTCCCTTGCCTGCATAACTGGTCTTCTTGTAGTAAAAACCATTCATCCCTTTCTCAATTTAGATCGCATTACAAAGCTTTTTTCCATTAACTGGACACTCAAAGGCATGACTGAGTTATCCTTTCTTTTTTCTTACAATCATACAGTAAGCATTTTATGGTGAGGTTTTTTAAAACATAGTTTAAGGATACCAGCATATTACTCCATTATGTTTAGGTACCGTAATGTGCTTAATTATTACTCTAATGTTTAATATTTAGGTTGTGTCTATGTTTTGGTATTATAAAATTTACAAAGATAAACTACAATGTTAAGTTTTGTGCACATGTCTATTTCCCTAGGATGATGTCCTGAGAAATAAAATTAGAAGCTAAAAGATAGAACTTAGTTTTTCTAATATTTTAAATTGAAAAGTAATTGTGATTTTAAATTATAAAAGTAATAAAAACCATACACTTAAAAAGGAAGTGTATAAAATAGAAACTGTAACTCATTTATGACATCTCACCCCTTAGAGATCATAAGTTTTTTCAGATTAATGTATATTTTTAGTATGAACAATTAGTGCTTTTTTTATTATTGTCTATTGCTATCCTGAAAGATCAACCATTTAAAAGTCTCATTAGCAGTTGATAAAAGGGCCAATTTCACTGTATACTCATCAACTATTAAGTATTCTGTTTATCAATATTCACATTTGATGAGCAAATTGATTTTGAGTGGTTTTTACATTAACAATACCAAGTATATGTATTGTACACACATACATATTATAAATATGTTCTCTACTTTGTAATTAAAATTTGAGGTGTTTTATTATATAGTTTTTACATTTCTATATAGTCATATTTATCAACCTTTTCCTTTATGATTTATTTTTTCTTTTATATTTAAAAACTTTTCTTTCTTCCATGAGCAGATAAATATTCACTTGTATTTTCTCACCATAATTTTTAAGGTTTAAATTTCTTAATATACTTCAAATTAAGATATATTGCAAACATAAGAAAAATACATTACTTTAATATAACAAGCACCAATGAATAAACCATTCAGATTTAACAGATGCTAGCATTTTGTCATGCTTAACTATTTTTTGTAAAGAGAAGCAGTTACAGCTATAGCTAAAGACCTTCCTTCATATTTTTCATCTCCCTACCTCTGCTGAAATTTTTGCATATAATCGTCCTGCATGCTTTTGTATTTTTCTACATTTATTTACAACTATACGTACTATGAAATATTGTTAAGTGGGATTTAAAATTTGACCTGAATAGAATCATTTCCAACTGACTTTCATCATACAACATTATACTTTTAGGATTTACCCAGATGGATGCCTATATTTCTAGGTTACACATTTTTACTACTTTATTATATACAGTTGCATAAAATTGGAGTTCTTTTTGTAAATTGCCTGTTCACATCACTTATACATTTTTATTGCATTGTTGGCCTTTTAAAAATTATGGATTTGTTGGGATTCTTTATATATTCTTGACCCATATCCTTTGTGTATTATACATGTAGTAAATATCTATTCCAGATCTAATATTTCTTTTAAGTTTATGGGATTTTATGACATACACAGGTTTTTAATATTCATGTACCATATTTATGAACTGGGTCTTCCCTAGTGGCTCAGATGGTAAAGACTCTGCCTGCAGTGAGAGGCCTGTGTTCGATCCCTGGATCAGCAAAATCTCCTGGAGAAGGGAATAACTATTCACTCTAGTATTCTTGCCTTGAGAATTCCATGGACAGAGGAGCCTGATGGGCTACAGTCGATGGGGTTGCTAAACGTTGGACACGACCGAGCAACTCACACTTCATATTTATCAATTATTGACTTTAAGGCTTGTATTATTTTATATTTTGTTCAAAAATAATATGCTAATTCAGTGATGTGAAAATATTTTCCATGCTCTAAAAAAATTTTAAGTTTCTGTTTTCAAATTTAGATACTTGATTTACATGGAATTATTTTTCTGTATGATGTGGATAGGATTTTCATTGACTTATTCCAAATAAATAACAAGCTGTCACAGCTCCAATTTTTGAATAGGACATTCTGCCCACACTGAGTAGTAATGCAATTTCTGTCATATATTAGGTTGGTGCAAACATAATTGTGGTTTCAGACCGTGAATTTTAAATCATTACAACTAGGCTCAAACACATCTTTATTAGTCAAAATAGGGACCATTACAATCAACATATTTTTGCCAATGAGAAATAAGTTTACTCCCATAGCATAAAAACCCATGCTTTGGAATTCTATGAATGCTGGAAAGCATTTTCTGCCTCCTCCTGGTTTGGAAGTGTTTTCCCTGCAACAAGTTTTTGAGATGCTTGAAGAAATGATAATCACTTGTCGAGAGGTCGAGTGAATATGGTGGATGAGGCAAAACTTCATAGCCCAATTCATTGAACTGTTGAAGCATTGGTTTGTGCCATGTGTGGCTGGGAGAAGAATTGGGCCCTTTCTGTTGACCAATGATGGCTGCAGGTGTTGCAGTTTTTGGTGCATCTCAGAGATTTGCTGAGCATACTTCTCAGATGTAATGGTTTTACCAGGATTCAGAAAGCTGTAGTGAATCAGTGACCGTGACCTTTTTTTGATGCAAGTTTGGCTTTGGGAAGTGCTTTGGAACTTCTTCTCGGTCCAACCACTGAGAAGGTCATAGCTAGTTGTCATATAAAATCCACTTGTCACACGTCACAATCTGATTGAGAAATGGTTCATTGTTGCATAGAGTGAGAGAAGCTGACACTTCAAAATGATGATATTTTTGATTTGCTGTCAGCTCGTGAGACACCCCCTGATTGAGCTTTTTCACCTTTCCAATTTGCTTCAGATGCCAAGTGACTGTAGAATGGTCTACGTTGAGTTCTTCAACAGCTTCTTGCGTAGTTGTAAGAGGATCAGCTTTGATGATGACTCTCAGTTGGTCATTGTCAACTTCCAATGGCTGGCCACTGCACTCCTCATCTTCAAGGCTCTTGTCTTTACAAAACTTCTTGAACTACCACTGCAGTGTATATTCGTTATCAATTCTTGGGCCAAATGCATTGTTGATGTTGCTGGTTGTTTCTGCTGCTTTATGACCCATTTTGAACTCAAATAAGAAAATAGCTCGGATTTGCTTTTTGTCTAACATCATTCCCATAGTCTAAAATAAATATAAAATAAACATCAAGTAATAAGTCATTAGCAAAATAACATAAAATGAGAAATGCACATTAAAATGATGTACAGCATAACCACATTTATTAAGAATGTAATCCAATATCAAATGGCAAATTTCAATGATTCAAAAACTGAAATTACTTTTGTACCAACCTAAAGAGGAGAGTGAAAAAGTTGGCTTAAAGCTCTATATTCAGAAAACTAAGATCATGGCATCTGGTCCCATCGCTTCATGGCAGATAGATGGGGAAACAGTGGAAACAGTGTCAGACTTTATTTTGGGGGGCTCCAAAATCACTGCCGATGGCGATTGCAGCCATGAAATTAAAAGACGCTTACTCCTTGGAAGGAAAGTTATGACCAACCTAGATAGCGTATTGAAAAGCAGAGACATTACTTTGCCAACAAAGGTCCGTCTAGTCAAGGCTATGGTTTTTCCTGTGGTCATGTATGGATGTGAGAGTTGGACTGTGAAGAAGGCTGAGTGCCAAAGAATTGATGTTTGAAACTGTGGTGTTGGAGAAGACTCTTGAGATTCCCTTGGACTGCAAGGAGATCCAACCAGTCCATTCTAAAGATCAGCCCTGGGTGTTCTTTGGAAGGAATGATGCTAAAGCTGAAACTCCAGTACTTTGCCTACCTCATGCGAAGAGTTGACTCATTGGAAAAGACTCTGATGCTGGGAGGGATTGGGGGCAGGAGGAGAAGGGGACGACCGAGGATGAGATGGCTGGATGGCATCACTGACTCAATGGACATGAGTTTGAGTGAACTCTGGGAGTTGGAGATGGACAGGTAGGCCTGGTGTGCTGCAATTCATGGGGTCACAAAGAGTCTGACAACACTGAGTGACTGTAGTGAACTGAACTTAATATCAATTTGTCATATAGATATTAATATCAATCTTTTCTAGTTGGACGACAGAGGATGAGATGGTTAGATGGCATCACTGACTCAATGAGCGTGAATTTGAGCAAGCTCTGGGAGATGGTGAGGGACAGGGAAGCCTGGTGTGCTGCAGTCCATGGGGTCACAGAGTTGGACATGACTTAGAGACTGAACAATAATATTCTGTTCCACTATTTTATTTGTGTATCCTTGATTCAACAACCACTGTGTTTATTACTATAGCTTGATGATGACTCTTGGCATACGGTAGCAAAAGTTCTCTCTTTTTAAAAATAATTCTTTGATGTTTTCTTGATTTTCTTTTAGGCCTTTTTTGTCATCAAATGAATTTCAGAATCATCCTGTCCATTTCTGTGAAATATCCTTTTGGAAATTAACTTGGTATTCCAGTGACTTTATTGATTAACTTGGGAACAAAATTGTGACCTTTAAAATATTTTCTCCCAACTAATGAGCATGATACAACTCTCTACCTTTAATAGCATTGTTTCCTGTGAATGATAGCATTTGAAGTTCTTCATGGTCAGTCTGAAGCTTTTAATTTATTTTCCTTGTCTTTGTGAACCAGATAAGAATTTTGTTAGAAGCTTAATAGAAGCTTAGGTTCATTCTTACCATTTTCTCAACTTTAAAGGAATACTGTATTTTCATTATTTTCCCAGTAACTAACATGTGTGCTGTTGGTTTGGACTTGTTAAGGAAGATCCCATATATTTGTAGTTTGCTAAAAGTTGTTTCATTCTTGAGTGGGCTTTGTATTTTCCTAAAAATATTCTATATCTACATTATATGTTTTCCCCCTTTGATCTGTTAAAATGATGTTTAATAGTGCTAGATTTTCTAGTATTGAAAGATCTCTGATTCCTGGATTAAGCCACACCTTGTCATCATGTGCTTTTAATGCATGTTTGATTTGGCTTGCCAATAGTTTATTTAAAATTTGTGCACATATATTATAAATGAGATTGAGTTTTTTCTAGTACTGTCCAAGTTGGGATTTTACATTATGTTTATATTTGCCTCAAACAGTGACTTAGTGAGCTTTGCTTATTCATTGTTTTATTTACTAGTTCAGTGATTCCTAGATGTACATTTGGATTACTTGGGGAATTACTGTTTTTTTGTGTATAGAATAATGATGCTCAGGAGTTTGTGCTTATAACAATAAATCAGGATCTCTGGAGGTGAAGAATTCAGATATCACTATTGTAAAATGCTCCCCAGGTAATCTTATTGTGAAACCATATTTAAGAACCAAAGCTCTAGAAAAATTCGTATATAACAACTGTTTTTAAAGGGCATTGGAAAGAAAATATTTGCTCTGTAAAATTTAGGTAAAAATTGTCTGTGAAATGGTTTGTCCTTATGATTTTCTGTGTACATTTAAAATTTTATATTCAGTTTCTTTACCTGTTATATACATATATCCAGGTTTTACTCTCTTATTTCTTGAGTCAGGTTGGTCATTGTTTCTCAGAAAATTCATTTTATACATTTTCAAATTTATTGGCATAAAATTGGTCTTGAAATTTCCATATGAATTTTTAGTTTCCAGTATATCTCTAATTATATCCCAGCTTCTCATTTCTTATATTTTTAGCATGCCTTTTCTCTCTCTTTTTTAAATGATTCTATTTGTTACGTGGTTTCCATATTTTACTAGTCTTTCCAAAGACTGAGCCTTTGATTTGTTGATCCTCTCTTCTGTTTTGTTTATTTATCATTTTAATTGGAATATAGTTTATTTACAATGTTGTGTTAGTTTCAGGTATAAAGCAAAGTGAATCAGTTATACGTATACATATCCATTCTTTTTTAGATCCTTTTCCTATGTAGTCCATTACAGAGTATTGAGTAGATTTCCCTGTGCTATATGGTAGGTTCTTACTAGTTATCTATTTTATATATAGTAATGTGTATATATTATACACATTATAATTATACACATTATAAAAAATATATACACATTACTATATATAAAATAGATAACTAATAAGAACCTACTATGACCTGACTCTTGAAAAACCTGTATGCAGGTCAGGAAGCAACAGTTAGAACTGGACATGCAACAACAGACTGGTTCCAAATAGGAAAAGGAGTACGTCAAGGCTGTATATTGTCACCCTGCTTATTTAACTTATATGCAGAGTACATCATGAGAAACGCTGGACCGGAAGAAGCACAAGCTGGAATCAAGATTGCTGGGAGAAATATCAATAACCTCAGATATGCAGATGACACCACCCTTATGGCAGAAAGTGAAGAGGAACTAAAAAGCCTCTTGATGAAAGTGAAAGAGGAGAGTGAAAAAGTTGGCTTAAAGCTCAACATTCATAAAATGAAGATCATGGCATCCAGTCCCATCACTTCATGGGAAATAAATGGGGAAACAGTGGAAACAGTGTCAGACTTTATTTTTGGGGCTCCAAAATCACTGCAGATGGTGATTGCAGCCATGAAATTAAAAGACGCTTACTCCTTGGAAGGAAAGTTATGACCAACCTAGATAGCATATTCAAAAGCAGAAACATTACTTTGCCGACTAAGGTCCATCTAGTCAAGGCTATGGTTTTTCTAGTCGTCATGTATGGATGTGACAGTTGGACTGTGAAGAAAGTTGAGCACCGAAGAATTGATGCTTTTGAACTATAGTGTTGGAGAAGACTCTTGAGAATCCCTTTGACTGCAAGGAGATCCAACCAGTGTGAGGATAGTCAAAAAGAGATAGATAAATATCGCATTCTAACACATAAATATGGAATCTAGAAAAGTGGTATTGAAGAATTTATTTACAGGGTACTTTGGCCACCTCATGCGAAGAGTTGACTCATTGGAAAAGACTCTGATGCTGGGAGGAATTGGAGGCAGGAGGAGAAGGGGACGACAGAGGATGAGATGGCTGGATGGCATCACTGACTCGATGGACGTGAGTCTGAGTGAACTCCGGGAGTTGGTGATGGACAGGGAGGCCTGCCATGCTGCGATTCATGAGGTCACAAAGAATGAGACACGACTGAGCGACTGAACTGAACTGAATGTGTTTATGTCAATCCCAATCTCCCAATTTATCCATCTGCCCCCTATCCCCTGGTAACCATAAATCTGTTTTCTACATCTATTAACCTACTTCATTTTGTAACTAAGTTCACTTATACCCTTTTTTAGATTACACATATAAGTGGTATATGATATTTGTCTTTCTGTGTCTGACTTCACTCAGTATGACAATCTCTATGTCCATCCATATTGCTGAAAATGGCATTTTTGTTCTTTTTTATGACTGAGTAATATTCCTTTGTATATATGTACCACATCTTCTTCATCTATTCCTCTGTTGATGGACCTTTAGGCTGCTTCCATGCCCTGGCTATTGTAAATGGCTGCAGTGAATATTGGGGTGCATGGACCTTTCTGAACTATGGTTTTCTCTGGGTATATGCTAGGAGTGGGATTGCTAGATCATATGGTAGTTCTTTTCTCAGTTTTCTAAGGAACTCCCATACTATTCTCTATAGTGGCTATACGAATTTACAGTCCTATCAACAGTGTAGAAAGGTTCTCTTTTCTCCACACCCTTTCCAACAATTATTGTTTGTAGATTTTTTGATGATGGCCATTCTAACTATGAAAGGTTGTTGCTAAACCATGAAAGACGCCAGGATTCTTGGCCTCCGGAGGAGAAGGATTCAATCCAGGGCCGGAGACAAGGCTTGATCACTCAGAGCTTTTATGTAATAAAGTTTTATTAAAGCATAAAAGAGCTAGAGAAAGCTTCTGACATAGACATCAGAAGCGGGCAGTAAGAATACCCCCCCGCTAGTCTTTAGCTGGATGTTATATAGCTGCTAGCAGTCTGCTAATTAAAGCAAAGAAATGTCTCAAAACTCAGAGAATGGCACCAGGCCCCTCACCCACAGCATGCATTTTGAGATAGTATTGGCACCAGGTGAGTTATCCTGGGCCATAAAACAATCGACAAGAATCTTGAAGAAAGGCAGATTTTGATACAAATATATAGTTTCTTTAACATAGATTAGGAGAATGGATGTATGAGTATAACATAATGGTTTGTCAAGTCAGTTTTGAGCCTTTAGGGGGAACTGAGTTGAAGATGGAGACTGGGGTAAATACATAGTACATTAACATAGCTTAAGATAAATATTTCCGTAAGAAAAATGCATTGGTTAGCTCAAGGTTTGAGAAAAGTTAAGTTCACGTGGAACCAGGTGTCATTATGGCAACACAGAATTTTAAGAGAAACCTCTTTTTAAATTTGTTTAGAGAAGGGGGTGGGGAAAGTAACACTAGTTTGTTTCTTCCTGCCTCTTAACAGAGAGAGAAAAAAGGTCTGACACTTGCAGCCTGTTTCCTCTGTTTGGAGACCCCCTGGCCTTCCTGTCTGTTACCCTCACAACTAGTGTGAGGTGCTATGTGATTTTAGTTTTAATTTGCATTTCTCTAAGCATTAGAAAAAATAATAATTCTCTAATAATTAGAGTGATAAAAATAAAACTACAATAATATTAATAATCAGATACTACTTTTTACTAATAAAACTAATAATGAGGGGTCAGACACAGCTTAGCAATGAAAAACAACAATTATAATTAGTGATGTTTAACATCTTTTCATATGTTTTGTGGCCATCTGTATATCTTTGAATATATATCTATTTAGATATTCAGCCCATTTATTGATTTTGTTGTTTGCTTTTTTGATATTGAGCTGCATGAGCTGTTTATATATTTTGGAGATTAATCTTTTTTTAGTTGCTTCATTTGAAAATATTTTCTCCAAATCTAAGGATTGTCTTTTTGTTTTATTTGTTCTTCCCTTTGCTCTACAAAAGCTTTTAAGTTTAATTGGATTTCATTTGTTTATTTTCATTAATCTAGGAAGCGGGTCAAAAAAGATCTTGCCGAGATTTATGCCAAAGAGTGTTCTGCCTGTTTTCTTCTAAGAGTTTTATAGTGTGTGGCCTTACATTTAGGTTTTTAATCCATTTTGAATTTATTTTTGTGTATGGTGTTATGGAGTGTTCTAATTTCATTCTTTAAATGTAACTATCCAGTTTTCCCACCACCATATTGAAGAGACTGTCTTTTCTCCATTGTATGTTCTTACCTCTTTTCTCATAGAATAGTTGACCATAGGTGCATGGGTTTATCTCTGGACTTTCTGTCCTTTTCCACTGATCTATATTTCTGTTTTTGTACCAGTACAATATGGGGTTTTGATAACTTTGTAGTATAGTCTGAATTCAGAGCCTAATTACTCCAACTCTGTTTTCCTTTCTCATATTGCTTCAGCTATTTGCAGTCTTTGTGTTTCCATGTAAGTTTTCATCTCATCTTTTGTGAATATATTCTTTTATGTACTTCAGTAAAGTTGCACATGTTTGTTATATATATTTGACATTACTGTTTATTACTAAAATTTGTTATTATTTTGAGTTTCTATCTTCTAGATTAAAAAAAATAAGTCTAAGCAAGATATTCAGGGACTTCCCTGGTGGTCCAGCAGTTGAGACTTGGTACTTCCCCCGGCAGGGGGCATGAGTTCAATCCCTGATCAGGTAACTAAGATCCTACATGCCATGTATTGTGGCCAAAAATTTTTGTAAAACTTTAAAAATAAATTAAAAAAAATGATAGTCACATGGCAAAACCCATTAATAGTACAAAAATACGTGCAATGAGAAGTATAGCTTCTTCATTTGCCATATCTCTAGTCCCCTGGTGTGATTTTAGAATTCAATTTTCTTCCTTACATAAAATGGGGCATCTTACTAATTTTGGCTTAAGCACACAGGATCTTGTTCATTCTATGCTTTAAGAACTTGAGTAGTAGGTATTCTGGAGCTAATGTGACTCAGAGAAGCCATCATGGATCCAGGCTTCTTTTATTTTTCTACCTTACTGCATGAAGCATGTAGATATGCTTTTTTATACCTGTCAACTCATTAAACCTCCAGCCTCAAGTTCATGTTCCAGGCAGGATCAAAGAGAAAAGAACATGGCAGTCAACTAAGTCTGTCCCCTTAAAAAAAATTTCTTGTAAGCAACATCTAGCAAATTTTACTTATATCTAGTTTGCCAGAATTAGGCCCTTATGTCTTGCCAAAACTGAAGGGAGCTTTGGGAAAGTATATGCTCTCTACTGGAAATATTGCTTCCCCAAATAAAAATGTACTTTTGCTCATAGGAAAGAAATGTAGATATATTGATAAGCAGCTAGTAGTGCTTGTAGCTAGCAGTCCTATGACCTGACACTGTTAACAATTTTAGGGTTTGTTCACAAATTTTATGTATATAAGAACATATTTCTTCTATAGTTCAAACTATTGTTTACCTTTAATTTCTCATGACTACTCCATTTCCTGAGTTCTTGCATGTTAAAAATGGTTTTCAGTTACCTTTATATTTGAAAAATAGCTGACATGGGCATAGCATTCTTGAGTCACATTCCCTTTCTCTGAGGATTCTCTCAATATTGTTCTACTATATTTTAGTAGGAAGCTTAAGACTAGCCTAAATTCTTATTCCCATTTATAAGTTATTACTTTGTGTGGATGTCTATTGGATTCTTTCTTTGATTTTGAAGATAGGTGCTTTTTATAACTAAATTATTAAGTGGGTGGACTTTATGAATATAATCAATTTTATTTATTTAAAGCACTGTCTTCTTCAGGCATTAATAAAACATTTTAATATATAAAAAACTCAATCTAATCTAAATAAAAACTTTAACATTTAATTTATTTTCTACCACCAGCGTAGGCCCTGACTCTGTTTGGAAATTTGGGTTGGAAAAGGGGTCACTCTAAACCTTTTGGATGGAGTAGAAAGGATAAAATGTTTAAATCAATCAGTTAGTCATTTAATCAGTCTCACACATTAAATGCCAATAGCCCCTAACCCTATCCAGTTGTTGTGACACTCTAAAAAACCATTGCACATTTACCTGTGTCCTTTGGCAGTGAATATTTTCAACATTCAGCAATATCTAGAGACAATTTTTATTATTCTAACTGGGGAGGCCAAGGATGCTAGTAAACATCCTAGTGTGCATAGGACAGTCCCCACAACAAGGAATTATGTGGTCCAAAGTATTAGTAGTATTGAGGTTAAGAAACTCTGCCCTAGGGAGTGAAGGATTGTACCACACCCAGTTGAGAATCCCTGGAAGACTGACTAGCTAGCAATGAAGCCTATGTGTTATAGGTTTTCTGTGTAATTATAATGCAGAGCTGACTGCCAATAACCTTTTCCCCCAACCTCATCTGTGTCTGTGCATTTCTGCATTTAGCCCTCATTCTTCTGCCATTCCACAGATTTAAGAGAGCTCAGGGAAATATCGGCTATCTTTAAGAGACTGTGGATTTGGACTATAAGGTGCTCAAACAGTAAAGAATCTGCCCGCAATGTGGGAGACCTGGGTTTGATCCCTGGGTTGGGAAGATCTGCTGGAGAAGGGTGTGGCAATCCACTCCACTATTCTTGCCTGGAAAATTCTATTAATTTTTCAGTGGAATATCACTGTTATTCTAGGTGGGCAGTGAGGAAATACTGAGAATTTGGTACTTCTTTTTGAACTATTAAAATATCTTTTATTGTGCTTCTTGAGTTGGCCAAAACTTCAAGAGATGCATCAAATAATTGGGACAGCAAAGGACATACTTTTCTTAACACTAAGAATCCGACTTAGTGTTTATTATTCCACTTGGTGTTTATTCCACTTAATGTTTATTATTCATTCATTCTTCCTTTCATTAATTATTTTTAGTTACCTACCATATAATAGCATTTCAGTAGCTGCTGTGCATACAGTGATGATTAAAAAATAGTCTCTACATTCATGGAGGAAACAGTATTAAGTTGATATAGATTTTAAACAATTACACAAATAAATTCTGAGGTGATCTAATTTAAAGTAGATGTTAGGAAAATCTACTCTGAATAAGAAATATTTAAGCTGAGTGTTTAAAAATAAATAGGAATTAATTTTTGTTTTTAAAAAAGCATTCCAAATAGAAGGAATCACGGCCTTGAGACATGTTATTTGAAGAACTGAAAGAAAGGTGGTAAGGCTGGATCTTCTTGGATAGGAAAGCTGGCTGGCCAGAGATTTGATTGGAGAAGTTTTTAGTGGTTGGTAATTCAGGGCCTTATTAAGGCTTTTGTATTTTCTTTTTAGTTAATGAGATATAAGTAGTACTATTTGCAGAAATGGGGAACATCAAGAAAGAAGTAGATTTCTTTTGGTGTGGTGAGTGAGTCTAGTTCTAGACATGTTGAATACAAGACACCTTTGAGAAATCAAATGCTGAGTAATATATAAATATTCTATATACATTTGGAGCCCAGAAGATAGCTTATAACAACAGAAAAAAAGAATCTGAGAAGGAAGAGCCACAAGTTGGAAGGAAACTAAGGAGTTTCAAATGTAGACAGTGGTCAATTCAGCCAAATATCAATGCAAAATATCAAGGAAGATGGGAACTTAAAAGTGTCTACTAGATTTAGCAATATGGAAGTGAATAGGAACTACTTAAGCAAAAGCTACTTTGTAGTGATGAAGATTGAAGTCATGGAAAAGTGAATGGGAAGTGAGGAAGTGGAATGAGTGTGCAGATAGCTCTTTGGGGAAGACTGATTTTGTTGAGAATAGACAGAGATCAATAACAGAAAAAATATGGGATCAAGAAAAAATTTTATCTTAGATGTGAGTAAATAAAGCATCTTTGAACACTGATTATAAAGGTCGAGGTGGGAAGCAGAGTACATGCAGAGGAGCTAGTCTTTGTATGCACGAGGGTTCAGTTCAGTTCAGTTCAGTTCAGTCGCTCAGTCGTGTCTGACTCTTTGCGACCCCAAGAATCGCAGCATGCCAGGCCTCCCTGTCCCTCACCAACTCCCAGAGTTCACTCAGACTCACCTCCATCAAGTCTGTGATGCCATCCAGCCATCTCATCCTCTGTCATCCCCTTCTCCTCCTGCCCCCAATCCCTCCCAGTATCAGAGTCTTTTCCAATGAGTCAACTCTTCGCATGAGGTGGACAAAGTACTGGAGTTTCAGCTTTAGCATCAGTCCTTTCAAAGAAATCCCAGGGTTGATCTCCTTCAGAATGGACTGGTTGGATCTCCTTGCAGTCCAAGGGACTCTCAAGAGTCTTCTCCAACACCACAGTTCAAAAGCATCAATTCTTCGGCGCTCAGTCTTCGTCACAGTCCAACTTTCACATCCATACATTACTACTAGAAAAACATAGTCTTGACTAGATGGACCTTAGTCGGCAAAGTAATGTCTCTGCTTTTGAATATGCTGTCTAGGTTGGTCATAACTTTCCTTCCAAGGAGTAAGCGTCTTTTAATTTCATGGCTGTAATCACCATCTGAAGTGATTTTGGAGCCCCCCAAAATAAAGTCTGACACTGTTTCCACTGTTTCCCCATCTATTTCCAGTGAAGTGATGGGACTGGATGCCATGATCTTTGTTTTTTGAATGTTGAGCTTTAAGCCAACTTTTTCACTCTCCTCTTTTACTTTCATCAAGAGGCTTTTTAGTTCCTCTTCACTTTCTGCCATCAGGGTGGTGTCATCTGCATATCTGAGGTTATTGATATTTCTCCTGGCAATCTTGATTCCAGCTTGTGTTTCTTCCAGTCCAGCGTTTCTCATAATGCACTCTGCATCTAAGTTAAATAAGCAGGGTGACAATATACAGCTTTGATGTACTCCTTTTCCTATTTGGAACCAGTCTGTTGTTCCATGTCCAGTTCTAACTGTTGCTTCCTGACCTGCGTACAGATTTCTCAAGAGGCAGGTCAGGTGGTCTGGTATTCCCATCTCTTTCAGAATTTTCCACTGTTTATTGTGATCCACACAGTTAAAGGCTTTGGCATAGTCAATAAAGCAGAAATAGATGTTTTTCTGGAACTCTCTTGCTTTTTTGATGACCCAGCAGATGTTGGCAATTTGATCTCTGATTCCTCTGCCTTTTCTAAAACCAGCTTGAACATCAGGAGGTTCACAGTTCGTGCATTGCTGAAGCCTGGCTTGGAGAATTTTGAGCATTTCTTTACTAGCATGTGAGATGAGTGCAATTGTGTGGTAGCTTGCGCATTCTTTGGCATTGCCTTTCTTTGGGATTGGAATGAAAACTGACCTTTTCCAGTCCTGTGGCCACTGCTGAGTTTTCCAAATTTGCTGGCATATCAAGTGCAGCACTTTCACAGCATCATCTTTCAGGATTTGAAACAGCTCAACTGGAATTCCATCACCTCCACTAGCTTTGTTCATAGTGATGCTTTCTAAGGCCCACTTGACTTCACATTCCAGGATGTCTGGCTCTAGGTGAGTGATCACACCATCGTGATTATCCAGGTCATGAAGATCTTTTTTTTTGTACAGTTCTTCTGTGTATTCTTGCCATCTCTTCTTAATATCCTCTGTTTCTGTTAGGTCCATACCATTTCTGTCCTTTATGGAGCCCATCTTTGCATGAAATGTTCCCTTGGTATCTCTAATTTTTTGAAGAGATCTCTAGTCTTTCCCATTCTGTTCTTTTCCTCTATTTCTTTGCATTGATCACTGAAGAGGCTTTCTCATCTCTTCTTGCTATTCTTTGGAACTCTGCATTCAGATGCTTATGTCTTTCCTTTTCTCCTTTGCTTTTCGCTTCTCTTCTTTACTTTTCCATAATTAATCCAGTGCCTTAGACTGCCCAACTGCACTACCAGGTTCTGTTATAATTAAAAGAGAAGATGAACACAGATGCAAGATGGAATAATGCCTGTTTGAAAGCTATTTTCTATATGATATATGAGGCAAGATTATCCTTATCTTAGAGAGACAGGATAACAATGGGAGAAGGTGAGTTTTGTGGTTAGAAGGAAAAACAAAAGCTAGTCCTTGCAAAGAGAGAGAGAGAAACTTAGAGAAACATAGTAAGATATTTGCAGTGTTTAATGTTAAGTTTATCATAAATTTATAAGCAATGCCCAATTTTCTTGGCTCTGGCATTTTCTCAATCTTTTAGCTGTAGTCACAGATCATGGGAGTGTTATGCTTCTTCTAGTGTTGAATTTTAAAGGTGGTGTAAATGAAGAAGGGAAAGAAAAGAGCATTAGTAGCATTTTCAAAAGGCTGATCATAATGCTGAACCATCAGATATATCAATGAATAGGGAGAAAGTTAAGTTGGAGGGAACAGAGAGAGAAAGAGAGAGAGGGAAGGAAAATGAAGGGGTCAGTGGAGATTTTAATGAAATAAAGACCTATTTCTACCAGTTGTATGAATAAGTGAACTGGAAAGATAGGAAGCTGTGTTGAAGAGTAGGATGTCTGAATTAGTGATTTCAAGGAAGATACAGATTCTTGTGACAATGAGGTTGGTCTAAACTTTGATTGGAAATGGCGGCCAAGATAGAATGGAGAGGACTATGTTTCTTGTTCTCTAGCAAAGGCAAAGTAGGAGTCCCCTAAACTGTCCTTATATGGTTGTGAAAAATGCCTTTGGCAATTTGCTTTTTGCCTGCTAGTAATTTTACACTTGCTTTAAGGTGGCAGGGGTGGGGGGTCAGGGGCGGGTAGCAAGTACTTTGGTTCCTAGCTTCCTGGACCAAGTACATTCTGCAGGGTACTTCAGACTACACAGAAGGTTGCCCCCATTTATAATTATCTATGAAAACCTTGACATGATGAGTCATCTGTCTGACTTCCTACTTTGGGTCCTTTGAAGTCTATGTCCCAAATCTTTATGTTCCTTCCTGTCGTCTTGATCTTTTGTTCCCTGAATTGGCCTGTTTTGCAAAAACTGAAAAACAGAAGCAAAAATTCCTGTTTTTTAAAAAATATCTTTCATGACATGTAAAATTTCAGTATCGATAATGGTTCATGCAGAATTTCCAGGAGTTCAGTTTCTTCCTTTACTTAACATAACCAAACCTACTGCAGACTGGTGGGTGTTCTGGCAACAAAGTATAGGATTAGACATTCAGAGACATTTTTTAGAGCCAGCAAAGCAAGTCACAGATCTTGAACTATTCCTGAAATCTTGTTTCACAAGCACACAGTGCCAACGCACTGGCCTATCATTTCATTAATTTTATTAATTTTCCCTTGATGCTAAAACTTATTAATTTTCCCAACTTAGGCTATAGTAGACCTCTTCTGCACATTTTCCTGAGAGTATCCTTAAAAGAAACGATGGCAGGAAGATTCAGGGTGGATGATTCTGCATGCCTTAGCTTCAGTAAGTCCCAGTTCATCTCATCTATTCCCTTCCCCTGTGATTCTGCCCACATACATGGAAAACCCAGTCCCCTGTCTGATCTTTCTGATACTTTAACTTTCTCCTACTGCATTTATGTATACAGTTGTCACCTTTATGCAGTCATTCCCATATCATCCTTCAATGGCTGGTTTAGTTGATTTCATGTCAAACCAATCTCTCTCTCACACTTGGAATCTGCTCAAGGCCAGGGTCCATGTTGTTGACCATTTTTGTGCCCTATGCAATGCAGTGTATTTCATGCAAAAATGGGAATTAAGGACAGAAACGTTATGGACCTAACAGAAGCAGAAGATATTAAGGAGAGGTGGCAAGACTACACAGAAGAACCATACAAAAAAGATCTTAATGACCCAGATAACCATGATGGTGTGATCACTCACCTTGAGCCAGACATCCAGCGAATTCAAGTGGGCCTTAGGAAGCATCACTATGAACAAAGCGAGTGGAGGTGATGGAATTCCAGCTGAGCTATTTCAAATCCTAAAAGATAATGTTGTGAAAGTGCTGCACTCAATATGCCAGCAAATTTGGAAAACTCAGCAGTGGCCACAGGACTGGAAAAGGTCAGTTTTCATTCCAATCCCAAATAAAGGCAATGCCAAAGAATGTTCAAACTACTGCACAATTGCACTTATCTCACACACTAGCAAAGTAATGCTCAAAATTCTCCAAGTGAGGCTTCAACAGTACATGAACTGAGAACTTCCAGATGTTTGATGTGGGTTTAGAAAAGGCAGAGGAACCAGAGATCAAATTGCCAACATCTGTTGGATCATAGAAAAAGCAAGAGAATTCCAGAACAAACAGCTGCTTCATTGACTATGCTAAAGCTTTTGACCGTGTGGATCACAAGAAACTGGAAAATTCTTCAACAGATGGGAACACCAGACCACCTCACCTGCCTCCTGAGAAATCTGTATGCAGGTCAAGAAGCAACAGTTAGAACTGGACATGGAACAACAGACTGGTTCCCAATTGGGAAAGGAGTATGTCAAGGAAGTACATTGTTACCCTGCTTATTTAACTTATATTCAGAGTACATCATGAGAAATGCCAGGCTGGATGAAGCATAAGTTGGAATCAAGATGGCCAGGAGAAATATCAATAACCTCAGATATACAGATGATACCACCCTTATGGCAGAAAGCAAAGAGGAACTAAAGAGCCTCTTGATGAAAGTAAAAGAGGAGAGTGAAAAAGTTGGCTTAAAACTCAGCATTCAAAAAACCTAAGATCATGGCATCCAGTTTCATTACTTCATGGCAAATAGATGGGGAAACAATGAAACCAGTGACAGACTATTTTCTTGGGCTCCAAAATCACTGCAGATAGTTACTGCAGTCATGAAATTAAAAGACTATTGCTCCTTAGAAGAAAAGCTATGACCAACCTAGACAGCATATTAAAAAGCAGAGACATTATTTGCCAACAAAGTTCTATATAGTCAAAGCCATGGTTTTTCCAGTAGACATGTATGGATGTGAGAGTTAGACCATAAAGACAGCTCAGTGTGAACAACTGATGGTTTTGAACTGTGGTGTTGGAGAAGACTCCTGAGAATCCCTTCAACAGCAAGGAGATCAAACCAGTCAGTCCTAAAGGAAATCAGTTCTGACTGTTCATTGGAAGGAGTGATGCTGAAGCTGAAGCTCCAATACTTTGGCCACCTGATGCAAAGAAACTGACTCATTTGAAAAGACCCTAATGCTGGGAAAGATTGAGGGCAGGAGAAGGGGGCAACAGAGGATGAGATGGTTGGATGGCATCACCGACTCAATGGACATGAGTTTGAGCAAGCTCCAGGAGTTGGTGATGGACAGGGAAGCTTGGCGTGCTGCAGTCCATGAGGTCACAAAGAGTCAGACATGGCTGAGCAATTGAACTGAACTGAATGCAATACAAACTGAAGGCAAACTGAATAATACCTCCATTATCTCATGTTCCTATAAATGTGCCCTCCACTTTGAGGATAAATAATCAAATTATTAGAAAATGAATTCACATCAAAGATTTAGGCAAACTCACAAATATAAAGCCCTCCATAGTCCATTTCAGGCTCAGTTCACAGTAAACCCAATTCAACACCACGTTCCTTTCCCTTTGTGTTCTGAGCATTAGTAGTTGATGGAGAATGTAGTCAGGTTCTCACTTTCTCATTTGGGAAATTTTAGCTTCCCGCTGGCCCTTTGCTTAAACTTTTGTGCTATTCAATTGCACTGTCCTGGGCCTTAAAAAACACACAACAGCCTTATTCTTCTCCCATGAAATGTGTTTTGAAAACTCTTATAATGCATAGAGTAAATGATACCATCAGTTCAAAGGTTGTCTACATAGAGGACAGGGACTGTTGGCCTCATCTGTGCATTCTCTGCATATCACCTAGACAGGGCTTAATGAATTTGACTTGTTTCAACCAATGTTTATTGAGTACTTACTGGGTACCAGATATAGTTTTAAGAACACGTGTACACCCGTGATGGATTCATGTTGATGTATGGCAAAACCAATACAGTATAGTAAAGTAAAATAAAACAAAATAAAGAATAAATAATAAAAGCAAGATTCTTGCTCATAGACTAATAAGGGAGACAGATGAGCAACCAATTACAATGCAGTATGGTAAGTACTTTAATAAGGAAAAAGAGAGTGCTTTAGGGAAACAGAAGACAGACATTTGATCTACTCAGGGAGAGGCAGTGGGTCATGGAAGTCTTGCAGGAAAAAATTTTACAAATTCTATGATTCTATCCCAGTCTAAATAAGGCTTCACCAATAAAACTGTGTGACTTTAAGGATGTCATATAAACTTTCTGTCAGTTCTATCCTCTGTAAAACTAGGCAAATAATACCCTCTCTGAATGAATCAAGTGAAAAGAGAGATATAAAGGGGGGGTCTGTAAATTTAATGCCAATTTGTTTTCTGTTATTACTAAAAGTAATTACCTGGACTGTTAAGAATATAATGAATGCATATCTCGGGCTCTGTAGTCAGATATTTATGGACTCAAGGCCAATAAATGACTTTGGGCAAGTTACTTAATCTCTCTAAGCCTCATTTTTATTATTTATAAAATTGGGACCTTATAGGAATTCTGTGAAGATTAAATGAAATAATGTGTGTAAGTTGTCATATATTAATCACTCAATGACTTTTGGATAATATTGATGATGATGATGCTTATGATGGTGATGATGATGATATAAAATAAAAAGTATAATGCTTGGCACATCTAAGTTATTATAATTATTAATTGAGAGAGGATGTAGATATTACTTTAGTATTGTTAGTTTGTCTGTGGCCAGAGGCTACATCCTTAAACCCAGCTGTCTATAATTTATTACTTTCTCATAGTCAATAAGGGGACAGGAATCCTCAGTCTTTGCCTTTTTTATTCTCTTATACCTGCTAAGCAAAGGCCAACATTCGCATAGCTTCTGTCATCATTTTTCTGTGTATTAGTGATAAGTTTTCATCTTTAACTCCTATTTCTCTGCCTATGGTAGTGGTTCCTATTCATTAAACTGCCTAGGAAGCTTATAAAACCCTCAGTGCCAAGCTTGTACACAGTACTAATTAAATAATAATAACCAAACATCATTTTTAAGAGCTTCTTCAAGTAATTACAATATGCAACAAAGTTTGGGAACCACAGACCAAGTCCAGGTCCACAGTTACAACTTTCTATTAGAAATCTAGGTGATTCATTAAGCTTTGCAAACTCAGTTTATCCAAAATTTAAGCCATTATCTCTTCCCTCCCCAATCTGCTGTGGAATCTGCTATGGAATCTCCAAAATTCCACATTTCTCTATGTTACATAGGCCTCAAGTTTATGAGTTATCAATCAATTGCATATCTATTATAGATTGTATTTCTCATATAGGAATCATTTTGATCTTTCTCTTTCAATTACCAGTATTACCAGGCTCACTTGGGGCCCTGTTACATATCACTTAGGTAATCACAAGATATCAGAATCACAAATTTTATAGAATTTAGGTTATAAAAGTCAGTACATATAACAAACACTTGAAAGCTCTGTTAGGAACATATCACTTTGGAAACTAATATCATGTTATAATCCAGTGTAGCTAATAGTAGCTGTATGGTTGAAATGACTTACTTCTCTTTTGAGCACTAGAGAAAGTAGTTGGTTTGACTGTAGGAGCAATGTTATACTCAAATGAATGCATACATTTTACAATAATTATAGAATCATATTCAGCATGGTGAGATACTCACAATTAAGAGTCCCAGAAGAAATCAGAGAGCTGCTAAGGAAAGGGCTTATTCATGTTCCCAATCCCATGATCACTCCAGAGTCTAAATTTCTTGAGTAACATGGTTGGCAAAAAAATTCACAAATTTTAAAAAATGTTATTTTCCTATTTCTATTGAATGTATGTGATTTAACATGTTAGGTTAAAAGTGTGCGTGTGCAAGTGTATCTGTGTGTGTGTGTGACATGCTTCCACTTTGCATGCACGCTAAGTCACTTCAATCGTGTCTGACTCTTTGCGACACCATGGACTGTAGCCCTCCAGGCTCCTCCGTCCATGGGATTTTCCAGGCAAGAATACTGGAGTGGGTTGCCATTTCCTTCTCCAGGGGATCTTCCTGACCCAGGGATTGAACTTGTGTTTCTTGTGTCTCCTGCATTGGCAGACGGGTTCTTTACCACTAGCACCACCTGGGAAGCCTCCACCATAGTTTACAGTAATTCCCCCTCTTCTAACACGTACACTTTTCTTCTCACTTCTAATTCATTATATATGCTGCTTCCAGGTTAATCTTCCTAAAGCACAGTGTTATCATGTGACTTTCCAGTTTAAAAATCATCAGTGATTCCTCATAAGCTAGTGAATTGTGTCAGAACTCCTCAGTCTGTCATTCAAGACCCTTTGGGATGTGGCTCCAAGTCTGCCTTTGTAGTCTTGTTGACTACTACTGCCCTTCATGGATCATATGCCCCAGGCAACCTAAAGTATTTACTTTCATTTTGCCAAGTTGATACTGTTGCTCACGCTTTTTATTCTCTTTGCCTAAAACATTTCACTGCCATCCCATCTAGACCTGGTGAAATACTGTTTTTCCTTCAAGACACAGTTTGAATGGAAATTTGGAAAGTTTCTGGACTTCTTTCCTGTTGCTCCAGTATATATAAATTGAATTGTCTTTTCCTGGAGACGTACGAGTGTATCTTCTTCATATGACTCCATGTTACTGACTATGCCTAGAACTGTGTGTCACATATAATAGACATCCAGTGAATAAATGAGAAATTCAAGCATTATAATTCAACACAAATAACTTCAGTTCCTCTTCCTCTCTCTTCCTGACCCCTGCCACTTATTCATTTTACAGTGTCTCTCAGTGTTAACAACCATGTTAGTAGTTCCTTTAGGAAATGACTCAGATTTTTAGAATGAACGGAAACTCAAAGCACAGCAATTATACGAAGCATTGGGGATAGGGTGGGAGAGAAACTAATTAAAGTTAATTTAATTACAGAATAAGAAAGAGCATGGCTTAAATGCCACCATTAGTCCCAAATGTGCTGAATCATTTTGAAGGAATTCTAAGCCATGAGCAGACATTCTTTCTTTACCTTGCCAGGTGGAAATGGTCATGTTCATGTGCATAAAGGACTATAATAAATGTACTATTTTACTCCTGAGAGTAAATGGGAGAAGAAAGAAATGCATTCTGACACATTCATCTTCCAGTTTGGGACTCTGGGATGCTTTTGCTTTGCATGCCATTTGCAAATGTGCATTGATACTTCTTCACCCAAACTGCCTCAAGCACCAAAACTACTGGGACAGGGTGTAATATCCAGCCACCCAGGAAGATTCCAGATGCTCTGATGGATATAAAATGGTCTGTGAATGTCCTATCTCTGTGTCATGAGTAGAATTTGCTGCATTGTTGTCATGCTGAGTAGAAGTAGAAAAGTCAAAATCAGGTCTGAGAGAGAGAGGCAAACAAAACCTGGCCTATGAAGAAAAAGTGAATTCAGGGGTTTTATCAGAGCCATATACCACATTAGGGACAGAAACCATCATGGCAAAGCATGTGGATAAATACACAGGCATTATAAAGAGATGAATTTATGACCAGGAGTTTTAGGCTTTTCTGCTGTAAGTAGAAAGCCTTGAAGGTGTGGCTCTCAATACTTAGAAGTGTTTTTCTTCAATAGAAGGAAAAAGGAAAATGATGTAAAGGAAACCTGTGGGGTAATAACTAGCATCTCTGTAACCTAATGGTGTCTTTAAACAGCTTGAGTCTTAGCCAATAGAGATGTGCTAACGGTTCTAATGTGGGAAGTGGCTTTAAAGGCATAGCTATCATGATGTTAAAAAAAGCAAAGTATTTTTTTTTTTGATGGATAGACAAATGAACCAGTGTTGGAATGTTGTTATTGTTGTTGTTGTTGTTTTTTCGGTCACTATGTTGAAGTGTTGGCATTGGGTATAGGTAATTGCAAACACAGCAGAGCAGTTTTATCAGTCAATCTATGGTTTGACTGAAGCTGGTTACCTTAATTGTTAGAGTATTATGATAGATACGCAATATATATCCAGTCTCCACATAAACTTTACTGTTTACTCTGGTCACAGATTTCAGCCCTATTCTTGACCAGTGTCTGGACAAATCTATTGATGATCATAACAGAGAATAGTTTAGAGAACATGAGAAGGTTCACTATGCCACATTCTTAAAACTTCAGAAATATCTTAATATATATGACTTAACAGATAGCAGAGTCTCTATGAGTTAGGATAGGCTAAGCATGTTGCAGTCGCAGGCAGGATCCCAAGTATCAGTGACTTAATGCAACAAGTTTATTTCTTGTTTTCACAGAGTTTACTGTGAGTCCTAGATGGGTCCTATAGATAGCCATTCCTCATATGATGGCTCTTGAGTCCAAGGTGCTTTGGTCTTTTGGCCTTGCCATATCAAGGTATTCTTCATGGTGCTGTGGCAGGGAAAGAGGTGCTGAAGGCTTGCACATGAATATTTAATTGCCTCAAACCAGAAGCAATAGGGGATTACTGCTCATATTTTTTTCACATGGCTCCACCCTATTGAATAAAAGCTAACAAATGCAGTCTTTCCCTTCTCTATTCAGAAAGGAAAGATAACTAGATATCAGTGAACAGTGTAGCCAACACCTGTATTGTACCATTTAACATCCTTGAAGCACATTCGATTTCAGCACAGCTGTAGTGGACAGTTCATCCCTTCTCATGCACTCTACAGCGCCTCTCTGCTTGTGCACCTCAGCGCTGTCTCCAGATTTTTAGAAAGCTACTCAACTCATACAAAGGTGCATCCTGGGAAGGTGATAGTGTTAAAGCACTCGCGACTGCTGCTGCTGCTGCTGCTAAGTTGCTTCAGTTGTGTCCGACTCTGTGCAACCCCATAGATGGCAGCCCACCAGGCTCCCCCGTCCCTGGGATTCTCCAGGCAAGAACACTGGAGTGGATTGCCATTTCCTTCTCCAATGCATGAAAGTGAAAAGTGAAAGTGAAGTCACTCAGTCATGTCCAACTCTTCGCAACCCCATGGACTGCAGCCTACCAGGCTCCTCTGCCCATGGGATTTTCCAGGCAAGAGTACTTGAGTGGGGTGTCATTGCCTTCTCCAAACACTTGAAACTAAACCTCAGCAAATATAAGATAGGAGGTCAGTGGATAAATGTTCCAGCTATCCAATATTCCCTTGTGGTTCATCTGGTAAAGAATCAGCCTGTAGTGCAGGAGACCTGTGTTCAATCCCTGGGTTGGGAAGATACTCTGCAGAGGGAAAGGCTACACACTCCAGTTTTCTGGCCTGGAGAATTCCATGGATCAGTCCATGGAGTCTCAAAGAGTCAGACATGACTCAGCGACTTTCACTACTATGGTATCCAATATTTCAGAGGGAAAATTTCTGAAGTGGTTTCTAAATGATTTCCCACAAAGTCTCCACGGGGTATTGGACCCCAGTTGTAGACAAGGTAACCAACTCAATAACACACTACTGGCTTCTCTTCCTTCCCTTTGTCCCCTCTTACTTACCTGTCCTTCCTAGGATTACTTCCCACATAAACTATCTGTACTCTTGTTCTTGTTTCAGGATCCCCTATCAGGAGAGCCCAAACTAAGACAACTAGGAATGTCACAAAGCCAATACTTCACAGAATGGGTTGGGAGCCAGGAGGCTTGTGTTGCTGGCCGAGTCCACCATTCATTAACTTCATGACCTTGGGCAGGTCAGTTCTTATGACAGCCTCAGCTTTCTTTTCATCTTTAAGATGAATTGTTTAGGCTTGAAAATCTTTAATACCATTTCCAACTCTGATGCCCATAATTCTGTGATTAAACTCTGACTCTGTTTAAGGTTATTAAGACAATCATAGAGATCAGCAATTCTTCATCATCAAAGAAGAGGAAAAGGGAAATTATTTTAAATATTAGCCAGAGGGTTTCCAGTTTGATCCAAGAAAAATCTTCTTAACAGAATTCGTTATTGGTAATTTTCAAGATCAGGATTACTGCATTTATTTGGAATAGTACTTAACTAGGTGACTTTTACATGATCTCCTACTTTTGATTATATACAGATACTGTGGTCGTGGTGAAAATCATTCACTAGCAGATATGATGATTTGGTTGCCCTTAATGGCCTCTCTATTCCTATTTCTTGAGAAAATCAAAGGGATAAATATCAATAAATAAATGTATATCAAGGACTTGGTTGAAATGGCAGTTTTCCATGGGACGTCCAAACTTACTTACTTTTCCTACAGTAATAACATTAGCTGACATTCAATAAACATTGTATGCCAGATATTTGGATAAACAGGAAGGAGAGAAAAGAAAGCCTTCCTCAGTGATCAATGCAAAGAAATAGAGGAAAACAATAGAAAGGAAAAGACTAGAGATCTCTACAAGAAAATTAGAGATACCAAGGGAACATTTCATGCAAAGATAGGCAAAATAAACGACGGAAATGGTATGGACCTAACAGAAGCAGAAGATATTAAGAAGAGGTGGCAAGAATACACAGAAGAACTGTACAAAAAAGATCTTCATGACTCAGAAAACCACAGTGGTGTGATCACTCACCTAGAGCCAGACATCCTGGAATGTGAAGTCAACTGGGCCTTAGAAAGCATCACTACAAACAAAGCTAGTGGAGGTGATAGAATTCCAGTTGAGCTATTTCAAATCCTGGAAGATGATGCTGTGAAAGGGCAGTGCTCAATATGTCAGCAAATTTGGAAACCTCAGCAGAGGCCACAGGACTGGAAAAGGTCAGTTTTCATTCCAATCCCAAAGAAAGGCAATGCCAAAGAATGCTCAAACTACTGCACAATTGCACTCATCTCACATGCTAGTAAAGTAATGCTCAAAATTTTCCAAGCCAGGCTTCAGCAATATGTGAACCGTGAATT
The DNA here is from genome assembly GCF_001704415.2 of Capra hircus. NCBI lineage: Eukaryota > Metazoa > Chordata > Mammalia > Artiodactyla > Bovidae > Capra > Capra hircus. Next base: position 15,679,816 of record NW_017189517.1, on the reverse strand, counting down.
TCCAGGTGTTCAAGCTGGTTTTAGAAAAAGCAGAGGAACCAGAGATCAAATTGCCAACATCCATTAGATAATCAAAAAAGCAAGAGAATTCCAGAAAAGCATGTACTTCTGCTTTATTGACTATGCCAAAGCCTTTGACTGTGTGGATCACAACAAACTGTGGAAAATTCTGAAAGGGATGAGAATACCAGACCATTTGACCTGCCTCTTGAGAAATCTGTATGCAGGTCAAGAAGCAACAGTTAGAACTAGAAATGGAACAGCAGACTGGTTCCAAATCGGGAAAGGAGTACGTCAAGGCTGTATATTGTCACCCTGCTTATTTAACTTACATGCAGAGTACATCATGCAAAGTGCTGGGCTGGATGAAGCACAAGCTGGAATCAAAATTGCCAGGAGAAACATCAATAATCTCAGAAATGTAGATAACACCACTATTACAGCAGAAAGTGAAGAAGAACTATAGAGCCTCTTGATGAAAGTGAAAGAGGAGAGTGAAAAAGTTGGCTTAAAATTCATCATTCAGAAAACTAAGATCATGACATCTGGTCCCATCACGTCATGGCAAATAGATGGGGAAAGAGTAGAAACAATGAGAGACTTAATTTTGGGGGGCTCCAAAAGCACTGAAGATGGTGACTACAGCCATGAAATTAAAAGACGCTTGCTCCTTGGAAGAAAAGCTATGACCAACCTAGACAGCGTATTAAAAAGCAGAGCATTACTTTGCCAACAAAGGGCTGTCTAGTCAAAGCTATGTTTTTTCCAGTAGTCATGTATGGATATCAGAGTTGGACTGTAAAGAAAGCTGAATGTTGAAGAATTGATGCTTTTGAACTGTGGTTTTGGAGAAGACTGTTGAGAGTCTTTTGGACTGCAAGGAGATTCATTCTGTCTATCCTAAAGGAAATCAGTCCTGAATATTCATTGGAAGGACTGATTCTGAAGTTGAAACTCCAATACTTTGGCCACCTGATGAGAATAATTGACTCATTGGAAAAGACCTTGATGCTGGGAAAGATTAAAGGTGGGAGGAGAAGGGGATGACAGAGGATGAGATGGTTGGATGGCATCACTGACTTAATGGACATGAGTTTGAGTAAACTCCAGGAATTGGTGATATACAGGGAAGCCTCGCCTGCTGCAGTCCTTGAGGTCTCAAAGAGTCAGACACTGCTTAGTGACTGAACTGAACTGAATATAAATTATCTTATTTAGTGTTTATAGAATAAATGAAATTAATACTGACATAAAATATATTTTGCTGGTGAGGAAGCTAAAGCTCAAAAAGGTAAAATTTGCTTCCCAGGATTACATAGCCATAGTGAGTGGTGTGGCAATGACTCAAAATCAAGTGTGTCTGATTTTATTGCTTGAATATATTACCACACCACGTTGCCAATCTAGAGTATTTATTGATGCTCCCAGTATAAAATTTGAGGTCCTACACAACCATCATCATCATCATCAAGAAAAAGACCAAAGAAAGAAACAATTATTTTCAAAAATTACTACTTATTAAGGCAAGAACTTACTAATGCAAAAAAGCAAAATGGCTGTCTGAGGAGGCCTTACAAATAGCTGTGAAAAGAAGAGAAGTGAAAAGCAAAGGAGAAAAGGAAAGATATAAGCATCTGAATGTACATTTCTAAAGAATAGCTAGGAGAGATAAGAAAGCCTTCCTCAGCGATCAATGCAAAGAAATAAAGGAAAACAACAGAATGGGAAAGGCTAGAGATCTCTTCAAGAAAATTAGAGATACCAAGGGAACATTTCATGCAAAGATGGGCTCAATAAAGGACAGAAATGGTATGGACCTAACAGAAGCAGAAGATATTAAGAAGAGACGGCAATAATACACAGAAGAACTGTACAAAAAAAATCTACATGACCAAGATAATGACGATGGTGTGATCACTCACCTAGAGCCAGACATCCTGGAATGTGAAGTCAAGTGGGCCTTAGAAAGCATCACTATGAACAAAGCTAGTGGAGGTGATGGAATTCCAGTTGATCTATTTCAAATCCTGGAAGATGATGCTGTGAAAGGGCAGTACTCAATATGTCAGCAAATTTGGAAACCTCAGCAGTGGCCACAGGACTGGAAAAGGTCAGTTTTCATTCCAATCCCAAAGAAAGGCAATGCCAAAGAATGCTCAAACTACTGCACAGTTGCACTCATCCCACACACTAGTAAAGTAATGCTCAAAATTTTCCAAGCCAGGCTTCAGCAATATGTGAACTGTGAACTTCCAGATGTTCAAGCTGGTTTTAGAAAAGGCAGAGGAATCAGAGATCAAATTGTCAACATCTGCTGGATCATCGAGAAAGCCAGAGAGTTCCCGAAAAATATCTATGTCTGCTTTATTGATTATGCCAAAGCCTTTGACTGTGTAGCTCACAATAAACTGTGGAAAATTCTGAAAGAGATGGGAATACCAGACCACCTGACGTGCCTCCTGAGAAAACTATATGCAGGTCAGGAAGCAACAGTTAGAACTGGACATGGAACAACAGACATGGAACCATAAGAAAGGTTCCAAATAGAAAAAGGAGTACATCAAAGCTGTATATTGTCACCCTGCTTATTTAACTTAGATGCAGAGTGCATCATGAGAAATGCTGGACTGGAAGAAACAAAAGCTGGAATCAAGATTGCTAGGAGAAATATCAATAACCTCAGATATGCAGATGAAACCACCATGATGGCAGAAAGTGAAGAGGAACTAAAAAGCCTCTTGATGAAAGTGAAAGAGGAGAGTGAAAAAGTTGGCCTAAAACTCAACTTTCAGAAAACTAAGATCATGGCATTTGGTCCCATCACTTCATGGGAAATAGATGTGGAAACAGTGGAAACAGTGTCAGACTTTATCTTTTTGTGCTCCAAAATCACTGCAGATGGTGATTACAGCTATGAAATTAAAAGACACTTACTCCTTGGAAGGAAAGTTATGACCAACCTAGATAGCGTATTAAAAAGCAAAGACATTACATTGTCAACAAAGGTTTGTCTAGTCAAGGCTATGGTTTTTCCAGTGGTCGTGTATGGATGTGAGAGTTGGACTGTGAAGAAAGCTGAGTACCGAAGAATCGATGCTTTTGAACTGTGGTGTTGGAGAAAACTCTTGAGAGTCCCTTGGACTGCAAGGAGATCCAATCAGTCCATCCTAAAGGAGATCAGTCCTGGGCATTCATTGGAAGGACTGATGCTGAAGCTGAAACTCCAATACTTTGGTCACCTCATGAGAAGTGTTAACTCATTGGAAAATACTTTAACGCTGGTAGGGATTGAAGGCAGGAGGAGAAGGGGACAACAGAGGGTGAGATAGGTGAATGGCATCACCGACTCAATGGACATGAGTTTGGGTAAATCCGAGAGTTGTTGATGGACAGGGAGCCCTGATGTGCTGTGATTTATGGGGTCGCAAAGAGCTGGACACGACTGAGCGACTGAACTGAAGGCAAGAACATGCACCTGTGAATTTAGGAAAGTCTTCTGGTAGCTCAGTTGCTAAAGCGTTTGCCTGCAATGTGGGAGACCTCAGTTTGATATCTGGGTCAGGAAGATCCCTGGGGGAGGAAATAGCAACCCACTATAGCCTGGAGAATTCTATGGACAGAAGAACCTGGTGGGCTATAGTCCATGGGGTCACAAAGAGTTGGGCACAACTGAGTGATTAACTGTTTTCAGCATAATTAGAAGAAATGAAGGGAATTTCTGTTCCTTACTCATAGCCTTCTGATTAGTTGTAGGATCACTCTACTGAAATGCACGTATAATTGTTTAAAATTCTAATGGCTTAGAGTTGGGATTAACTGTGGGAAATTCTTCCCATGCTTTTAAGAAATCATTTTTTCCAAGTTCATACAGTGATTTAGTTTTTCAGTAAATATATGTTTATGTTCCGATCCAATTCTTAGCCCTATCCATTAGTTTCCATAAATACTGGAAAGGAAAAAGATTATTCTTTGTTTACCTTTATAAAATATAAAAATATAAATGGACACAGTAAACAAAGTTCACTGAATGTATTTGCTTCTGTGGTTTCATACCTTTCAACTGTAGAATGGGCTAATGTTTATGTCTTCTTTGGATCCTGTATTCTGGAAAGCAGGAAACGTGCTGAATGGGTAATGAGGAAGAGTGGTTGGATGAAGTTAAAGGGAAGTTTGCCTTCTCTGGTCTCAAAGAGATTTATATGCATAAAAACTACCTTTTTATGAATTCCTCCTGAAGGATGTGTGAATGTCTCATTTCTAAATCAGAAGCAAGCTAGTTGTGTGTGCCTTTGTTTTGGATATTATTGAGAAGGCATTGCATTTTGAGCTTGTTTAGAGATCACAAGGGATAACTGGTTAAGATGTTTGTGCAAATATTTTGAATAGTGTAAACTGATGTGTATAAATACTAGCCAGGGTTATACCTTCTGTTGGTAAGAACAATTTTCTTCTCTTTTTACATATTATATACATAAGAAAGGTCCCAGATTTTGGTGGAATAGAAAATGTCCCTTCAACTTTTAAAGAGCATCTCCTTTATAGAAGTATTGAATCAGAAGCACAGAAGAAAGAAAAAAAAAAGACAACAACATGGCAAATACAGTCACCTTTCATGGCCAGTAAAATTGGAGCCTTTTATCTTTTTATGGTCAATTTACATTTAAATGGAGAGACCCTTTAGTGCTGATGGAGGTGATGGGGGGAAATGGTATCTACATCATGAATAATAAAATTCAGGGGGAAATGTCAGTTTTTCAGCCTACTAGCACATTTTGTTGCTATGACAACAGAATGCAAAGTGTTCTCTTAAAGGGAAACATGACAATTTGTTGGGGATTAAAGCAAAACTCACTCATAATATATTTAAATATAATTTTAGATTCATAAATACTAAGGGTATACTGAAAAAGACTTAAAGTGCTCTGATTTTTGAGGAGATGTAATTATGAGAAGAGTCATGCTGAAGGTAGTGAGGAAAAGCATTAAGATGAAACTTTTCTGTCCCTCCAATTCCTCTTAGAATCCACAAAACCACCGCCATTAGTAGGCCCATCTGGTGTGGAGCCAGAAATTGGCACCAAATGGAGGTAGATCCTTTTAGTTCTCAGACATTTAAGCAGCCTGTGTTTTAGCATTCTCACCGCATACATAATTTTTTATCTGAGTCCATGTTAATTATTTTTTAAACCATTAAACCCGGCTTGAACTCAACTAAACCAAAAATTAAAATTTTCCATGTTACAGAGTGGCACCTGCTTACCTATTAACAGAGGTAATGCTGAGAGATGGTTATGGAGTTTCCCCCATTTAAAATTCTGTAACTGGGGCAGTCCTAAGATGGTGGAGGAATAGGATGGGGAGACCACTTATCCCCCACAAATTCATCAAAGAACATTTAAACGCTGAGTAAATCCCACAAAACAACTTCTGAATGCTGGCAGAGGACATCAGGCACCCAGAAAAACAGCCCAGTGTCTTCAAAAGGAGGTAGGAAAACATATAAAAGACAAATAAAGAGACAAAAGAGGTAGGGACGGAGCTCCGTCCTGGGAAGGGAGTCTTAAAAAAAGAGAGAAGTTTCCAAACACCAGGAAACACTCTCACTGCTGAGTCTGTGGTGAGCCTTGGAACCATAGAGGGCGACATAACTGGGAGGAAAAATAAATAAATAATTAAAAAACAGATTACGTGCTCAACAGTAATTCCTCCAGCGGAGAAACAGTGCAGATGCCTGCACCCGCCACTAGCAAGTGGGTGCTGGGCAGGGAGGCATGGGCTTCATTGCTTAGAGTAAGGACTGGGCCTGAATGCCCCCGAGGGCAGTCTGAGGGAACTAACTTGGGCTAGCAAACCAGACTGTGGGATAGCTACCCCGCGAAAAGCCCTAACCTAAGACACTGCCAGGCCCACTCACAGAACAAAGGACTAAACAGAGCTAGCCCGCTGCAGACCATCCCTCTCCGGTGACAGGCAGCTAGAGCCAGAAGTGGGCAATTGCAGCCCCAGAGAGACATTATCTACCAAATTGCAAGCAGGCTTCTTTGCTAACTGAGACTTCTTGGGGTTCTGGACGGTCAACATCCACCTGAGAAGATGCGCTGGTTGTACATCGAGAAAACCAAGAAGCAGGGACAATTGAGGTGATAAGTCACAGTTACTGTGCTCGCCAAACACCTCATCACCTGAGCTGCTCAGGTCTGGGAAGGGCACAAAATGCAGGCCCAAACAAGTCTGCGCCTCTGAGGACTACCCAAGTGCCTGAACCTGAGCGGCTTAGACTTGGGAGGTTCATGCAGCCCAGGGCCGGCCTCAGACCGTTCCCAGTGGAGCAACCTAGAGCCTGAGCAGTGTGGGCAGGGAGGGCACATGTGCCATGAGTGGGGGGCAGGCCCAGTGTGGCTGAAACACTGCGAGCACACGCCAGTGTTATTTGTTTGCAGTGTCCCTCCCTCCCCACAGTGCAACTGAACAAGTGAGCCTAAAAAAGTGTCCACTACCACCCCTTGTGTCAGGGTGGAAATCAGATACTGAACATACCAGCAAACAGAAGAAGCTAAAACAGAGGGAACTGCCTTGGAATTGACAGATGCAATAGACTTAAACCCTGTAGTTAGTACCGACTACATAGGAAGGGGCCTATAGATCTTGAGAAATATAAGCTGGACCAAGGAACTATCTGAAAATGAACTGACGCCACAAGGCCCACACCACCAGAGAAAGTCCTAGATGTATTTTTACTATCATTCTTTTTTTAAAATTTTAAAAATTTTTAAGTCCTCTATTACTCCATTAATTTTCATTTTTATAACCTACTATTACTTTGCAAAAAAAAAAAAAAGAAAGAGAGAGACCCTATTTTTTAAAGCAAACTCCATATATAAAAATATATATATATATTTATAATTTTTGTAACTTTTTTTCTTTTCCTTAATATTGTATTTTTGAAAATCCAAACTCTACTCTAGATTTTAATCTTTGCTTCTTGGTATTTGTTATCAATTTTGTACCTTTAAGAACCCAATCTTCATTACCCATTTTTACTTGGGAGTGAGATCACTGGCCTGATTCCTCTCTCCCCCTTTGGAATCTCTTTTTTCTCCACCAGCTCGCCTCTATCTCCTCCCTCCCCCTTCTCTTCTCTACCCAACTCTGTGAATCTCTTTGTGTGTTCCAGATGGTGGAGAACACTTAGGGAACTGCTTACTGGCTGGATCTGTCTCTCTCCTTTTGATTCCCCCCTCTATCCTCCTGGCCACCTCTGTCTCCTTCCTCCTTCTTCTCTTCTCTGTACAACTCCGTGAACATCTCTGAGCGGTCCAGACTGTGGAGTGCACATAAGGAAGTGATTACTGGCTATCTTGCTCTCTCCTCTTTTGATTCCACCTCATTTCATTCGGGTCACCTCTAACTCCCTCCTCCCTCTTCTCTTTTCCATGTAAATCTGTGAACCTCTCTGGGTGTCCCTCACTGTGGAGAAACTTTTCATCTTTAACCTAGATGTTCTTATCAATGGTGCTGTATAGATGGAGAAGTCTTGAGACTGCTTTGAAAATAAGACTGCAAACCAGAAGCAGGTGGCTTAAGTCCAAATCCTGAGAACACCAGAGAACTCCTGACTCCAGGGAACATTAATTTACAGGAGCTCATCAAACGCCTCCATACCTACACTGAAACCAAGCACCATCCAAGGGCCAACAAGTTCCAGAGCAAGACATACCACACAAATTCTCCAGCAACACAGCAACACAACCTTGAGCTTAAATATACAGGCTGCCCAAAGTTAATCCAAACCCATTGATATATCATAATTCATTACTGGACACTACATTGCACTCCAGAGAGAAGAAACCCAGCTCCACCCACCAGAACACAGCCACAAGGTTCCCTAACCAGGAAACCTTGACAAGCCACCTGTACAACCCCACCCACAGTGAGGAAACTCCACATTAAAGAGAACTCCACAAACTGCCAGAATACAGAAAGGCCATCCCAAACACAGCAATATAAACAAGATGAAGAGACAGAGGAATACCCAGCAGGTAAAGGAACATGATAAATGACCACCAAACCAAACAAAAGAGGAAGAGATAGGGAATCTACCTGATAAAGAATTCCGAATGAAATTGAAAAAATAGTGAAAATGATCCAAAATCTTGAAATAAAAACAGAATCACAGATAAATAACCTGGAGACAAGGATTGAGAAGATGCAAGAAAGGTTTAACAAGGACCTAGAAGAAATTTTAAAAAGTCAATATATAATGAATAATGCAATAAATGAGATCAAAAACACTCTGGAGGGAACAAATAGTAGAATAATGGAGGCAGAAGATAGGATTAGTGAAGTAGAAGATAGAATGGTAGAAATAAATGAATCAGAGAGGAAAAAAGAAAAACGAATTAAAAGAAATGAGGACAATCTCAGAGACCTCCAGGACAATAGTAAATGCCCCAACATTCGAATCATAATAGTCCCAGAAGAAGAAGACGAAAAGAAAGACCATGAGAAAATACTTGAGGAGATAATAGTTGAAAACTTCCCTAAAGTGGGGAAGGAAATTATCACCCAAGTCCAAGAAACCCAGAGAGTCCCAAACAGGGTAAACCCAAGGTAAAACACCCCAAGACACATATTAATCAAATTAACAAAGGTCAAACACAAAGAACAGATATTAAAAGCAGCAAGGGAAAAACAACAAATAACACACAAGGGGATTCCCATAAAGATAACAGCTAATCTTTCAATAGAAACTCTTCAGGCCAGGAGGGAATGGCAGGTCATACTTAAAGTGGTGAAAGAAAATAATCTACAGCCCAGATTACTGTACCCAGCAAGGATCTCATTCAAATATGAAGAATAAATCAAAAGCTTTACAGACAAGCAAAAGCTGAGAGAATTCAGCACCACCAAACCAGCTCTCCAACAAATGCTAAAGGATATTCTCTAGACAGGAAACACAAAAAGGGTGTATAATCTCAAACTCAAAACAATAAAGTAAATGGCAATGGGATCATACTTATCAATAATTACCTTAAACATAAATGGGTTGAATGCCCCAAACAAAAGACAAAGACTGGCTGAATGGATACAAAACAAGACCCCTACGTATGTTGTCTACAAGAGACCCACCTCAAAACAGGGGACACATATAGACTGAAAGTGAAGGGCTGGAAAAAGTTATTCTATGAAAATAGAGACCAGAAAAAAGCAGGAGTAGCAATACTCATATCGGATAAAATAGACTTTAAAACAAAGGCTGCGAAAAGAGACAAAGAAGGACACTACATAATGATCAAATGACCAATCCAAGAAGAAGATATAACAATTATAAATATATATGTACCAAACATAGGAGCACTGCAATATGTAAGACAATTGCTAACAAGTATGAAAGGGGAAATTAACAATAACACAATAATAGTTGGAGATTTAATACTTCACTCACACCTATGGATAGATCAACTAAACAGAAAATTAACAAGGAAACACAAACTTTAAATGATACAATAGACCAGTTAGACCCAATTGATATCTATAGGACATTTCACCCCAAAACAATGAATTTCACCTTTTTCTCAAGTGCTCACGGAACCTTCTCCAGGATAGATCACATCCTGGGCCATAAATCTAGCCTTGGTAAATTCAAAAAAATTGAAATCATTCCAAGCATCTTTTCTGACCACAATGCAGTAAGATTAGATCTCAATTACAGGAGAAAAACTATTAAAAATCCCAACATATGGAGGCTTAACAACACGCTGATGAATAACCAACAAATCACAGAAGAAATCAAAAAAGAAATCAAAATATGCATAGAAATGAATGAAAATGAAAACACAGCAACCCAAAACCTATGGGACACTGTAAAAGCAGTGCTAAGGGGAAAGTTCATAGCAATACAGGCATACCTCAAGAAACAAGAAAAAAGTCAAATAAATAACCTAACTCTACACCTAAAGCAACTAGAAAAGGAAGAAATGAAGAACCCCAGGGTTAGTAGAAGGAAGGAAATCTTAAAAATTAGGGCAGAAATAAATGCAAAAGAAACAAAAGAGACCATAGCAAAAATCAATAAAGCCAAAAGCTCATTCTTTGAAAGGATAAATAAAATTGACAAACCATTAGCCAGACTCATCAAGAAACAAAGGGAGAAAAATCAAATCAATAAAATTAGAAATGAAAATGGAGAGATCACAACAGACAACTCAGAAATACAAAGGATCATAAGAGACTACTATCAGCAATTATATGCCAAGAAAATGGACAACATGGAAGAAATGGACAAATTCTTAGAAAAGTACAACTTTCCAAAACTGAACCACGAAGAAATAGAAAATCTTAACAGACCATCACAAGCACAGAAATTGAAACTGTAATCAGAAATCTTCCAGCAAACGAAAGCCCAGGACCAGACAGCTTCACAGCTGAATTCTACCAGAAATTTAGAGAAGAGCTAACACCTATCCTACTCAAACTCTTCCAGAAAATTGCAGAGGACGGTAAACTTCCATACTCATTGTATGAGGCCACCATCACCCTAATACCAAAACCAGACAAAGATACCACAAAAAAAGAAAACTACAAGCCAATATCACTGATGAACATAGATGCAAAAATCCTTAACAAAATTCTAGCAAACAGAATCCAACAACACATTAAAAAGATCATACACCATGACCAAGTGTGTTTTATCCCAAGGATGCAAGGATTCTTCAATATCCACAAATCAATGTAATACACCACATTAACAAATTGAAAAAAGCCATATGATTATCTCAAGAGATGCACAGAAAGCCTTTGAAAAAATTCAACATCCATTTATGATAAAATCTCTCCAGAAAGCAGGAATAGAAGGAACATACTTCAACATAATAAGAGCTATATATGACAAACCCACAGCAAACATTATCCTCAATGGTGAAAAATTGAAAGCATTTCCCCTAAAGTCAGGAACAAGACAAGGGTGCCCACTCTCACCACTACTATTCAACATAGTTTTGGAAGTTTTGGCTGCAGCAATCAGAGCAGAAAAAGAAATAAAAGGAATCCAGATTGGAAAAGAAGAAGTAAAACTCTCACCATTTGCAGATGACATGATCCTCTACATAGAAAACCCTAAAGACACCACCAGAAAATTACAAGAGCTGATCAATGAATATAGTAAAGTTGCAGGATATAAAATACATAAATCCCTTGCATTCCTATGCACTAACAATGAGAAAATAGAAAGAGAAATTAAGGAAACAATTCCACTCACCATTGCAACAAAAAGAATAAAACACTTAGGAATATATCTACCTAAAGAAACAAAAGACCTATATATATATATAAAACTATAAAACATTGGTGAAAGAAATCAAAGAGGACACTAATAGATGGAGAAATGTACCATGTTCATGGATCAGAAGAATCAATAGAGTGAAAATGAGTATACTACCCAAAGCAATCTATAGATTCAATGCAATCCCTATCAAGCTAGCAACGGTATTTTTCACAGAGCTAGAACAAATAATTTCACAATTTGTATGGAAATACAAAAAAACCTCGAATAGCCAAAGCAATCTTGAGAAAGAAAAATGGAACTGGAGGAATCAGTCAGCCTGACTTCAGGCTCTACTACAAGGCCAGTCATCAAGACAGTATGGTACTGTCACAAAGACAGAAATATAGATCAGTGGAACAAAATAGAAAGCCCAGAGATAAATCCATGCACCTATGGACACCTTATCTTTGACAAAGGAGGGAAAAATATGCAATGGAGAAAAGACAATCTCTTTAAGAACTGGTGCTGGGAAAACTGGTCAACCACTTGTAAAAGAATGAAACTAGTACACTTTCTAACACCATACACAAAAATAAACTTCAAATGGATTAAAGATCTAAACGTAAGACCAGAAACTATGAAACTCTTAGAGGAGAACATAGGCAAAACACTCTCGGACATAAATGACAGCAAGATTCTCTTATGCCCACCTCCCAGAATATTGGAAGTAAAAGCAAAAATAAACAAATGGGACCTAATTAAAATTAAAAGCTTCTGCACAACAAAGGAAACTATCAGTTCAGTTCAGTTCAGTCACTCAGTCGTGTCTGACTCTTTGAGACTCCATGAATCGCAGTATGCCAGGCCTCCCTGTCCATCACCAACTCCTGGAGTTCACTCAGACTCACCTCCATCGAGTCGGTGATGCCATCTAGCCATCTCATCCTCTGTTGTCCCCTTTTCCTCTTGCCCCCAATCCCTCCCAGAATCAGAGTCTTTTCCAATGAGTCAACTTTTCTCATGAGGTGGCCAAAGTACTGGAGTTTCAGCTTCAGCATCATTCCTTCCAAAGAACACCCAGGGCTGATCTCCTTTAGAATGGACTGGTTGAATCTCCTTGCAGTCCAAGGGACTCTCAAGAGTCTTCTCCAACACCACAATTCAGAAGCATCAATTCTTTAGCGCTCAGCTTTCTTCAGAGTCCAACTCTCACATCCATACATGACTACTGGAAAAACCATAGCCTTGACTAGATGGACCTTTGTTGGCAAGGTAATGTCTCTGCTTTTTAAAATGCTGTCTAGCTTGGTCATAACTTTTTTCCAAGGAGTAAGTGTCTTTTAATTTCATGGCTACAGTCACCATCTGCAGTGATTTTGGAGCCCCAAAAATAAAGTCTGACACTGTTTCCACTGTTTTCCCATCTATTTCCCAGGAAGTGATGGGACGAGATGCCATGATCTTTGTTTTCTGAATGTTGAGGTTTAAGCCAACATTTTCACTCTCCTCTTTCACTTTCATCAAGAGGCTTTTTAGTTCCTCTTCACTTTCTGCCATAAAGGTGGTGTCATCTGCATATCTGAGGTTATTGATATTTCTCCTGGCAATCTTGATTCCAGCTTGTGTTTTTTTCCAGCCCAGTGTTTCATGATGTACTCTGCATATAAGTTAAATAAGCAGGGTGATAATATACAGCCTTGTCGTACTCCTTTTCCTATTTGGAACCAGTCTGTTGTTCCATGTCCAGTTCTAACTGTTGCTTCCTGACCTGCATACAGATTTCTCAAGAGGCAGGTCAGGTGGCCTGGTATTCCCATCCCTTTCAGAATTTTCCACAATTTATTGTGATCCACACATTCAAAGGCTTTAGCATAGTCAATAAAGCAAAAGTAGATGTTTTTCTGGACTCTCTTGCTTTTTCAATGATCCAGCAGATGTTGGCAATTTGATCTCTGATTCCTCTGCCTTTTCTAAAACCAGCTTGAACATCTGGAAGTTCACAGTTCATGTATTGCTGAAGCCTGGCTTGGAGAATTTTGAGCATTACTTTACTAGCATGTGAGATGAGTGCAATTGTGTGGTAGTTTGATCATTCTTTGGCATTGCCTTTCTTTGGAATTGGAATGAAAACTGACCTTTTCCAGTCCTGTGGCCTCTGCTGAGTTTTCCAAATTTGCTGACATATTGAGTGCTGCCTTTTCCCAGCATCATCTTCCAGGATTTGAAATAGATCAACTGGAATTCCATCACCTCCACTAGCTTTGTAGTGATGCTTTCTAAGGCTCACTTGACTTCACATTCCAGGATGTCTGGCTCTAGGTTAGTGCCAGACACTCACACAGATGATCACACCATCGTCATTATCTTGGTCGTGAAGATCTTTTTTGTATAGTTCTACTGTGTAATCTTGCCACCTCTTCTTAATATCTTCTGCTTCTGTTAGGTCCATACCATTTCTGTCCTTTATCGAGCCCATCTTTGCATGAAATGTTCCCTTGGTATCTCTGATTTTCTTGAAGAGATCTCTAGCCTTTCCCATTCTGCTGTGTTCCTTTATTTCTTTGCATTGATCACTGAGGAATGCTTCCTTATCTCTTCTTGCTATTCTTTCGATTTTGCATTCAGATGCTTTTATCTTTCCTTTTCTCCTTTGCTTTTCACTTCTCTTCATTCCCCAGCTGTTTGTAAGGCCTCCTCAGATAGCCATTTTGCTTTTTTGCATTTCTTTTCCATGGGGATGTCTTGATCTGTGTCTCCTGTACAGTGTCATGAACCTCTGTCCATAGTTCATCAGGCACTCTATCTATCAGATCTAATCCCATAAATCTATTTGTCACTTCCACTGTATAATCATAAGGGATTTGATTTAGGTCATACCTGAATGGTCTAGTTTTTTTCCCTACTTTCTTCAATTTAAGTCTGAATTTGGCAATAAGGAGCTCATGATCTGAGCCACAGTCAGCTCCCGGTCTTGTTTTTGCTGACTGTATAGAGCTTCTCCATCTTTAGCTGCAAAGAGTATAATCAGTCTGATATCAGTATTGACCATCTGGTGATGTCCAATACAGTATACACCACCCTTATGACAGAAAGTGAAGAGGAACTAAAAAGCCTCTTGGTGAGAGTGAAAGAGGAGAATGAAAAAGTTGGCTTAAAGTCAACATTCAAAAAACGAAGATCATGGTTGCATCTGGTCCCATCACTTCATGGGAAATAGATGGGGAAACCGTGGAAACAATGTCAGACTTTATTTTCTGGGGCTCCAAAATTATTGCAGATGGTAACTGCAGCCATTAAATTAAAAGACGCTTACTCCTTGAAAGAAAAGTTATGACCAACCTAGATAGCATATTCAAAAGCAGAGACATTACTTTGCCAACAAAGTTCTGTCTAGTCAAGGCTATGGTTTTTCAGTGGTCATGTATGGATGTGAGAGTTGGACTGTGAAGAAAGCTAAACACCAAAGAATTGATGCTTTTGAACTGTGGTGTTGGAGAAGACTCTTGAGAGTCCCTTGGACTGCAAGGAGATCCAACCAGTCCATTCTGAAAGAGATCAGCCCTGGGTGCACTTTGGAAGGAATGATGCTAAAACTGAAACTCCTGTACTTTGGCCACTTCATGAGACGAGTTGACTCATTGGAAAAGACTCTGATGCTGGGAGGGATTGGGGGCAGGAGGAAAAGGGGACAACAGAGGATGAGATGGCTGGATGGCATCACTGGCTTGATGGATGTGAGTCTGAGTGAACTCCGGGAGATGGTGATGGACAGGGAGGCCTGGCTACTACGATTCATGGGATCGCAAAGAGTCGGACACGACTGAGCGACTGAACTGAACTGAGCTCATATACATGTACTTTAGAAAGATGGTAATCATAACCCTGTATGCTAGGCAGCAAAAGAGACACAGATGTATAGAACAGTCTTTTGGACTCTGTGGGAGAGGGAGAGGGTGGGATGATTTGGGGGTATGTCATGGAAACATGTATAATATCATATAAGAAACAAATCACCAGTCCAGTTTCAATACAGGATCCATGGGGCTGGTGCACTGGGATGACCTGGAGGGATGGAATGGGAGGGAGGTGGGAGGGGGTGTCCAGGCCGTGTACGCCCGTGGGGGATTCATGTTGATGTGTGGCAGAATCAATACAATATTGTAAAGTAATTAGCCTCCAATTAAAATAAATAAATTTAAATTAAAAAATTAAATAAAATTCTGTAACTGTAGGAAATAAGAATTTCCCAGTGGTGGAGAATATATTCTATTGATTTAGATTAACCCAGGTGGGGTTCTGATGTTTGATCTTATCAGTATCATCTCAAAATTGTCTTTGGAGAGCTATTTCTTCCATACCCAGGTAAGATGGTTGTAGCCGTGGTAGGTATCACTTAATTGATCATAGCATTCTTTTATGCCAAGCCTGGAAGCAGTTTTCTGTATCCTTCTCAACATAGTGCTTTAGGCAACCAGCAGCCACTATCTATTTTTTGGAATTAGCACAAGAGATGAAACCATTTCGCTAACTCTGCTTGGTCCTATGAAATAACTATCACTCCTATATTGCGTTCTGGGTTTGGGCATGAAAAAAGTCAGCTCAGGTCTTCCTTCTTCCAGTAAGTTTCCCTGATTACTCCAGTCCACACTTCTTTCTTCTTCCTTGGAAAAATCTTCTTACCTTTATAGTTAGTGTCAAATATTGTATCCTTTAGTTGTGCCATGGATCTTAATTCTCTCCCCAAATATGTATTTGAGAGCCTTTTCCAAGTGACAGTTATGACAGAACTTTTATCAACACTGTAATTCATGCCTCCTTCTACACTGGCCATGGCACTAGAATGTCAAAGTTATTTGTCTGATTTTCTATCCATAGCTATAGAGGTTGCTGGCTATTAGAGAAGGGGCAAAATAAAGGGCCAAGTGAGGCACTTTTGTTTGTTTCATTCTGTTGATTTTTTCAAATTTCTCTGAGTGCCTATAGTCAAAATGAAAGGTAGTTAAGATTTTTCTTTGATGTCCTATAGCAACCCATTATCCCATTCCCATATGTGGGACCCTGTTATCTTATCACAGAAGAAAAGTATATGATGAATTGTGATAAGGAATTTCATATGTTATTCTTCTTGAAATTTTTAATTTCTAAATGGATATCTGCATGCTATATTGCTTCACTTGTATCCTACTCTTTGCAACCCTATGGACTATAGCCCACCAGGCTCCTTTGTTCATGGAATTCTCCAGGCAAGAATATTGGAGTGGGTTGCCATTTCCTTCTCCAGGGTATCTTCCCAACCCAGGGATCGAACCTGGCTCTCCCACATTGCAGGAAGACTCTTTACCAACTAAGCCACCAGGGAAGCCCTTAGAAGGGGTAATACTTAACCCAAAGACTATCTTCAGTGGAAGAACTCCTGGCACTATGATATGGGGGAATATGAGCAATAAGATATTTGGGGGAGAAGAATGGCTCATATCATGGCATTTGAATAACCATCTACTCTATACATAAGACTACTATTGCTAAGTGAATGGTAACTGTATTCATTCGTTTTAGTCCATGTTGGCATAATGCCATCAGCAGCCCTGTGGGTTGCACACCTGCATTTGGTTTTTGAGTGTTTTGTTATATGCTAATCCAATGGGAAAGTTGCTATTAAATTGACACTGATCACATTAAAATAGCCATGGGAACAAATTCATTACCCTGATTTGCTGCTAGCCATCACATGTTAATCTAGAAAAATAAAATTGTATGTTGGATCATCTGACTGCAGAAGTTCTGTTTCTTGGTATTTCTTCAAATGTAGTCAGTCCTAAGCAAAATTACAAAATAGTTTGTTTGAGGGAGCTCTAGATTTCCCCCAAATTCTTTTCTCTTTTTAGACACATACTTGGTTCCCAGGGGTTCGAATGCTTGCCCCTCTTTCTTAACAAACCATTTTACCTGTTATAATACATTTAAAGACAAGGACACAGGGCTTCCCTGGTGGCTCAGTGGTAAAGAATCTGCCTGCCAATGCAAGATACATGGGTTCAATCCCAGAGCTGGAAAGATCCTACGTGCCACAGAGCAACTAAGATTGTGTGGCACAACTATCGAGCCTGTGAACTGCAACTATTGAGCCATGTGCTGCGACTACTGAAGCCCATGCACCTAGAGTCTGTGACTAACAAGAGAAGTCACTACAATAAGAAGCTTGTGCACAGTGACTAGAGAAAAGCCTGAACAGCAACAAAGACTCAGCACATTGGGGTACACGTGTCTCTTTCAATTCTGGTTTCCTCGGTGTGTATGCCCAGAAGTGGGATTGCTGGGTCATAAGGCAGTTCTATTTCCAGTTTTTAAAGGAATCTCCACACTGTTCTCCATAGTGGCTGTACTAGTTTAATGAGGTGGATAAAACTGGAGCCGATTATACAGAGTGAAGTAAGCCAGAAAGAAGAACACCAATACTGTATACTAACACATATATATGGAATTTGGAAAGATGGTAACGATAACCCTGTATGCGAGACAGCAAAAGAGACACTGATGTATGGAACAGTCTTTTGGACTCTGTGGGAGAGGGAGAGGGTGGGATGATTTGGGAGAATGGCATTGAAACATGTATAATATCACATAAGAAACAAATCACCAGTCTAGGTTTGATGCAGGATACAGGATGCTTGGGGATGGTGCACTGAGATGACCCAGAGGGATGGTATGGGGAGGGAGGTGGGAGGGGGTTTCAGGATTGGGAACATGTGTACACCCGTGGCGGATTCATGTTGATGTATGGCAACACCAATATAATATTGTAAAGTAAAATAATAATAACAAAAGAAAAGAAAAAAAAAAGACCCAACACAGCCAAAAATAAATAAACAAATAATAGAAAAGGATACATTCATAAGGGCAGATGTTTAGCATTCCTCCATGAATTGAAGTGATATTCTTCTCTTTTATCTTTTAAAAAATTGTATTCTTTTACTAACTATCAAAACTTTCCCAATGACCATTAATCTTAGGTAATATAAGCCTACAGCGTTGAGGAATAGCATGATATGAAGAAAGTTATATAGACTTTGGAATTAGACCAATCTGCCTTTAAATCCAGTTAATCCACTAGTTATTTCATTTTTTGCAACTCAATCAAACCACTGTCTAGTACGGGGCTGAAGTTAGTCCTTACCCAAGCAGTAGTCTAGAAAGAAATATAACTATATTTTGTATCCTGCAGTAGTTCAAATGCTGTAAATTGTATGTTGTGATTGAATACAAAATACATCAAAAGAGGTTGTTTTTGTAACCTCATTTTCTTTACGTGTAAAATGGGAGCAATAACCAATATCACAAGTTTGTTTTGAGAATTAAATGATAAATATGTATAAAGTGCTTGGCACAGTGAATATTTTAATTTTCTCCTTCTCTCTTTTCATCTTCATCAGGTGAGTAATTTTAACTCTCTCTGCAAGTATGCTCTAGGAAAGGAATAGTTCATAAACCCTGTGTGTTTTCACTAACATATTGTTAATTCTTAAAAGGAAGTTTTTACATTTTTGCAAAACTGAAAGAGCAGAATTTTGGATGAGCTGTCATGTGTATATAAAAAGTCATCTTTTTTTGTGCTATTAGATTTCAAGCCTCAAAGCCCAATAAGTTGTTATGACCTTGCCAGCAATAGCTCAAACTCCTGCTATTAAATGTGGGATGCCTCACATACCATTCCAAAATATTGGCTTTAGCAACGAATGAATTATTAAACGTCAAATTGTTATTTCCCGTGACAGTTTCCAAATGGACTGGGTCTGCACTAACAAGTAGTGAAATGTGCCTCCAGCCACCTCGCAGCTGTGGAAGAAACGGATTGCAACTCCAGTGGACTCATTTTACCTGGCAGCAGAGCACTGGAAGGCTCGCCCATCTGTCAACACACATTTCTCTTCCAATCTCCTTGAGCCCCTTCTTGAATTCTTTCTTGTTTAAAGAGAAAAGCAAGAGCTATTCAAAGTGGTGGCTTTTTATAAGGGCATTTCAAGTACAGTCAGCTCCAGAAAGTTTACTTATGTGGTGTTCATGTTGTGGATTATACTCATTTGACTATATTCTCTTTACTTGCTAGCATTCTCTTTATTGTTTCACCCACCAAATAAGTATATTGAAAAATAACAGATTCATTAATTAAATATAAACCAAACAGGCTCTAATATCTCAAAGCAAAGAAAAAGCCAATTAGAAAGTTCTTTAGTCTGAGTTCTGTTTGTACTTCAAATGGAAAGGAAAATAATTTAAATCAAGTTAAATTATTTATTATATGTGTTGATAAATAAGTTTTACAGGAGCATACGTCTGCCCTCTGAAACGTGTAACATTATCACTTACTCGTGGCTTTCAAATGGCATGAGTAATGGCTGACATCTCATTAAATATAAGCAAATGATTGTCCAGACCATGCTTGTTAACTGGGACTATCTGGGATGAAGCTGTCACTTGTTCACTGTTATAAACTTTAGCCCTCTAAGGCCACTGTATCTGTAGGCAGAAACATTTCATCAGTGATGATTGAAATATTTTCTTATTAATGCACTCTTCCCACTATTTCTGAGTAGGAAGTGAGCCAAGAGATTTAGTTCAAGCACCATTTGGTGCTGATGTACCATTGTGCAGATTTTAAGATTACTTCAACTGGTTGAGTAGAAGCAGCTTACTCAGTATAATTGCAGCTTCTCAGCTATCATCCAAGAACCTAAGGGAAAGTAAGACAGAAAGAAAGGGAGAAAGAAAATCAATGCTTAAGAAGATGATATTATGCCTTGGCTTACTAAGGTTTTGTGTCTTTGACTAGCCATACATAATCTGCTGAAAGCGTATTCAAAGATATACCACTTTGCTGAAGTAGCTTAGAGAAAGGAAATACATGGGAATGCTGTTAATCATCCTGAATGTTAAAAGGCACAGGTAGCAGAGTCTTTTTGTCAATGAATTTGTCTATCATTCTCTATTATCACTAACGTCTGTACGGGATTTTCTTACTTCCCTTCTGTAACTATTTTTTTATTGAAATATGGTTGATTTACAATGTTGCATTAATTACTGCTGTACAACAAAGTGATTTAGTTATACATATTTATACATCCTTTTTAATATTCTTTTCCATTGTGGTTTATTGCAGGATATTGAATATAGTTCCCTGTGGTACATAGTAAGACCTTGTTGATACATTCCATATATAATAGCTTGCTAACCCCAACCATATACTCTATTCCTCCCCACTCCCCCTCCATGGCAACCACCAATCTGTTCACTATGTCTGTGATTCTGTTTCATAGATAGATTCGTTTGTGTCATATTTTAGGTTCCACATATAAGTGAAATCATATGGTATTCGTCTTTCTTTTTCTGATTTAGTTAACTTAATATGATAATCTCTAGTTGCATCCATGTTTCTGCAAATGGCATTATTTCATTCTTTTAATGGCTGAGTAATATTCCATTCTGTATATGTACCACATCTTCTTTATCCATTCATCTATTGATGGATATAAAGCTTGTTCCCATGTCTTGGCTACTGTGAATAGTGCTGCTATGAGTGTAGAGTTGCATGTATCTTTTTGAATTATAGTTTTGTTCAGATATATAACCAAGAATGGGGTTGCAGGATCATATAGCAATTCTATTTTTAGCTTTCTGAGAAACCTCCATACTGTTTTCCACAGTGGCTTGTAGGAGGGTTGTACATTGTAGGAGGATTACTTTTTCTCCATGTACTCTCCACCATTTGTTATTTGTAGACTTATTAATGCTGACCATTCTGACTGGTGTGAGGTGCTATCTCATTATAGTTTCGATTTGTTGAGCATCTTTTCATGTGCCTATTAGCATATCCTTTTTAGAGAAAAGTGTATTTAGGTCTTCTGCCCATTTTGAAGTAGAGTTGTTTATTTGTTTTGTTGTTGAGTTGTATGAGCTGTTTTATATTTTGGAAATTAAGCCCTCATTGATCTCATCATTTACAGACATTTTCTCTTATTCTATAGGTTATCTTTTCATTTTGTATGTATGTGTGTTAGTTGCTCAGTAATGTCTGACTCTTTGCAACCCCATGGACTATAGCTCACCAGGCTCCTCTCTCCATGGAATTTTCCAGGCAAGAATACTGGAGAGGGTTGCCATTCCCTTCTCCAGGGGATCTTCTTGACCCAGAGATTGAACCCAGGTCTCCTCCATTGCAGGCAGTTTTTTTTTTTACTGTCTGAGCTGGTGGGTGACTATGGGCAGCAGGTGCTTTGGGAGACATTCAATTGTATAGATGCCTACTTTTGTAGGCTCAAGGAGTACTTAGATACTTGTTATTTATTTTCACCACTCATTCTTTCTTTCTTTAGCTACTTCTAGTCATTGGCCTTACAGTTAATGAAGCATGTAATAAATATTAAGGAAAGTAGGCTTTTACTTCTAGTTTTGCTAACTGGGATGACTGAAAATGCTCACACAGATATACAGGGCTTGAAATCACAATAATTAAAAAATAAACTGGACTTTACAGAGGTGGCATACATCTCCATCAAGGATAGGTATTTCTTTTTTAAAACAAAATTTGTGGGTTTTTTTTTTATGTTCAGATGAAACAATAACTAAATGCTAAAAGCTAGGTAGAGATAATTTTTTTCTTTTTTAAAAAAATTTTATTTTGTATTGGGCTATAGCCGATTAATGATGATGTGATAGTTTCAGGTGAACAACAAAGGGACTCAGCCATATGTATACATGTATCCATTCTACCACATCCTGCCCCCCCCCCATCCAGGTTGCCACATAACATTGAGCAGAGTTCCATATGCTATATAGTAGGTCATTGTTTCTTATCTGTTTTAAATATAGCAGTGTGTACATGACATCTAAATTTTGAATGATATCAGCAAAAGTGGTAGAATGAAGACCTCCAAAAATTCTCTCCTCTGTAAAATCAATAGAAACACTGACAAAAATTGTGCAAATCAACTTTTATTAAACTCTAGGAACTATTCAAAGGTAAGTGATAATTCAGTAAGCATTTACTCAATAAAATGGTTGAATCTGCACCAGAACAATGAATTTTGAAAAAAGTGAATGTGTTAGTCGCTCATTCCATGTCTGACTCTTTGTGATGCAATGGACTGTAGCCTGCCAGGCTCCTCTATCCATGGGATTCTCCAGGCAAGAATACTGGAGTTGGTAGCCATTCCCTTCTCCAGGGGATCTTCCTGACCCAGGGATCAAACCTGCATCCCCTGACTTACAGGTGGATTCTTTACCATCTGAACCACCAAGGAATGTTATTTTAATTTGTCCTATTCTCATCCCATCTTTTCCAACTCTGTGGTAGCTTTGAAAACCAGTGCCTTGCAATTACAGTGAAAACTAGCAGCTTTAATTGCCTATGTCGCATGATAAGATTAGAGCTCCTCCAAATCCTCATTTCCAATGAAATGACTTTATTTCAATTGTTTGGTGACTCTTTGAATGACACTACTCACTAGGCTGACTTTGATCTGATTCAGACTCAAATCTCTCCCTACAAAAACAGTCGATTACCCAGGCATGTTTATGAAAATAATCAGAAGCAATTTTTTAACATCATGGCTGGCTGAGATAGTGGATAACAGTTGGATCAAAACAGTTGGATCAAAAATGTGCATGTGTCCCAAGCTGCTTCATTTGTTTCTGACTCTCTGTGAACCTATGGACAATAGCCCACCAGGCTCCTCTGCCCATGGGATTCTCCAGGCAAGAATATTGGAGTGGTTTGCCATGCCTTCCTCCAGGGGGTCTTCCTGACCCAGGGATTGAACTCTACCTGCATTGGCAGGCGAGTTCTTTACCACTAGTGCCTCAAAAAGCTTAAATGGAAAAACTGAGAAATGAGATATCTTACAGTGAGGTTTTGAAATCCTCTGACATATTCTTGGGAATCTAGAAGTTCACAAGCATGTGTAGGGTTGTTAATGTTAACATGCCTAGGAAAGAAGTGAGAAGGCCCTAATCTCTCACCTGGCTAATCTCATGGCTCTACATAAGCAGGAAGTGAAGGCTAAGGTGAATTTTTTGGCTGAATTTTGGAAATGAGGCCAAATGTGCACACAGAGACCCTCAACAAAGACTAAGAGACAGGCTTTTAAAGATATCTCTGTATACTCATTATTTGACCACATTGATAGCCAGGCAGAAATATCAGTAGCCACATATGAAAAAGAATATAAAATTTACAGATCTAATTCAGAAAATTCAAAATAAATAACAGCAACAAAACAGCTAAAACAACAAAATCCTTGGGAAGGTACAGAATCAAATTTTCAGAGTTGCCACATTGTAATATTCAAAATGTCCAGTTTTCAACAAAAATTACAAGACATTCAAGGAAACAAGAAAAGAATAGCCTATACACAGGGAAGAAAGCAGTCAACAGAAACTATCAAATCTTGGAATTACTACAGAAACATTTTAAATCAGCAATTTAAAATATGTTCAAAGGATTGCAAGCAATCATGTTTAAAAGATAAAGGAAGATATGAAAGCAATACCTCACCAAATAGAGAACACCAATAAGGAGATATAAATTAGGAAAAAAGAGAACCTAACAGAATTTTCAGAGATGAAATGTAACGAAAGCTGAAATAAGGAATTTAGAAGCTCAATAGTGCATTTGAGAAGACAGCAGAAGCCATTGGATTTATCCAGTCAGAGGACTAGAAAGAAATAATAATGAATACAAATAAAGAGTGCCTAAGTAACCTGTGGGACACCATAAAGTATACCAGCCATGCATAATAAGTCTAAATGGAGATGAGAGAATGGAAAGTATAGGAAGAATATTTGAAGGAAAAATCACTGAAAGCTTCCCAAATGTGAGGCAAAACATTAATATATACATCCAAGGAGCTCAATGGACTTACAGAAGAATAAACTCAGAGATCCATACCTAGACATAGCATAATCATACTGTCAAAAGACAGAGAGAGACAGAATCTTGACAGCATTGAGAGAAGCAAGTTATTCCATAAGGAGGACCCACAATAAAATTAATAACTAATTTTTATTATAAACCATGTACATCAGGAGGCAGTGGGATAATACATTTTCAAAGGGCTCAAACTAAGAAACTATAACCAAAAGTTTTATGTTAAGCAAAATAGTCCTTCAAAACTAAAGAATTTAATACATTCTCAAGTAAACAAAACAGAATTCTTGGCTAGAAAACCTACTCTATAAGAAAATACTATTGTAAGTCCTTTATGCTGAAATAAAGTGGCATTAGAGAGTAACTCAAATCTACATGAATACCAGTAGAAAGGGTAAATATAAGTGATAATATGATGGATATTTTTTAGGCCTCACTTTTTCTTCTAATTTAACATACAACTATATAAAGAAACAATTATAAATCTGTGTTAATGGATGCACAAGGCATAAAGATATAATTTGTATGACAATAACCATACAAAGGATAGAAGTAAAGTTTTTCTATACAATTGATATTAAGTTGGTATTAATTTGACCTAGGTTGGTATTATTAACATGCTAATTATAATTCCTAGAAAAACCACTATGAAAGAAAGCAAAAAATGTATATACTTGAAGAAGGAAATTAAAATTGCACACTAGAAAATATCTATTCATCACAAAAGATGTTGTTAGAGGAAAAGAGAAATAAAAGATAACAAATAAAAGACATATAGAAAACAAGCAGCAAAATGGCAAATGAAAATGCTAATTCATCAGTACATCATACTCATTACGTGTGTGTGTGTGTGTGTGTGTGTTCAGTCATGTCCAACTCTTTGTGACCCCTCAAATTTTAATCTGCCAGGCTCCTCTGTCCTTGGAATTTCCCAGGCAAGAATACTGGAGTGGGTTGTTATTTTCTGCTCCAGGGGATCTTCCTCACCCAGGGATTGAATCCAGGTCTCTTGCATCTCCTGCACAGCAGTGGATTTTTTACCACTAGCGCCACCTGGAAAGCCCCCTAAAGTACATACTCATTCCATAAATATGGACTAAAACTTCAATTGAAAGATAAACATTGAAAGAATGGGCAAAAAACATGATTCAACTATATGCTCTCTAGGAAAGATACACTTTAGATTCCAAAACACCCCCCGCCAAAACACACACACAAAAATGAATTGAAAAACATGCACCATGCAAACATTAACCAGAAGAGAGCAGGAGTGACAAAATGGACTTTAGAAAAAAGCTGTTAATAGAAATAATGGAGAATATTTTAGAATGATAAAAGCATCCATAAAAAAGATATAACAATTATAAACATATAGGCACCTAACAGCAAAGCACTCAAATACATGCAACAAAACTAGCAAGAACTGAAGGAAGAAATAGATTATTTATACTACTTGGGGACTTCAGTGCCCCACTTTCAATAATGGATAGGACAGTGAGGCAGATCAAAAGCGAATAGAAGTCTTCTATGACACAATGACGGAGAAGGCAATGGCACCCCACTCCAGCACTCTTGCCTGGAAACTCCCATGGATGGAGGAGCCTGGTGGGCCGCAGTCCAAGGGGTCGCTAAGAGTCGGACACGACTGAGCAACTTCACTTTCACTTTTCACTTTCATGCATTGGAGAAGGAAATGGCAACCCACTCCAGTGTTCTTGCCTGGAGAATCCCAGGGACGGGGGAGCCTGGTGGGCTGCCGTCTATGGGGTTGCAGAGTCAGACATGACTGAAGCGACTTAGCAGTAGCAGCATGACACAATGAACTAAGCAGTCCTCAACAGACTTCTAAAGATCACTCTGCCTAACAAAAACAGAATTTACAATCAAGTGCACATGGAACATACTTTTATTATTACTATTATTATTATTATTATTTTTGACCACACCACGTGGTTTATGGGATCCTAGTTCTCTGAACAGGAATCAAACCTGGCCCCTCGGCAGCCAAGGCTTTGAGTCCTAACCACTAAACAGGGAATTCCCTTGCACATGGAATATTTTTGAAGATAGACCACATGTTAAGGAATTAAATCATATGAGCCATTTTCTTCAAAAGCAAAGGAATGAAATTAGAACTCAACAAAAGAAATGTGGTAAATTCACAAATGTGTGTAAATTTTTTAAAATACACTCATAAATAACCAATGGTTGAAGAAAATCACAAGGAAAATAGGGCAACACTGAAATAAATGAAAATGAAAATACAGCATATCAAAATTTATGAGATGTGATGAAAGCAGTGCTTAGAGGGCAATTTATAGTTGTAAACACATATATTAAAAAAATGGTAAGATATGAAATCAATAGCATAGTTTTACAATTTAAGGAGCTAAAATATGAGCAAAATAATCTCAAAGCAAAAGGAAGAAAATAATAATGATTATAACAAATAAGTGAAATAGAGAATAGAAAAAAATAGAGAAATCAGTAACACTGAAAATTCCTTTTTTTGAAAAGACCAACAATAATGACAAAACATTAGCAACACCAATCAATAATAAAAAAGAGAAGACTTGAACTACTGAAAAAAGAAATGAAAGGACATTACTATGAAACTTACAGAAAAATTTTAGAAGTAATACAGGGAAATACCATGAAAATTTGTATAGTAAATTTAATAACATAGATGAATTTGACAAATTCCTAGAGAGATTCAAATTATTGAACCTGATGCAAGAATAAATAGAAAATTCTAATAAATGTATAACAAGAGATTGAATCAGTAATTAAAGAATTTACTATGAAGAAAATCTCAGGATCACTTGAGTTTACGTACAAATTTTATGAAACATATGTTCTTATCAGGTCTTTTCTCAGCACGTATCTTGTCCTGCCTATGCATCTGGCTTTCTCAATTTCTTGTTTTTTGTAACAGGTTTTCAAAACCCTTATTCTTCAATGCATCTCTCTCTAGGTTTTATTCCCAGACTTTATGTGTATCTACAATTTATCCCAACTCTAATGTTTTGCCTCAGGTATCCATAGAGTGAAAATGAAATAAAATCTATTTTGTTTGCTCATGTTGCTAAATGGCCATTTTCAGGGATCTCTTTGTCAGTTTCTATAGTATTGCAAATTTATAGGAAAGGAAGAAATCTGGGGAAAAGAAAAATTGTGAAGGTAATAACATGATGATAATTCAGTGGAAGTAGCAGTGGCTTGTTCTTTTGCCCTTCAAAAGTTTTGAGAAATACCCTCTACTGAGCCTCTTTTCTATGCTGAGAAAGTTCTGAGTTAGACAAAGCAAAGGCGCATCAGCCCTTCAGGAGTTCCCAGATGCACCAAAACATAAGAACACAATCCTCTTAGGGCAAGTTCTATTCTGTTTTCTCCAGAATCAGGGACACATATAGAGAATTAGTAATGCTGTCTTCAGAATTGTTGTCAAATTGGAGAGAAATGTGGAATGAGGGTATGTTAAAAAGCCACAGTGCTCTCTTACTATGTTTAAGTCGTCTTTTTCTAGATCCAGCATTTGCTTGTATGCTGTAAACCTTGAACTACTTTGAAAAGTTTCCATGGAAGTTCACTTTGAGGGTTCGTTTGGTTATTTTTCTGTTTCTGTACAAGGATAGGCCTTTGGAGTTCCCTATTCTACATTTTCTTTGATTCATGAGTTTATTTTTTTAACCTTTAGTAGATTAATTCTTCATAATCAAAAAAGAAGAAATGACTGCTGCCCACCAACAATGTAATACTTTCCTTATCCATGGAGTATAGTAAAAAGAATGAAGCAGCAAAGAAGACAAAATACTCTTCTGATCATCAGACCACGTGAAAATAGAAAAAAAGGGGGAGGGTCTAGTATTCTAACACTGGCTATAGAATATATTTTAGTGACAATTTCATCAATAGGCATCTAGTTCTTTTTACCCAAAATGTCAACCTCTATTACTAGGTGTCTGATAGCAAAGTGTTGACAGTCTTCTGTTCTGAAGAAAGATAATTCTTGTGATCTTTATGATGAACAAATAAGAACCTGGTAAACCAGAGAGGTTTAGTGGGTCACCCAAAACTACAGAGTTAAGAAAATATAGATCTGTGAATTCAATTCAGGATTCTGACCCTAAAAAATGCTATTGTAGTACATTACCATATTGATTTTTTTGGAATGTTAAACATTTAGTCATTAATTTATGGGCTTAAAATAATAAGTATTTCCTGTTGACTTCAGACATTGAATAAAAGAATGAAAAATTAATTGATGAATTTTCAAATCGTATGACCTTCTTGAAGACGTAAGACAAACTTGAGCATGAGCTATAATGTAGTAGATATTGGTATTTGCCTACCCAGCATCTGCACTCATTCTACTTTGCTTACTGTGTTTGCATTTTTATTCATCATCCTTTCCCCTTGATGTACTTTGAGAGAAAGAAGTTGACTGCCAGCTTTAGGAGTAGCTTAGCATATTTCATTATCCTGGCTTGGCCCAGTCATTGGTTCTGGGCTTGGTATGTCATCTAAGTGGGCTATTCAGAATGAATCTCTATATTCTTTCTTGGAATACTAAGCAGAAACACTTTATTTATTTTTTTTTTCCTCTTGAGTGGCACTGTATGTGAATCGAAAATCTCTAGTAGTACAGCAATATTCTGTCAATGATGGGAAACAGTTTTAGTGTCACATTGAGACTATGGAAGCAAGAGGAAATCAGGTGCCTCAAGACATTACTGATACACCAAAGCAGACAATCCTTTTGTCTCTGCCTTTTCTCTGGACTTAAAGATCCATTAGATAACAAATACTTCTAATATCCTAGAACAGTGTGGGTTTTCAGTTGCTTGTAACAGAATGTATAAACTGATGCAGAAATTTCCAGAAAATAAAGGGAGAAATGGATAATTTTGTATATGTAGGACTGAAAATTAGAAACATCCTACTTGGTTATACAACCTGTATAAAGTCAAACTGCTTGCAACCTGAGGATTCATATGATTTTTCATGCCGTAGAACACTTGTCTAACATTCAACCCATCTTTACTGAAGCTCCTCAGAATATTCTAAAGAGAGTTTTAGTTATAACAGTCAGTAAAACCTTTAAAGTCCTCTCCAGCCATCTACACACACACGTGCACACACACACACACACACACACACACACACACACCATTCATCTCAGCAAGACAGATGACCATAATCCCCTCCACATTCCTTCATTAATACCTCAAGCTTTTAACTAGGAGAAGCTTGCTTTAAGTCTTTTCCCTAATATCTACCCTGATTTCCTCTTTTATGTTTATACTTTTCTCGTCCATAAGAAATTCTCGGCTCATTTAATCAGTTTGATAAACTAATCAATCTGGTTTTACTCCATTCATTCATTAACCTGATCTGTACCAACCATGATGTCCTAGGAGTCTAGCTAACAAAAAAAATAGTCCTCAATTGAAAGAAGCCTTGAATAATTCTTTGTCATTCTTCTTCTCTGTTATATTTATAAAATAGAAGTGTTAGAATTTTAAAACTTTAAGAAGGGCCTTAAATCTTGATCTAGAGATCTCTTTTGTCCTTTTATACAGTTCATGAGATTCTCATAGCAGATATACTGGGGTGGTTTGCCATTCCCTCTTCCAGCGGATCATGTTTTGTCAGAACTCTCTGCTATGACCCGTTCATCTTGGGTGGCCCTGCACAGCATGGCTCATAGCTTCATTGAGTTATGCAAGCCCCTTTACCATGACAAGGCAATGATCCATGAAGGGGGAAAGAATACATGGAAGAACTGTATAAAAAAGATCTTAATGAACCGGATTACTATGATGGTGTGGTTAGTTACTCAGGGGCAGACATTCTGGGGTGTGAAGTCAAGTGGGCCTTAAGCACTTCTGTTAATAAAGCTAGCAGATGCGATGAAATTCCAGTAGACCTATTCTGATCCCTAAAGGAGGATGCCATCAAGGTTTTCCATTCATTATGTCAGCAAATCTGGAAGACCCAGCAGTGGGCACAAGACTGGAAAAGGTCAATACTTATCCCAATTCCCAAGAAGGGTAGTACCAAAGAATGTGCTAACCACCAGACAGTTGCACTGATCTCCCATGCTAGTAAGGTCATACTTAAAATTTTGCATGCTAGGCTTCAGTATTATGCCAAACAAGAATGTCCAGATGTCCAACCTGGGTTTAAAAAAGGAAGAGGAACTAGAGGTCAAATTGCTCACATCTGCTGGACTATAGAGAAAGCAAGGGAATTTCAGAATAACATCTATTTCTGTTTCATTGACTATGCTAAAGCCTTTAACTGCATGGACCATGACAAACTGTGGAAAGCTCTTGTAGAGATGGGAATACCAGACCATCTTACCTGTCTCCTGAGAAACCTGTATGTGAGTCAAGAAGCAAAAGTTAGAAACCTGTATGGAACAACTGATTGGTTCAAGATTGAGAAAAGAGTACAACAGGGCTGTCTGCTGTCACCCTGTCTGTTTAACTTATATGCTGAGCACATCATGAGAAATACTGGGCTGGATGAGTTACAGGCTGGAATCAAGATAGGTGTGAGAAACATCAAAACCTCAGATATGTAGATGGCACTCTAATGGCACTCTTCTGCCACTCTAATGTCAGAAATTGAAGAGGAACTAAAGAGCTTCTTGATGAGGGTGAAGGAGGAGAGTAAAAAAGCGGGCTTAAGACTAAATATTTAAAAAAAAACAAACTAAGATCATGGCATCAGGCCTCATTAATGAATGGCAAATAGAAAGGAAAAAGGTGGAAGTAGTGACAGATTTCCTCTTCTTGGGTTCCAAAATCACTGAAGACGTTGACTGTATCCATGAAATGTGATGGTTTCTTCTTGGCAGGAAAGCAATGACAAACCTAAACAATGTGTTGAAAAGCAGAGGAATTACTCTGCTGACAAAGATCTGTATAGTCAAGGTGATGGTCTTCCCAGTGGTCACGTACAGTTGTGAGAGTTGAACCAGAAAGAAGGCAGAATACCAAAGAATTGATGCCTCTAAATTGTGGTGCCGAAGACTTCCGAAAGTCCTTTGGACAGTAAGGAGATCAAACCAGTCAATCTTAAGGGAGATCAACCCTGAATATTCACTGGAAGAACTGATGATAAAGCTGAAGCTCCAGTATTTTGGTCATCTAATGTGAACAGATGACTCATTGGAAAAGTCCCTGATGCTGGGAAAGATTGAGGACAGAAGGAGAAGGTAGCCTCAGAGGATGAGATGGCTGGATGACATCACCTATGCAATGAACATGAACTTGGGCAAACTCCGGGAGATGGTGAGGGACAGGGAAGCCTAGTGTGCTGCAGTCTATGGGGTCACAAAGAGTTGGACAACTGGGTGACTGAACAACAAGAGATCTCTGTAAGAAAATTGAAAATTTAAGGGAATATTTCATGCAAAAATAGGCACAATAAAGGACGAAAATGGCAAGGACCTAACAGAAGCAGGAGAGATTAAGAAAAGGTAGCAAGAATACACAGAAGATCTGTAGGAGAAAAAAAAAATCTTAATGACCCAGATAACCAGGATGGTGTGGTCACTCATCTAGAGCCAGATACAAAGCTAGTGGAGGTGATGGAATTCCAGCTGAGCTATTTTGAATCCTAAAAGATGATGCTGTTCAAGTGCTGCACTCATTATGCCAGCAAATTTGGAAAACTCAGCAGTGCAAAAAGGTCAGTTTTCATTCCAATCCCAAAGAAAGGCAATGCCAAAGAATGTTCAAATTACCATACAATTGCTTTAACAGTACGTGGACCATGAAATTCCAGATGTTCAAGTTGGTTTTAGAAAAGGCAGAGGAACCAGAGATCAAATTGCCAACATCCGTTGGGTCATCGAAAAAGCAAGAGAGTTCCAGAAAAACATCTACTTCTGCTTTATTGACTATGTCAAAGCCTTTGACTGTGTGGATCACAACAAACCATGGAAAATTCTTCAAGTGATGGGAATACCAGACCACCTCACCTACCTCCTGAGAAATCTGTATGCAGATCAAGAAGCAACAGTTAGAAATGGGCATGGAACAACAGACTGGTTCCAAATCAGGAAAGGAGTATGTCAAGGCTGTATATTGTCACCCTGCTTATTTAACTTATAGGCAGAGTACATCATGTGAAATGCCGGGCTGGATAAAGAATAAGCTGGAATCAAGATTGCCAGGAGAAATATCAATAACCTCAGATATGCAGATGACGCCATCCTTATGGCAGAAAGTGAAGAAGAACTAAAGGGCCTCTTGATGAAAGTGAAAGAGGAGAGTGAAAAAGTTGGCTTAAAGCTCAACATTCAGAAAACTGACATCATTGCATCTGGTCCCATCACTTCATGGGAAATAGATGGGGAAACAGTGGAAACAGTGTCAGACTTTATTTTGGGGGGCTCCAAAAATACTGCAGATGGTGATTTCAGCTATGAAATTAGAAGACACTTACTCCTTGGAAGGAAAGTTATGACTAACCTAGACAGTATATTAAAAAGCAGAGACACTACTTTGCCAACAAAGGTCCATCTAGTCAAAGCTATGTTTTGTCCAGTAGTCATGTATGTATGTGAGAGTTGGACAGAAAAGAAAGCTGAGTGTTGAAGAATTGATGCTTTTGAACTGTGGTGTTGGAGAAGACTCTTGAGAATCCCTTGGACTGCAAGGAGATCCATTCAATCTATCCTAAAGACAATCAACCCTGAATATTCATTAGAAGGACTGATGCTGAAGCTGAAATTCCAATCCTTTGGCCACCTGATGCAAGGAACTGACTCATTGGGAAAGACCCTGATATAGGGAAAGATTGAAGGCAGGAGGAGAAGGGGACAACAGAGGATGAGATGGTTGGATGGCCTCACCGACTCAATGGACATGAGTTTGAGTAAGCTGTGGGAGTTGGTGATGGACAGGGAAGACTTGCATGCTTCATTCCATGGGGTCACAAAGAGTCAGACATGACTGAGTGACTGAACTGAACTGCACTTATTTCACATTCCATCAAGATTATGCTCAACATCCTTCAAGCTAGACTTCAGCAATATGTGGATTGAAAACTTCCAGATGTGCAACCTGTATTTAGAAAGGGCAGAGGAACCATAGATCACTTTGCCAGCATATGCTGGATGATAGAAAGATCAAGGGAATTCCAAAAAAAGAAACTACTTCTGCTTTATCAGCTATGCTAAAACCTTTGGCTGTGTGGATCACAACAAACTTGGAATATTCTTTTTTTTCCATCTTGTATATTTATAGTATTTTTCCCTTTTAAAAATTTATTTTTTAATTGAAAGATAACTGCTTTACATAATTTTTTTGTTTTCTGCCAAATATAAACATGAATTAGTACAGCTATACAGATGTCCCCT
Source organism: Capra hircus (assembly GCF_001704415.2). Classification (NCBI taxonomy): domain Eukaryota; kingdom Metazoa; phylum Chordata; class Mammalia; order Artiodactyla; family Bovidae; genus Capra; species Capra hircus. The sequence goes on along the minus strand of NW_017189517.1, from coordinate 15,646,258 downwards.
CCCTCTTGAACCACCCTCCCATCTCTCTCCCCATCTCACCCCTGTAAGCTGTTACAGAGCCCCTGTTTGAGCTCCCTGAGTCATACAGCAAATTCCCATTGGTTACCTATTTTAAATATGGTAATGTAAGTTTCCATGATATTCTCTACATACATCTCACCCTCTCCTTCTCCCCTGCCATGTTCATAAGTCTGTTCTCTATGTCTATTTCTCCATTGCTGCCTACAAATAAATTCATCAGTTCCATCTTCCTAGGTTCCATATATATGCGTTACTATATGATATAAATCTTTCTCTTTCTGACTTACTTCACTCCGTATAATAGGCTCTAGTTTCATCCACCTCATAAGAACTGACTCAAATGTGTCCCTTTTTATGTCTGAGTAATATTCCACTGTATATATGTACCACAGCTTCTTTATCCATTCATCTGTCAATTGACATCTAGGCTGCTTTTAGCTATTGTAAATAGTGCTGCAATGAACATAGGTTACATGTTGGAATATTCTTAATGAGATGGGAATACCAGACCACATTACCTGCCTCCTGAGACACCTGTATGCAGGACAAGAAGCAGCAGTTAGAACTGGAAATGGAACAATGACTGGTTCAAAATTGGGGAAGGAGTACACCAAGGCTGTGTATTGTCACCCAGCTTATTTAACTTATATGCAGAGTACATCATTAGAAGTGCTAGGCTGGATGAATCACCAGCTGGAATCAAGACTGCTGTGAGAACTATAAATAACTTCAGATATGCAGATGACACCACCCTTATGACAGAAAGTGAAGAGGAACTAAGGAGCCTCTTGATGAGGGTGAAAGACGAGAGGGAAAAATCCTGCTTAAAACTCAACATTCAAAAAACTAAGATCATGGCGTCTGGTCCCATCACTTCGTGGCAATTAGATGGGGAAAATGTGGAAAGAGTGTCAGATTTCATTTTCTTGGGCTCCAAAATCACTGCAGATGGTGACTGCGGCCATAAATTTAAAAGACGCTTGCTCCTTGGAAGAATAGTTATGGGCAAACGTAGATGATGTATTAAAAAGCAGAGACATTACTTTGCCAGATCTAGGAAAATGCTGAATGACATCAGCACAGTCATAGACTAGGAAGTGCCATGCCTTTATTTCCCCACAGAAACATTAAAGAAAACAAGATAAAGAAAATAAACCACCAAAAAAAGATGGTTAAAATAACCTTATAGGAAATCTGGAAAGCAGCCAAACGTCTACAGCAACAGAGGGAAGGGAATAATAGAAAACAGAGTAAAAATAAATAGTTAATTAAAAAATAGAGAACTAATCGCATGTACACCCGTGGTGGATTCATGTCAATGTATGGCAAAACCAATACAGTATAGTAAAGTAAAATAAAGTAAAAATAAAAATTAAAAAAAATAGAGAACTAAACAAAACCAAGAGTTGATTCTTTGGAAAGATTGGCAAAATTGAAAATCTTTAATAAATTATTTTTAAATAGATACTTGATAGGTTATTTTTTTTTAAATTTTAGAATAAAGAGGGAAGACATTACTAAAATTAGAAATTAAAGTTGGGGCATTACTACTGATTCCACAAAAGTAAAAAGGATGAGAAGTACTATGAACAGTTGTACTCCAACAAATTGGATAATTTTGATGAAATGGACAATTCTTAGAAACACATAATCTGAAAGATTGAATTATGAAGGAATCAAAAAATCTAAACATACCTATAACTTGTAAGGAGATTGATCAAAATCTTCAAACAAAGGCTTGCCCTTGACCAGATGGATTCATTTTTTAATTCTACCAAAAATTTTAAAAATAATTATATATTTATGAGACTCTTTCAAACAATTAAAGAAGTGAGAAGACTTTCTCACCCATTCTATGAGGCTAATATTATCCTGACTATCAAAATCAGAGAGAGACAGTACAAGAAAATTACAGACTACTTACAACCCTTTTTGAACATTGATGGGAGAATCCTCAACAAACTACTAATAAACTAAATTCAGCAATATATTAAGAAGATTATACAGCAAGACAAGTAAGATATATTCCTAGAATACAAGGATGGTGCAAACATATGAAACTCAGTCAATATAACATTAACAGAATGAAGAAAAATCATTTTGTGTAACCTAAGGGTTTGTTGATGGATGGATGGATAAACTAAATGTATATATCAATGAATACAATGAGCTTCCTGGGTAGCTCAGATGATAAAGAATTTACCTGCAATGCAGGAGACCTGTGTTCAATCCCTGGGTCAGGAATATCCCCTGGAAAAGGGAATTGCAACCCACTCCAGTGTTCTTGCCTGGAGAATTCCATGGACAAAGGAGCCTGGTGGGCTACAGTTCATGGTGTTGCAGAGTCGGACTCAGCTGATAGACTAACACTTTCACTTTCATATGCTGCAGTATTATTTAGTCTTTAAAGGAAGGAAATTATGATACACACTACAATGTGGATGAGCCTTGAGAACATTATGCCAAGTGAAATTAGATAGTCATGAAAGGGCAAACATTTTATGATTTCTCTTATATGAGGTACCTAGAATAGTTAAGATCTTCCCTGGTAGCTCAGCTGGTAAAGAATTCACCTGCATTGCAGGAGACCCTGGTTCGATTCCTGGGTCAGGAAGATCCCCTGGCAAAGGAATAAGCTACCCATGCCAGTAATTGTGGGCTTCCCTGGTGGCTCAGATGGTAAAGAATCTGCCTGCAATGTAGGAGACCTGGGTTCTATCATTGAGTTAGGAAGATCTCCTGGAGGAAGGCATGACAACCAACTCCAGTATTCTTGCCTGGAGAATCCCCATGGACAGAAGAACCTGGCAGGCTACAGTCCATGGGGCTGCAAAGAGCTGGACACAATTGAGCACTAAGTATAGCACAGAGTAGTTAAAGTATAGATACAGAAATTACAATTACTGTTACTTGGAGAGGGGGGAAGAGAAAATGAGGGAGATAGTTTTTAATAGATTTGGAATTTCTGTTTGGGAAGATGAACATTTTTTGGAGGTTGATGGTGTTGATGATTGTGCAACAATGTGAATGTATTAAATATCTCTGAAGGGTATACTTAAAATGATTAAAACAGTAAATGTTATGGTTAAAAGAAAAAGGGGTGAAATTCTGTTATATGTTACAACATGGATGGATCTTGAATACATTTTGCTGAGTGAAATAAGCCAAACACAAAAGACCAAATATTGTATGATACCACTTAGGTACCTAGATTAATAAAATCCAGAGAGATAGAGTAGTGGTTACTAGGGCCAGGGTAGAGGGAGAATGGTGTTATTGTTTAATGGGTAAGGAGTTTCCATCTGGGATGTTCAAAATGTTCTGGAGATGGATTGTGGTATTGGTTCCACAACCATATGAAGGTACTTAATTTCACTGAACGCTAAACTCAAAAGTGGTTAAAATGGCAAATTACATGTTATTTATATTTTACCACAGTAAAAAAAAAATTCTAGGCAAGGTTAGTTCTATTTGCCACCTGAGGTTTCTCAATTAGAAAGAAAGTAACTGGTGTTTTGTGGTCCACCCCTTGGATTAGAAGCTGTAGTAAAAAGAAAGGGAAATTGTGATTGATCCAGCCTGGGTCACCAAACACCCCTGTGTCCATGTTGAGTGGGATAATGTGACTAAATTGAATGTTCCACTAGAAACTGGGGAGAGGCAATTCCTCCAAAGTAAGGTTAAGGTTAGACTACCAGAATATGAAAAGGGATTCTTGAATATATATAAAAAAATAATGGTTAGTTTCTCTGTTGTTTTTTTTTTTTTTCTAGCCTCTGATTTCTGGTTTCTGTCTATATTTTGTTTTCTATTCTATATCTTGCATTTCTATCTTAAGCCAGCTGTATGCTGGCTCAGATTTGAAGCTCAGTTCCTTTTCTTAGATTTCCATACTGACAATGCTCATATAGGGTCTTTGTACCAAAATTTTCTGAAGGGTTGTGGGGGTGAGGGGCATCTCACTGAAGCAATGCAAGGGATTTTCAATTGAATTACTGATAATCCTTTTCTTGAAAGAGTTCCTTAGCTGTTTCAAATAAGCTCGAGCTTCAGCCTCCCACATTGTTTCTTGTTCCTTCTACTTCCCCTGTTCTCTTTAGCTGTTCACCTTTTCCTCCCAAGAATAAATATGTAAAGAATATTTTCCATTGTCTGATATAGAGCAATTTAGGACTCTTTTAAAAATTGAAATATAGTTGATTTAGATGCTTTTCAGATTCTTTTCCATTATAGATTATTATAAAATATTGAATGTAGTTTTCTATGTTATACAGTAGTTCCTTGCTTATTTTATACATAGCATAGCATTCTTTTCATACTGTCACTAGGTGCAGGCCTATTTGAGGTTTATCCTTTCATAACCAAATGGTCTTTTGAAGTGATTCTGCCTCTGGGTTCGATTAAATATTTTTAAAAAAATCTGTATAGTAATTTATATACACTTTGCTATGATAAATGTTTTTATATATTATAGAAAAAATGATTATTGGCAGAAGGTTATAATATCATCTGTGATACATTTGTCTTTTCCCCAGCGGTGGGAGGCCTTAATCCTTACTTCTCTATGGGAAGCCCATGAGATTCTCTGGTACCAACTTCTGCCTGGTAACATCTTACTAAATTGCATGCATAGTAGCCACAGAGAAACGGCCTCAAAAGTTATTGATCTGTAAATTCAAACCTATAAAAGAACAACAAATGTTAGAAATTCTGTGAGGGCCTCTGAAATACTAAAAACCTGCATTCCTGTTATGTTCCTAGAATCCTGTGCTTTAACTTCTGGGGATATACATCTCAGCTTATATTCCTGGAATTGGCTAATGTCCAAAAGCAATCAGAAGAGTAATTGAGCATACCTATCTTCATCATTCTGTACCCAGATATAATGTCTTGTCTGAATTAGTGCCTGTTAGCTCATCACAGAAGCAGAGATTAGACTCAGAATATTATAGCTCAAGAGGACATTAGGAATTATCCAATACAACTGTTTTCAATTTTATCTGAGGAAACTGAGGCCCAGAGAATTTCAGGGCCTCCTTATTCATTCTATTCGTCCTGAATTGGTTGTAAAATCTAGGTCTCCTGACTCTTGGTCTATTGCTTTTCTAGTTATACTAGCTAAGAGATGGCTTCCTCTAAAGCTAGTTTTGCTCAGAGTCCTGATTCAAACATTTTAGATATCTTTGGACATTTTTCTTCACTGTTGCAACCAACATATTTTTAAGGGCTAATAATTTTTTTTTTATATCAGTGGAACTAAGATACACTATGAAAATGTTGACAGTATTAAAGTCTGTCATTCCACTATCTTGTCTTAAAGCAAGCAGCTGAGCCTGTGGGAGCAACTTGGGGTAATAAAGGTTAATCGCTGGGAGTTTAAGGGTGCTTATTCTTAATTGGTGAGCGATTAAAGATGCTCAAGGTTAATAGCTCTGTTCTCAAAGCCAGTTATTCTGTTTATAGGAGCATTCCCTTGTGCCATTGGCCACAGCTATCAGTTCCAGCCTCTAGCCAATAGGATAACAAATTTAAGAACATAAACTTAAGGGGAATTAAGAGTGAGATGACTACCTTAACTATGGTTGTGACTTAATTTTCTTTCAGAATAGTTTGATCATCTTCAAAGTGCTCCATTCTTTCCCTCATTTACAACCAGATTGTTTTGGTTTTGTCGTATACATGCAACCCAACATGGTGTTTTTTTCAAAGGCCCATAAAACTGATAATGTAAATTAAACTTATCACTTAGTTTCAAGGCCAGTTGGTGATTTTAAAAATTATTTGGTTATGCATTTCAAAGATTAGTGCAATCAAAACTGATTTGCCATTATGGGACATTAACTATAGGGTAAAGACCTTAAAATATTCAAATTGGAGGGGCCTTAGAGATTCTTTACGCATTTTAAAGATGGTGAACTGAAGGGATTTGGAGAGATTGAAATATCTGCCCATGTTCACCCACCCCATCTAAAGACCTTGGTCTTTTGATGTATGGCAAACATTTAGCTGCAGTACTCTTGCCTGGAAAATCCCATGGACAGAGGAGCATGGTAGGCTACAGTCCATGGGGTGGCGAAGAGTTGGACATGACTGAATGACTTAACTTTCACTTTTCACTTTCATGCACTGGAGAAGGAGATGGCAACCCACTCCAGTGTTCTTGCCTGGAGAACCCCAGGGACAGCGGAGCCTGGTGGGCTGCCGTCTATGGGGTCACACAGAGTCAGACACAATTGAAGCGACTTAGCAGCAGCAGCAGCAGCAGCCCACAGATTTTTTCTGAGCCAAATATTATGGTTTCAATGTAACATGTGTATAAAAATATTTTCTAGGAGAAAGACAGTAAGTTAGGCTTATATTTATTTGATAAGCTTGTGTTTTTAAAGGCTGCAAAACACAAAATGACTTAAAACTGAAAATAAATACCATTAACGTGAAAAATGTAAGAAATTTACACATACACTTGAATTGGCTATCCTCATCAAATCCCAATTGATTTGTTATTACTTACTAATGAATTAATCTTTGGTAAATCCTTCTATAGAGATCAGACATTAATAACTTCACAGATTATTTTATAGGTGGACATAGAAATTGTTTACTCATTGACAAATTTGAAAATCTCGTCACTTAAAATAGTTTGGGGGTGTTAGCAATTGTCATTTATCTTTTTTTGTCAATAACAACTTGTTCACACAGCAAATTAAAATTGAGTCCAAAGATTGATTTATTTAAATTCACTCAGTGGGTAAATTCATTTCCACATGCCAATTTCCTTCTTTTAATTCTCTTACCTTGTTGTGTCTTGTAAAAGGAAAAGAGAGAAAATATATTGCATTCCTAATGCCACATTTTGGTAATGCATTTAATTAATGGAAAGAGATTTGTCATTTTATTCTGATTATCTAGAAGGTTTAAGCAACATGAGATTTATGCCAAGATTGTAATTGGTGGTATGACCCAGAGAGATCTGTTGGAAAATGCTGTCAGTGGCTCTTGGCAGGACGCTTCATGGCCAGCTCAGGGCTCTCACTCTGTGGATGTGTGTGAGCATTTCCTGTAGGCTGAAGTCGTAACTCACAGGTATGCTTTCACACTATTCCGTATTAAGTAGGAAATTACAATAGAAAAACTCAAGGGCTATTTAAAAGCCATTAGTTTTTGGTTAATTATGATGAAATAATGATGGCTGTGAGTAATTTCCCGTTTCCTAATCTCTGCAGTCTTGCTCAATCCTCAGATTTGTTCCTGAAGGAATAATTATCACCACAAATAAGCCCAGTAAAGAATCAAAAACTGTTAATAGCCAGGATTTCAAGATATTAAATTTGCTTTCTTTGTTTTCCTGATTATTTGACTTGCACTTGATTCAAACTTGTTCTCTAAGAAGCTTCTTGAGAAAAGGTCTCTATACTTTGAAAATTGATCATAAGGAAAATCAAAATGGGGGAAGGGTACTCTTTTCTGTTATAAATATGAGTCTGGCAGCTACCTCTAGTCACTTTAATGTCATGCTTATTTAAAAATATAGGAGTATGGTTGTTCATTTGTTTATTTTTGCTTTCATTTCCCTTGCCTGAGGAGGCAGATCCAAAAAACAAATGGTAAGACAAATGTTGAAGAGTACACTGCCTCTGTTATCTTTTATAACTTTTATGGTTTCAGGTCTTATATTTATATCTTGAATACATTATGATTTTAATTTTATATATAGTGTGAGAAAATGTCCTTGTTTCATTCTTTCATAAGTAGCTATACAGTTTTTCTGACACCATTTATTGACTTAGAAGCTTTAGCACAGTGAAAGAAGCCATCAACAAAACAAAAAAGCAACCTGCTGAATGGGAGAAGTTACTTGCAAATAATTTGTCCAATTAAGGGTTTCTATCCAAACTATATAAAGTACCCATACAACTTAATATCAGAAAAATTAAACTAACAAAACAAGCAACTGAATTAAGAAATAGGGAAAGGACCTGAGTAGACATTTTCCCAAAAAGACATATAAATGGGTACCAGGCACATGAAAAGATGCTCACCATCACTAATCATCAGAGCAAAGCCGCAATGAGATATACCTCACATCCACTAGAATGGATATCATCAAAAACACAAGAAATAAGAAGTGTTGGTGAGGATTTGAAGAAAAAGGAACCCTGGTGCACTGTCAGTGAGAATGCCAATTGGCAGAACCACTATGAAAAACATTATGGAAGTTTCTCAAAAAATTAAAAAAATAGAACTACCATATGCTCCAGCAATTCCATTCCTGGATATTTATCCAAAGAGAACAAAAACACTATTTCAAAAAGATACATGCACTATAATGTTCATAGTAGCATTATTTACAGTTGCCAAGATATGAAAACAACCTAGTGTCCATCAACAGATGAATGGATAAAGATCTCTCTCTCTCTCACACACACACACTCACACACACACATCCAAAGGAATATTAGCCATAATAAAGAATGAAATTTTGCCATTTGCTAAAACATGGATGGATGTGGAAGCTATAAGGCTTATTGAATAAAAGACAAACACTGTATCTTTTCACTTACATGTGGAATATGCAAAATTAAACAAAACAGGAACAGACTCATAGATAGAGAACAAACTAGTGGTTACCATAGGGGAGAGGGATAGAGGGAATGGCAAAATAGGGATAAGGGATTAAGAGGTACAGATTACTAGTTATAAAATAAATGTTACAAAGATGTAATGTACATCATAGGGAATATAGTTGATATTTTATAATAACTTTGGAGTGTAATCTATAAAAAATATCAAATTATTATGTTGCACACCTGAAACCAACATAATGTTATGAATATAAGTCAACTATATGTAAATAAAAAATAAAACAGGAGTAAACTCTAAATGGAAATTATTTTAAATATGGCTTTTTTTGTTAGTTTGTTTTGAAATTTTGAAATAGAATCAGTAATACATTTGGAAGAAGCTGGACTAAATAACTTTTACGCTTTTTATTAACTGTAGGATGTTAGATTTTAAAAAAATCATATTTTTTGGCTCTGTCCATAATTCAAATTAAAATTGCTGTCTAACAGGTTCTAGGTCATATTCATTTAGGATGTATGATTCTGAAAAGATGCCCAATAATTCCTAACCTTATTAGGTTTACATTTTGTAGGTAACTTCTATGTTTTAATCTAAAAGACTGAGATACAGGATTCCATCCATAATAGCACATTGTTGGAAGTCATATTTTGGACAGGTCTTGCCCTGGGACTTCCCTGCAACACCTGGACAATTTATATCCCCTGGACCAGAAATCCAAGAATCTTAAAATCTCTGATTTTTTTATACGAAACTTCCTTTAGTCCAAAATTTGATAAAAAGTAAATCAGTAAAATATAGTGACTATATGTTTAGGTGTTGAGAAGTAGATTAAGCAAAATTAAATCATAAATCAGGAACAATGAACAATAAAAATATTTTACCTCTTATTCCCTTGAAATGTCTCAAAACAGTTGATATGTACAGTTATTAAATATATTGGAAGAAAGTCTTATTTCACTAGTGCCCCATGAGATCTTCTATTTGAATTATAGTCTAATCACATATAAGAAGTAACTTTGAGCTTCTCTGATAACTCTCATTAAAAACAGAAATATTTCATTGACTTTACCAGTAATTTTGGCTTATAGGTACCTACTGCCATCTCAATGTGTAATAATTAAAATTATTTATGAAACTTCCTCAGGGAATCTGAGGATCTTCATCTGTAAACCAAGAAGTAAAACAGACATCCTCATGATGGTTATGTGGAACCATCAGGAAGATTATATCAATATCATTGAGTATAGCAGCCTGGGTTTAACTGCTTTTCTATTTTTCTTGAAAAATGTAACATTCTTATTAGTATCTTTCATTTCCTATTTTTTGTTATAAAGTGGTATGAAAAATAATACTCAATTATTAGAAAAACCAATTGTTAAATTATAATGATAAGTGACATTTGACATTGGGCCTAAGTAATAGAAATATTATCATGGGGACTCAAGTGGAATGGAGAGTTCACATTCCATTTAAAAGTAGAAGCAAGCAGGATTATGAGTAGATTTATGTAAGCTCTTCCAAAGTTTCAAGAGAGCCGGAAATCCAGATTTTCATATGATATCTCCTGATTTTAAAATACTGGCAACTAATACAAAAATATTTTCAAAACACTGTACAGGCCAAATAAAACCCATCTGTGGGTCAGTTTTGTTTCAAGATTTCTTTAGGTATTCTGAATGAGTATAGCAGAACAAATTTGAGGGCATATATTGGAAACATCTAAAACAACTTGCAAGCAGGCCATACCAGTTATAATCCCTAGTGTCTGGTCGTGCTTCTAGCCAGTCCCTAGGCCTGACACCCTTTGAAATGCTCACCTGTTCTTGAATAAAAGAAAGGGCACGTTTTTTGAAAACAGGAAAGAAGGCCTAGGGAAACTTCTATTCACTAATACTTGTCACAATGGTAGCTGCTATTTGTTGAGCACATATTGTTGGCCAGGGGATCTTTTAGACATTATTTATTCCTCACAGGAACTTTACAGTATAAATGTTATCTCCACTTGCTGGGGTACCCTACAAATACAGGGTAGAACTTCACTCAAAATTTTGTCTAGATGTAGAGACTGATAATCACACACACAACCCAAGAGGTTATTAAAAGGTTTATTAGTCACATAATAAGGTTTCTGGGAACAACAAGGCAGGCTCTCCAAGCTGGTTTGAAAATCACTTGAGATAACAGAAGAAGGACACTGACTTGAGATTTTATTTTTTAATTTTACTAATTTATTGATTTTTGGCTGTGCTGGATCTTCATTACTGTATGGGCTCTCTCTAGTTGCATTGAGCAGGGCTACTCTCTAGTTGCGGTGCGTGGGCTTCTCATGGCAATGGCTTTTCTTGTTGCTGAGCATGGTCTCTAGAGCACGCAGGCTTCAGTAGTTGCAATGCTTGTGTTTCCTGGCCTCTAGAGCCCAGGCTAAATAGTTGTGGCGCATGGGCATAGCTGCTCCTCAGCATGTGGGATCTTCCCAGTGTGTGTATTAGTTGCTCAGTCATATCTGACTCTTTGTGATCCCATAGACTGTAGCCATGGAGACTGTAACCAGGCACCTCTGTCTGTGGAATTCTCCAGGCAAGAATACTGGAGTGGGTTGCCATTCCCTTCTCCAGGGATCTTTCCAACCCAGAGATCAAACCCAGGTCTCCTGCACTGCAGGCAGATTCTTTACCATCTGAGCCACCAGGGAAGCCCAGGGATCTTCCCAGACCAGGAATAAAAATCATATGTCCTGCATTGTCAGGCAGATTCTTCACCACTGAGCCACCAGGGAAGCCCTGGCTCGGGATTTTTATTGTGGTTAGGGGTGGGCTCATGGGAGGGTTTCTACTCATAGGCAGGGGCTTGCATAGTTTGCATAGGGTATTAAAGGAGGGACCACATTGACTTTCTTGTTAGCTTTTCTAGATATGGGACAGAAGGGGAAAAGGGAAGGATGAGGCCTCAAAGCTGTCCACACTCAAACTTACAAAAAATAGAGTCAGATTTTTTTACTAAAATGTTTTATAGATGAAGACCTAGAGACTCAGAGAGTTTATGGCTTTGGCCAAGATTGTATGGTAAAGATTTAAACTCAGGGTGGCTTCACTGGTGGCTCAGAGGTTAAAGCGTCTGCCTCCAATGCGGGAGATCTGGGTTTGATCCGTGGGTAGGGAAGATCCCCTGGAGAAGGAAATGGCAACCCACTCCAGTATTCTTGCCTGGAGAATCCCATGGACCGAGGAGCCTGGTAGGCTACAGTCCACAGGGTTACAAAGAGTCGGACACGACTGAGCGACTTCACCTAGTTCCAAAGTCACCAATTTCTCTTGCTACAAAGCTGGCATACTGACTTGAAATGTAAATAATTAGTTGCTTTCACTTAAGGTTATGGTTTCTCAGATAAAGAAATTAGGTCTGAATTCACCATATATTGATATAACTGGCTAGAGCTGAACAGGAACTACCCCTTTAGATGGCCACGTGTACTCTCCACTTCAGCACAGTCCCCACTATCCATTGTCTCTTGATTCTGAAGCAAAATAGCATATAAAATTTACAATCGCATTGTGTCATGACTTTCCAGAAGTTTAAATTATGTGTTTTGGCATGGATTTCTTTTGTTTGAGATTCATTCAGTTTCTTGAATCTGAAGGCTTAGCAATTTTGCCAAATTCAACAAGTTTCCAGTCATTATTTCTTCAGATAATCTTTTAACTGTACTTGTTCCTTCTGGAACTCTGATAATAGGAACTTTAAATATTTGGTCATTGTTTGTTGAATCCCTAAAGATCTCTTATTTTTCTTCTTTTTTCTAATCTATTTTCTCTCTGTAGGTTAGACTGGGTAAATTCTGACTATAAGTTCAATAATTTTATCCTGGATCATCTTCACTCTACTATTGAGTCAAACCAATCAGTTTTATTTCAGTCACCGTACTTTTCCTTTTTTGTATTATTTCTATTACAAATTCCATTTCTTTGCTGAGATTTTTTATTTTGATATTTGTTTAAAAAAATGGATGCTTCAAAAATCCTTGCCAGATAATTCTAACATCTGGTTCTTCTTGATATTGGTTAACTCAGTTTCTTTTCTCCCTCAGTTTATGCTTTTCTTGATTCTTGGTATGAGGGGTCATTTTCTATTGTATCTTGGACATTTTGACTCTATAATAAAAGACTCTGGGTAATATTTGAATTTCTTATAGTTTTAGCACACAGGTCCTATTCTACTTTTGTGGGCTGTACATCCAATGACAATTTAATTTTCTGATACTTTATAATGCAATTTGTCCAGGTGGCTCAGTGGTAAAAAACCTGCCTGTAATGCAGGAGATGAAGGTTCGATCCCTGGGTCAGGAAGATCCTCTGGAGGAGGGCATGGCAATCCACTGCAGGATTCTTGTCTGGGAAGTCCCATGGACAGAGGAGACTGGTGGGCTACAGTGCATGGTGTCACAAAGAGTCGGATACAGCTGAGCAACTGAGCGTGCACCTTTGGTTTGTTTGGTCTGATTTCACTGGGGCTCACACTGATCCCTGTTGATATTGTCTGAGAGGGCAGAAAGTGCCTCTCTAGATGGATGAAGGGAATCTCTAGCCTGCAGGGATAAAGAGACCTTCAGTGGTAAAGAATGTGCCTGCAGTGCAGGAGACGTGGGTTCAATCTCTGGGTCGGGAAGATCCCATGGAGAAGGAAATGGCAACCTACTTCAATATTCTTGCCTGGAGAATCCCATGGACAGAGGAGGCTGGTAGGCTACAGTCCATGAGGTCACAAAGAGTCGAACATGTCTTAGTGACTAACACTTTCACTTCCACTTTTCACAGGTGGATGGTAGTCTTAGGCATCTCAGGAACCAGGACTGCTTCATGAGCTAGTCCACTTGTTATGTGGGGTTTCCACTGCCAGTGCCACCTGGCTGTCCAGTGTGTTTCTGTAGTAGAAGGAATTCTCTGGTCCACTGGGAAAAAACTACTGCCAGCTAGGTGGTGTTGTGGCAGGATCCCTCTGCTTGTGCTGCCAAGCTGCTTGGCATCTCTGTGGAGAGGAGGGGAGTATGTGGCCCAGTTGGTAGGAGAGTGCTTCCCCTGGATGCTTGTGGGGCTCCTGATTTATCCCCCTTCTGGTGCAAGTGGAAGTGCCTATTGTTGTCAGGACCACAGTTCCATCCAAGCCTCCTCTCAAATATTCATTACCCCAAAGGCCCAATATGATCTGTATCCAGCCTACATTTTCACTTTTGATCATCATTTTCCACCTCCCTCCCCCCCCGCCCCATATATTCAGTTACTCAAATCCATCATGCTCTTCCTACTTGACTCCAGGACTATATACAAGCTATTCCCTTTGTAACATTGTCCTCTCACTCTACTACTTCACCTGAAAAAATGATTTATTCTTCATATCACAGCTTATGTCAGTTCCTCTATTGAGTCTTCTCTTACCCTCCTTTTTCACCCAAGATGTCGAGTATACCTGTTATGTACCCTTTGTTATAGCTCTGTACTGTTCTCTTTTTGTCTCTTACCCCATTTTAATATTTTTACTTAATTTCGAATCTAAAGAAAAGTTGCAGTAATTCATACTTTACTCATATTGACCAATTAATTTACATTTTGCTCTGTTTACTTTACCAGTCCCCCCTCATATTTCAGATTATGTTGCAGATGTTGTTCCCCTTTACCTATAAATTCTTTAGTATGTATTTCTTAAGAACTACACATTATTTTACATAGTGACGTGAAAGTTGCTCAGTTGTGTCTGACTCTTTGTGATCCCTTGGACTATATAGTCCATGGAATTCTCCAGGCCAAAGTACTAGAGTGTAACCATGCCCTCCTCCAGGGAATCTTCCCAACCCAGGGATTGAACCCAGGTTTCCTGCATTGCAGGTAGATTCTTTACCAGCTGAACCACCAGGGAAGCCCTATTTTACATAACTGCAGTATAATTATAAGTATCAGGAAATTTAACTTTGATAAAATTCCATTATCTAATTCAGAGTCCATAATCAAATTTTGTCAGTAATTTCTATAATGTTATTATATTAATAGTTATTTTTCACAGCCCAGAATCTGTTCCAAGATCACACATTGCATTTAGGTGCCCTGTCTCTTTAGGCTGCTTTAATTGGGAACACTTCCTCAGTCCTTGTCTTTCTTCACCTTGATCTTTTTTATGAGTACAGGCCAGTTACATTGTAAAATGTGCATCTGTTTGGGTTTGCTAATGTTTTCTCATGATTTTGTTGTTTAGTCACAATTAGATTCCACTTATACATAGGTAATGGTTGCCACTTTCCTATCCCCATAGTATTCTTGGGAAGGATTTACTTATCACATCTTGTAAGAACCAACTATGTCTTCTTTATTGTTGGAAGCCCCCCATCCCACTATTTAAAACGGTGGCCCATTAACAACACCCAACCTGTAATGAATCAGTGCTAGGCCCCTTGAATTTCTCTCTGTGCTGTACTTAGTCATTCAATTGTGATCAACTCTTTGCAACCTTATGGACTGCCCACAGGATCGTCATTGGATTTCCCAGACAAGAATACTGGAGTGGTTGCCATTTCCTTCTCCAGGGGATCTTCCTGACCCAGGGATTGAACCTGCATCTCCTGTGTTTCCTGAATTGCAGGCGGGTTCTTTAGCTACTGAGCCATCTTCTCACTTCCTTGTCCTATGCTAAAAGGATAAATATGTGTGAAGGAACATTCATTGAGAATTTACTGTGAATCTTCATATCAGCCAGGTGAGATAGGGATTATTATTGAATTTTACACACAAGAAAGTAAAAATTTTAGAACTAGAATTTAAAGCCGTCTTTATTTAAGCATTCACTTCCTTTCAGCAGAGGTTGGATTCCTATAAACATCTCACAGTCTTTAGTCACATGAGTGTTGCCAAACTCATTCCATCTCCCTCTACTGTGACTCCTCATAACCAAGGGGCACACTATAAATTTAGATCTTCATATGTGCACCTTAGAAATGTTGTAAAGTTGCAACTTTGTGCTTATGGCTTCATTTGCAGAAAAACCATGTAGTTTCAAAGTAGAGATTATGGTTCCATTTCTCTTTCTCAAAGAAGGCACTAGTTAGCCTGAGACGATATTAAGTAGGTAACACATTTTATACATTCAATGGATTCTGTCTCTGAACATGCAACTGTTTTTGTTTCTTAAATTTTTAACTTCACAGAGAAGCTGAACATATAGTAGAGCACTGGCTTTGGTCAAAGAGATGGCAGACTCTCAGTCAAGAAATTCCTCTGCTTCAATAAAACCAAAATGGATACCAGTTCATTTTAAGAGGAAGGCACAAGACAATAAAAGACCAATCAAGCAACTTGATAAAGACCTTTTTTAAGAGGTTACAGAGGGCATTGTGACTGGAATCACTCTGTTTGTTCGACAGCCATTATCAATATTATAATTTATCAAATTTTTTTTGAAACACAGACCTAGCAATAGATTTTCTTAGTAAACAAACAAACAAAAAAAGTTTGAAGTCCATTTTATAGATGACAAGGCAGAGGCCCAGAGTAGTCAAGTGACTTTCCAAAGGCTACTTATGAAGCTTAGGATTTAGTTTTAGTAAAGGGAAAGATGCTCATTTGTGTCTGACTCTGAAACCCCATGGGCTATACAGTCCATGGAATTCTCCAGGCCAGAATACTGGAGTGGGTAGCTTTTCCCTTCTCCAGGCGATCTTCCCAACCCAGGGATCAAACCCAGGTCTCTCGCATTGCAGGCAGATTCTTTACCAGCTGAGCCACAAGGGAAGCCCAGGATTTAGTCTTACCTAAGACTTAAACTGCCTACCATAAATCCAAACAAAATATATCCACACTTTTAAATATGTATTTACTTATTTATTTTTGTAGCCAGATTGTTTTTAGCAGTCTGCTTTATGCTTAATTTAAATCTACTGCTCTTGATTTCAAAAAGTGAAATTCTCCCTGCATAGAGCAAAGTCCTGATTCTTTTTCTTTAAATATTGACAAATAATTCTGATGATTTCAATTTTTAAAATTTTAATTATTTTGAAAGAAAATGTAGAATGGTAGTGTTTCAAGGAACATTTGGGATTATATAACTTAGCCTCAAAATTTATAGATGAGATCCAGACAAATAAAGTGATGTTCCACACATCACATTTAGTGCCAAAGAAGCCTACGTAAATGTCAACCCATCACGTCCAACAGTATCTTATGGGGCCTGCATATGCAGTCCACTAACAGACAGAAAGTGAAATTACTACTAGATGGCCACAATTACAGAATGGTAGCTGGAGAATGGTGGACATTCCTTTTCTCTTCCCAGCTGGTCAAATTTTAGCTCTATATGAGTACTGAGATTGGCTTGTCTCTTTAGTCTTCCTCCCTTTTTCCTGTCCCTCTGCCTTTTCCATCCAGGTAAAGAGTAGGAAGTACATTTCTCACTACTTCATTATGGGATGGCTCCTCTGTGGCCAGTGTGGGAAACATTTGGTTCTCTCAGATTCTTGCCAGTGGTGCATCAGGAAAACAAGCAAATCCCTGTCTTGCTAAGATAGTTTTCTTTTCATGCGGGAAAGACTAAATGCCTTTTTATATATAAAAAAGGCTCTTTTAAATATCTCTATTTAGTACTATGGGATTATGTCTATGATGAATGTTAAATGAAAAAAAAAAAAACAAGGTGGAGAAAAAGTCTTATATTTTAAAAAGTAATGATACAGCCAGAGATCTTGGAACACTGACAAAATATCTGACAAAATTATTATTTTCTGAGGGACAAGAGTGTTGTAGCTATGTTTTTTAAAAACTTTTTTTTTTGAGATTCATAATGAAATATTTACTCATTAAACTACCTGATGTGTGGGATTTTCCACAAAATAATCCAGGGCATGTTTTGGGGGAAGTGAGTGGGGCAAAGTTTAAATGAGATTGTCCATGAATTGATAATTGTTGAAAATGGATGGGTAAGAAAATTACTAGAGCTAATCAATGAACATAGTAAAGTTGCAGGATATAAAATCAACACACAGAAATCCCTTGCATTCCTATATACTAACAATGAGAAAACAGAAAGAGAAATTAAGGAAACAATTCCATTCAACATTGTAATGAAAAAAATAAAGTACTTAGGAATATATCTACCTAAAGAAACAAGAGACCTATATATAGAAAACTATAAAACACTGATGAAAGAAATCAAAGAGGACACAAATAGATGGAGAAATATACCATGTTCATGGATCAGAAGAATCAATATAGTGAAAATGAGTACACTACACAAAGCAATCTATAGATTCAATGCAATCCCTATCAAGCTAACAACAGTATTTTTCACAGAACTAGAACAAATAATTTCACAATGTGTATGGAAATAAAAAACAAACAAACAAAAAACCAAAAAACAAAAGAAAACTCAAGAGCCAAAGCAATCTTGAGAAAGAAAAAAAATCAACTGAAGGAATCAACCTGCCTGACTTCAGGCTATACTACATAGCTACAGTCATCAAGACAGTACAGTACTGGCACAAAGACAGAAATATAGATCAATGGAACAAAATACAAAGACCAGAGATTGATAGGTCCACGCACCTATGGACACCTTATCTTTGACAAAGAAAGCGAGAATATACAATGGAGAAAAGACACTCTCTTTAAGAAGTGGTGCTGGGAAAACTGGTCAACCACTTGTAAAAGAACGAATCTAGAATGCTTTGTAACATCATACACAAAAATAAACTCAAAATGGATTAAAGATCTAAACGTAAGACCAGAAACTATAAAACTCCTAGAGGAGAACATAGGCACTCTCTGACATAAATCACAGCAGGATCCTCTATGACCCACCTCCCAGAGTAATGGAAATAAAAGCAAAAATAAACAAATGGGATCTAATTAAAATTAAAAGCTCTTGCCCAACGAAGGAAACTATAAGCAAAGTGAAAAGACAGCCTTCAGAATGGGAGCAAATAATAGCAACTGAAGCAACTGACAAAGAATCAATCTCAAAAATATGCAAGCAACACCTGCAGCTCAATTCCAGAAAAATAAATGACCCAATCAAAAAATGGGCCAAAGAAGCAAACAGACATTTCTCCAAAGACATACAGATGGCTAACAAACACATGAAAAGATGCTCAACATCACTCATTATCAGAGAAATGCAAATCAAAACCACAATGAGGTACCATCTCACGCCAGTCAGAATGGCTACTAGCCAAAAGTCTACAAACAATAAATGCTGGAGGGGGTGTGGAGAAAAGGGAACCCGCTTACACTGTTGGTGGGAATGCAAACTAGTACAGCCATTAGGGAGAACAGTGTGGAGATTCCTTAAAAAAACTAGAAATAGAACTGTCATATGACCTAGCAATCCCACTGCTGGGCATACACACTGAGGAAACCAGAATTGAAAGAGACACGTGTACTCCAATGTTCATCTCAGCACTGTTTATAATAACCAGCACATGGAAGCAACCTAGATGTCCATCAGCAGAAGAATGGATAAGAAAGCTGTGGTACATATACACAATGGAATATTACTCAGCCATTAAAAAGAATACACTTGAATCAGTTCTAATGAGGTGGATAAAACTGGAGCCTATTATACAGAGTGAAGTAAGCCAGAAAGAAAAACACCAATACAGTATATAATGCATATATATGGAATTTAGAAAGATGGTAATGATAACCCTGTATGTGAGACAGCTAAAAGAGACACAGATGTATAGAACAGTCTTTTGGACTCTGTGGGAGAAGGCGAGGGTGGGGTGATCTGAGAGAATAGCACTGAAACATGTATATTATCATATGTGAAACAGATCGCCAGCCCAGTTTCGATACATGAGACAGGGTGCTCAGGGCTGGTGCCCTGGGATAACCCAGAGGGATGGGACAAGGAGGGAGGTGGGAGGTGGTTTCAGGATGGGGAATACATGTACATCCATGGCTGATTCTTGTCAATGTATGGCAAAAACCACTACAATATTGTAATAAGCCTCCAATTAAAATAAAAAAAAATTTAAAAGATAAATATTAATAAATAATAGTTTTTTTTAAAGAAAGTGGATGGGTACATGGAGGTTTATTATAGTATTCTATGTTCATGAGATTTAATATTTTCCATAATAAGTTGAAGAATTCTTATTAGTACACTTAATGGAGAAAGCAGAAACTCACATTCCTTGAGTTCTCAAGGGCTTAGAGAGGGAGAAGTAAAGAGGGTAATGGGAATCCCACTCTGCAGTATCATAAATATTATTTATCTATGTATCTATTAATTTTTAAATTGAGATGTAATTGACATGTAACATTACATTAGTTTCAGGTTCAATATTTATGTATGTTATAAAATGATCACTATAGTAAGTCTAGTTAACATTCATCACCACACATTGTTCCAGTTTTTTTCTTATGAGAACTTTTAAGATCTAATCTCTTAGCAACTGTCAAATATAGAACACAGTATTATTAACTATAGTCACCATGATGTACATTACATCCCTGTGATTTATTTTGTAACTGGAAGTTTGCACCTTTTGACCCCCTCCATCCATTTTTGCCCCCACCACTTTGGAAATCATCAACATGTTCTCTGTTATCTATAACTTCAGTTGTTGTTGTTGTTGCTTTAGATTTCACAAATAAGTAAGATCCTAGAATATTTGTCTTTCTACTTATTTCACTTGCCAAAATGCTCTCAAGGTTCACCCAGGTCATCAAAGATCCCACCGTTTTTAAACCAGTTATTTTTTCCTTTTTACATTGGTTTCTTCTTCCCTTTACCTGAATGAGTTGAGCCTCATCCAGTGAGGCTTTGAACCCTCTTTTATTATTTCTCCTGGAATGGAAACAATCAACTTTCCCATTCCCAGATCATCTCTGGGCTCTATTTAGATATGGCTTAACAAATATCTCCAAAATTACTTATCTAAATATTACTGCTTACTATGCTATGTACCAGTGTTTCGTCTGTGATTGCTTCATGGTTCTCACCACCAGATATACTGATGCTCTTCCTAGAACAAGAAGTGAACCTATGTCTGCCCCTTACCTTCAGAAGGCACTGCCCTCCCTACTTCTTCACCATCATCTCTAGCCTATTTTATCCACTCTCTCAAAATAATATTAATAATATCTTCTATTTATTGAGTGATCATTATATACCTGAAACTTTAAGTGCTTTACAAATGTTATCTTGTTTAACCTTTATAATAACTCTCTGAAATAGGCTTTAGTATTGTTTCCACTTTATACACAAGAAAACAGAGAAATCAAGTATATGGGTTCAAGCCCATATAATTGTTAAGTGTCAGAACTAAGATCTGAATACAAGAGCCTGTATTATATACTGCTGCTGCTGCTAAGTCACTTCAGTCGTGTCTGACTCTGCGACACCATAGACGGCAGCCCACCAGGCTCCCCCGTCCCTGGGATTCTCCAGGCAAGAACACTGGAGTGGGTTGCTATTTCCTTCTCCAATGCATGAAAGTGAAAAGTGAAAATTGAAAGTGAATTCGCTCGGTCATGTCTGACTCTTAGCGACCCCGTGGACTGCAGACTACCAGGCTCCTCCGCCCATGGGATTTATATTGCCTCCTACTTATTGCAGTCTTTGTTATCAGTGATGGTCTATCCCTAAGATGAACAGAGCAAACAATACTATTTTCAGTTTTTTAATAAGGTGGTGATTTTCCCTGTTAGCCATATAGAACAGTAGGCCTAAACAAGAGTCTCCAGTCCAGGAGAGGTATTTTAATCTTCCAGAAGGCTTAGTGGAGTTCATAGAAATTTCCTGGTACACTGAATCTACCAATAAATGGCAGCTATGATTACCACTGTTTTTTTTTAAATAATAATGATGATGATAAAGAAGTACTGAATGCAATGAATGATTGAAAGGAAAGGCATTCTTTGATAGAGCTTCAGAAAAGGTGAGCTGAGAAACCAAAGTCTGACTATGATGTGTAGGCTTGTTTGTTTTTTTTTAATCAGTTTCTTTTTGTTCGTTTTCACTGAGATGAGAGGTGTAGGAAGATTGATGATGCTTATGCTGCCCTGGGAGTCTCTCAACAGAAATGCTTAAAATGAAGCAGTGAGAAAAGTCCACGGTGTCAGGGTCACTGAGTCCTGGGCTACAAACAGCTGGCTCAATGCAGCTTCACAAGAATTCCTGATGGGCCCATTCTGAAATGACAGTGCATATGCTCTGTAGCACCAATTGCTTTGCCTGAATTTAGTCAACTCTTCTCCTCAATGGACATTTTTTAAAAAGATTTTTTGAGTATACATAGTGACAAGTAACCACACTTTCTGCCTCTCTCTTTTCTGTAGGTTTTAGTAAAGTTTTATTAAGTGCTTTTTCGATGCCAAGTCTCATTCCATGGAGCTACCAATATGGCACTTGAGCTCTAGCTGGCACAAACATGAAAATTTCCCAATCTGTCTCAAGTTACCTAGGGCCTGAAATTCCTACTATTAAGATTAATCATTTGAGTTTAATTAACACTTATTGCACTATGGTAAATGCTGAATAAGAATATGACATTGCTCTATTCTCATGAAGTTCATAGTCTGGTGGAAAATGCGTACATGGACAATTAAGGACATTACAACATGCATATTATTACTCATGATGTATACTAAGTATGGTGATGCAAGAGAAGGAGTCTAAGTCACTCTGCTTGGAAAAGTTAAAGGAAAGAAAGATCACATTTGAGAAGGAATATGAAAGATATATGAGTATGCATTAGTTAGATGGAAAATAACAAAGAGGGAAGAGTAGGGGAAACAGAATCAGAAAAGGTTTGCATATGTTAATTCAATAATAGCCCCATCTGAGTGTGGAGTGCATTTTATGGCATGCCAAGAAATGAAAGGATCTGAAGGAAGGGGTTGAGAGAATCTGAATTTTTATTGAGTGCCTCTTATTTGTCCAAGCAGCACTGTGCTGTTTTACACATATTTTATCCTAACAAGTATATGGAACAGAAATTATTGTTACCTCATACAGCAATGACTGTGAATTGCTCACCAAGTATTCATATTTGTTGCTGTATAGTTGCTCAATTGGGTTTAACTCTTTGCAACCTCAGGGACTGTAGCATACCAGGCTTCCATGTCCTTCACTATCTTGAATTTACTCAAACTCATGTTCATTGAGTCAAAGATACCATCCAACCGTCTCATCCTCTGTTGCCACCTTCTCCTCCTGCCCTCAATCTTTCCCTGCATCAGGGTCTTTTCCAATGAGAACCCCATGAACAGTATGAAATATTCATATATGCCTCTATATTATCTGGCCTGTCTTTCGATAGATTTGAGCCATGAGATTGCATTTTGGCTAATGAGATATGGGCTAAAAATTTGTAAGCTATTTCCTGTATTAATGGGATTCTTCAGCTCTCTCTTTGCCTTCTGTGTCACCCAGAGGCCATGTGTTCCAGATAATATTACCTCATTTATCTTGAGGTAATATGAATAAGAAATAAACTGTTATTATGTTACATCTCTAAGATTGGAGGGTTAAAATTTTACTATAGCATATCCATTCTGAAGGAGATCAGCCCTGGGATTTCTTTGGAAGGAATGATGCTAAAGCTGAAACTCTAGTACTTTGGCCACCTCATGCGAAGAGTTGACTCATTGGAAAAGACTCTGATGCTGGGAGGGATTGGCAGGAGAAGGGGACAACAGAAGATGAGATGGCTGGATGGCATCACTGACTCGATGGACGTGAGTCTGAGTGAACTCCGGGAGTTGGTAATGGACAGGGAGGCCTGGCGTGCTGAGATTCATGGGGTCGCAAAGGGTTGGAGACGACTGAGCGACTGAACTGAACTGAAGGCCATTCCAGGAGTCGCCAAGATATCACCAGTGGGTCAAAAATGACCTGCCACCTCTTTTTGTAAATAAAGTCTTATTGGAACACAGTCACACCCAAACATTTATATATCTACCTTATGACTGCTTACATGCTAGAGTTGAATAGTAGCTACAGTGATTATACGGTCTGCAAAGTCTAAACTATTTGCTACCTAGCCCTTTACAAAAACAATACAAAAAAACTTTGCTGACCTCTGTCCTATTTTACAAACAAGGAAAGGAAAACACATTAGTCAGTCGTGTTGTTGGCATTTGAACCTAGTTCTGATTTTGATGCTATATCCTGTTGCTTTTATTGCCATTGGTTCTTGACCTCCACTTGGTTCAATACTTCAGTGATTATAATTCTCCTGTTCATCTACCCATACCACACACCAAGTGGATTGACAGCCTATTCTGGAAACACTATTCTGGTCAATATTGTCATGCTTCTGAGTAACACCTCACATTACTTATCCCCTAATACCTGAATGTTCCTATGAGACTTACCTTATCACTGAGGGACTGGCAATGAGGAAAGGAAGAATCAAGCCTAACTCCTAGAACTAGGACTTGCAACTGAATGCAAGCAGGATAAACAGGTTGAGAGCTGATGTAGGGATGGGTTAGGGGACTGAAATGAGAGTGAAATCTAATATTAAACCTGTTGAGTGTAGGGTTTCCCTGGAAAAATACAGGTGAAGATATTCTACAGACAGATGGATGAATATGAAGCTCAGGAAAGAGGTCTGGGTAGTAGATAAAATAGAGTGTATAATATCCTTTCTTATTTAAATCTTACTGTGATTAGTGTTAGAGCTTTTTTTATATAATTTTATTTATGTTTGGCTGTGCTGTCTTTGTTGCTGCATGGGTTTTTCTCTAGTTGCAGAGAGTGGGGGCTACTCTCTAGTTGTGGCAGCACTGTCTTATTGGGGTGCTTTCTCTTGTTGAAGAGCACAGGCTCTAGAGCATGTGACATTCAGTAGTTTTGACACATAGGCTCAGAGGTTGTGGCTCCCAAGCTCTAGAGCACAGCCTCAATAGTTGTAGGGCATGGGCTTAATTGCTTCATGACATGTGGGATCTTCCTGGACCAGGGCTTGAACCCATGTCCCCTGCATTGGCAGGCAAATTCTTTACCACTGAGCCACCAGGGAAGCCCAGTGTTAAAGTTTTAAGATGGCTTGCCCAGGTCAGGGCTCAATCCAAACCAGGTTTGTGTTCATTCTGTGATTATATAAAAGCAAAGTTAATGGTCACAGCTGTGACCTTACCCTTTTAAGCAACAGACCTATTTCTCCCTAGAACATAGCACACCATATCTTTATGGCAGGACCAGAGTGTTTCATGTTTCCAGGTCATATTAAACTCTATTTGGGACTGGGGAGCTTCCTCTCAGAAAAATAACCAAAGCCTTTACTGTTAATCCAAGATTTCATAGGAACTAGTAGCAGCCTCAGTATCTCAAGGCCATAGTTTTTTTTTTTTTTTCCCTGAGAGAAAAAATGGTATGAATTATTCAGTGTGCCACAGGAAGGCTATAAATTATTTGAGTATTGCACAGCGTAATCGTAGTTGAATCTAGGATTGCTAATGCAGTAGAGTAAATAATCTTCAAGATATGCAAAAATGGAGCTTCTCCCCTTTCTGCCACCCCCTTTCTACCAGGAGAGGGGCTGTGGGCCAAGTACCTGACTTCAGACTTAACTCATGTCAAAAATATTTGATCTTCTCACTACCCTCTCCAGAGAAACCTCATTTAAGAAATCAAGAATAATAACAAAACAATAAAATCAAATATTAAAAATCTGATAACAATATAATGTGTTTTATTTTTTTCATAGTTTGCTCCTTCTCATGGCCCTTCCACACTTGTTCAGTTGCTAAGTCATGTCTGACTCTTTGCGACCTCAGGGGCTGCATCACGCCAGGCTCCTCTGTCCTCCACTATCTCCTGAAGTTTGCTCAATTCATGTCCATCCACACTAATTCATTGCAAGTAAGTAATCTGAGGAAAAAATGAATACCTAATATATTGACTTGGTCAGAAGCATCATCTCCTTTGAAAACCCATATAGCACATCAGAATCCACTTTATGGACATGAATCCTGTGCAGTCAACCAGGCTCTATGCTCAGAAGAATCCCAGTGTTGACTTAGGGCTTTACTGTCACTATCTTGAATTTTTAAACTAATTTGTGAAAGAGGGTCTCACGTTTTAATTTTGCACTGGGGACCTGCTAATGATGTAGCTCATTTTGTCTTAAACACTTGACTTTGGTTTCCTAACATCCAGTCCTTTAAATATACTCAGGCAAAAAATGCTGTGAAAATGCTGGAAAAAATTTTGTGCCTCAGTATGTATGGTAATAAGTGGGATGTTTTTGTTAATATGTTTATCAGCGTATATCTGGACTGTTTCTGCATCCTCTGGTTTTGAGCTATGACAAGATGATGCTTGGCTAATTTCTAAGATTTTGATAGGAATAGTGACAAAGAAAGCCTAGATATCCATATACAGAAGGGTGCTTAGTCCCTCTCAATAATATTGACCATGGAAAGGTCCATTCTGCATAGATGGTTGGTCTCTGTTCAGCTTATTTAAGGCACCACTGCTGATTGTGTTTTCTTACATTTGGTCTCTTTTGGACCTCCCTTAGGGATTCCTCGGAGAAGGCAATGGCACCCCACTCCAGTACTCTTGCCTGGAAAATCCCATGGACTGAGGAGCCTGGTAGGCTGCAGTCCATGGGGTCGCTGAGGGTTGGACACTACTGAGCTACTTCACTTTCACTTTTCACTTTCATCCATTGGAGAAGGAAATGGCAACCCACTCTTGTGTTCTTGCTTGGAGAATCCCAGGGACGGGGGAGTCTATGGGGTCACACAGAGTCTGACACGACTGAAGTCACTTAGCAGCAGCAGCAGCAGTAGGGATTCCTCTACCTCTCTCCCACTGGCAGGCACTATTAGCTACTCTATAGGAAAGTTTACAGTTAAGAAAGAAGGCATGCATGCTAAGTCACTTCAGCTGTGTCTGACTCTCTACGACCTCATGGACAGCAGCCCATCAGGCTCCTCTGTCCACGGGATTCTCCAGGCAAGAATACTGGAGTGGGGTGCCACCTCCCTCTCCAACAGTTAAGAATGCTTTCACTTTATTATACTCCTCTATATTATCTGCCTCTTTAGGCAGCATGATCACCTTTGCTGGAATTCAAGCTAACTGTTGCTTCATCTTGGGCTCTTCTGCCTCTGATATCTTCTCTCAGTCATGAGAAAAGTATGTTATTGTCTGAAGCATAGTTAAGGGAGGTAGGGGCAGGGGACAAAATTTCTAGAGGGTCCTTTAAAATAAAACATCTCTGGATTTGCCTCTTGAATCCATGAAAAACCATTATTTCAGGCTTCAGATGTTTGTGTACATTTATGATTGTTTCTAAACCATCCAAGCCATATACTCCCAAAGCCTAGCACCGTCCAGGCCCTAAAGAGACGTTGTCAGTTGCTGGATTTTTTCTCTACCCTTATCTCCTTTTCTGAATCCAATTTCCTGGTTTTTTTTTTTCTCTTAGTGACCTTTTGTAACCTTCTTTTGATGTCATAGAGAGCGAAAATCTAGATATGGGACAAGGTAATGGTGTAGATGTTCACTGTGACTTGGCAAACTTTCTCCCTGTCGGTTGGAGACTCAGGCAGGAGGCATGAGAAATGTACTGTCACTGGCAGAAATGCTCACTGAAATGAGGCATTAGTTTGAATCCCAATTTAAAATTAAATAAGGATGGAGAGGAGGAGGCCCATCTATAGCCCCCACCCCCCCATCTTTATTCACCTACTTAATGACTCAGGCTGTTCATTAGGCATCAAAGGAGCAAACTATATCGTTTCCCCAGCTTCAAAAATGGAAATGCCTGCATTTAAATTAAACCAACATGCTCCAAATCCTCTTTAATTGAAAGTATGTGATGGAATCTAATGTAACATTTATTTTTCTGCAATTGACATGAGAGGAAGAGGTGAGGGGTTTAAGGAATATTTTATTTAAAGACAGAGTCGAAGAGGCTGTGGGAGTGATTGCCAGCTTGTCAGCTGACTCACTGATGCCTGGAGAGAAATCTTTGTCATGAGTCAATCTGAATCTCACATGACCCAGGACAGTATACTGAAGGCTTTGTCCCTCCCCTGTCCCCACCCCCCACCCCAATATCCTGTCTCCCTGGCAGTTATTATCTCCATTAACAAATAAAAATCAGTGCTCAATACCTATTGGAAACATCCACTACAAAATTAATCCAATAAAAGGCCTACATTGAGGTCTTATTTATTAACAGACATGTCTTTCCAGCCTACATGCAAATAAAATATGTGTGCTTGCAGGAATTACTGGTATTATGGGTACAAAATGCTGGCATTCAAAAAGAAGCCACCAAGGGTGTAGGGAAAGCATCCTGTTTATCTTACTGAGTTTGGCTGTGCATAGCCCTCTGTGTTGAGGAAAAATAATTTTGTAAACCAGCTTAATTTTGGGTGGGGGAAGAAAGAGATATTCTTACTGCCAAGAAGGAAGATATTCTTACTTCCAAGTAGGTTGGCTTACTGCAATTATCTGTAGTATCAAAAAGATTCAGGGAAATACTCTCAGGTTAACTGTCTCCTCATAATCCCAGCTATTGTGAAAGGATATTGAATCATTATATATTATAACTCAGTAATTGCTCAGTTGGGTTTAGGCAAGGCACAAGGAAGACAAGGGACTAGTGGATGCACAGTTCAGTTTAGTTCAGTCGCTCAGTCATGTCCAACTCTTTGTGACCCCATGAAATGCAGCACGCCAGGCCTCCCTATCCATCACCAACTGACAGAGTCTACCCAAACGTATGTCCACTGAGTCAGTAATGCTATCCAACTGTCTGATCCTTTGTTGTCCTCTTTTCCTCCAACCTTCAATCTTTCCCAGCATCAGGGTCTTTTCAAATGAGTCAGTTCTTCACATCAGGTGGCCAAAGTATTGGAGTTTCAGCTTCAACATCAGTCCTTCCAATGAACACCCAGGACTGATCTCCTTTAGGATGGACTAGTTGGATCTCCCTGCAGTCCAAGGGACTCTCAAGAGTCTTCTCCAACACCATGGTTCAACAGCATCAATTCTTCGGGGCTCACCATTCTTTATAGTCCAACTCTCACATCCATACATGACCGCTGGAAAAGCCATAGCCTTGACTAGACGGACCTTAGTCAGCAAAATAATGTCTCTGCTTTTGAACATACTATCTAAGTTGGTCATAACTTTCCTCCCAAGGAATAAGCGTCTTTTAATTTCATGGCTGCAATCACCATCTGCAGTGATTTTGGAGCCCCCAAAATAAAGTCAGCCACTGTTTCCATTGTTTCCCCATATATTTGCCATGAAGTGATGGGACCGGATACTATGATCTTAGTTTTCTGAATGTTGAGCTTTAAGCCAACTTTTTCATTCTCCTCTTTCACTTTCATCAAGAGGCTTTTTAGTTCCTCTTCACTTTCTGCCATAAGGGTGGTGTCATCTGAATATCTGAGGTTATTGATATTTTTCCTGGCAATCTTGATTCCAGCTTGTGCTTCTTCCAGGCCAGCGTTTCTCATGATGTACTCTGCATATAAGTTAAATATGCAGGGTGACAATTTACAGCCTTGATGTACCTCTTTTCCTATTTGGAACCAGTCTGTTGTTCCATGTCCAGTTCTAATTGTTGCTTCCTGACCTGCATACAGGTTTCTCAAGGCAGGTCAGGTGGTCTGGTATCCCCATCTCTTTCAGAATTTTCCACAGTTTATTGTGATCCACACAGTCAAAGGCTTTGGCATAGCCAATAAAGTAGAAATAAATGTTTTTCTGGAACTCTTGCTTTTTCGATGATCCAGTGAATGTTGGCAATTTGATCTCTGGTTCCTCTGTCCTTTCTAAAACCAGCCTGAACATCTGGAAGTTCACAGTTTATGTATTGCTGAAGCCTGGCTTGGAGAATTTTGAGCATTACTTTACTAGCATGTGAGATGAGTGCAATTGTACAGTAATTAGAGCATTCTTTGGCATTGCCTTTCTTTGGGATTGGAATGAAAACTGACCTTTTCCAGTCCTGTGGCCACTGCTGAGTTTTCCAAATTTGCTGGCATAGTGAGTGCAGGACTT
Organism: Capra hircus; assembly: GCF_001704415.2. Taxonomy (NCBI): domain Eukaryota; kingdom Metazoa; phylum Chordata; class Mammalia; order Artiodactyla; family Bovidae; genus Capra; species Capra hircus. The sequence goes on along the minus strand of NW_017189517.1, from coordinate 15,616,633 downwards.
CCACAGCATCATCTTTGAGGATTTGAAATAGCTCTACTGGAATTCCATCACCTCCATGAGCTTTGTTCTTAGTGATGCTTCCTAAGGTCCACTTGACTTCACATTCCAGGATGTCTGGCTCTAGGTGAGTGATCACACCATCCTTATTATCTGGGCCGTGAAGATCTTTTTTGTACAGTTCTTTTATGTATTTTTGCCACCTCTTCTTAATATCTTCTGCTTACCTAAATCAAATCTCTTACGATTATACAGTGGAAGTGACAAAAAGATTCAAGGGATTACATCTGATAGAGAGAGTGCCTAAAGGTCTATGGACGGAGGTTCGTGACATTTTACAGGAGGAAGGGATCAAGACAATCCTCAAGAAAAGAAATGCAAAAGGTCAAATGGTCATCTGAGGAGACCTTACAAACAGCTATGAAAAGAAGAGAAGCAAAAGGCAAAGGAGAAAAGGAAAGATATACCATTTGAATGCAGAGTTCCAAAGAATAGCAAGGAGAGATAAAGCCTTCCTCAGCAATCAATGCAAAGAAATAGAGGAAAATAATAGAATGAGAAAGTCTAGAGATTTCTTCAAGAATATTAGGGATACCAAGGGAACATTTCATGCAAAGATGGGGACAATAAAGTACAGAAATGGTTCGGATGGAACAGAAGCAGAAGATATTAAGAAGAAATGGCAAGAATACACAGAAGAACTATACAAAAAAGATCTTTAGGACCCAGATATTCATGATGGTGTGATCACCAACATAGAGCCAGATATCCTGAAATGCAAAGTCAAGTGAGCCACAGGAAGAATCACTACAAACAAAGTGGAGGTGATGGAATTCCAGTTGAGCTGTTTCAAATCCTCAAAGATGATGCTGTGAAAGTGCTGCACTCAATATGCCAGCAAATTTGGAAAACTTAGCAGTGGCCACAGGACTGGAAAAGGTCAGTTTGCATTTCAATCCCAAAGAAAGGCAATGCCAAAGAATGCTCAAACTACTACACAATTTCATTCATCTCACAAGCTAGTAAAGTAATGCTCAAAATTCTCCAAGCCAGGCTTCAACAGTACATGAACTGGGAACTTCCAGATGTTCAAGCTGTATTTAGAAAAGACAGAGGAATAGAGATCAAATTGCCAACATCCATTGGATCATTAAAAAAGCAAAGAGAGTGCCTAAAAAACATCTCCTTCTTCTTTATTGATTATGCCAAAGCCTTTGACTGTGTGGATCACAACATACCCTGGAAAATTCTTACTGAGATGGGAATATCAGACCACCTGATCTGCCTCTTGTGAAATCTGTATGCAGGTCAGAAAGCAACAGTTAGAACTGGACATGGAACAACAGACTGGTTCCAAATAGGAAAAGGAGTACGTCAAGGCTGTATATTGTCACCCTGCTCATTTAACTTATGTGCAGAGTACATCATGAGAAATGCTGGGCTGGATGAAGCACAAGCTGGAATGAAGATTGCTGGAAGAAATATCAATAACCGCAGATATGCAGGTGAAACCACCCTTATGGCAGAAAGAAAAGAGGAACTAAAAAGCCTCTTGATGAAAGTGAAAGAGCAGAGTCAAAAAGTTGGCTTAAAGCTCAACATTCAGCAAACTAAGATCATGGCATCTGGTCCCATCACTTCATGGCAAATAGATGGGAAACAGTGACACTGTTTTTGGGGGCTTCAAAATCACTGCATATGGTGACTGTAGCCATGAAGTTAAAAGACACTTGCTCCTTTGAAGAAAAGTTATGACCAACCTAGATGGCATATTAAAAAGCAGAGACAAAAAGGTCTGACTAATCAAAGCTATTGTTTTTCCAGTAGTCATGTATGGATGTGAGCGTTGGACTATAAAGAATGCTTAATGCCAATGAATTGATGCTTTTGAACTGTGATGTTGTAGAAGACTCTTGAGAGTCCCTTAGACTGCAAGGGAATTCAATCAGTCCATCCTAAGGGAAACCAATCATGAATATTCATTGGAAGGACTGATGTTGAAGCTAAAACTCCAATACTTTGGCCACCTGATGTGAAGAGCTGACTCATTTGAAAAGACCCTAATGCTGGGAAAGATTGAAGGCAGGAGGAGAAGGGGACTACAGAGGGTGAAATGGTTGGATGGCATCACTGACTCAATGGACATGAGTTTGAGTAAACTCCAGAAATTGGCAAGGGACAGGGAGGCCTGGCATACTGTAGTCCATAGGGTCGCAAAGAGTCGGACACCACTGAGCGGCTGAACTGAACTGTGTAACTAAGAGTAGGAGTGAGGAGGCAGAAAGCGTTCTTTTTTCCCTTTGTGTTCTTCTATATTGCTTAAATTTTTATTCCTAAGGGCATATACAGTTCCATGATGCCTTATATGTAATTCAGAACCCAACTATCTTTGAGGAAAGATTTTTCATAATTTTTCATATCATTTATTAATTGTGAAAGTTGAAGGTGTTTAGTGTCTGACTGTTTGTGACGCCATGGACTGTAGCCCACAAGTCTCCTCTGTCCGTGGGATTCTCCAGGCAAGAATACTGGAGTGGGTAGCCATGCCCTTCTCCAGGGGATATTTCTGACTCGGGGATCAAATCTGGGTATCCTGTATTGCAGGTGGATTCTTTACCATCTGAGCCACTAGGAAAACCCCACTTAGTCATTAAGCTTGATTTAATTTGAAAAAAATTGTTTGTTTATTATTCAGCAAAGTCTGAACTGATGTGAAGCTGTTTTTTTGTGTTCATTAGTGCAATGTAGTCATATTCATTGAATTTGCTTCAGAATTATTACTGTGATTAGGGTGCACTGTCCCATACCCCATCGGATATGCTAAATACCATAGAATGTATGGCACTGTATTATCCTTCTAATCCTGAAATTTTTTGAAATTTTGAAACATATATGTCCTTTAGCATTTTAGATATGGTATTGTTGCCTGTAATGTTTTATTGTAATACAAAAGAAGAATGATACAGCCCAGAAACCTTACATAGTACTTTAGCATGTTCTAATTATAACAGTTCCCAGTTAATCACCTCCCCCAGTCTAAATATTATACTTTTATTAATGCAGCCTAAGAAAAATTTCTTGTTTTGGTGTTTGTACCGCATCTACTGAATCACTTTTATTTTGTTAAATGCTGAAGGCTCCTTTATAAGAGCTACTCTTGCTAACCATGTTCCAAAGAGTAATATTAAAGATGAATGTGTATTTACTAAAGTGTTGTTAGAAATAACAAGCTCCCTGGCTTGTTATTCATTCAATCAAGAAAGATATGATAGCCAAACAACTTTTCAGTGACATGGTTACTGCACTGTTACCACCTAAATATCGTGCATTATGCATAGTACACTATCAAATTAAATATGCTTTATTTTGAACCCTGAATCTGGTGCTTCTTATGGATATGACCTTGGTAAAGTAATTTAATGACTTTGAGCTCATTTTCTTCATCTATAAAATGGGCTTTTTAATACTATGTATAACAAAGAATTGTTCTATATCCCTGGCCTGCAGTAGATACACAAAAAGATAGGTATTACTATTGTCCTAAATAATAATAACAACATAAAATAGTGGTTCCCAAACTTTGTTGCACATTAGAATCAGATGGGAAGGTTTTAAAATTCCTATGTCCAAGTTGTATCCCATATCAATGAAATCATTATAGCTGGAGGTGGGAGTCAGGTGATTCCAGTGTGCAGCAAAGTTTGGGAATCACTGACCTAAAGTAAAAAGTCTTTAGAGTTGCCACCAGAAGATAATTTATGTTTGCCATGTTAATATAATTGACATTTGAAGTTACTAGGCTCTCTTAATAGCCTTTTCCAATCCCAGCACAGTCAGATTCTTGTTATTTCTTATATAGTTACCTACATGTTTTTTGGAAATTCATTTTGTCCCCAAAAGCTGATCCTTGAAAAAATGGTGAGCTCATTTTCATTATAAAGTGATTCTCATATTAAGTTTCTTCATGTATTTTGTTATTTTTGATTTTGGAAGGTTGGGTATTTTGGGCAATGTATTATAGTAAGTCTAGAAAATTGCTGTACTCCCCCATTTAGGGAACTTGTATTTATTGTTATTTTCTTCTTTATGGGGTTAGCGACTTGGATAGACCATTTGAATGAAGTCTAATTTCCCAGCAATATGAAGCCTTTGATGTTGTTTCTCAGAAGATTGGGCATCCATGCATTCACCCCTTCTTTATCCATGGCATCCACTAATATATTTTCCACTTCCTTAATTTGTTCATATTAGAATGAAATCACACAGTATATATGGGAGAAGAAAATGGCAACCCTCTCCAGTATTCTTGTCTGGAGAATCCCATGGACCCAGGAGCCTGCTGGACTATAGTCCATGGGTTCGCAAAAGACTCGGACACAATTGAGCAACTAACACACACACAGTATATAGCCTTTTGGGATTGGGATCCCTACTCATCTAAGCACTTCTCTCTTAAGAATGATTCAAAATTCACTCATTTTTAATGCAGAATAGTATTCTGAATATACCACAGTTTGTGTAAACAGTAACAAATTGGATGTCATTTGCATTACTACCAGTTTGAGGCTATTATGAATAAAGATTCTATAAACATTTGTATACAGGTTTTTTTTTTTTATGAATACAAGTCATCTTTTATCTGGATAAATGCCCAGGAGTAGAATTGGTAGGTTGTATGTTAGTTGGATGTTTAGATTTTTAAGAAACTGTAAAAGGTACTTTCCAGAGTGAACATGTCATTCTAAATACATTTCTACTAATAGTGGATCCAGTTTCTCTATACCCTTGCCAGCATTTGATGTTATATTTTTTTAAATTTTATCCATTCTTTTTTTTTATTTTATTTTCTTTTTTTAAATTTTAAAATCTTAAATTCTTACATGCGTTCCCAAACATGAACCCCCCTCCCACCTCCCTCCCCACAACATCTCTCTGGGTCATCCCCATGCACCTGCCCCAAGCAAGCTGCACCCTACGTCAGACATGGACTGGCGATTCAATTCTTACATGACAGTATACATGTTAGAATTCCCATTCTCCCAAATCATCCCACCCTCTCCCTCTCCCTCTGAGTCCAAAAGTCCGTTATACACATCTGTGTCTTTTTTCCTGTCTTGCATACAGGGTCGTCATTGCCATCTTCCTAAATTCCATATATATGTGTTAGTATACTGTATTGGTGTTTTTCTTTCTGGCTTACTTCACTCTGTATAATTGGTTCCAGTTTCATCCATCTCATCAGAACTGATTCAAATGAATTCTTTTTAACGGCTGAGTAATACTCCATTGTGTATATGTACCACAGCTTTCTTATCCATTCATCTGCTGATGGACATCTAGGTTGTTTCCATGTCCTGGCTATTATAAACAGTGCTGCGATGAACATTGGGGTACATGTGTCTCTTTCAATTCTGGTTTCCTCCGTGTGTATGCCCAGAAGTGGGATTGCTGGGTCATAAGGTAGTTCTATTTGCAATTTTTTAAGGAATCTCCACACTGTTCTCCATAGTGGCTGTACTAGTTTGCATTCCCACCAACAGTGTAGGAGGGTTCCCTTTTCTCCACACCCTCTCCAGCATTTATTGCTTGCAGATTTTTGGATCGCAGCCATTCTGACTGGTGTGAAGTGGTACCTCATTGTGGTTTTGATTTGCATTTCTCTAATAATGAGTGATGTTGAGCATCTTTTCATGTGTTTGTTAGCCTTCCGTATGTCTTCTTTGGAGAAATGTCTATCCATTCTTCATAGGTGTGTAGTGATCATGTTGTAGTTTTAATTTGCATCTCTCTGTTGACTAATGATGTTAAACATCTTTTCATGTGATTATTTGGTATGTGCATATATATCTTCTTCAGTGAAATGCCTGTTCATGGTTTTTGCTCATTTTCTAATTTGATTTATTTTTACTGTTGACTTTTTAGTTTTTTATATAATTTAGGTACTAGTCCTTTGTTGGATATGTGGTTTGTTAATATAGTCTCCAAGTCTGTAGCTTGTATGTTTATTTTCTTAGTAGAATCTTTCACAGGGCAAAAGTTTTAAATTCTGATGAAGTACAATTCATCATCTTTCCCTTTTTTGGATTGTGCTCTTGATGACAGCTCTGAAACCTCTTTGCCTAGCATGAGATCTTTAAGATTTTATCTTTTTTTCCCCCTGAATTTTTAATAGCTTTATATTTTAAATTTAAGTTGTGCTCTGAGTTGATTCTTGTATAAGGTGTGAGTCCTATGCTTATATTTACTTGTGCCTGGAGATGTACGACTTCCCTGGTGGCTCAGACGGTAAAGAGTCTGCCTACAATGTGGGAGACACAGGTTCAATCCCTGGGTCAGGAAGATCTCCTGGAAAAGGAAATGGCAACCCACTCCAGTATTCTTGCTTGGAAAATCCCATGGACGGAGAAGCCTGGTAGGCTACTGTCCATGGGGTCGCAGACAGTCGGACACCACTGAGCGACTTCACTTTCACTTTCATAGATGTTCAGTTATTCTAGCACCATTTGTTGAAGAGCTTAAATTTCCCCCATTGAAATTCTTTTTCACTTTTGTCAAAATTTGGACATATTTGTTTGAATATATTTCTGTGTCTATTATATTCTACTGATCTGTGTCCCTATCTCTCTGTCAATACCAGAGTCTTGATTACTACAGCTGCATTGTAAGTCTTGAGATCCAATAGACTGATTCCTCCTACTCTATTCTTTTAGCCATTCTACTTATTTTCACTTTCTATATAATGTTTAGAATTATCTAGTCTTTACCTACAAAAATTCTTACTGGAATTATGATAAGAATGACATCAAACCTATTTATCAGTTTGGAAAGAATTGACATCTTTAAGTATGTTGAGTCTTCTGATCCATGAACAGTTTTTCTCTTCATTTATTTAGATACTCTTTTATTGCTTTTATCAGCATTCTGTCATTTTCAGAATACAAGTCCAGTAGATATTTTGTTAGATTTACACCTAAGTATTTATTTTTTTCTATTTTTTTTAAACTTTTTATTTTGTTTTGGAGTATAGCTGATTAACAATGTTGTGATGGTTTCAGCTGAGCAGAAAAGGGACTCAGCCATACATACACCTAATATTTTTCATTTTAGTGCAATTATAAATGATATTGCATTTTAATTTTGATGTCCACACATTTATTGCTAGTATATTGAAATAAAATTCATTTCTGTATGTTGATTTTGAATCTCCAGCCTTACTGAACTCATTAAATCTGAAAGTATTTAAAAATAGATTCACTGGGGTTTTCTATCTAGATAAACTGTCATCAGTAAATAGGGATTGTTTTATTTCTTTTCTGATCTATGTGCCTTTATTTCTTTTTCATGCCTTGTTGCATGTCTACAATTTCTAGTACTGTTTTGAACAAGAGTGATGAGGGTTAATAGCCTTACAGTTTTCTGTCTTAGGAGGAAAGTAATCCGTCATTTACCATTAACCATAATGTTAGCTGTAGGTTTTTCATAGATGTTTTTTATCTATGATAAAGGAAATCTATGATTGAGGAAATTTTATCTCTATTGCTCTTTGCTGTTTTTTTAAAATCATGAATGTATATTGAATTTTATCATATGCTTTTTTCCACATTGATTGATATGATCATGTGGTTTTTCTTCTTTAGGTTGTTAATATTGTGGAATAGACTGATTTTGAATATTGAATTAGTCTTGCACCACTGGTTGCATCCCTGGTCTCTGTTGAGAAATTTTCTGTCATTTGAATTCTTTATTCTTTATAGGTAAGGTGTCATTTTTCTCTGGCTATTTTCCAGATTTTTTCTCAGTTTTTGCTTTCAGATTTTAATATGATCTGCTTTGGTGTACATTTCTTTGGATTTATACTCTTTGTTCAGCTTCTTAAGTTTGTGGGGTTTCATCTCTTGGTAAACTTGCCAGGTTTTTGGCCATTATTTCTTGAGTAATTTTTAATCTTATCCTTCTCCTCCTCTTCTCATGGAACTTTGATAATGGAAACGCTAGGTCTTTGTTTAAAAAAAAAAATTTTTTCCCAGATCTCTGACGCTCTGTTCACTTTTTTTTAAAATTTTTGTTGTTTTTCTACTTTCCAATTCAATCATCCTTTATTTTGCCTCCTCCATTTGCTATAGAGCCCATCCACTTAGCTTGTTATTTCAGTTTTTTCATTTTTCACTTCTAAAATTTCCATTAGGTTCTGCTTTATATTTTTTATTCCTTACTGATACTTTCTATTTCTTCACTGAGACTCCCCATTTTCAAAAATATTTTTTATTAGAGTATATAATTGGTTTACAATGTTGTATTACTTTCTACTGTACAGCAAAGTGAATTAGTTATACATATACATATATCCACTCTTTTTTTAGATTATTTAACCATATAGGTCATTACAGAGTATTGAGTGAACTCTCCATTTTTTTAACCACTTCAAAAATATTTGTAATTATTTGACAAAACATTTTTGTTAGGGCTGATTTAGAATCTTTCTCAGAGAATTCTAACATTTCTGTCATTTCAGTATTTATATCTATTAATTATCTTTTTTTCACTCATCTCAATATTTCTGTTCTTGGTATTTTGGGTGATTTTTATTGAAATATGGGTATTTGAGAATACAGTATTTAAATTTTTTTCTTTTTTAAAAAGGCATTAACAACTAAACTTTATAAAATTCTGAGGTTTAGATATATCACACTATTTTATTTTTTAATTTTTAACTCAATTATAGTTGATTTGCAAAGTGGCAATCTCTGTTGTACAGCAGAATAACTCAGTTATACACATCAGTTCAGTTCAGTCACTCAGTCACATCCGACTCTTCGTGACCCCATGAATTGCATCACGCCAGGCCTCCCTGTCCATCACCAACCTCGGGAGTTCACTCAAACTCATGCCCATCGAGTGGGTGATGCCATCCAGCCATCTCATTCTCTGTCATCCCCTTCTCCTCCTGCCTCCAATCCCTCACAGCATCAGAGTCTTTTCCAATGAGTCAACTCTTCACATGAGACGGCCAAAGTACTGGAGTTTCAGCTTTAGCATCAGTCCTTCCAAAGAACACCCAAGACTGATCTCCTTTAGAATGGACTGGTTGGATCTCCTTGCAGTCCAAGAGACTCTCAGAGTCTTCTCCAACACCACAGTTCAAAAGCATCAATTCTTCGGCACTCAGCTTTCTTCACAGTCCAACTCTTGCATCCATACATGACCACTGGAAAAACCATAGCCTTGACTAGACAGAACTTTGTTGGCAAAGTAATGTCTCTGCTTTTGAACATGCTAGGTTGGTCATAACGTTCCTTCCAAGGAGTAAGCATCTCTTAATTTCATGGCTGCAATCACCATCTGCAGTGATTTTGGAGCCCCCCAAAATAAAGTCTGACACTCTTTCCACTGTTTCCCCATCTATTTCCCATGAAGTGATGGGACCAGATGCCATGATCTTAGTTTCTGAATATTGAGCTTTAAGCCAACTTTTTCATTCTCCTCTTTCACTTTCACCAAGAAGCTTTTTAGTTCCTCTTTACTTTCTGCCATAAGGGTGGTGTCATCTGCATATCTGAGGTTATTGATATTTCTCTTGGCAATCTTGATTCCAGCTTGTGCTTCTTCCAGCCCAGCATTTCTCATGGTGTACTCTGCATAGAAGTTAAATAAGCAGGGTGACAATATACAGCCTTGATGTACTCCTTTTCCTATTTGGAACCAGTCTGTTGTTCCATGTCCAGTTCTAACTGTTGCCTCCTGACCTGCATATAGGTTTCTCAAGAGGCAGGTCAGGTGGTCTGGTATTCCCATCTCTCTCAGAATTTTCCACAATTTATTGTGATCCACACAGTCGAAGGCTTTGGTGTAGTCAATAAAGCAGAAATAGATATTTTTCTGGAACTCTCTTGCTTTTTTGATGATCCAGCAGATGTTGGCAATTTGATCTCTGGGTCCTCTGCCTTTTCTAAAACCAGCTTGAACATCTGGAAATTCATGGTTCATGTACTGCCTTGGAAGTCTGGCTTGGAAGCCTGGCTTAGAAAATTTTGAGCATTACTTTACTAGAATGTGAGATAAGTGCAATTGTGCAGTAATTAGAGCGTTCTTTGGCCTTGCATTTCTTTGTGATTGGAATGAAAACTGACCTTTTCCAGTCCCGTGGCCACTGCTGCATTTTCCAAATTTGGTGGCATATTGAGTGCAGCATTTTCACAGCATCATCTTCCAGGATTTGAAATAGCTCAACTGAAATTCCATCACCTCCATTAGCTTTGTTCGTAGTGATACTCTCTAAGGCCCACTTGACTTCACATTCCAGGATGTCTGGCTCTAGGTGAGTGATCACACCATCGTGATTATCTGGGTCATGAATATCTTTTTTTGTACAGTTCTTCTGTGTATTCTTGCCACCTCTTCTTAATATCTTCTGCTTCTGTTAGGCCCATACCATTTCTGTCTTTTATCGTGCCCATCTTTGCATGAAATGTTCCCTTGGTATCTCTAATTTTCTTGAAGAGATCTCTAGTCTTTCCCATTCTGTTGGTCTCCTCTATTTCTTTGCATTGATCACTGAGGAAGGCTTTCTTATCTCTTCTTGCTATTCTTTGGAACTCTGCAATCAGATGCTTATATCTTTCCTTTTCTCCTTTGCTTTTTGGTTCTCTTCTTTTCACAGCCATTTGTAAGCCCTCCTCAGATAGCCATTTTGCTTTTTTGCATTTCTTTTCCATGGGGATAGTCTTGATTCCTGTCTCCTGTACAATGTTACAAACCTCTGTCCATAGTTCATCAGGCACTCTATCTATCAGATCTAGGCCCTTAAATCTTTTTCTCACTTCCACTGTATAATCATAAGGGATTTGATTCAGGTCATACCTGAATGGTCGAGTGGTTTTCCCTACTTTCTTTAATTTGAGTCTGAATTTGGCAATAAGGAGTTCATGATCTGAGCCACAGTCAGCTCCTGGTCTTATTTTTGCTGACTGTATAGAGCTTCTCCATCTTTGGCTGCAAAGAATATAATCATCTGATTTTGGTGTTGACCATCTGGTGATGTCCATGTGTAGAATCTTCTCTTGTTTTGTTCCAAGAGGGTGTTTGCTATGACCAGTGCATTCTCTTGGCAAAACTCTGTTAGTCTTTGCCCTGCTTTCATTCCTTATTCCAAGGCCAAATTTGCCTGTTACTCCAGGTGTTTCTTGACTTCCTACTTTTGCATTCCAGTCCCCTATAATGAAAAGGACATCTTTTTTGGTTGTTAGTTCTAAATGGTCTTGTAGGTCTTCATAGAACTATTGAACTTCAGCTTTTTAGGTGTTACTGGTTGGGTCATAGACTAAGATTGCCGTGATATTGAATGGTTTGCCTTGGAAACGAACAGAGATCATTCTGTCATTTTTGAGATTGCATCCAACTACTGCATTTCGGACTCTTTCATTGATCATGATGGCTACTCCATTTCTTCTAAGGGATTCCTGCCCACAGTTGTAGATAAAATGGTCATCTGAGTTAAATTCACCATTCCAGTCCATTTTGATTCGTTAATTCCTAGAATATGTTATATACATATAGGCATTCTTTGTTATATTCTTTTGCTTTAGTTGGATTTTTTTGATACTGTTCTGGCATGGGACAAGTAGGTGCCACCTTATTATCATAAAATGTAGTTGTAAGCCCAGATTCTCCACTTGAAACTCAAGGAGGGGATCTTTCTTGGTTTTCTACTATCACTGTTAAGGGGGGAATTACTAGGCTTCCACTCAGATTTTTCTGATGTTAGTAGAGGTGTGACCACAGTTTACTCTGTGGTATTTGGCTAGAGTAGAGTGGTTATTGCCTGGCAGTTTTCCATCTAGGCCACTCCTTTCCTGGTCCTTTGTCTAGAGAGAGGAGGCTTTTGGTGGAGAGGGATGATCCTTTTTATTTGTGCCTGTTGGCACTATGGTTTGCTGGTTTCTTTAAGTCCAAATCAGGATTTATAAATCAAAAATCATATACAGGGAACTCTACAGCATTTTTTTAAACTTGTGTTCTGAGATAACTAGCTGGTCTGTCTTCTTTATCCCACCTTTTATAGACTTCTTGTGCTTTTTTAAAATATAATAAATGTCCAGGGTTTTTAGTTGTAGTTAGTGGAAAAAAAACAGAGGAAGGTTTGTCTGTTCCACACTTCTGAACATAGAACTGGCTCAGCAATTTTACTCCTAGGTATTTGCACAAGATAAACAAAAACTTGTTTACCCAACGTATTATCATGAATCTTCACAGCAGCCTTATTCATAAATGGCTGGAACCTATCAAATTTCCATCAATGGGAGGAGGTAAATAGATTGCAATATATTCATAATATTGAACATTAGTTAAAAATTAAAAGATCTGCCTGGTAATATCAAATGCGAAAAAAGTACAGGGAAAGAGGGACATTTAGATATATTTGTGCAAATATAAATTATTATAATTGCTTAGCAAACATAGAATAAAATTACATTTGAATAGCATTTAAAACATGGATTTTCATTTCTCAATGCCCTGAAAAATCTCTTGTAAATGTATACAAGGTGAGGTGTATAAGAATGTTTATTACAGCACTGCTGGTAACACAGAAATTTGGAAAAGATCTAAAATATGTATCAGTAGGGGATTAGATGAATCATGCCATATTGAGTAATAATATCTAATTATTTTTTGAATTGAAGTAAAAAAAGTCATCAATGAGTGAAAAAGTTAGTTGCAGAGTTACATATGCAAATTATACTAGTTGCATAAACTTTAAATCACACAAAACAATTCTATAACTAGTCTTATGGACACAAATGTATGTAATACATGTATAAAGTCTTGAATGAAAAAAATCCACCTGAAATTTATGTGACTGCCTTTAGTCTGAGAGGAACAGTTTAAAGGAACACAAACATGAAAGAGCTCTTCTTTTAAAAAGATATATTCCAATTTTAAGAGTCATAGGCATTTTCTATATTATTCTCTGTAATGTTTTTGCTTTTCATAATTAAAAAGAGCATGAGTTAGGGAATTATAACCAAATATGGCTTTCCAAAAAGAAGAAAACACATTTGCAAGAATGATGAAGCAACCTTGGGAAACTAAGAAGTTTGTTAATGCTGGGTGAAGGGCACATAAGCCTTGAGTCAGAGATAAAGGACAAATCATGAAGGGCCTTGCATGTCTTACTTATGGACATGTAGATTTTCCCTGAAGGCAAAAGGGAACCAATGAAGGCTTTGAAGAATGGGAATTACATGAATGCATACATGGAGCAAATCTATATTTCTGTACTATGGTGTTAGGGATGTGGAAAGGGAAGGGATTCAAAGAGAAGAGGCAAAACAGTCTATTTTCACAAATAACAGTAAATGCTAAAAGTAATGTCTGTTTGGCATGCAGACTCTGTGAGGGCAGGAAACCTGTCATTTCTTTGTATATGCCCCAGAGCAGAGCATTCATGTGAATGAATAGAAATTCAGTAGTTATAGTGCCTGGCTGCTGAGACAGCTTGTGGTTGGGCTCTTATTGTGGTAAATTCTATTTCAGAGACATGATTTTTCTTAATGGAAGGTTTAGACCTCTGTAGTGCAAGCTATATGCTAGATCTGGTATTTTTATTTGCTGACAGCCTGAATGTCCTCCTGCTTGACTGGATTTATCATGATCAACTTTTTATGATCAATTATGAATTCTGATTGATTTTCCTGGTAGCTCAGACATTAAAGAATCTGCCTGCAATGCAGGAGACCAGAGTTCAATCCCTGGGTCAGGAAGATGCCCTGGAGAAGGGAATGGCAATCCACTTCAGTATTCTTGCCTGAAGAATCCCACAGACAGAGGAGCCTGGTGAACTACTGTCTATGGGGTGACAAAGAGTGGGACATGGCTGATCATCTAACACTTACACTGTCACTTTAGTTAAAGAGACAATTTCTTAAAAGATCAGGCAGATCATTTGTTAGACTAAACGACATTATATTTTCACAAATAATTGAGTCAAATTAAGAATCACAGTAGTGTATCTTGGTAACATTAGTTCAGTTCAGTTCAGTCGCTCAGTCGTGTCTGACTCTTTGCAACCCCATGAATCACAGCACGCCAGGTCTCCCTGTCCATCACCAATTCCCGGAGTTCACTCAGACTCACATCCATCGAGTCAGTGATGGCATCCAGCCATCTCATCCTCTGTCGTCCCCTTCTCCTCCTGCCCCCAATCCCTCCCAGCATCAGAGTCTTTTCCAATGAGTCAACTCTTTGCATGAGGTGGCCAAAGTACTGGAGTTGCAGCTTCAGCATCATTCCCTCCAAAGAAATGCCAGGGCTGATCTCCTTCAGAATGGACTGGTTGGATCTCCTTGTAGTCCAAGGGACTCTCAAGAGTCTTCTCCAACACCACAGTTCAAAACCATCAATTCTTCAGCGTTCAGCTTTCTTCACAGTCCAACTCTCACATCCATACATGACCACTGGAAAAACCATAGCCTTGACTAGATGGACCTTTGTTGTCAAAGTAATGTCTCTGCTTTTGAATATGCTATCTAGGTTGGTCATAATTTTCCTTCCAAGGAGTAAGCATCTTTTAATTTCATGGCTGCAGTCACCATCTGCAGTGATTTCGGAGCCCCCAAAAATAAAGTCTGACACTGTTTCCACTGTTTCCCCATCTATTTCCCATGAAGTGATGGGACCAGATGCCATGATCTTAGTTTCTGAATGTTGAGCTTTAAGCCAACTTTTTAATTCTCCTCTTTACTTTCATCAAGAGGCTTTTTAGTTCCTCTTTACTTTCTGCCATAAGGGTGGTGTCATCTGCATATCTGAGGTTATTGACATTTCTCTTGGCAATCTTGATTCCAGCTTGTGCTTCTTCCAGCCCAGCATTTCTCATGATGTACTCTGCATAGAAGTTTTTTTTTTTAATAGTTATATTTCTTTTTTTTAAATTTTATTTATTTTTTTTATTTTTTAAATTTTAAAATCTTTCTGCATAGAAGTTATACAGCCTTGACATACTCCTTTTCCTATCTGGAACCAGTCTGTTGTTCCATGTCCAGTTCTAAATGTTGCTTCCTGACCTGCATATAGTTTTTCAAGAGGCAGGTCATATGGTCTGGTATTCCCATCTCTTTCAGAATTCCAGAGTTTATTGTGATCCACACAGTCAAAGGCTTTGGCATAGTCAATAAAGCAGAAATAGATGTTTTTCTGGAACTCTCTTGCTTTTTCCATGATCCAGCGAATGTTGGCAATTTGATCTCTGGTTCCTCTGCCCTTTCTAAAACCAGCTTGAACATCTGGAAGTTCATGGCTCACGTATTGCTGAAGCCTGGCTTGGAGAATTTTGAACATTACTAGCATGTGAGATGAGTGCAATTGTGTGGTAGTTTGCACATTCTTTGGCATTGCCTTTCTTTGGGATTGGATTTCAAATAGCTCAACTGGTAACATGAATTATAGCAAAGATTCATTGGGGAAACATGAACAAACTTTTTTTTTTTAGAACGCCTGGCATAGAATCCTAAGGCATTTTTAAAGACTTTTTATTTTATATTGGAGTATAACTGATTAGCAATGTTGTGATAGTTTCAGGTAGACAGTGAAGGGACTCAGCCATACCTGTATCCATTCTCCCCCAAAGTCCCCTCTCATCCAGGCTGCCAAAATACATTAAGCAGAGTTCCCTGTGCTATACAGTAGGATCTTGTTGGTTACCTATTTTAAATATAGCAGTGTGTGCCTGTCAAACAAACTTTTGTTTTACTCATATCTGGAATGATGTAGAAGTTTGTCTCTGGGAGATACACGCCAAGCAATGTCAAATCCCACTCTATTCTCATTTATATTACATTTTCTCCATGTAACTCTTAAGTTTTTAAAATTTGACTTAATAATAGAAGAAAATCAGGCATCAGACACTTTAAGATAAAGCATACAAAATATTTTTGATTTGTCTCCTAAGGCAATGGAAATAAAAACAAAAATAAGTGGGGCTTCCCTCATAGCTCAGTTGGTAAAGAATCTGCCTGCAATGCGGGAGACCTGGTTTCGATTCCTGGGTCAGGAAGATACCCTGGAGAAGGAACTGGCAACCCACTCCAGTATTCTTGCCTAGAGAATCCCCATGGACAGAGGAGGCTGGCAGGCTACAGTCCATGGGGTCACAAGAGTTGGACACAACTTAGCGACTAAACCACCACCACCAATTAAACTTAAAAGATTTGTACAGCAAAGGACTGCAAGGAGATCCAACCAGTCCATTCTGAAGGATATCAACCCTGGGATTTCTTTGGAAGGAATGATGTTAAAACTGAAGCTCCAGTACTTTGGACACCTCATGCAAAGAGTTGACTCATTGGAAAAGACTCTGATGCTGGGAGGGATTGGGGGCAGGAGGAGAAGGGGACGACCCAGGATGAGATGGCTGGATGGCATCACGGACTCGATGGACATGAGTCTGAGTGAACTCTGGGAGATGGTGATGGACCGGGAGGCCTGGCGTGCTGCGATTCATGGGGTCGCAAAGAGTCGGACATGACTGAGCGACTGAACTGAACTGAACTGAACAGCAAAGGAAATCATCCACAAAATGAAAAGACAGCTTACTGATTGGGAGAAAATATTTGAAAATATATAACAAATGAGTTAGTATCTAAAGTTTGTAAACAGTTCATATAATTCAATATACAAAATACCCCAAAGAACCCAACTCAATTTAAAAATGGACAGAAGACCTGAATAGACATTTTTTCCAAAGAAGACATGCAGATAGCCAACAGGTACATGAAAATGCTCAGTATCACTAATTATTAGAGAAATGCAAATCAAAAGTACAGTAAGGTATTACCTCATACTGGTCAGAATGGGTCATCAAAAAATCTATAAACAATTAATGCTGGAGAGAGTATAGAGGAAAGGAAACCCTCTTATGCTGTTGGTGGGAATGTAAGTGGAGAGCAGTATGACAGTTCCTTAAAAAACTAAAAATAAAACTACCATATGACCCAGGGATCCCACTCCTGGGCATATATCTAGACAAAACTATAATTTGAAAAGATACATGCACCCCTATGTTCACCACAATGAGATATCATCTCACACCTGTCAAGATGATTGTCATCAGAAAGTCTACAAATGACAAATATTGGGAAGGATGTGCAGAAAAGAGAACACTTGGATACTGTTGGGATTGTAATTTGGTACAGCCATTGTGGAAAACACTATGGAAATTCCTCAAAAAAACTAAAAATAGGACTTCTACTATGTGATCCATCAATTCCACTGCAGGGTATATATTTGAAGAAAATGAAAACATTAATTAAAAAAGATATATTCACGCCAATGTTCAGAGCAGCATTATTTATAGTAACCATGATATGGAAACAACCTACGGGCCCATCACATAAATGGATAAAGATGTTGTATGTTTGTGTACACACACACACACACACACACACACAATGGAATATCACTTAGCTATAAAAAGAATGAAATTCTGCCATTTGCAACAATGTGAATAAATCTAGAGAGCATTATGCTTGGGGAAATAAGTCAGACAGAAAAGAAAAAGTTCTTATGTTATCATTTATATGTGAAATCTAAGAAATAAACAGTATATATATAGAAATAGAAACAAATAAATACAGAGAACAAACTAATGATTACCAATGGAGTAGGGAAAGGGGGGAGATGAGAGATAGGGATATGGGATTAAGAAATACAATCTACTCTGTTTAAATTCTAAAAATTAAGCAACAAGGATATATCATATAGCACATAGCACAGGGAATTATAGCCATTATTTTGTAATAACTTTTTATTTCTTTATTTTATATTATTTTCTAACAATAGATCCTTGTTGGTTATCTATTTTAAATATAGCAGTGTTTATATGTCAACCCCGAATTCCCAATCTATACTTTCCATCTCATCCTACCCCCCAGTTCACTAAGTTTGTGAGTTGGTCTGAAGGTTGTGTGTTATTGTTAATCTGTAATAACTTTAAATGTAGTATAATAAATAAAAATATTTTAAAAAATGAAAACAAATATTGAATCACTATGTTGTACACCTAAAATTAATATGGTACTGTAAGTCAACCATGCTTCAATTTTAAAAATCAAGAATTTTAAAAATAAGAGTTTAGAAAATAATTTTAGACAGTAATTTTTAATTAATTAATTTTAATTGGAGGCTAATTACTTTACAATAGTGTGGTTTTTGCCATACATTGACATGAATCAGCCATGGGTGTACATATGTCCCACCATCCTGAACCCTCTCCCACCTCCCTCCCCATCCCATCCCTCTGGGTTTTCGCAGAGTACCAGCTTTGGGTGCCTTGCTTCATGCATCAAATTTGCACTGGTCATCTATTTTACATATGGTAATATACATGTTTCAATGCCATTCTCTAATATCGTCCCACCCTCGCCTTCTCCCACATAGTCGAAGAGTCTGTTCATTATATCTGTGTCTCTTTTGCTGTCTCTCATTTAGGGTCATCGTTACCATCTTTCTAAATTCCATATATATGCATTAATATACTGTATTGGCGTTTCTCTTTCTGGCTTACTTCACTCTGTATAATAGGTTCTAGTTTCATCCACCTCATTAGAACTGATTCAAATGTATTCTTTTTTATAGCTGAGTACTATCCCATTGTGTACATGTACCACAAACCTCCTTATCCATTCATCTGCCGATGGATATCTACGTGGCTTCCATGTCCTAGCTATTGTAAACAGTGCTGCAATGAACATTAGGGTACATGTGTCTCTTTCAATTCTGGTTTCCTCAGACTGTATGCCCAGCATTAGACATAATTTTTAAAAAGGGAAGAAGATCTCAGTGAAAATTATAGCAGACTTTTGTATATGGAGAATAAGTATGGGCTCGGTTACACCACAATAAGTTTCAAATAATATATGGAAACTCATTAGTTTATTTCTGCTGTCAGATCAATTAATGTTTGCTGAGTTTGGGGTTAGACTCCAAAATTACCATGTGAAATTTGAGATACAGTCACTGTCCTTTTACTTAACTTCTTGACATATTTAAAATCAGAATAATTTGCAAAATTATTGTGTGATTTAATTTATATATGTTTGTGCATATGTATATATATATACAAAATTTGCAAAATTATTGTGTAATTTAATTTATATATATTTGTGCATATGTGTATATATATATATATATACACATACACTCACAGATATACACATGTATATGTGGGTATGTATATATATGTGTATAATGTATGTTTTTATGTATATATTTACCTGATACATAGGAGTCATCTAACTAGCATTTAATCTTTTCTCATTTCTATCCTCAATGAGAACTTGGCAGATTCTTGAGGAGTCAGAAGTCAAACAACCAAACAGATAAGTTCTCTGTTCAGACAAACTTCTAAAATAGATTCAAAAAATTTTAAGTCACAATCCATGCGTTCAGATATAGTTATTTAAAAGATTCAGTTTGTCTTTTCCAAATTAAACAAAATGTGTGTGTCTGTGCATGTGGGATAGATCATATTGTGCATACTATTTCATTGCTTGCTCTGTTTTACTTAATTATCTATTGTTAGTGCCTTTTCATATTATTAAATATTTTTTCTCAATGGGTAAATCATTTCCCATTCTTTCACAGGCCTTTTGCATAATGTCTTCTTCTCCATTGTTTAACAATATCAATATACTTTTCCCACTTTTTGACATTCCCTTTGTGTAACTACCATTCATTTTCCTTTTGATTTCCTAAATGAACTTTCACAAGGTAGAAAAATTTTCTGCTGTGATCAGTTCCCTCTCTAAGACTGACTCTCACTATTGGAGACCTTTTATGGAGATACATTGCATTTAACTTGTGGAGTGACTCTGGCCACACTCAGGAAGTTAGTCTTTAATATTTATAATACACATAGTCTGATCACAATGGTGCAATCACTAACCTAGAGCCAGACATCCTGGAATGCGAAGTCAAGTGGGCCTTAGGAAGCATCTCTATGAATAAAGCTAATGGAGGTGATGGAATTCCAGTTGAGCTATTCCTAATCCTAAAAGATGATGCTGTGAAAGTGCTGTGCTCAATATGCCAGCAAATTTGGAAGACTCAGCATTGGCCACAGGACTGGAGAAGGTCAGTTTTCATTCCAATCCCAAAGAAAAGCAATGACAAAGAATGTTCAAACTATGGCACAATTGCACTCATCTCACATGCTAGGAAAGTAATGCCCCAAATTCTCCAAACCAGGCTTCAACAGTTGGTGAACTGTGAACTTCTTGATGTTCAAGCTGGATTTAGAAAAGGCAGAGGAACAGAGATCAAATTGCCAACATCCATTGGATCATCAAAAAAGCAAGAGAGTTCCAGAAAAACATCTATTTCTGCTTTATTGACTATGTCAAAGCCTTTGACTCTGTGGATCACAACAAACTGTGGAAAATTCTTCAAGAGATGGGAATACCAGATTACCTGCCCTGCCTCTTGAGAAATCTGTATGCAGGTCAGGAAGCAACAGTTAGAACTCGACATGGAACAACTGACTGGTTCCAAATCGGGAAAGGAGTCTGTCAAGGCTGTATATTGTCACCCTCTTATTTAACTTATATGCAGAGTACATCATGAGAAGTGCTGGGCTGGAAGAAGCACAAGCTGGATTCAAGATTGCTGGGAGAACTATCAATAACCTCAGATATGCAGATGACACAATCCTTATGGCAGAAAGCAAAGAACTATAGAGCCTCTTGATGAAAATGAAAGAAGAGAGTGAAAAAGTTGGCTTAAAACTCAACATTCAGAAACTAAGATCATGGCATCTGGTCCCATCACTTCATGGCAAATAGATGGGGAAACAATGGAAACAGTGGCAGACTTTATTTTCTTGGGCTCCAAAATCACTGCAGATGGTGACTGCAGACATGAAATTAAAAGATGCTTGCTCCTTGGAAGAAAAGCTCTGATCAACCTAGACAGCATATTAAAAAGCAGAGACATTACTTTGCCAACAAAGCTCCATTTGTCAAAGCTATGGTTTTTCCAGTAGTCATGTATGAATGTGTGACTTGGACTATAAAGAAAGCTCAGTCCCAATGAATTGATGGTTTTTAACTGTGATTTTGGAGAAGACTCTTGAGAGTCCCTTGGACTGTAAGGATATTCAACCAGTTCATCCTACAGGAAATCAGTCCTGAATATTCACTGGAAATACCTATGCTGAAGCTGAAACTCCAATACTTTGGCCACTTGATGCGAAGAGCTGACTTACTGGAAAAGACCCTGATGCTGGGAAAGATTGAAGGTGGGAGGAGAAGGGGATGACAGAGGATGAGATGGTTGGATGGCATCACTGACTTAATGGACCTGAATTTGAGTAAGCTTCAGGCATTGGTCATAGACAGGGAAGCCTGGCATGCTGCAGTCCATGGGGTCACAAAGAGGTGGACACGACTGAGCAACTGAACTGAATACACATAGGGTATCTAATACTAATAAAAAATCTATCATTGAGTACCTACAATATTCTAGGTAGTACATGAAGTGCTTTATATAGATTTAATCCTTGTAACAAATTTTATACATACTATTTATATACCTACTTTAAATATGAGGAAACTGAGGTCATGAAGTTAACTTACTCAAGGTCCCATACTAGTAAACAATGTGTGAGAATTCTAATATTTGTCACTTGTGGTCCTAGTTGCTACACTCTTTTGGATGCTGCCTCAGTGAAGAGAAAGTCAGAAGATATGTATGCAGCTGAGAGCTGAGTGATTACACAATTCGTCCATTTTCCTTTTCCTTTGGAGCAACACACATCCCACCTTTCAGCACTTGCCATGTTGCAATAATGCTTTCAAGCTATAGTAAAATCTAGGTGAATTTCTAATTCCAATGTGGTGTAATTCCAATATTTGTGTATGTGTCTGTATGGGGTCTCTCTCAGCTCTGATATTCTTTGATTCTAAGAGGGCATGTAGAGTCTAGATGCTTTAGACCAGCGTTCTTGTTTCAGAAGTGAAATGACTCCTGGAAAATATCCGCAGATGGAGGGTTTGTAAATCATTCCTCCACAAGCTCATAATGTCAAAGGTGCTTACTTTTTACATACAATTGTTTTATCATTGAAACAGTTCCTACAGCTGCAACTCAAGTAAATTTTCTCTTCCCTCTCAGCTAGCTACTCTTTCTCCCAAGTCCTCTCTTTCAGTCAATCTGTGAATGAATACTTCAATTTACTGGGGGAGATCACTGTGTAAAGTTATACTTTGGTTAATCTTTTTGTCAAGACAGAATCTAGTAATCAGAATAATTTCTCCCAAATTGATGTTTTGAAATTTGGATTTTTGGGGGGTAGATTATTGTCTTAAAGTAGGCCCATCTGCAGCCTGTGTTGAAGGTCCAGCTATCAACCATAGAAAAGACAAAGGCAAGCTGGAAATGGAGTTGAATGTATTTGGACCTGGGTGTTTCCACCAGGGAATAAACAGCATATGTTGACATTAATTCTAGACACATCATTGAAGGGAAAGTATATTTATGAATATTCTCCTGGCACTTGAGGAAGATAGAATTGTGTTGATTCCCAAAGTGTGTCTGAAATCAGCTCCTTTATTAAGTAAAGGCAATGGTTTTATTTGAGTATAAAATGTTCTTTCTAAGATACCTCTTGCTTTCCATATCTACCAGAAAGAAGGCAAGAATCCTCTGCTGCTGCTGCTGCTGCTGCTGCTGCTGAGTCGCTTCAGTTGTGTCCAACTCTGTGTGACCCCAGAGATGGCGGCCCACCAGGCTCCCCCATCCATGGGATTTGCCAGGCAAGAGTACTGGAGTGGGTTGCCATTACCTTCTCCGAAGAATCCTCTACCTAGGATGAAAGAGAGGGGCGATAAATATATCTCAGCACCCATTCTTTCCAGGTCACTGTTTTGCCTAATTTTTATAGCAGCTCCCTCAAATAGGCTTCATTATCATCAGGGAAATTAGGCAAATTGCCTAAGGTCACAGAACTAGTCAGTGACCAAGATAGAGCTTGACACAGAAGAGACTCAGAGAATGCATTAAAACAATACTAGTGTTACCAAACCAGGTTCATTTTGCGTAATACATAGCAGGCAAAAATGCTGAAACATTGAGGTTTGCAGAAAAGAGAGGGTTTATTCACAAGGCAGCCAATCATGAAATTAAGAGAAAAACCTCAAATCTGCCTCTCAGAAGGTAGAGGGCTGGAGGTGTTTATGGAATAAGGAGTAAGGAAGCAAGGTGCTTTGTGGGGAGCGTGGGGAAAGATGACTGGGAAAAGGTGCTTAACCATGTTTCTGCTCAGGCCCAACTAAGCTACAGGCCTCTACACATTCGAAGGGTAACCAAGCAGACACTCACAGATGCTCAGTTGGAGGGTTGGTGGTCCTATCCAGGCTTAACCTGCTTAGCTCTAAGTAGACGCAGCTGATTCCAAGTTCCTAGGAAAGAACTCGGGCAAACATCTTATTGTTTAGGCTACGAGACTTTTGGAAGACATGCATTCTTTTATGACACAATAAGACCTAGATTAATGATGGCAGATTACAGTTGAAATGGAATTAACTGATTACCAACAGTTTCACTAGCAAACAATTACTGAGAGTTAACCATGTACTAGATATTGTGGTGGCATTTCAAAAAGATAAAAACCAGGTGATGAATATAGGTTGAAAACTAAGTTTAACTAATAGAATATATGCAATGGTTGAGAATCCCCCACACCTCTCCTATAATTGTGATAAAAGCTAAAATCAATTTAGCTCTCCGTAAGTACCAGACCCTGAAGAAAGTATTTTGTATTCATTATCTCCTTCAGTCTTCACAGTAATACTTTGAAGGAGCTTACAGTCTAGTGGGAGAAGCAGATAACAATCAAATAATCTCATAAATAAATTAAAATAGCATCTGTGACAAGTCTTCAAAATGGCTACAAGAATGTATAATTATAGGAATTGCCCTAGTCATAAAGATCAAGGAAGACAACACTGGGGGAGTGAGAGTGGGCACCAGCATGTGGAAAACCTTGTAGGGGAGGGTGCTTGGGGCTTCTGGAAAACTAATTTAATATATAAAATTTGTGGAATAAATGAAAGTAGGCCAGTGTGGTGGGAACAGAAAGCATAAGCATGAGCATGGTGTATGTGGAGGTTGGAAAGTTAAGAAAGGGCCAGGTCATGTGGCAAGTGTGTTAAGGATTTGAGGCCATGAAATGCCAGTGAAATGTTTTAAAAGAGAGGATCAGCTGTGCAAAACACAAGCTTAAAAACACACAAGCAATCACTCTGGCTGATTGCTAGATATATTAGAGGAGAAAGAGTGGTGGCATGGAGACCACTTAGGAGATGATTATATTCAATCAGGTAAAGGGTGATCATGACAGCTTAGACCAACTGGTTGTGGTAGATGTGGAGTGAATTTGATTTGCTGCTGCTGCTGCTCTTAAGTCGCTTCAGTCATGTCCGGCTTTGAGCGACCCCATACACGGCAGCCCACCAGGCTCCCCTGTCCCTGGGATTCTCCAGGCAAGAACACTGGAGTGAAAAGTGAAAGTGAAGTCTCTCAGTCATGTAAAACTCTTAGCGACGCCATGGACTGCAGCCTACCAGGCTCCTTCATCCATGGGATTTGCCAGGCAAGAGTACTGGAGTGGGTTGCCATTGCCTTCCCTGGAATTTGATTTGCTTGGGGGAAACTTAATTGGTTTCAAAGGATAAAATTTGGTGATATATTAAATTTGTGGAATCAGTCGCTCAGTTGAGTCTGACTCTTTGCAACCCCATGAATGGCAGCATGCCAGGCCTCCCTGTCCATCACCAACTCCGGAGTTCACTCAGACTCATGTCCATCGAGTCAGTGATGCCATCCAGCCACCTCATCCTCTGTCGTCCCCTTCTCCTCCTGCCCCCAATCCCTCCCAGCATCAGAGTCTTTTCCAATGAGTCAACTCTTCGCATGAGGTGGCCAAAGTACTGGAGTTTCAGCTTCAGCATCATTCCCTCCAAAGAAATCCCAGGGCTGATCTCCTTCAGAATGGACTGGTTGGATCTCCTTGCAGTCCAAGGGACTCTCAAGAGTCTTCTCCAACACCACAGTTCAAAAGCATCAGTTCTTTGGTGCTCAGCCTTCTTCACAGTCCAACTCTCACATCCATACATGACCACTGGAAAAACCAGAGCCTTGACTAGATAGACCTTTGTTGTCAAAGTAATGTCTCTGCTTTTGAACATGCTATCTAGGTTGGTCATAACTTTTCTTCCAAGGAGTAAGCGTCTTTTCATTTCATGGCTGCAATCACCATCTGCAGTGATTTGGAGCCCCCAAAAATAAAGTCTGACACTGTTTCCACTGTTTCCCCAAAATTTGTGGAATAAATGTCAGTAATTACTCTGTTATGAGCTGTACCATGTCCCCCAAATCCATAGGTTTAAGCCCTAAACCCCAAACTGACCATATTTGAAGGTAAGGCCACTTTAAGGAGTTAATTAAGGTTAACTGAAGTCATAAAGGTGGGGTCCTGATCCGATAGGACTGGTCTCATTATAAGAAAAGGTAGCACTACGAAGGATGTGTGAACACAGAGGGCAAGCAGGCAAGGAAACAGAGAGAAGGTGGGCTCTACAAGACAAAGTAAGTGGCTTCAGGAGAAACCAAAGCTGCTGGCACCTTGATCTCAGGCTTCTAGCCTCCAGAACTGTGAGATATAAATATCTAAGTCACCCAGCCTGTAGTATCAATATTTTGTTATGGCAGCCTGAGTTGACTAGTACTCCTAGGTTTCTGGTTTGATCAGCTGGTTAGGTACAAGATGATAGAAACTACAGTTCAGCCTTGAACAAACAACAGGCATCAGGGGCACCAACACTCTGTATAGTGGAAAATCTGTGTATCATTTGTAACCCCTTTGTATATGAGGTTCTTCCATATCTGTGGTTTTGCACCGCTGATTCAACCAACACCAAATCATGTAGTTCTATAGCATTTACTGAAAAAATACCACATATAAGTGGACTCATGTTTCAAACCCATGTTGTTCAAGGGCCTACTGTACTAAGAGGGCACATGCCAGAAGAGGTTAAGCTCCTACAAAAGATAAAGGAATTGAGATACAAGAATTTAAAATAATTTACCCATGTTTTCCAAACCAAAGTCTGACTGATTCCAAACCCCATGTTCTTAACCAATATTTTAGTATAGGGTGACTAGAGCAGAAAAAATATTCAGTCTACTACAAGTCCTAGAAATTACTTATAATCTTGTATTTTAAAAGCAAGTTTCCAGTTTAATTATAGCAAAAAGAAAAGGCACCTGGGTACGTGCTACTGCCCTTGGTACCATTGCCCTAGAAACATGAACCCAGGCTTGCCTAGCTTCAGAGAGCATAACCCAGAAGCTGAATTTGGCTGTGTTTGTTTGTTTTTATTTATGGAGGTGGGGGTAGTCTGCCTTCTGCTTGATGATCTCAGCATGGCTGCTAACAGTGGTTAACATGCTTGTGACCTCCCTTGAAGCATTCTTAACCCCTGAAAGCTGTACTCCAGAGACACAGCTGCCACATATTTTGAACTAGATTGACCGCACAAACGAGTATGGGAGAAGCTGTAGCTAATACTGTGTAATATGGAGCAGCTCTGTTAGGCTTGAACACTTCCTACTTTTTCAACCCTCTCCCTTCTCCCTCTCCTCCCCCCATCCCTCCCACGTGGGGAAAACAGAGCCCATGGCATCCAGAAGCTGTTTCATGCTCCTGTAGGAGAGGAGAAATAAGGGGGCAGATAACTGACAAGAAATAGAGATGAGGAGGCCTCAGTTACCATATAAGGCAACTAAGTACATTCATATGACACCAAAAATATTTTTTAAGGAAAATTTTAATATTTGATGTTTTTTTAAAAAGCATTGAATTAGTCATCATGACAATCAGAACTTTGTTGGCCTTACTTCTGCTTATTTAATGATTTAGTACTTTTTATTTGGACTTGCATGGAAGAGAAAGCAGCATAATCTTTCCAGTACATAGGGCTTCTAAAAGACTTACTTTAACTCTGTAAAGCAGTCATGAGGAAGGAGAGAAAGGACTGAAGAGGGCCGTTAGAGAATGAGGCTTTTTCTCCATGGAGACCCTGTACCTAGGTGAAAGAGATCACCACTTATCACCTGCCCATTTTTCTGTCTCCGTCTGCCACCGCCACCTAAACGCTTGTGGTTAATTTTTCACCTTTGTGTCTCTGCGGTTTCACTGTGTGGAGAGTTTTCTCCAGGTGATCTGGTTATTGTCAGGCCCCCAGGGACACTTACCTTTACTGAAGAGCTTTGCTTTTGCCCTTTATGAACTTGGCTTTCAGTTTCCTATTCACAGTTCTTTATTTTCAATCTCTGCTATCTGGCTACTAGGTTCGCCCCTCGTTTTCAAATTCTTGTTGGCTTTTGTTTCTAGTTGCCTTCTCCTTAGACTTGTCCAGTTTGGGTGGAACATTGGCTTAAGCCACGTATTACTAGGCCGCCATCAATTACTTGCATCTCGGTATACATGAATTGTTTTTAAGAAACAGTGAATACTGAACAGATATTTATTCATTGGGAGGAGTGTAACTTAGGAGAAATTTATTGGGAATGAAGTTCTAGGTGTGGCAGCCAAAAGGCAGAAAAGGTAGTGAAAGTGGGATTATTTGCCTAGTGAAGGGGTTTACCTTCATCTTTTTCTGTCAGTTTGTATTCATTTCTTTCTTACCATCTGTAAGTTCTTAATTATAGTCACTTTTTAAAGTGTACTGTGGTTTGGCCACTCATGCTTGCTTTTAGGACTGTTTTACCTTTATGGATAGAGTCTGTCTCTCATACACACGTAGTACAAAGAGTGTTATCTATTTCAAAACAGTCAACCTGTAGAGGAGAAAATACTTGATACTGGGATGTCTGACTTTCCATCTTTGTGTCAGTGTCTCTGATGCCTGGAACTCTCAAGCCATCTCTTCCATCCTAGCTTCTTTATTTCCTGGGCTGTGGCCAAACTATAACCTTCTATTTTATTTTTATTCTACAACAAATAGCCTGCCCTCCCTATGGCCTGGTCTTGGCTTCCAGTAGATGATAGAAGCTAACCTGATACTACCACCAATGTCAATGGTGGTGGCTGATGAGAACTTTCTGTGTTCTGCTGTGTGTGAACCATAGTTAGATTTGGTTGTAAGATCTTCACTGCCTTCATGGGAAAAGTGATTTTAATGATGGCAATTCCATGAATATGGGTTTTGGCTACTATTTCAAAACTGCCGAGGTATAGCAGTTGCCCAACTAGAGATACTGTTAGAAATTCTGAGTGCTTGGAAACACAATTTTGAGGAGAAGAGAAAAGTAACTTCCGACTCATCTGTAGGTACCACCTATCTCTTAGTTACAAAGTGTTCAAATCTCTTCATGTCATGCCTCATCATGGAGACACATGGAAGGTTTATTGAGGTACTTCTGATATAAAATGCAAAGATACACAAAACACCTGACACACAGGCTGCCATGTCCCGTTTTCACACCAGTGGTAGAGAATGCTTATAAATCATGATATTCTTTACCTTTGAACCTAAGAGGCACCTCAGAGTTCTAACACTTATTCAAAAGACAGCCAGTATCAATAGAACAAAGTATGCTATTTCTAGTTCAGATGGTCTCTGAGCACTCCTCCAGCTACTCCTTAATAACTGCTTTTCAACTTTGGGTTGGAACTCATGCACATCATTTTATAACCAAAGAAGGTAGAGAAATGAAAAAAAGAAGAAAGTCTCTTCAGGGATGCAGAGAAAATGAGAGAGTCCTGTAGTGATTTTTGCATATAACAAGCAGGCAGCTTCCTGAGTTGTGGTTGTGTTTACCATAAGCACACGTGATTATTGTAATTAGCATCATTCCTTTGAGCTGAGACACAGAAGACCCTAGGAAAGGAGAAATATGTTGTGGCAATGAAATGATAATTGGTATTGCCCATCAGACTAGCCCTTTGAGACAACAGGATAGAGAAGGAATGGCTTGGAACACGGGGTAATTGGGAAAGAAAGGCTCACAATGGGTGACCACGGATAGTATGAGATTATGCAACATTTTAGAAAGGGTGAGTTGGGGCAGAGGAAGCAGGCTTGCACAGTGAGGTGTTCTCAGTCAAAGACAAGCTTATTTATACACCTGGCCATCCTATTGCCCTGTACTTCTGAGTGAATGGGAAGGGGTTATTTAGTGGCTATGCTTCCTTGTCAGAAAATAAAGAGGCTTAGAATGCTATTTGTTAGGGTTATGATGGTTGATGGTATTTTACGAGTCCTAAGCCATGAGCCCTTTCATTTCACAGTTTCAGTAAATCCTAGTGCCCACCCCAAGGAGGTTTGTGCCCACATGAAGTGGGGCAGAAAGAATGTGAAAGTAGCCGTGTTTGTATTCTCTTTCACCAAGAGAGCCAGATATGGGTGTCAGAGTCCATTTACATCTAAGAACATGTCACCAAAGGAAGTAAATGTAATCACTGTAATTTAGAGAGGGTCTAATTAACACATTTGTTAGATAACTATGGTGACTTTACAATTACATCCTAATTAATGAAGAATATCCTGTGTATTCATAGGGCGAATGTGACCGAAATGAAGTTGCTAATGAAAAAAGAGGCCCTCAGTCGCACCTGAATCTTACCAATAAACAAACAGCCTGCCTCTGTACACCAGGGTAAAGCTACTGTGGTTTTCAGCTCATATCATCTTATTAAATGTCTTCCTCTAAGCCTGGAGAATACAAGACATATTTTCATACTAACCCCATGCCAAGGCAACAATATTATGTGTGTTATTAACAATACTTTACTATGGCAGTTTAAAGAACTATACCTACATTAAAATATGAGTAAATCAGAAACTTTACACCTATAAAGGCCATAATTGGGTTTCCTTTGAAAACTAATATTGTCTTGGTATCTGAATGTACTTGTTATTTGAAGATGGACTATTTTTATTATGATTGTCTACTGGGAAATGACCCATTTTTTTTTTCAGCTAAAGTACAGAAGTGAATGTGAATAAAGTTTCAAAAGAATGCAATGTATCCAGCTCAGTTCATTTGAGGAGTGTAATATTTAAATAGAAAGGTCAAATGATTGACTCTTTGGGGAAGGAAGGATAATCTAAAATAAGGGTTAATGTTTAATAGAACCTGTAGTAGTAACACATCCAAAGTTTCTATCCCTGAAGTGTCAAAATAAATTTGAGTCTCTGAAGTGTCTTATAGACTCCCAATGAGCACTATACCATGCCTGTGTACTAAGTAATGCAGAAGAAAAAGCAGAGACTAGTGCTTTTATTCCCATTTTGTAGAAGCAGCAGCTGAGGAACAAAGAAAGTAAAGGAATTATTGGAAAAATCACAGGAAACCTATGTAACAACCAGGTTTTAATATGGTAGACCATCTTCCTATGTAGTGTGTAAAGGATTTCCTCTATAGTATGTAAAGTTAGGTTGTGGTAGCATGATCTACCACAGTGGGAAAGTCGGGAAGGAGCATTTTTAAGTTGAGAAATGTAATCTGAGTTGTCTCCGTAACTCTGGACATTCACCTGTTCTCCTTCCAAGACTGCTATCATGAGATTGTGATATTATGGGGACTTGTCAAGAGGGAAGGACTTCCTGGGTATTCACAGTTAATGGTAGAAGGAAACATACTTGAAAAGAAAATTAACAATTTCAGATAGCTTTTTCCAAGACATTCATGAACACACTCTTGCTTGCTTGCTCGCTCTTGCTCGTCCACTCTCTCTATTGCTCGCTCGCTCGCTCTCTATCCCTGGGCCTGATTAGGTTGGCCAGTGGAGTCTGAGTGGCATTTTCCCCAGGGAGAAATACATAGGTGATTTGAATTTCAAGGACAGCCATGCAGGAAGCTCCACAGGGTCCTTTAATGAGCTGGCCAGTCCAAGCCCACTGTGTAGATTCAGCTTTCATGGAGTGGCAGCTGTCTCCACTCTAGGCCAGAAGTGGGAAAGCTGCAGACTGAAGCGGGTAACTAGCTCAACAAGTTTGGCCCAGAGTGAAAAAAGGTAGGGATAGAATTTTGCGACTAGAGTGAGCCAGTCTTCTGGCTCATGTGTACTGGCTTATTTTATGGCCTGCTATAGGGTGAGTGGCTGAAACCTCAGAGTTTAGCTTCACTGGCTCTACTTGTCCTCAGGTTGTTGCTTCCTTCTTTTCAACTACTGTGAACTATTTTAAGGATGTGATTGTGTCCTTTGTTTTCACATCTTCATGTCTTTGCTCCTGCTTTTCCCCTTTTCTCATTTTCCTACCTGATAAACTTTGTATTCCTCCACTAAGATACAGCTAACATAGAACTCTTCATTATAGCCTCCCATGACTGTCCCCATGCAAAGTTAGTCACCCTCTTTCCAAAAACATGTTGGGCATTGGCTGGCTCAAAAATTTGATCCAGATAATCTGTTCATATACAGCTTTCTCTGCTAGGTAATTAATTCCTGAAGGGCAAGGGCCGTGCCTTGTTTAGTTCTGTACCCCAGTTTATCATAGTCCAATTAATAACTGATAAAATACCTTCTTATCCATATACTGGACACTTTGCTAGGTATTTGAGACTCAGCAGAGTCCCTGCCATTAAGTTTATATCCTAGTGGAGAAGGATAGATGATACATACATAAAACAAAGTAAATTCAGAGAGTAGTTGATAAAATAAACATCTTAGCTGAAACTGTGGAAGTAGATGAGATCCTAGGCAACTAGGTAATAAGTAAAGACCAGAAGGTCTGGGACAGAATCCCTGGTAATTCCAACTTTTAACACCAGTCAACAGATGAAGAAAGAGAATGCATAGTCAGCAAAATAAAGGGGAAAGGGATGAGCATGGTAGTCCCTTCTTCTTTGCCTCCTTCTTCCATCTCAAATTACCATGCTGACTCTCATTCCTCTAAGGTTGGAATTGTAGAGGAAAGCACTGGTAAGGAACCAAAAGACTTACTTGACTGGTAGTGATGTCATCTGATAGGCATGCTCTCTGTGAGTGACCAGTATCCAAAATGCTAATTCTTCTTCTCTTTGTGTACATTTGTGATTTTCTCCGATATTCTCCAACTGGGGAGATCCAGTTATGGCTTTAGCAGGATACCTCCAGTATCCTAACTGAGGTCACCTTACATCTGGTAGGGAGCCTTCTTTAGTATTTAGCCTTTCGCAGTATAGCTCACAGCTGGCTACTTTCTGTGGGATTCACAAATGACCCAGAATAAAGCCTTTCCCTGCCATTGCTGAAAATACATATCACTTTCGATGCAGTCCTTCCTCTTTGTACTCTACTAAGACTCTCTAGCCACAGTATTTTGACCTTACATAATTTCTAGGCCCAATTCAGCAACAGTCCTTACAACACTCAAATTCAAGGTGATACATGTTAAACTCTTGATTATACCTCACCAGAATTTGGCTGGAGATGGTGGCAGGTAGGAAGGACAGAGTACCACTCCTTCCTCTCTAGGGTAAACAAATTTTAATTATTGCTTTTGGTTTAAAGCTTATGTTTAACAATAAAATTTAATTGGGAAGAGTAGAAGATCAAATTGTCAGCCACTAGAGAGTAGGGAAAACCACTAGACCATTCAGGTATGACCTGAATCAAATCCCTTATGATTATACAGTGGAAGTGAGAAATAGATTTAAGGGATTAGATTTGATAGATAGAGTGCCTGATGAACTATGAATGGAGGTTTGTGACACTGTACATGAGACAGGAATCAAGACCATCCCCATGGAAAGGAAATGCAAAAAAGCAAAATGGCTGTCTGGGGAGGCCTTACAAATAGCTGTGAAAAGAAGAGAAGTGAAAAGCAAAGGAGAAAAAGAAAGATATAAGCATCTGAATGCAGAGTTCCAAAGAATAGCAAGCAGAGATAAGAAAGCCTTCTTCAGCAATCAATGCAAAGAAATAGAGGAAAAGAACAGAATGGGAAAGACTAGAGATCTCTTCAAGAAAAACAGAGATACCAAGGGAACATTTCATGCAAAGATGGGCTTGATAAAAGACAGAAATGGTATGGGCCTAACAGAAGCAGAAGAAATTAAGAAGAGGTGGCAAGAATACACAGAAGAACTGTACAAAAAAAGATCTTCACGACCCAGATAATCATGATGGTATGATCACTCACCTAGAGCCAGACATCCTGAAATGTGAAGTCAAGTGGGCCTTAGTAAGCATCACTAGGAACAAATCTAGTGGAAGTGATGGAATTCCAGTTGAGCTATTTCAAATCCTGGAAGATGATGCTGTGAAAGTGCTGCACTCACTATGCCAGCAAATCTGGAAAACTCAGCAGTGGCCACAGGACTGTTTTTCATTCTAATCTCAAAGAAAGGCAATGCCAAAGAATGCTCAAACTACTGCACAATTGCACTCATCTCACATGCTAGTAAAGTAATGCTCAAAATTCTCCAAGCCAGGATTCAGCAATACATGAACCGTGAACTTCCAGATGTTCAAGCTGGTTTTAGAAAGGACAGAGGAACCAGAGATCAAATTGCCAACATCCGCTGGATCATGGAAAAAGCAAGAGAGTTCCAGAAAAACATCTATTTCTGCTTTATTGACTATGCCAAAGCCGTTGACTGTGTGGATCACAATAAACTGTGGAAAATTCTGAAAGAGATGGGAATACCAGACCACCTGACCTGCCTCTTGAGAAATCTATATGCAGGTCAGGAAGCAACAGTTAGAAGTGGACATGGAACAACAGACTGGTTCCAAATAGGAAAAGGAGTATGTCAAGGCTGTATATTGTCACCCTGCTTATTTAACTTCTATGCAGAGTACATTATGAGAAATGCTGGCCTGGAAGAAGCACAAGCTGGAATCAAGATTGCCGGGAGAAATATCAGTAACCTCAGATATGCAGATGACACCACCCTTATGGCAGAATGTGAAGAGGAACTAAAAAGCCTCTTGATGAAAGTGAAAGAGGAGAGTGAAAAAGTTGGCTTAAAGCTCAACATTCAGAAAATGAAAATCATGGCATCTGGTCCCATCACTTCATGGGAAATAGATGGGGAAACAGTGGAAACAGTGTCAGACTTTATTTTTAGGGGCTCCAAAATCACTGCAGATGGTGATTTCAGCTATGAAATTAAAAGAGGCTTACTCCTTGGAAGGAAAGTTATGACCAACCTAGACAGTATATTAAAAAGCAGAGACACTACTTTGCAGCAAAGGTCCGTCTAGTCAAAGCTATGGTTTTTCCAGTAGTCATGTATGGATGTGAGAGTTGGACTATAAAGAAAACTCAGCGCCGATGAATTGATGCTTTTGAACTGTGGTGCTGAAGAAGACTCTGGAGAGTCCCTTGGACTGCAAGGAGATCCAACCAGTCCATCCTAAAGGATATCGGTCCTGAGTGTTCATTGGAAGGAGTGATATTGAAGCTGAAACTCCAATACTTTGGCCACCTGATATGAAGAACTGACTCATTTGAAAAGACCCTGATGCTGGGAAAGATTGAAGGTGAGAGGAGAAGGGGATGACAGAGGATGAGATGGTCAGATGGCATCACCGATTCAATGGTCATGTGTTTGGGTAAACTCCGGGAGTTGGTGAGGGACAGGGAGTTCTGGCGTGATGCAGTCCGTGGGGTCACAAAGAGTTGGACATGACTGAATGACTTAACTGGTCAGATTTTCAAATGTGGGCTTTTAGGTTTTGCCTTCAGGATTTTTTGTCAAACTTAGACCTTTCATTTCAGTCTCTCAGTTGTGTCCGACTCTTTGCGACCCCATGAATCTCAGCATGCCAGGCCTCCTTGTCCATGACTAACTCCTGGATTCCACCCAAACCCATGTCCATTGTATCAGTGATGCCATCCAACTATCTAATCCTCCGTCATCCCCTTCTCCTGCCCTCAGTGATTCTTTCCCAGCATCAGGGTCTTTTCAAATGAGTCAGTTCTTACTCTATGATTTAAAACAGTTCCCCCATGTTTTTTTTTTCTAGTGATTTTTTGTTACCTAATTTCATAAATATAAATCTTTGATCCACCTGGAATTTATTTTTTGATGGGATATGAAATAGGAATCTAACTTTATTTTTCAGATGGCTACCGAGTTGTTTCAACATCATTTGTTTACTCTTGTTGGAAAAAAAAATTTATTCTGTACAATGATCATTCTGTGTATATGTTAACAAAATTTATTTAGCTGAATCACTGTTGCCATTGCCTGTTCTTCGTTATTAGCAGAACATCATCTATTTTACATAAAAGACTGCACAAGCACTGGGAACGCCTCTGTAGTAGCAAAGAATGATGAAGATAGATGGGATCTTAGAGTTCATCTAGTCTAACTCCATTTACAAAGGGGGAATCTGAGTTGCAAAAAGCAGAACTTTCTCTAGGTTAAATAGGGTTGTTACTTACCTAATAGTGGTGTTGGTAATTTGTCATCATATTTATTAAGATGATTCATTTTAAAAGTTCTAATCTCTACAGAAAATCCAAACTGTACATCAGGCTTAGAAGGGACAATCTGAGCTTGTCATGAAATGAATTTCCACACCTACATGAAATTACCAGCTGAAAGCAATCAAGGCAAAATCATATTCTCAATGAAAGGAGAAAATCTTTCACAGGCAGAAAAAGCTGCACTTGTTGAATACATTTTATCTGTGTATGTATGGACATCCTTCTTTACTACTTATTCCACACCACAGATTATATAGCAGTTCCAGGAATATAGCCTGAAGGGAAAAGAACTTAAAAAAAAATAAAAAAGACGAGTTTGACTATTTTAGTGTGATTTGGAAAAAGAAAACAAAACAATACCAAGAACAAGTAAACAAACTAAACGATAGTGACATTCAACTAAATCAAAAGTATATGTACTTATTCAACAAACATTTGAGTACTGACTGGACATCCCTTGGAGCTCAGCTAGTAAAGAATCCACCTGCAATGTGGGAGACCTGGGTTCAGTCCCTGGGTTGGGAAGATCTCCTGGAGAAGGGAAAGGTTACCCACTCCAATATTTTGGCTGTGTGCCCAACAATAGTTAAGACTCTAGGGATATAGCAGCTAACCAGAGAGATAATGTCCTTGCTGTCTAGCAGGTGGAAAAAATATGTTAATAGATAGGAAAAATGAAGGAACCTTTAATACTTTAGATTGAGCAGTCATAGTAGGTTTATATAAGAGGAATTTTAATCTTGGACTGGAATGGCAACAAGGAACCAGTTCTGTGGAAATATGAGACAGAGGATTATAGGCAGAGGGAAGGAAATGTTCAGTTTATATAGTTTAATATGCACAGGCATTTGAAAATGTAAAGAAAGCTGTTGCAGTTGCGGTGTAGTGAATGAAGGGAGAGTGTTAAAATGAGGTTGAAGAAGTAGGTAGAAGTTAGGTCTGTAGGCCTTAAGTAATATGAAGTTTCTTTTTATTCTTTGTACAATGGTAATTGGAAACCATTGATGTGTTTTGAGTGGAAGAGGGCTATGTGAATTGCATTTTTAAAATATTACTTTTTATTCAATAGAGATTATAATATTGGGAGCCAAAGTTGGAAACAGAACAGTTTCAGTAGTTACAGTAGTCCAAGTGAGTCATGGTGGTGGCTTGGACTGGATGGTAAACATTCAGACAAATGGTCAGACTCAGTTTATATTAGAGTAGAGTAAGCAAGACTTTGGGTCTGCCAATGCAGGAGACCCAGATTTGATCCCTGGGTTGGGACAGTCCCCTGGAGGAGGACAGGGCAACCCATTCTAGTATTCTTGCCTGAAGAATCCCATGGACAGAGGAGCCTGGGGGCTACATTCCATGGGGTCGCAAAGAGTCGGATATGCATGAAACAGCTAACATTTTCACTTTCACAAGCAGGACTTGGTGATGAATTAAATGGTGAGAGGTGTGAGGGGAGAGTGAAGTCAATAAAGACTAGACTTTGCTCAAGGTAATGCCATTTCACTTGTATGGGGAATACTGAATACTGGGGGGGGTGTTGGAAGGGAGGAAAATCAAGTGTTCAGTTTCAGAAAAGTTAAATTTTAAGTGTCTATTAGAAAGCTATAGTTGGATTTGAACACAAATCACTGTCCATCTCTCTCTCACCTCCTTGACTCTTTGAAACATGTAGGCATTACTTTCAGTAAGTATCATTCTTGCATACTCAAAATCTTGGATTTTCAAATAAAATAAAGTTTAATGTCTGGAAATTTCACATGCTTCTTTATAATATGACTGATTTTATTAATATAAGAACAAATTCAGATCTTATAAGGGACATGAATTTGTCAAATGAAAAAGAGATTTATTAATGTAAACAGTAATAATAGTATCTATGTAAACTTAATTTTGCTATTGAGGTTGTTTTAACTCTTCAGTGTTTAGAAGCCTCTACTTATAATTATCCACTAACCCGCTAAAACTACCCCCTCCTTATAAAAAATAATCAGTATATATTTGCAACTAGAAACTGAGTTGATATTGATTTAGCTATCTATTGATTCTTATAAATTATTCAGTGTGTCCACAAATAAGGCCCAGTAGTCTTATATCAGATGTAGATAATATTGGCAATAGGTTGTTTCTAAGGCCGTACCCTTTATAATCACAAATAGCTTTACCATCTTTGCTTACTGGTCTTTCAGTATAAAAACCCACTGCTTTTTTTCTTTTTGCTCTCTGTGGGACCATTCATAAAGTCTTACATGTTCCAATTATTATCTTCTGTAAGTCCTCCCAAGAAGAATGCTGAAAGCCTCAGATTGTCAAA
The DNA here is from genome assembly GCF_001704415.2 of Capra hircus. Lineage (NCBI taxonomy): Eukaryota > Metazoa > Chordata > Mammalia > Artiodactyla > Bovidae > Capra > Capra hircus. The sequence goes on along the minus strand of NW_017189517.1, from coordinate 15,578,851 downwards.
TTATGCAGAACGTACTTTCTTTAGTCAAAATATGATTCCCTGGTGGCTCAGATGGTGAAGAACCTGTCCACAATGTGGGAGACCTGAATTTAATCCCTGGGTTGGGAAGATCCTCTAGAGAAGAAAATGACAACCCACTGCAGTATTCTTGCCTGGAGAATCTCATGGACAGGGAAGCCTGGTGGTCTACAGTCCATAGGGTCACAAAGAGTCTGACACGACTGAGCAACTTCCTTTCTTTCACTTGAGTCAAAGTAGCATACAAGATGGAGAAAAAATAGGTCTGAGCCTCTGTGGGTGACTGACTAGTTAGAGAAGAATAGGAAATGAATAAGCTAATACTGTGGGTATCTTAAGCATATTCTTGCATTGGATGCTATATTGTAGGGTTTTCTCTCTGTGCGTGTGTGTTTTCTTAATTAGTTTTAAGCCACATTAGAAGATGTTTTAAAGCCATGCTGTATCCCATCTTACTGATAATCTTATGAATAGCCTAAGGGAGTGCATCTGGCTCAGTTTTCAAATTGAAATCTCCTTAAATAGTGTAGCTTTCTCAAAATCTATCATGACTCTTCAGAGAAGATCCAGAGAAGTACATGGAGATGCTCCACAGCTGCCAAGGCTGAGGCGCCTCACTTGCTAAGCCTTGGGAAGTACAGTAGGCACACCCACCTTTCAGTGAGAAACCTTTCAGGCTATGTGTTCCCTCAGACTACAGGCAAGGGGAAACTCTCAGAGCTATATTGAGAAAGGTTCAAGAATGGAACTATTAACAAGCAGTTGACACGTGTCTGCAAATAAAAGTTGATCATTTCACATTTCGTTTTGGCTTGTGAAGGGTATAATTTGGGATTAAAAATAAACATACTGGAACATACATCCTGATCACAAACACTCATATGCACAGCTGGAAACAGACGCTGCAATTTGAAAGTATAATTAAGATACCATCTCTATTTATAGAGTACAAGCATAGCAAATTCATTGTCTTTAAATATGAAGGTTCAGAAAGTGTTAGTGGGAGAAGAAATATTAACTATGAGTAAAATGGCATACAGCACATCAAGCAGTCCTTTCTGAATTTGGGCAAAAAGAAAGCAACATAGAGGAACCTGAAGTGTGAATGAAAAGCACACGCAAAGAAGGAAAAACTAATATTCCCATGAAAGCCAAGAAAATACTCCTTAATCCTCTAAGACAACGATTGTTTCTTTGAGTTAAGTAAACATGTCTACTGAGATAGAGCATTAATGGGTAGGTATTTAAGACAAAACAGCTGTGGAAATGGAGCGGACAGTGTTTTCCAGCAAGTGAATCATTTGCAATGGTAATGAAGTCCCTTTTCCCTGACAAACCACATTACTTAATAGTCATTAAGTGAAGAGTTTTTCCAAGTACACGTGGACAGGCCAATCGGAGTTGCTGATAGGAAAATCCTTACAAATGAACACATTGCTGCTTTACAAGAGAGTTAAAAGAATTTTAATTTCATATTCTTAAGCCCTTTATTGCAATATTAATAATCAGTTAAAGTAAATTTAAATGATTCACTGAATCAATTTACATTTCAAAATTCAGAAATTGCGTGGCTGAGCTGTGTGGATCAGATTATCACTGGGATTAGATTTTGGAACATGCCCGGAGGGGACAGTGCTGTGATTTTTATGTGTGTGTTTTGTGTATGGTTTATAATACTTTTTTATTCTGTTGGCAGGCTTTCCTTGTCATGTTCTGTAGTCAGTTCATAAAAACTGAAGGAAAAAATTACGGAGGTATTTCATAAGAAAACATTGGAGCTTTTTTGCTTGTACCTTTTGACAAATGGATATAATGGATTTATTTATAGCCTAATCCTCTTCCAGGGTGGGTTCCTGATCTTTGAATTTTCCTGTAAAGAAGGTCTTTACTTGTGTTTAGGTTTATGGGAAATGCTAAACAGTGTATTGGGTTGGCCAAAAAGTTTGTTTGGGTTTTCATACGATGGTACAGAAAACTGAACGTTTTGGCCTACCCAATATATCTCCTTCCCTCACTTTTGATGGCACAGGGTTTTAGCTCAAAGGCTGTTCCCTCTTTTACTAATGTGCCCAGTTTTGAGAGTACTACAGAGGTTTTATTTGAAAGTGTCATTTTCTACACCCACATAAGCATTGTTTCAAGAGTTGTATGAAAAAAGCCATTGATATAGTCATTTATATTTCAATATATTCTTAGAGTCTTTCATGATTTAAGATAATTAGCTCAATTGATGTCCCACATTTGCCTCCTGAATACTGTAGCATTATGGGAAATGGAGTGTGGCAGAATTCTATTGCTTGCATTTACTTCTATGTATTAAGATGATGTGTGTGAGGTGTTAGAGTGAAGAGTTGATGCTGACAGGGGTGCACAGTACTTGACTTTAGGATGCATGCAAGTGGGAAGACTGTTGTTGCCCCACAAAAATTCTACTCAATTTCCAAGACTGGGTATATATCTTACACATTCCCTTATATAGCAAAATGGAGTTTTTCATAGTTGTTACCTTTCAGTTGATTTTAAAATAGGGAGATTATCATGGATTATCTGGGAGTAGATGGAATGGGTCAATATAATCACATGAGCCCTTAAAAGCAGAAGAGGAAGTCAGAAATACATGAGTCATAAGAACTTTTCTACACCCAGCATCATTGCTGGCTTTGAAGATGAAAGGAACCGTGGGCCAGGAAATATGCATAAACTCTAGAAACTGAGAACAACCCCCATCTGAGAGCCAGCAAGGAAATCTGAATTCAGTCCTCTAGTTGCATGGAACTGAATTCTGCCAACAATATGGATGATTCTGGAAGCAGATTTCCCCCTAGAGCCTCTAGGAAAGTCACCGGCCAACACCTTGATTTGGGCCTTGTAAGATGCTATGCCAAATACCCAGCCAAACTTACCTTGCCTCATGTCCTAGAGAATAGTCAGATAATCAGTGGTTGTTGTTTTAAGCCACATTAGTGGTACTTTATTATAGCAGTGATTAAAAAATCTAATATAAAGCTCTTAGTTGATGCTAGTAACATGCAGACTGCTTATTAATAGTCGTAGAATCTACCCATGTCTTACTCTTTTGTCTGATATCTGGCAAATCCATTCCATGAGTCTGAAAAAGAGAATTCTTGCTCCTCTTGATGCTTGATGATCATTTATATGGAGAGCTGTTGCCTGGCTACCCCACTTACCCACTACCTCTGCACCACATACTACAGTTACCAGGATGTGTCCCACCCTCTGTTTCTGTTCATCAGTCTGGACCATAACAAATAAAACTGATTTCCCATACAACTTAGACTAACATCTAGAATGTAATAAAAATATTCTAGTTCAATTTTTCTTTTCTATTTTTGTTTTGAAATATTTTATATTTATAGAAGAGTTGAAAGATGATATCATTAAAGAATCTTTTCAAATGGATCTTGATGGCTGATTAAAGGTTTGAGAATTGGGATCCATCATGTTCATATCACACAGCTATTGAATAGTGGTACCAGTAAGGTTTAAGTTGGCCTAGACATGGCTGGATGGAAAAGCTATTTCACTTTCCTAAATCAGTATATGTTACAATAGCATTGGCAACCTCACTTGTACTCTGTCATCTAGTGAGAAGAGCATTCAAGAACGGATCATGGAGGGGGAATAACATACTAAAATTTCTTAAAATTTAAATTAAAAAGTAAAACATATAAAGAATAAAAATGTGCATACTTAATTCTCCTTAAGTTTTTGCAAAGTCACTTTATAGAAGAGGTATAAACTGTTTGCTCATGTTTCTTTAATATTTTTCAAGTTGCCACTTCATAATGTATTTGAGTTTCCATCATCTTAGGACCCTGAAAAAGTGCACTAAATTTCATTTGGTTGGATATGGAGATGCTAATGTGAAATAAACTAAAACAGAGGCCACACTTAGGTATTTGTAGACTAACTTTACCCATTGGACTCTTTTTAAAAAAAAAAAAAAACAACTCTAAGAGCAACCCTGTTGCCTCTGGAAGCTTCCTTACAGGCAGAGGCAAATAGGTGTGGGCCACAGTCTCTAAATAGGAACAGTTCTCCTCATCTTCATGATTCAGGGGCTTTCCTGATAGCTCAATTGGTAAAGAATCTGTCTGCAATGCAGGAGACCCCAGTTCAGTTCCTGGGTTGGGAAGGTCCCCTGGAGAAGGGAAAGACTACCCACTCCAGTATTCTGGCCTGGAGAATTCCATGGACAGTGGCACCCCCACTCCAGTGCTCTTGCCTGGAAAATCCCATGGACGGAGGAGCCTGGTAGGCTGCAGTCCGTGGGGTCGCTGAGAGTCGGACACGACTGAGCGACTTCACTTTCCCTTTTCATTTTCATGCATTGGAGAAGGAAATGGCAACCCACTCCAGTTTTCTTGCCTGGAGAATCCCAGGGACGGTGGAGCCTGATGGGCTGCCATCTATGGGGTCGCACAGAGTCGGATACGACTGAAGGGACTTAGCAGCAGCAGCAGCAGCATAGTCCATGGGGTCGCAAAGAGTCAGACATAACTGACTGACTTTCACTTCACTCATGATTCAGAGTAGGGATGTAAAGTTGGCAAAAAAAAAAAAAAATGGGTTTGGCTCTGGCCAAAGGAGAGGAAAGCAGGAAGCTGGGGAGTGGATGTGGAAAGGCAGTGGAGGAAATGTAGTGGCAAGTTTCCAGTTTACACTAGAGAAGAGATTAGCTATGTCCTTGAAAAAAGTTGACTACTGATTCAGCCAGAAGGATCTGTTTGTTTTTAATCTGAGACTTTTCATTGAAACGCTCTCTTGGCTAAAAGATGAACTTGACCAATCTCCACAAATGGGGAAAACTATAAGCAAATTTGGGATCCATTAGGGTCCTGTTTATAGTTCTTTTGTGTAGAATAACCATTTCTATAGACTTATATACTATCTACCTTCCTTAGATCTATTATTCTTTGAAAATATTGATTAAGATTAGATGTTCCTCAGGAAATGAAACTATGCAATTCACTTGTGTTAGCAAAATCCACACTTTAAAAATTGATAGTCATGACTAGCTGTAATAGAGGAAAGGGGCATAAATTCAAACAAAGATATCATTACACTTGGTTCAGTTCAGTTCAGTCGCTCAGTCATGTCTGACTCTTTGCAACCCCATGGACTGCAGGATGCCAGGCTTCCCTGTCCATCACCAACTCCTGGAGCTTGCTCAAACTCATGTCCATCAAGTCAGTATAGTAATGTAAACAGGGCCCCAGTGAGTACAATCTATTAATAGCTTTGTCTTCCTTATTGATTCTTTCTCAGGTCTGATCTATGCATTTAGATATGCCAGATTACAAATGCTCAGTCTGATTTACTATTTTCCTCAAGATTTGAAAGCAGTTCCGTCACCTAGTCTCTTTAATCCCATTTGTTAACTCAGCTTAACCAAATCGGATCCATGGGTGAGGGAGGAAGGAGAAATTTGAAGATCTAAAAATAAACAGAACTTTCTTCTTTGTCTGAATTGTACTTGAAATAAAAGTGCATTGGAGGCTATTGGAGGCTATTAGGGAGGACTGCAAGAGTCGTCTAAGAAAGATTTGGCTGTATGACACAATCTACAATTGTGCAGACTTGAAATTTGTCTGTCTTGTTTCCTTTTCTCTTCTCCTGGAAGTGCTATGGAATAGCACATCATTGTGAATTTTCAGATTCTCAAATGGGTTTGAAGTACCTCCTAAGCACCTTAGTAAGTCCACTATTCTGTTTCTAGGGCTCTAGAATTTTCGGAAGTACTTAGGTTTCCTTGATGGTGGATTCCTGAGTACTTCCTTGCTCTGGCACCTTCTCTGCTGTAGATCTATTTAGCATGGATAAATTTGCAATTTTCTGTCTGGCTGCAACCATGATGTCCCAAATCAGCCTACACATCTAGAATGCAAGGAGGGAGAATTGGACTTTGAATTCCAGTGAACAAAAAAACAAATGTGAATGAAACAACTTCCTCAGTGGTAACATCCCCAATGGAAAAGCAGATGAAATAGTGACAAAACAAAAACAGAAGCAGATTGTCCATAAACTGCATTTAAATAGTATCCTCAGCCCCTGTGTGATGCTGTTTTCCCTGCTATTATCTACTTGAGAGAGAGATGCGATTATCATCAGCAGTGTAAACATTGGGAGTCAGGTCAATAGTGGGAAAAACATAAACTGCTGTGTAATAAAAAGGTGAAAGGAAGGTCTATATGAATTTTTTTTTAAAAAGGGGGGGCAGAGCAAGGAAGAAACTCAACATTTCACATAGTGCTATGGAAATTAAAATACTGAGATTAGAATGAGTTTTTATAAGTTGGGAAATCAGTATAAACCTAGGGCAAAAAACACAGGGAAAACCAGTGGACCTTGAAACATCTAGAAAAAGTGCCAGAGACTATAGAGCCTTTGGGAGGACTGGCCTGAGGCCAAGCCATGTTTGAGCAGTTTTCTTTTGTTCTCCTTCCTTCTTGAACTTTGTCCTCTGTCTCATCCTCCAAGGCGCTCTCTCTTCTGATGACAGCTAGCTAATCTAGTAAACAAATTCATAATGACAGATTAAAGATGTGATGAAAAGAACTTAGGCTTTGGTGTCAGACAGAACTGGGCTCATCACAATTCTGCCTTTTTCTTAGTTCATTTCTTTATATATGTGGTCTTGGATAGCTTTCTTAAAATATCTTACTTGGTGTGGCTTCTTTTCCTCAGCTTTCTTTAAAAGTGAAGTATAAATGTAAGATCAGAAACTATAAAACTCCTAGAGGAGAACATGGGCAAAACACTCTCAGACATAAATCACAGCAGGATCCTCTATGATCCACCTCCCAGAATTCTGGAAATAAAAAGCAAAAATAAACAAATGGGATCTAATTAAAATTAAAAGCTTCTGCACAACAAAGGAAAATATAAGCAAGGTGAAAAGACAGCCTTCTGAATGGGAGAAAATAATAGCAAATGAAGCAACTGACAAACAACTAATCTCAAAAATATACAAGCAACTCATGCAGCTCAATTCCAGAAAAATAAACGACCCAATCAAAAAATGGGCCAAAGAACTAAATAGACATTTCTCCAAAGAAGACATACAGATGGCTAACAAACACATGAAAAGATGCTCAACATCACTCATTATTAGAGAAATGCAAATCAAAACCACAATGAGGTACCACTTCACACCAGTCAGAATGGCTGCGATCCAAAAATCTGCAAGCAATAAATGCTGGAGAGGGTGTGGAGAAAAGGGAACCCTCCTACACTGTTGGTGGGAATGCAAACTAGTACAGCCACTATGGAGAACAGTGTGGAGATTCCTTAAAAAATTGCAAATAGAACTACCTTATGACCCAGCAATCCCACTGCTGGGCATACACACCGAGGAAACCAGAATTGAAAGAGACACATGTACCCCAATGTTCATCGCAGCACTGTTTATAATAGCCAGGACATGGAAACAACCTAGATGTCCATCAGCAGATGAATGGATAAGAAAGCTGTGGTACATATACACAATGGAGTATTACTCAGCCGTTAAAAAGAATTCATTTGAATCAGTTCTGATGAGATGGATGAAACTGGAGCCGATTATACAGAGTGAAGTAAGCCAGAAAGAAAAACACCAATACAGTATACTAACACATATATATGGAATTTAGGAAGATGGCAATGACGACCCTGTATGCAAGACAGGAAAAAAGACACAGATGTGTATAACGGACTTTTGGACTCAGAGGGAGAGGGAGAGGGTGGGATGATTTGGGAGAATGGGAATTCTAACATGTATACTGTCATGTAAGAATTGAATCGCCAGTCCATGTCTGACGTAGGGTGCAGCATGCTTGGGGCTGGTGCATGGGGATGACCCAGAGAGATGTTGTGGGGAGGGAGGTGGGAGGGGGGGTTCATGTTTGGGAACGCATGTAAGAATTAAAGATTTTAAAATTTAAAAAATAAAAAAAAATTAAAAAATTTTAAAAAAAAGTGAAGTATAACTGATTTACAATGTTTGTTTCTGGTGCACAGCAAAGTGATTGAGTATGTGTGTATGTATGTGTGTGTGTATATATATATATACACACACACACACATGCTGTGCTGTGCTTAGTCACTCAGTCATGTCCAACTTTTTGAGACCCCATGGACTGTAGCCCACCAGACTCCTCTGTCCATGGGGATTCTCCAGGCAAGAATACTGGAGTGGATAGCCTATCCCTTTTCCAGGGGATCTTCCCAACCCAGGAATCAAACCAGGGTCTCCTGAATTGCAGGCAGACTCTTTACCAGCTGAGTTACCAGGGAAGCCAGAAAGATATATATATATAATATAGATTCTTTTTCATTATTATTTATTACAAGTTATTGCCCTATGCTATATAGTAGGTGCTTGCTGTTTAGTTTTTTTATTTAATATATACAGTATTTTGTATCCACTAATCTCAAACTCCTAATTTATCCCTCCCCCTCCTCTTTCCCCTTTGGCAACCATAACTTTAGGTACATTTGTGTCATTTTTTCAATTTAACATATGAGATACCATGATATTTGTCTTTCCCTTTCTGGCATGCTTAGTATGACAACCTCTAGGTCCATCCATGTTGCTGCAAATGGTATTATTTTATTTTTCTTTATGGCTGAGTAATATTCCATTATATACATCTACCACATCTTCTTTATCCATTCCTCTTGTCAATGGATATTTAGGTTACTTCCATTTCTTGGCTATTGTAAATAGTGCTTCAGTGAAAATTGGGGGCATGGCTCTTTTCAAATTACAGTGCTTTCCATATATATATATATATATATATATATATATATATATATATATGCGCCCCGGAGTGGGATTGTTGGATCATACGGTATAACTCTATTCTTGTTTTTTTTTTTTTTTTTTTTAAGAAACCTCTGTATTCTTTTCCATAGTAGCTGCACCAATTTACATTCCCATAAACAGTATAGGAGGGTTTCTTTTTCTCTACACTCTCTCTAACATATGTTATTTATAGACTTTTAAATGATGACCATTCTGACCTGGGTGAAGTGGTATCTCATTGTAATTTTGATTTGTATTTCTCTAATAATTAGCAATGTTGAGTATCTTTTCATGTGCCTGTTGGCCATCTGTGTGACTTCTTTGGAGAAATGTCTGTTTAGGTTTTCTGCCTATTTTTTAATTGAGTTGTTTGAGAGTTGTTGTTGTTGTTGAGTTATATGAGCTGTTTGTATATTTTAGGAATTAAACCCTTGTCCATCACATCATTTACAAATGTTTTCTCACAGGCTTTATGATATCTTTTTATTTTGTTTATGGTTTCCTTTGTTATGCAAAAGTTTATAAGTTTGGTTAGGTCCCATTTGTTTATTTTTGGTTTATTTCTATTGCTTTGGGAAACTGACCTAAGAAAACATTGCTGTGATTTATGTCAGAGAATGTTTTCTTCTGGGACTTTTATAGTTTCTTGCCATATATTTAAATCTTTTTGAGCCATTTTGAGTTTATTTTGGTGTATGGTGAGAGGGTGTGTTCTAACTTCATTGATTTACATGTAGCTGTCCAGGTTTCCCAGCACTACTTAAAGAGACTGTCTTTTCTCCATTGTATAATTTTATCTCCTTTGTGGAGGATTAATTGACTGTAGGAGTTTAAGTTTATTTCTGAGCTCTGTACTCTGTTCCATTGATCCATATATCTGCTTTTGTGCCAGTACCATGCTGTATTGATTACTGTCACTATGTAACATTGTCTGAAGTCTGGGAGGGTTATGCCTCCATCTTTGTTCTTTTCCCCTCAGGATGCTTTTGCAATTCTGAGTCTTTCATGGTCCCATATAAATTTTAGGATAACTTGCTCTAGTTCTGTGAAAAATGTCAGGGTTAATCTGATAGAGTGCGTGTGAGTGTGTGCTCAGTCATGTCCAACTCTTTGCAACTGCATGGACTCCCACCAGGCTCCTCTGTCCGTGGAATTTTCTAGGCAAGAATACTTGAGTGGGTTGTCATTTCCTCCTCCAGGGGATCTTCCCTACCCAGGGATCAAACCCACATCTCTTGCATCTCCTGCATTGGCAGGCAGATTTTTTAACCACTGTGCCACTTAAGAGAGTACTAATTTGATAGGGATCACATTAAATCTGTAGATTGCTTTGAGTAGAATGGCCATTTTAACAATATTGATTCTTTATATCCATAAACACAGTATATCTTTTCATTTGGGTCATTTTACTGCCCCAGCCATGGAAACACCGTAATGCACTTGGATATTCCACAGATACTGAGTTTACAAAGCTGCCTGCAGTGCAGAAATTCGTGGGTCACACAGTGACTGGGACTTGGCTCAGATTTTAATCCTGTTTCTAAAGTTGTGCAGCCCCTGGGATTGGCACGGATTTCAGCCCTACCTCCGCAGGTGGGCAGGCTTGCAGGCTCACAGAGTTTTAAACTTGCTGTGAGCAGGCCAATCATGAGACTGATATGGTGGTCCCTGCCCTTGCCTTCAAATATTATTACAAACATTAACAGTGAGGCTTCCATGGCTGACCCAGGCTCCTTCTTGCGCACACCCCTCTCCGCCTGCCTGGTTGCAGCTTGGTCCACACATCAGCCCCATTCAGGGTGTCTCCGCGCTTCCAGCCCCATTCCTCTTCCAGGCTCTGTCCTCTGAAACCAGAGTTGCAGCACCCATCCCTGGCATGTACCAGCATATGTACATCTTGGGCTGAGGAGCACAGGGGGTCAACCCGGACCCTCCATACTGGTATATCTATGCTTTTCCTGCCACAGTCCAGCTGCTGCACTCTCCTCTGAGCCTCTGAAGCTCCCTTCTGTTCTGGCTGATCTCCCAGCTGGTGAAGGGAGTTTCCTGGGTGAGAGAACCTTTCCTTCTCCACAGCTCCTTCCCAGGGGCACAGGGCCCATCTTGATTCTTTTTTTTTTTTTCTTTCATGCTACCCAGTTACATGATGTCCTTTCTTGAAATTTTGGTTGCATGCGACCTTCTGCCAGTGTTTAGTAGGTATCCTTTGTAGATGTATCTTTATTGGAATATAATTGCTTTGCAATGTTGTCTTGGTTTTTGCTGTACATCAATGTGAATCAGCTATAGGTATACATATATCCCCTCCCTCAGGTGGCACAGTGACAAAGAATCTGCCTGCCAAGCTGCAGGAGTCAGGAAGATCTGCTGGAGTGAGGTGGCAACCCACTCCAGTATTCTTGCCCAGAGAATCCCATGGACAGAGGAGCTTGGCGAACTACAGTCCATGGGGTTGCAGAAGAGTCAGACACAACTGAAGTGACTGAGCATGCAATATATCCCTTCCCTCTTGAGGCTCCTCCCTCCTCCACATCCCACTCCTCTACATCATCACAAGAGCACTGAGCTGGACTCCCTTTGTTTAACAGCAGCTTCCCACTAGCTATCTATTTTACACATGATAGTGTATATATGTCAGTGCTACTCTGTCAATTATTCCCACCATCCCCTTCCCCCTCTGTGACCACGAGTTCATTCTCTGTGTCTGTGTCTCTATTCCTGCCCTGCAAATAGATTCATCAGTACAATTTTCATAGCTTCCAGGCTGTGAGCTCTGCGTCCTCCTATTCTGCCATCTTGATCTCAGTTGATGTGTTTTTTAAAATAAGAATAACCATGTTTACCACATGGGGTGTTGTTCTGAAAGTAGAAGTGATATCTATAAAGCACCTAGAAGAGTACTGTGGATACATTAGGTGCTTAATAAATGGATCAGCACGCTTGTACTCAATATATTCTTCTGAAGATTATAGTTTCATATGAATCTTAGTTCATTACAACAAAGGAATATCAAGTAGATTTCAAGGGCTAGGGATGAGCCTATTATGTTATTATCATTCCTAACATTTGTTTGTACAATGTGTTGGGTTTCTTGTTAAGGGCTGTAATAAACAATTTCATTTATTCACAATAATCCTAGAAACTAAATACTACTACTATTTTCATTCTATGAAAGACGAAATGAAGCACAACGAGGTTATAAGTAATTTGACCAAGATCACAGAGCTAGAAAATTGAATGGCCAGGGCTCTAATATTCTACTCAAATATAGTGATTGTAAGAGACTCTATGCTACTTATACAGACTCTCTTGCAAAGGGTCACCAAGGTACTATGTGTTTACATTTGGGAAATGACTGCTGTACTCCTGCTCAGATGATCCAGTCAACAAATTGAGATGTCAAGGGTTAAAGCTCATAACGATAAAAAAAATATATATATATCTACCATCTCTTGAGTACCTACCACATGCCAGGCACCATGCTATGAACTCTATATACATGATCGTATTTAATACAGCAAATATGTAGTGTGATTTTTAATCTTATTATCATTTTGCAGATGAAAGCACAGAATTATAAAGAAGTCAAATAACTCGCTCAGGATATATGGTTAAAAGTTGTTGTACTAGGATGTAAACCCCACTAGGCCGTGTCAAGGATTGTGTGTCTTTCCAGCATATGTTTGTGCAGGCAAGAACAAGGATGCTTCCTCCTCCCCTGGCACAACTGGCTCAGTTGGGAAGTTCCAAACCAATTTTCAAGGCCATTTTCCATCAGAGTTAACTTGTTCTAATCAGTGAGGGTATTCACTTAAATGTAGCACTTTGACAGTAATGGCTTTTAATGTTTCTGAAGGTAGAAAGGAATTTCCTGAAGGCTTCTCTCCTTCCTTTTCTTCCCTTTTGTTTTTGTATGAGTCACACTGCTGGTTAGTTTCACTGAGAACCAACTACAATGTGTGTATGCGTACATGTTCAATCATGTCCAACTCATTGTGACCCTGTGGAATGTGGCCTGCCAGGCTCCTCTGTCCATGGAATTTTCCAGGCAAAAGTACTGGAGAAGGTTGTCATTTCCTTTTCCAGGGAATCTTCCCAATCCAGGGATCGAACCCAAGTCTCCTGCGTCTCCTGCATTGCCAGGCATGTTCTTGACCAATGTACCACCTGGAAAGCCCTAATTACAATGTGAGTCCATCTCTAATGATAATAAAATATCTAGTAAATGATTTACAGGGAAAGATTTGGGTTCTATATTTCTTTTTCATTTTAGAAATGTGTTTATTGAAGTTTTAAATACAATTTTAAGTAGCTGTAGTAAATATATATCACTTCAGATTTCTTCATCTCATGAGTTCGTATCATTCATAGGGACTGAGGAAGAACATGATGCTTGAAACTGTGTTAGGCATTACACATTACAACTGTGAGGGGAATACATTTTGTTCAACACTTACAAAGCTTTCTGGCTGGCAATAGGACCTACCTGATTTCTACTCCTTATTCACTCATTCATCAGGCATTTATTGAGCATGTGCTATGTTCCAGGCATCATGTTAGGCACTGTAAATAAAAACAAATAGCAATTCATGTGTATTGAGCACTTGCTATGTGCCTGTGTTTATCACTCAGTTGTGTCTGACTCTTCGCGAATGCACAGACTGTAGCCTGCCAAGCTCTTCTGTTCATGGAATTCTCCAGGCAAGAATACTGGAGTGAGTAGCCATTCCTTTCTCCAGGCCATCTTTCTGGCCCAGGGATCAAACTCTGGTCTCCTTCATTGTAGATAATTCTTTACCAGTATAGCCACCAGGGAATCCCTAACCCTCTTTTAAGTACATTGCTTGTATTAACTGTTAATCACACCAGCAACCATTTGAGATAGCCATTTTTATTATTATCTCACTTTATAAATCAATTTAGTCACTCAGTTGCATCCGACACTTTGTGACCCCATGGACTGCAGCACAACAGGCTTACTTGTCCATCACCAACACCCAGAGCTTACTCAAACTCATGTCCATAGAGTCAGTGATGCCATCCAACCACTTCATCCTCTGTCGACCCCTTCTCCTCCCACTTCATTCTTTCCTAGAATCAGGGTCTTTTCTAATGAGCCAATTCTTCACATCAGGTGGCCAAAGTTTTGGAGTTTCAGCTTCAACATCAGTCCTTCCAATGAATATTCAGTACTGATTGCCTTTAGGATTGATTGGTTTGATCTTGCAGTCTGAGGGACTATCAAGAGTCTTCTCCAACACCACAGTTCAAAAGCATCGATTCTTCAGCACTCAGCTTTCTTTATGGTCCAACTTTCACATCCATCTATGACTACTGGAAAAACCATAGCTTTGACTAGACAGACCTTTTTGTTGGTAAAACAATGTCTCTGCTTTTTAATATGCAGTCCAGGTTGTTTATAGCTTTTCTTCCAAGGAACAAGCATCTTTTAATTTCATGGCTGCAGTCACCATCTGCAGTGATTTTGGAGCCCCAAAAAATAAAGTCTCGCACTGTTTCCATTGTTCCTCCATCTATTTGCCATGAAGTAATGGGATTGGATGCCACTGTTCTTGCCTGGAGAATCCCAGGGACGGGGGAGCATGGTGGCTGATGTCTATGGGGTCGCACAGAGTTGGACACGACTGAAGCGACTTAGCAGCAGCAGCAGCCATGATCTTAGTTTTCTGAATGTTGAGCTTTAAACCAACTTTTTCACTCTCCTCTTTCACTTTCATCAAGAGGCTCTTTAGTTCCTCTTTGCGTTCTGCCATAAGGGTGGTGTCATCTGCATATCTGAGGTTATTGATACTTCTGCCGGCAATCTTGATTCCAGCTTGTGCTTCATCCAGCCCGGCATTCACATGATATTTTCTGCATATAAGTTATATAAGCAGGGTGACAATATCCAGCCTTGACATGCTTCTTTTCCAATTTGGAACCAGTCTGTTGTTCCATGTCTAGTTCTACCTGTTGCTTCTTGACCTGCATACAGATTTCTCAGGACTCAGGTGAGGTGGTCTTGTATTCCCATCTCGTTCAGAATTTTCCACAGTTTGTTGTGATCCACACAATCAAATGTTTTGGCATAGTCAATAAAGCAGAAGTAGATGTTTTTCTAGAACTCTCTTGCTTTTTTGATGATCCAACAGATGTTGGCAATTTGATCTCTGGTTCCTCAGTTCAGTACAGTTGCTCAGGCATGTCTGACTCTTTGTGACCCCATGAATCACAGCATGCCAGGCCTCCCTGTCCATCACCATCTGCCGGAATTCACTCAAACTCACGTCCATTGAGTCGGTGATGCCATCCAGCCATCTCATCCTCTGTTGTCCCCTTTTTCTCCTGCCCCCAATCCCTCCCAGCATCAGTCTTTTCCAATGAGTCAATTCTTCGCATGAGGTCCTCTGCCCTTTCTAAATCCAGCTTGAACATCTAGAAGTTCATGATTCACCTACTGTTGAAACCTGGCTTGGAGAATTTTGGGCATTACTTTACTAGGATGTGAGATGAGTGCAGTTGCCCAGTAGTTTGAACATTCTTTGGCATTGCCTTTCTTTGGGGTTGGAATTAAAAATGACTTTTTCTAGTCCTGTGGTCACTGTTGACTTTTCCAAATTTGCTGGCATATTGAGCGCAGCACTTTCAAAACATCATCTTTTAGGATTTGAAATAACTCAACTGGAATTCCATCACCTCCACTAGCTTTGTTCGTAGTGATGCTTCCTAAGGCCCGCTTGACTTCACATTCTAAGATGTCTGCCATTAGGTGAGTGATCACACAATTGTGATTATCTGGGTCATGAAGATCTTTTTTGTACAGTTCTTCTGTGTATTCTTGCCACCTCTTCTTAATATCTACTGCTCCTGATATGTCCATACAATTTCTGTCCTTTATTGCACCCATCTTTACATGAAATATTCCCTTGGTATCTCTGTTTTTCTTAAAGAGATCTCTAGTCTTTCCCATTCTGTTGTTTTCCTCTATTTCTTTGAATTGATCATTGTGGAAGGCTCTCTTATCTCTCCTTGCTATTCTTTGGAACTCTGCATTCAAATGGATATCTTTCCTTTTCTCCTTTGCCTTTCACTTCTTTTCTCAGCTACTCAAACAACCATTTTGCCTTTTTGCATTTCTTTTTCTTGGGGATGGTCTTGATCACTGTCTCCTGTACAATGTCATGAACCTCTGTCTATAGTTTTTCGGGTACTCTGTTTATCAGATCTAATCTCTTGAATCTATTTGTCACTGCCACTGTAAGGGATTTGATTTAGATCATACCTGAATGATCTAGTGGTTTTCCCTATTTTCTTCAATTTAAGTCTGAAGTTTGTAACAGAGAGTTCACGATCTGAGTCAGTCAGCTCCTGGTCTTGTTTTTGCTGACTGTATAGAACTTCTCCATCCTTGACTACAAAGAATATAATCAATCTGATTTCGCTATTGACCATCTGGTGATGTTCATATGTAGAGTCTTCTCTTGTGTTGTTGGAAGAGGGTGTTTACTATGACCAGTGGATTTTCTTGACAAGACTCTGTTAGCCTTTGCCCTGCTTCATTTTATACTCCAAGGCCAAATTTGCCTGTTACTCTAGGTATCTCTTGATTCCTACTTTTATATTCCAGTCCCCTATAATGAAAAGGACATTTTTTTTGGATGTTAGTTCTGGAAGGTCTTGTGGGTCTTCATAGAACTGTTAAACTTCAGCTTCTTCAGCACTGTTGGTTGGGGCATAGACTTGCATTACTGTGATATTGAATGGTTTGCCTTGGAAATGAACAGAGATCATTCTGGCATTTTTGAGATTGCACCCAAGTACTGCATTTTGGACTCTCTTGTTTATCATGAGGGCTACTCCATTTCTTCTAAGGGGTTCTTGCCCACAGTGGTAGATATAGTGGTCATCTGAATTAATTTCACCCATTCCAGTCCATTTTAGTTTGCTGATTCCTAGAATGTCAATGTTCACTCTTTCCATCTCCTGTTTGATCACTTCCAATTTGCCTTGATTCATGGACCTGACATTCCAGGTTACTATGCAATGTTGTTGTTTACAGCATGAGACTTTACTTCCATCATCAGTCACAACCACAACTTGGTGTTGTTTTTGCTTTGGCTCCATCTCTTCATTCTTTCTGGAGTTAGTTCTCCACTCTTCTGTAGCATATTGGCTACCTACCGACTTGGGAGGTTCATCTTTCAGTGCACTATCCTTTTACCTTTTCATACTGTTCATGGAGTTCTCAAGGCAAGAATACTGAAGTGGTTTGCCATTCTGTTCTCCAGTGGACCACATTTTATCAGAAATCTCTGACAAAATGTTGAAGAGTTCTCACAAAATGTGATCCACTTTGTAAATGAAAAAACTGAAATACTGACAGGTCATATAATCTGCCCATGGTCAAAGTGGTGGAGCCAGGCAGTTATTTCAGAGCTGTACTTATAGCTACTGTGTTAAACTGCTTAAAATAGGAAGTGAAAAACATTCTCTGCATCTAAGGAGTTCATAGTTTGGCAAAATAGGCTAGAAGTTTAAATCAATCAGTTGCAATACATTGTGATATGGGCTTTATAGGATGTCTAAAAAATATAAAGCTACCTGACATATTTGAGAGAGTTTTGAAATGAGCATCTAAGCTGAGACTTGAAAGATGAGTGTTAACTATTAATATCAAGGTAAAGGGAGAAACAGGATACATGAGTGGGTGAAGAGGACATGGAGGGAGTGGAGGTTTTCTAGGAATAGTGTTTCAAGCAGAGGGTACAATGTATGACGAAGCTGTAATATATTTAGTGTTGTTGGGGAAAGGTATTAGTTGAGGCTGGAAAATCAGTCAGGTTTCAGATCATGCAGGCTTATTTCAATCATATTAAGAAATTTGGATTTATCCAAATCCAAAGTGCTATATGAATTCACTGAACAATTTAAGCAATGGTAATTTACTTTTTTTTTTTTTCAATTTTGCATTTTTAGATGACTGCTTGAGTAATAGTGGAATGATGGGCAGGAAGGTCTATTAGAAAGTTGTTTTCACAAATCAATAGCTGAATATATGATATATACCCGAACAGTTACCCTTTTCTTCATGGAAATTATTTGTGATAAGTTACCCAAACTTTTTGGCTTCTGTGGCCCTGACTTTTACTATTCCCAGATGTGCTGCAACCAGTATGATAGATAAATTTTTCGCTAAAGATCTAATGTTAGTCATTGCTTCAGAAGGGAAGAATAACAAGTGAGTTCATCATTGTGGTTAGTTCTATTTATGTTTTTAATTTAGAAAAATGGTAATTAAATAAAAAATACCTTATGTTTGGTTAAGGATGATAAAGTTAAACACTTTGTGGGGGGTGGGCATTAGTCTCATTATACAGAATGTTCCTAAGGGATAACTGAGTATGAAACACCTTAGTATAAGACAGAGCTAGCACCAAAGTCCTATTATCTCCTTGTTTTTTTCCCACTGCCTCTAGATAAGATGTTGTGTGTTGATTAGATTTGTTCACAGCTGGAAATGCTGAATAAGCTAAAGGCATTGCTGCTGCTGCTGCTGCTGCTAAATTGCTTCAGTCATGTCTGACTCTGTGCGACCCCACAGATGGCAGCCACCTGGCTTCCCCATCCCTGGGATTCTCCAGGCAAGAACACTGGAGGGTTGCCATTTCCTTCTCCAATGCATGAAAAGGAAAAGTGAAAGTGAAGTTGCTCAGTCATGTCCAACCCTTCGCGACCCCATGGACTGCAGTCTATCAGGCTCCTCCAGCCATGGGATTTTCCAGGCAAGAGTACTGGAGTGGGTTGCCAGTGCCTTCTCCGAAAGGAATTGAGTCAATGCCAAAGAATGCTCAAACTATCGCACAATTGCATTCATCTCATACGCTAGTAAAGTAATGGTCAAAATTCTCCAAGCCAGGCTTCAGCAATACGTGAATCATGATGTTCAAGGTGGCAGAGGAACCAGAGATCAAATTACCAACATCTGCTGGATCATCAAAAAAACAAGAGAGTTCCAGAAAAACATCTATTTCTGTTTTATTGACTATGCCAAAGCCTTTGATTGTGTGGATCACAATAAACTGTGGAAAATTCTGAAAGAGATGGGAATACCAGACCACCTGCCCTGCCTCTTGAGAAACCTGTATGCAGGTCAGGAAGCAACAGTTAGAACTGGACATGGAAAAACAGACTGGTTCCAAATAGGAAAAGGAGAACGTCAAGGCTGTGTATTGTCACCCTGCTTGTTTAACTTCTATTCAGAGTACATCATGAGAAGTGCTGGGCTGGATGAAGCACAAGCTGGATTCAAGATTGCCAGGAGAAATATCAGTAACCTCAGATATGCAAATGACACCACCCTTATGGCAGAAAGTGAAGAAGAACCAAAGAACCTCTTGATGAAAGTGAAAGAGGAGAGTGAAAAAGTTGGATTACAGCTCAACATTCAGAAAACGAAGATCATGGCATCTGGTCCCATCACTTCATGGCAAATAGATGGGGAAACAGTGGCTGACTTTATTTTTGGGGGCTTCAAATCACTTCATATGGTGATTGCAGCCATGAAATTAAAAGACGCTTACTCTTTGGAAGGAAAGTTATGACCAACCTAGACAGCATATTAAAAAGCAGAGACATTACTTTGCCAACAAAGGTCTGTCTAGTCAAGGCTATGGTTTTTCCAGTAGTCATGTATGGATGTGAGAGTTGGACTGTGAAGAAAGCTGAGCACCGAAGAACTGATGCTTTTGAACTGTGGTGTTGGAGAAGACTCTTGTTGGATCTCCTTGCAGTCCAGGAGACTCTCCAGTCCATCCTAAAGGAGATCAGTCCTGAGTGTTCATTGGAAAGACTGATGTTGAAGCTGAAACTCTAGTACTTTGGCCACCTCATGTGAAGAGCTGACTCATTAGAAAAGATCTTGATGCTGGGAAAGATTGAGGGCAGGAGGAGGAGGGGAAAACAGAGGATGAGATGGTCGGATGGCATCACTAACTCAATGGACATGAGTTTAGGTGAACTTTGGGAGTTGGTGGTTAACAGGGAGGCCTGGTGCTGTAGTTCACATGGGGTCAGGAAGAGTCAGAAATGACTGAATGACTGAACTGAACTGATTGCTTAGAAAGGCAAAATATAGAATTCATGTAACTCTGTAAGATAACTGCTTGATTTACACATCCCAGGGCAAATATTGTTACTTGAATAAATATATGGTTGAACAATGGCATATTTCATATGTCCCCAAATGGTATATGAAAGTTATAAAAAAAGGAAATTGGGTTGCATTACATCCACTGGGCTGAATAGAGGTCAATAGAGACCTTAACCACTGTTCACAGCACTTCAAGTGTTCTTACCCAGTTGTTGGAGGCTCTGTGCTGAAGGAGTGTTTTGCGTATGAGTAGAACAACATACTGGCTAGGAAGACTTTATACCTAAACTCAAGCTATGCCAGAGTTTACCATCGTTAGTAAAGAGATATAGACATACTTCACAACTTCAACTTGCTATCTCTTGGTATTAACAATAAAACATCTGAGGAATAGAAAGAAAAATTGAGTGAGGGGTTATGATATATTTATTTTGACCCAAGAATTCAGACAGCAGAGTCAGCTAGTCTAATGTGTACTGCTGCTGCTACTACTGCTGCTATGTGTACTACTTACCCATAAAGACTTACTAAGAATAAATTTGGCCACTACTTGTGTCTGCCAAGTGGCAATACTGAAGCTCTATGAGGATAAGATATCCTTTAAGGACCAATGGACTCACCCATTATTGCTTTGAGTCTAAGTGAAGCTTTGGGTCATTTATGCCTTCAGCAACTTATCAGCACTATACCACCTGCCAGAAGAGCAGTGACAAAGGTATAGAAGTAGACTATTCTTTCCAAGAATAATGAATTTAACTGTGGGTGAGCATATTCCCTGTACAGCTCTTCTTTGTCCCTCTTTTGCATCCCACAAATTAAGAGGTTAGCACTTCTTTTTTTCTGTGGTATGTCTAGGAAGCAACAGGGTATAATGGACAGAGCATAGGATGAGGAGTCCTGCCTCTGCTGTGTGTGAGACATTTGGAAGTCATTCAGCTTTTCAGAGCCCCAATGCCCAGTTTTCTTATGTGTAAAATAGGAGTAATAGGTATAGTCCCGTGGAGTTATTGAAACAAATATTTGTGAAAGCACCTTGAAAATGCTAAGTAACTATTGTTACTCAGATTCTCTGGGACTCAGTTTTCCCATCTGGAAAAGGAATGTGTTGGAAAAAGTTGACGTCTAAATGTTACAACACTAACATGTGGTCAAACTAAATATCATAAAATCATTCTGTTTTATAAAAAAGGTTGACTCAGATTATTTGACACTCAAGAAAGTGATAATATATGCTGATAGCCCATAGCTCTAAGGGAAAGTAGACCACAAGTAGAGAGGAAGTGATCAAATCTCTGTAAGTAGATGCAGACAAGTGACTTACATATTTCAGAGCAATTGGGATAGAGGTAATGAAACTGAGAACAAATAAAGAAACAAAACAGAGAATCTCCTCCTTTGCAAGAGTTTGCTATAAAAATGAAGCAGGTGCAAATCAGGGAGGAAGGGGGAAAAAACCCTCTAATGCTAGGGAGATAATAGTTATTTATCAGCTCCTACTATAATAACAGAGGCTCAAATAACTGGCAGGATATTGAACAGAAGTCAGTGGAGATGGATTCTGCCAGGCCAAGGGACCCTGGGGACAAACCTTTCAGCCACAACCTGAGTAGCGCAATAGTGCAGCTATATGATGAACAACAACTCCAGTGGCATGGGAACTAGCTGTTTCTTGCCACTTTGGTGAGTGGCTGGGGATTCTTATCTGCCATAGAAACAGTCAACTGATACTAGGGTGGGTAGTTTCATGCCTTGTCATTTGCTACAGGGATCTATTGATAGTGGAAGGAGATCTGCTTGATTCCAATCAAAAGAGTTTAAGTGAGTAGTGATGTAAAATGCATCCATTTAACTCATATTTACTGTGTACTTCCTATGTGCTTGTTGCTGGGAGTATAGCACTGAATAAGCATCCTCTTCTCATGGAGTTTACTTTCTAGTTTGTTGGACATAACAACAAAATAAGTAATAAGTAAAATATATAGTACATTAGTTGCTGATAAGTGATATGGAGAAAAATCAGAGAATATGTGTAGGGTGGGTTGGAAGGTTTATTACTTTTACTGAGGGTGATGAGGATTGACCTGAGAAGGCTTCATTTGAGTTAAGACCTAAGGGAGCTGAGGAGATGAACTGTTTTGATATCTTGGTAAAGAAATTTAGGCAATGAGAATAGGAAGTACAAAGGGAGTTGAAGTAGGAGTGTAGTATGTATGTCCAGGGAACAGTGAGGTCAGTGTGGTTGTAGAAGAGCAGGCAAGGCAGGCAATATAGGAAAAAATATAAAAGGTTGAATTAAGTATCCTCAAAGGACATTGTGAGGACATTGGCCTTTAATATGGATCAGATAAGAGGGTCAATAACTGAAATAGGAAAGTGTATGAGGAACAGGTTTTGTGGGGATGATCAGGAGTTCAGTTTTGGATACATTCAGTATTAAATTCAAATAGAGATGTCAGGTAAACATTCATTTATATAGGTCTGGTTTTAGGGAAGAAGTCTAGACTAGAGATGTAAATTTGTGAATCATTAGCATATAGTCTTAATGAGATCATCAAGGGAGAAAAATATTTATAGAAAAGATAAAAGGTACATGGACTTGGGGCAATGTAACATTAAGGGGTCAGAAAAATAAAGCACACGTTAGGTAAGTAAATATAACTTGCTCTAACAAACACATGCTAAATGTCTTAAGAAAACAAAGATTTATATCTTTAAGTAGATTCTAAAGGAGTGCTATTGATTTGACTGATTGGAGTGGGGCAGCTTTTCTTCAGTGACCTAACTCATGTTTCTATTACCCTTAATTGTCTGTCTTCCCAGGTGGTCACAATTACAGAATTAAATGTCATCATATTTCATCAGACTGGTAAAATAGGAATGAATTTTGGAGGACTGTAAGTGGGAGAACTTTATAGGCTGGGTTTGAAATATGAGCATATAACTTGTACTCACTTCCTATTAGCAGTCATGTGGCTTTAATGAACTCTGCAGGGGACAGGGGGAGCAGGGAATGTACTGGAAGTGTGTACCAAAGAAGTAGAGGAAATGGGTTTAATGAACATCTAGCTGGTCTCTGCCACAAGGAAAAAGTGTCAAAGGGAATTGAACATGAGTGGTCACTGAAATAGGAGAATGTGGTATTAGAAACAAAGTAAAAAATAATTTGTTATAGATGGTCAACAAACACATGAAAAGATGCTCAACATCGCTAATTATTAGAGAAAAGCAAATCAAAACTACAATGAAGTACCACCTCACACCACTCAGAATGACCATCATTAAAAAGTCTAGAAACAATAAGTTCTGGAGAGGGCATGGAGAAAAAGGAACTCTTCTACACTGTCTGTGGGAATATAAATTTGTACAGCCACTATGGAGATTCATTAAAACACTAAAATAGAGCTACCATATGTTCCTGCAATCCCACTCTTAGGCATGTATCTGGAGAAAACTCTAATTCAAAAAGATACATGCATACCCCAATGTTCATATCACAATTTATAATAACCAATATATGGAAGCAATCTAAATGTCCATTGACAGATGAATATATATATATACACACATATGCATATATATATGTATATACACACATATACATATTTACAATGCAATATTACTCAGCCACAAAAAAGAATGAAGTAATGCCATTTATAGCAACATGGACAGACCTAGAGAGTATCATTCTAAGTGGAATAAATCAGACAGAGGAAAAAATATCATGCATTATTTATATGTGGAACCTAAAATATGTAAATGGACTTATTTACAAAACAAACTCAGATGTAGAAAAGAAACTTATGGTTACCAAAGGGTAAAGGGAAGGGAGGGATAAATTAGGATTTTGGGATTAGCAGTACTATATCTAAAATAGATAAATAGTAAGGACCTACAAGGGACTTTCAATATCTTATAATCTGTAATGAAAAAGAAATATATAAAACTAAATCACTTTGCTGTACACCAGAAAAAAAAAGCACAACACTGTAAATCAACTATACTTTAATAAAACATTTTTTTTCCTGGAATAGGAGAATGATAGGTTGGGTAAAATAATACATAAAAATTAACCTTTGGATTTAGTAAGGCATAATTCAATGGGAACCTTATTAAGATCCGTTTTGGCAAAGTAAAGATGGAGAAAGTCCAACTGAACTAGATTCTAGAGAGAATGAAAAGAGAGAGTATGCATGGACAATTATTTTGCAAAGTCTCTTGGTACTTTCAACCAGAAGTGCCCACTTGTATCTTAGAATTGTACACAGGTATCTATACTGCAGAAAGATAGTAGAGATGAATATTGTGAAGAGTTTTCTTGGCTCTTCCTGGACAAGACAGTGTCCAATTAGACCTTCAAATATGAGTTAAAACTTGTGTCAGGAGAGTGATGTCACCAAGATAGCAGAATAGAAGACCAAAGGGTCTGTCATTGGAGTTCTAAAAGAAGAGAAGGACAAAGAGATAGAAAGATGATTTAAAGAAATAATGGCTGAGAACTTCTCAAAACTGAGGAGAGATTTGAACATCTAAGTTTACAAAGCTAATATGTCACCACAAAATGTTAATCCCAATTCATCTTCTCCTAGATGATCATAATAAAACTATGTAAAATCAAAAACAAAGAGAATTATAAAAGCAGCAAGGAAAAAATCCTCTTATACAAGGAAAACCCCATAAGGTTATCAGTAGATTTCTCAGCAGAGACCTTGCAGACTAGCAGAAAACGGGATGATCTTTTCAAAGTGCTGAAAGAAAGTGCCACCCAAGAGTACTTTACCCAGCAAAGCTGTCCTTCAGAAATGAAGGTTAGATAAAGATTTTCCCAAAAAGAAGTTGAGGGAATTTATCCCCACTGGGCTTGCCTTAAAATGCTATAAGTAGTTCAAGCTGAAACTAAAGGACACTAACTAGTAACATTAAAACATATGAAAATAAACAACACACCAGTAAAGGCAAATATATATTCAGATTCAGAATAATCTAATCTGATGGTCTATTATCCAATTAACTCTTATCAAGAATGAAGGACAAAAGTATCAGAAATAGCTATAGCTATAATATGTTAATGGATATGCAATATAAAATATGTAAATTGTGAGATCAAAAATATAAAAGTGGGAGGGGGAATAAAAGGGTAGACTTTTGTATGCAGTCAAAGTTAAAGTTGTTATTAGGTAAAGATACACTTATATTTATGAGAAGTTTCAAAATCAGCCTCAGGATAATCACAGAACAAAAATCTATAGTAAATACACCCAAGATAGAGCAGAATCAAAGTCTACTACTATAGGAAATCATCAATTCACAAAGGAAGAACAGCAAGAGAGGAAGATAAGAACAAAGGAACTATAAAACAACCAGAAAATAGTTAACAAGATTGCAACAGTAAGTCTTTGCCTAGAAATAATTATTTTCAATGTAAATGGGTATTTTTCATTCAAAAGCCATAGAGTGCCTTAATAAATTAAAAAAAAAAAAGTCACAAAAAACCGAGACCTTACTATATGTTGAGTATAAGAGACTCGCTTCAGTTTCAAGGACCCATACAGAGCAAACTAAGGAATGGAAGAAATGGGAAAAGCAGTTTAAGATTTTACTGAAAATCACAATAATAAAGAGCTAATACCTAAGGACAGTGTGAAGAGTCAAGCGAGCCTCAGGGTACTCAATAATGGCAATGGAAGTTGGTGGATGTGGAACTTTAGCACCAAACTTGCAAACTGCTTGCTTTTGCTCCAAATGAATAACCAGGCCCAGAAGCCTCTTTACAAAGCCAAAAGCACATTAGGAGAAAGAATTTAGAATATTTTTAAAAATCCAAATAAGAATCTAGGTTTAGTTAAGAAATATCAGTGTAGCTTATTAAAAATTAATACTGATGAATCACCTTGTACATATATTTTAAAATTATTTTAATATTGCCCCAGTCATATTTTTCCTTAAGGAGTGTGAAACCTAGACATCAAATTATTTATCTTTTAAGGAAATGATTTCTCTTTCACACCTCTCACTTATGCACCACTGAGGAAAGTGAAAGAGTAGGCTGTATTACTCTGTCAGAAATTATCATCACCAATTAGCAGAAGCTACCCAAATTTGAGTAATCAGGATTAAGAGGATAAAATAATCTCTAGAGAAGACAAATGGCAAATATTTGAAACTTATAGTACCACTTCCCTTTTCCTTCAGCCCTGGCCATGATAAATAAATCATGGGATTCTTTCTGGCTGAGCCTGGAAATAGCCTTAGATTTCTTCTTTGCAGTACTGCAGGTGGCCACCACAAAACAATTGAAATTGGCATATGAAAAGAAGCTAGGTGGTAGCCCAGCTCACACAGGTGTCCTTTGTGAAAACCAGCCTTATGAAAAACTTCACAGAAGCTCTTTCTCTTTGAAACTAAAGGGAACAATACATGTCTTCAAAAGGTTCCCATTTCAAAGACATTTGGACATGATGGATAACTAGAAGAAGGTTTTGTGATTACTGTGTTTCCTGGTATCATTTCTCTTAGCATCCTCTCCTAACTCATTGGTAAATATATTTCATTTCAGAATAGAAGTCCATATGTATTGCAACAGTAGAGCTAAAATATTATACAGTAGAAATGCATTATTCAAAATGTTCTAAAGATATTCCTTTAAATGGATATCAGTAAACAGTTCTTGTTTTTTCACTTCACTTACAGCAGTTATTGACCAAATTCTGGTTACTACCATGGAACATTTAAAAAATTAAAGATGATCACTACCTATAATAATGTTTTATCACTTGTAACCCTCAACTAGTGCTTTCTTAGAAACATTATTTACACACACACACACACACACACACACACACACTTATCTATTTTAAGCATGGAACAACAACAACAAAAAAAACCAGCATAGTATGCAGCACAGTTTCCCATCAACATTCCTGATGGGCATCACTTGCAGTTCATACCTTCCATTTAGTAGCTCATTAGCTTTCTAGAAAACCAGTTCCATCTTCTCTGGAGAACATACTGGAGTACATTGAACAGTTAAGACTTTTTTGCTTCTTTTCTTTTTTGTGATATTTACAAACAGTATTTTTTTTTATCTCCACAGACTCATTTTAATCCATTTTGCATTAGATATAACTTTTTTTTTGCATCACAGGTAGCCCAAATCAAAATGAGTCAGTCTTTTAAATATGGTTTTATTTATTTATTTTTGGTTGTGCTGGGTCTTGGTTGCTGTGCAGGCTTTTCTCTAGTTGCAGTGCATGGATTTCTTATTGTGGTGACTTCTCTTGTTGCGGAACAGAAGCTCTAGGTGTGTGGGCCTCAGTAATTGCAATCCCTGGGCTCTAGAGCACAGGCTCAGTAGTTGTAATGCATGGACTTAGTTGCTCTATGGCATGTGGGATTTTCCCAGACCGGGAATCAAAGCATGTCTCCTGCATTGGCTCATGGATTCGTTACCACTGAGCCACCAGGGAAGCCCCAAATGAGTGAGTCTTAATTTAAACTCCTAAACTCTTTCCTTTCCACCGCTCATGTTTTTCACTCCACTCAGCCCTCATCCCACCACACATTCTTTCCTGTTCCAGATATTATGTGTTCCCATATTGTTCTCAGGCTACCTAGGCTCTTTAGGGCTCTTTATTAAAAGCTGATCTCTCTCTTCCCCCTTTTCATGTTCTTTTTCCCATTAAAAATGAATCTGTCCAAGGGCCCGTTCTTTAAGATAGTGGAAGGATACTGAAGCTAACTGATTATATCAACTATTTTATCAATTATATAATATGAAGTTACTCTCTTTTGTGCAGTACTTGTCCAATGACTAAACTAAATAAGGATACATAAGATGCTAGATCAGACTGGTGGAAGCAAAACCTGGGGGCAAGGAGCTTTGCAGTACTACTTCTATGGCTCTACTTAAGAGTGTACCTATGTCATGTCTGTTGAGAAGACTTTGGTAGCACATGGTGATTATCAAACTTGAATAGGCCTCAATATAATTAATGCGAAATTTCCACAGAGAAATTACTAGGAACGTTGAGTGATATAGAGAAGTTAGAAGATCTGAGTACTAGTTCAGGTTGTGCCACTTACTTGCCATTGCACCCAGGAGCTTGGTTTCTTCATCTGCATTCCTCAGGCAGCTGTTAAAAGTTTAAACTAATATAATATAAATAAAATCACTTTGAAAATGGTCAAGAGCTGATCAATAAATATGTAATTATCATTATTGTGTGCAGCATTCATTTTATGACCTCATGCTTTTAATAAAGCTGCAAACACAAATGTACATTTTCTTCCTAGAGTTTATGGGTAACTTGTCTGGAATAGATCATTTCTCACCTGTTTTCTTCCTAAAGAAAATGTTATTGTTAACAGGCACACACGGACTGATACAAGGATTGTGTTCAATGATGTGAAAGCTTGACATGAGGATTTATTTGAAATTTATGACCAAGAGTCAGTGTTTTTTGTGGCTGTTGTGTTTCAACTCCCAGGACATTCAAAAGCTCTCTGCTATACTGAGCTTCAAATAAGCACTAAAATCGCATGGGACCAGTCTGCTGGACAGGCCTCTGTGTACTGCACATTTCCAGAACTTGTGCCCTTTTCCATGCCAGCTCATTATTCAGGGTCATTTGTCGAAACTGAATATGTTCTTATTGGAATCCCATCTCTTACTAGATTGATGATATTCAGTAGACAGGGAGAAACTCTTTGCTGGATAGTGACATACATACAATGTCAATTATTCCCATAAAACAGGTTGAGAAAGAAGAGAGAAAAGGCAGGCAAATCCAGGTTCAGATTGGAACGAAGAAGGCAGTATTTTGTGGTAGTTAAGTTAATGGGCTTTTGGAATCAGCTCTACTTGTTGAACTCAAGTTCATGTGCTGGATGCACAGTGAGGCCAAACAAATTGAGATGTTAGAGTTTGAACAGAGAAAAATTTATTGCAAGGGATTTGCAAGATAAATAGGCAGCTTGGGCTCAAGAGACCCAATTTCCCTGATGGCTTTCAGGGAGGAGTTTTTATAGGCGAAATTTGGGAGGAGGACTGAAGGTTGTATAACCTTCCACATATTGGTTGGTAGTGAGGTAACAGGATGGGGTTCTAGGAATCTCGATAATCAGCCTTCTGGTTTCAACCAGTCTGGGGTCCTTGTGCTCATGCTCAGCCTGAAGTTACCATCTTCCAGCTGGGCAGGGGTCTTAGTTCCTGTAGAAGAACTCAGAGATATGTACCAGATTGTTAAGAATAACCTTTGAAGAGGAACTAAGGCTTGCTCTTTCACAGCGCTATTGTTTCTTTATGTGTTCTCTCACTTCCCTGGTTAGTAATTGTTTGAGTCTTCTCTTGGTAACTCAGGGAAGGTCTAGGAGTATGCACACCTTTTTCTTACAAACAAGAAATGGGAACACAGAAAGGCTATCATGCCTGGGAAGGCCCTAAAGGGTTCTGCTATGTTTCATCTCTCTCCCTTTTTTGGACATTTCTCAATCTCAAGGGGAGCAGGTGTTAGACAAGAAAGGGAATAACATTTTGGATAGAGAGGCTAATCATAAACTTGGCAGAGAAACTTGGTTTTGAAGCCAAATCTGGCCTGTGTACCCCAACAGCAAATTAAATCTCAGAAACAATTTTTGGGTGAAATAGAAAAGGATAGATTTTCTGCTTTACTAGGCAAAGGGGGCCACAGTGGGCTAATGCCCTCAAAACTGTTTGCCCTGACCTGGAGGGGGTAGTGAGAAGTTTTATGGTAATGGTTCAAAGAGAGTGTGATCAGCTCATGGACATTCTTCTGATTAGTTGGTGGTGAGGTAAGTGGGAGTCAGCATCATACACTGTGTGGTTCCAACTGGTCTGGACAGCAGACAGTTAACTTCTCCCACCTGGTAGGGGTTTCAGTATCTGCAGACTCTGCATCTTCAGAAAAGCTCAAAGGTACTGTTGTGCACACTCCTTGATGTGGAAGCAGGACTTTGCTCCAAGACTACACTATTGTTTCTTGACTCTTTCTCTCTTGTCTCCACATCCCCTCACTTCCCTGCTGCTGCTGCTGCTAAGTCGCTTCAGTTGTGTCCAAATCTGTGCAACCCCAGAGATGGCAGCCCACCAGGCTCCCCCGTCCCTGGGATTCTCCAGGCAAGAACACTGGATTGGGTTGCCATTTCCTTCTCCAATGCATGAAAGGAAAAGTGAAAGTGAAGTCACTCAGTTGTGTCCGACTCTTAGCGACCCCATGGACTGCAGCCTATCAGGCTCCTCTGTCCATGGGATTTTCCAGGCAAGAGAACCGGAGTGGGGTGCCACTGACTTCTCCACCTCCCTTCCCTAATAAGTAACTATTTGAACCTGCCCCTTGGAACTCAGGGAAGGTCATGGAGGCTGAATGAAGCCCATTTCCTGCCATCAAGAAATGGGGAACACAGAAAGGCTTTTGCACCTAGGAGCCCTACAGGGTCCTGCCTGGTATCAGTTTTAGGGGGACTTGGTTTCATCACTTGGATTTTAATGAATCCTGGGTATGATACAACTAGTGACCTAGGGCAAATTACTTAACCTCTTAGGTTTCTCATCCAGAAGTGGGGTAACCAACAGTATTTTCCTAGTCATATTTCTGTATGTGTAAGAATTAAGTGAGACAAAGAATACAAAGTACTCAGCACAGTGCCTGTCACATAAACATAGGTGGCATTTTTAAGTGCCTATTCAATAACTAATATGTTCAACAAGTATTTATTTTATGTCTACTATATGCTAGACCTTGCTTTAAGCATTAATATACATTAGTGAAGAAAAATCAAGCAAATAAAAATAAAACACTGAAGTCTCCGGCCTTATGACACTTGCATTCTAGTGGGGAAGGCAGAAAGATGGTAAGAAGAGAAATGGAGAATAAGACAGCAGAATAAAGGAGCCCTAATGACTGAAAGGGTGGATGGATATTACTATTTTTATGGAGATCAAGAAAGACCATTTTAGGTGGCATTTGAATAGAAATCCTTGTGAAGTACTCACATGTGTGGAGAAGAAGCATTCCAGACAAGGGAAACAACAGATGAAAAGGTCACGAGGAGCCAACATGTTTGGCATAGTTCAAGAAACAACATGGGATCCATTGTGGTTGATTGAGATGGAGAGAGGCAGGAGATGAGGCAGAGAGATAACAGGGAAGTGATGGGCCTTAAATACCACTGAGTTAGAGGGATTTTAAGTAGGAATGCAAGATAATCTGATGTACATTTTAACAGAATCACTGACTATTCGGGAGAATAGATTATAAAGGCAAGAGTGGCAACAAGGAGATCAGTTAAGAGGCTATGGCAGTAACTCTTGTATGAGGTGATAGTGGCTATGACCTGGGTGGTGGCAGTGGAAATGTTAGGAAGTGGCCAGATTCTATAGAGCAGAACACACGGTCTGATTTGGTTAAAAGCTTAGCTGTCATATAAAAGTGAGCTTTCTATGTGGTCTAGCTCAATTCATTAGAGTTTTCTGCAGAGGAGTTTGTGGCCAAAGTCCCAGCAAATGTGACTGTGCCTTCCATTGTCACAGTTCCTTGTTGCATGTAACTATTTTAGGGAGGGCTTGATAGTGGTCTGGGTTAAAGTTCTGAACATCTCAAGTTCCTTTAACTATAACATCATTAAGTAGAACACTGAGTGCCAACATAATTTCTCATTGCTAGCACTCTTCTCTGTTGTCCAGGCTCCAAGGGTTTGTTCTCTCTGCCTCATTTTTCTCCTACCAGTTTTGTCTTACCTATCCCTTTGCTAAAAAACATGAAGTGGTGAGTGGGAGTCAAACTGAGAGGTGGTTCTTAGTAGAAAATTGACATTGGGCAAGTCACTCTCCCTCTATGGATTCAAGTTTCTTATCTGTGAAAGGAGTGGGTTGAATTTATAAGCATTAAGATCTTTTGCAATTCTCAAGTTTTATGATTCATTCAATGATTCACTCATAATCAGACCTTCGTCAACATGGTGTGTTTATGTGTGCATCTGACATTTTAATATTTATTATCTCATCTTTAAATAATTTCAAAATTTCATAGGTGAAGGAAAGCAGTGTATGGAGATTTTAAGGAATTTCCACAACATCACTTATTGAGGTAGTGAAAGAGTTGGTTCTAGGTACAAGTTTTGCCATGGCATCTCAAAAGAGGCACTAATCCAGTTATTTTCAAACACATAATTACCATTCCCTGCTTGTCTGATACATTTTATTAGAAGATGGAGATCTTTTCTTTAAAATGTGAATAAGTGGCAGCAAGCTATTGCAAGAAATATATAAAATATTCTGTTTATGCCACAGTCTTCCATAGCTAATTTAGGTAGAAAATGCCCACACTCGAATAATTCATCTGTAATTTTCCTGAACACTGGCACACCATTTTCCCCAAATCAGGGCCACTTTTAGTGTATTTGAAACCTGAGCTCTTTTCTTCCTTCCTACAATCACTAACCCTATGCAGTTTTTCTAGCTCTTCCAGATGGAAATCAGAATTAAATATTAATGTATGTGGTATTATTGTCAACCTGACTATGGCCCAATGGCTGTGTCAGTGGCTGAGAGGGGGCTAGCAGAGGTTCTATCGCTGGTTATGCCCTGCTGCCTAATAATTAGATGTAAACGTTGAAGAGCAAACACATATTTTGAACATCTATGTCCAAATGGGGCTCTACTCTGTCTCATGGGATATATTTAAGCTCTGTATGGGAGAGACTGTTTTTACTAAGAGTGGCTGGTTTTCTAGGTGATTAATCCAATGTGTAACTGAGAAAGCAGCTAATAGGATCAGTGTAATCTGAGGTACAGTAAAGCTGGCATTATGAGTGGTCTACTCTTTAATATAGCATAGGGGTAATAAATATGTCTGGGTAAGTTCTCTTTTATGAGGTCCTAGTTTCTTGATATGGGAACTCCAAATACAGAAAGAAGATGATGTAGCCAAAATTTGGCTTTTATATACCAGTATGGAATTAAAAATCGGAAACAGAGTTTTGGGTGAAGTAGAAAAGAATAGCTTCATTGCTTTGCCATGCAAAGGGAGACACAGAAGGTTAATGTTGTCAAAACTCTGTGTCCCAACCCTGGACGGGGAGTTGTGAGGAGTTTTATTTTCAGGGTTATTGAATAAGAATCAGGACGCCTTCTGGGCCTATATTCCTCCAACCTAGGCAACCTTTGGATGTGACTAGCTTCTGAACTGTGGTCTTCTCTCTGGGGCTTCCCTGGTGGTTCAGATAGTAAAGAATCTGCCTGCAATGCAGGAGTGCCAGGTTTGATCTCTGCATTGGGAAGATCCCTTAGAGGAGAAAATGGCAACACACTCCAGTATTCTTGTCTGGAAAATCCCTCTGGGAACAATGCTTCATCACGTAGTTAACACCTTCCATTTCCAGTGGGTTTTAGTTCTGCAAAAGAGCTGAAAGTTATCATTATGTATATCCCTAGAGGAGGAACCAGAACTCTGCCCCAAGGCTCCCACTATTGTTTCTTGATTGTTCTCCCCTTCCCTAGTTATCAACTGTTTGAACCTGCCATTTGGATCTCAGGGAAGGTCCTGGAGGCTAGATGAAACTTATTTCATTCAAAAAAAGAAATGCTGGGGGACACAGAAAAACTTTCTTGCCCAGAAGCCCCATAGGGTCCTGCTCAGTTTCAGTGACAGGACACAGGGAGTATATACCTATGGGAAGAATGAGTTCTATTCTAAAGACAGGAGCCTATGTATTCCAAAGTCCAAAGATAAAAGGGATTTCCCATTACTCAATCCTGGTTAGTATTCAGTGTAAACGGACCTGGACCTGCCACTGTCCTTAATTCTGTTCTCATTCCCTTAGTGACTAGCTCTTCCTTAGAAATCACATATGCTAACATAGAGACCCTTTCAGATAACATAATGCTGTGAACCCAATTCTAATGCATCATTCTGTTTAAAATCATTCAGTGACTATAGACAGTTTTAGAGAGAGTGCAGACTCTTTAACATGGTCCAGAAGGCCTTTTCTAACTTGATTCCCATTTACCTTTCCATCCTCAGATATCTGTCATTATTACATCATGTCATGCCTTTCCTTAGTTGTGGTGAACTACTTTCGGCACTTCAATGAACCATGTGTTCTAGTACATCTGAGCCTTTACATTTTTCCTTTGTTAAGGATGCCTATCCCAACTTTCTCCACTCTACCTGCTTATTTATCCAGTAAAATATAACTTAGATGTCACTTCCCCAAGAAGTCTTCCGTGAGTATCCTCTGAAGAGTTAGGTTCCTTGACTCTGCATCCTTGTAGGACTTATTTCTCTATTATGATGTTTTATAGTCTTTTTACTTGCTTTTCTTCAGTTACTATGTCAGCTCCTCAAGGGGAAGAGCCAAAGTCTGTTCATATCTGAATGTTCATATCCTAGTAATTCCTACCATATGGTTTGTTCTCAATAAACTTCTTATGGATGACTGAATATTGCATCTATGGTTCTACAAGCATAACAGGATGGAGATTTCAGATATTGTGACAGAATAATGAGAGCAATCTTTCAGTCAGTGTTTGTGTGTGTGTGTGTGATAGGATGTCTTTGTATTTGCATGTGATATAAGCTGCTTATGTATACAGATATGGCTGAGTGGCTGATACATAGAACCTTTTCTAAACAGTGTGTTCCAAGGGCTATAGTATTTTCACTTTGTATAGCATATTTCCTCATATTAGGCGAGTGTATGCTCCTTGGTTCTGTCTCGTCACAACAAAGATTTGGAGTGACGGACATTAAAGCCCTCGGCGTGTCACAGCTCTCGGGTCTTGGACAGACCGTGTTATAGGTCTCAGGTCTCAAATGGACCATGTTATAGCTCTTAGACAAATCAGTGTTATAGCTCTGTGTTACAGCTCTATTTTATTTAGATAATAGCAGGAAAATCCATCCTCGAGGCATGAGGGCATGTGGACCCAAAGATGCGAAGAGAAGAATGTCGCAGTGCAAGGGAGAGAGAGAGCGCCCTTTGGCTCCTCTTTTTATATGTTTTCCCCTCCCCCTGGGCCTGCCCTATGCAAATTGGGCTAGCCGGAAGTGCTGCTTGTTCTACCTGAAGTCCTCACTCCTGTCCTTGGACCTTCTTTTGTTCTATTTTCGCGGGCTTTTCCCTTCCTTGTCTTTTAGCCACCGCCATTTTGGACTCCTGTTTCCTATTCTAACTACCTAACACTCAAACAGGACCCTGAAGAAGGTGGTGTAATAGGAAGTTGGCAGTAAATGATTTGCCAAGGCAGGAAGATAAGAAAAAGAGGAAGTGGCAGTGGTGTCACATTTTAGTGATCCATCTTAGTCTCTGCCACCAAGTATCTATGTGCCTGGGAGCAAAGTATCTATCTGCCCTAGGTCTTCATTGCCTCATTGGTTAAAAAAAAAAAGTGTTTTAAGCAATGAAATCCTTTGTAAGCCAAAGGGCCACCTCTTTAGTAAATTTGACTTGACACTCTAGAAGACAGGGATGAAGCAGAGAACCTTTTGAGAACCTTTAAGTTTTTCTAAATCTTCTGATCTATAATTCAAAAAGGTGGTTACATTATTTTTTTTATATTTAAAAAAGTTACATAAGTAATATATTTTCATTGACCAAAATTATAAAACACAAATAACCAAAAGAAGATTTTTAAATATCACCAATAATTCCACCAGCCAGAATCACATGAGTTTTTAAGTATTACCACACTGGAGATCTTAAATGATGCCAAAATGGTTAAAAACTAAAAACCCCTTAAATGTTGCTGTTCAGCTATTTCCTTTTTCCTTTTGAATGCAGTTTTAAATAAATCAAATCATTTAGGTGGTTAATCAACCTTGCTGTTGGATAGCCGCATTAGACTTTTGTAATACCTGGAACTAAATATATGCATAACAATAATAGTGATAAAATCAGTCACTTCAGACTTGGATATTTTTTTAAAATGTTTTGCTCTAAGTGCTGAAGTTGTTGCCCTTCTCTCTTATTGTATTCAGCCATCATTACCCGCCTTTGACAAGAGTTCTCCAGTGATTTGTGCTCCCTCCAGTTACAGGGGCTATGTCTCCGCTCACTATCTCCTTACTCTCACTTTCCATGATACAAAATGTCTGTTTAAAGGATAGGGATACATTAAACAAAAATCCATGAATGTTCTCAAAGCCTGATCACTGATGTCTAATTGATTACATACTCAAATGCTGAACTGATTATCCTGGTTTGGTGAAGTCTTTCTCATGCCACATCTGGTTTGGAATCTGAGAGCTGACTTAACTTATGCTGCAGCTCTCACTGACATTTTTGGTTGAAAGTGCATCATACCCAGGTCCTTGTGACAAATTGTCAGCCAGTGCCCCTAAAGTGGTTTCAATAGACAGAGATGCTATGAGCTTCTTCAAGTAACAGGAAGTGCTGACAGGAAGAAACAATCAGGTGTCATTTCCAGCCTATAGCCTAGATGATTTCTCTATTTCAGCTCCAATTACATAGAGGATCACTGCTGGCTACATTATGTATTCACCCAAAATCTTCTCTGAAACTTTAAGATAGCTTGTAATGTGGGTGAAACCAGTTAGATTCAGGCCTTAGGACATGTATAAAAAGCAGCATAGCAGAGTTCTGGGCTGGAGCGTCAAGAAACCTGAGTTAGTCTATGTTCATAACTTTCTGTTTGTGTTACCTTAGACTAATTACTTAATCTCTCCCTTCTCAGTTTTCCTTTATGTAACGAATGTCATAAAAGTTTTTTCTATGTCTTACAACTGTAAATTTCAAAATCAAAGTGAAGTAATGTATATGAGATGAATTTTTTTCTAAAAAAAAGATAATCATAAAGCACTGTACAAAGGTGCTCTGAGTTATGGAATAATAAAACCCTTCCTATTGGTCTCCAACAATCCACAAGCCCAATTCTGCTTCAATCCATAGTCAATTGATTTAAAACAATCTGGCTATCAGCCCAGAGTACAAATGAAAAGATCAGACCAGAGGTTTATGCTGGGCTTTCCTCTAGACCATGTTTTATGAGACTGATTTCTCTAAGGAGGACTTAATCCCCAAAAGGTGAAGTTGATTAATTTTCTTCTACCAGGTCTCTCCTCCGTCCCTAACTGTATCTGTTTCTCCACTAGGCACTTATCCTGGGTGTATTTCATGAAAAAAAAAAAATTCCTAGGAACTGTACATTCTTTCTGGTTCACAACAATAATTTATCCTGCATTATCATTTTTATCCTCAAATTATTAATCAAGGCAAAGATGTATATCTATATAGATACATACCTCTGTGTACACACACACACACACACACACATCTCTCTTGATTCTATATTCCCATATATATAGTCTTGATTATATATATATATACACACTTGATTTTATATATATATGTGTGTGTGTGTATATACGTGTGTGTGTGTATATATATATATACATGTGTATGTATTTTATATACATACACACACAGTTAATGCCAATATGGGAATGTTATTTTAAGTCACTTCAGTCATGGCTGACTCTTATTAACCCATCAGGCTCCTCTGTCCATGGGATTCTCCAGGCAAGAATACTGGGGTGAGTTGCCATTTCCTCTTCAACAGAAGTTCCAGTTGGAGATGCTGGGTATTGAACGTCGGGCCTCGTGCATGCTAAGCATGAGCTCTACCACTGAGCTACACCCCCAAAGGGGACGCTGTGGCTGCATGGGCTGAGAATGGTCTCCCTCAATCCATCTTCTTTTATTCTGTGGCATTTTAACTAAAAAACTAATATTTTACATTTTTGTTTGCAAAGCTCAAAGTACTATCTGCCAGATGTAGTTCCCTGCAAGGTACAATTCCACATTGACCAGGACACACAAAATCTACTCCATAAGGCCCCAAAGGCAGCTTCTGGTCACATCTGAACTGCTTTAGAAGTAGTCTGCTAGACTGCTATGCACTATTGTACTAAAAATCTCGTTTCTCCATCCTCTCCCACTCTGCGTACTGCTCACTCTCACCTCAGCAGTGAGTGGGGTCCCTCCCAAAGGGTTTTATTCATCTCCCCTGCCTCAGATATTCAGTAGACCCACTCTGTAGTATCTAAGCTCCTGCTGACCCTGGAGAAATCCAGTCGAGTTCCTGCTTCCTCAGGGATCATGTTATATCAGAAGTAGCACTCTAGAGCGCAGCAAGCTATTTTGTTTATCCTCTCAATATAGCCCACAGTGTGTGCTTTAAATAAACTTTCTTTTAGAATAACTTTCAACTTACAGAAAATTTGTAAATATAGTACAGAGAGTTCTCATATATCCCATGCCCAGTATCCCTTAATTGTTAACATCTTACTTTAGTATAGTATGTTTATCATTACTCATAAAACCAAAACTGATGCATTATTATTAACTAAAGTCCTTAGATCTTTTAGTTTTTATCTAATGTCCCTTTTCTCAAGACAGGCTCCTATCCAGGATCTCACATTGCATTTAGTCATCAGGTCTCCTTAAGGTCTTCTTGGTTGTGACAGTTTCTCAGACTTTCCTTGTTTTTGGTGACCTGCCCAGTTTTGAGGAATATCAGTCAGGTATTTTGTAGAATTTGCTTAATTGGCATTTGTCCATTTTTCTTCTTATGATTAGCGTGAAGTCATATGTTTTGGTGATAAAACAGAGGAAAATGCCATTCTCATCAGATCATATCAAGGGTACATATTATCAACATGCTTTATGACTGTTGATGTCAACCTTGATCAGCTGGGTGAAGTAGCATTTGTCAGGTTTCTTCATTGTGAGGTTTTTCTCATTTCTCTGCCCCTTTCCATTCTATACTCTGAGGAAGGAAGTCACTATGTGCAACCCACACTTGAGGAGTGGGGAATTATGTTCCATATCCTTGGAAAAGAGTATATGCTGAAATCATTTCAAATTTTGAGTGAACATTTTGTCCATTCTCCTCATTTACTTGTCTGTTCAATAATTTATATCAGAATAGACTCATGGATATCTATTTTAATACTTATTTTTATCAAATATTTTGCTCAAATTCTTTCAACTTTAGCCATTGGACACTGCTACACTTGGCTGTGTCCCTTTGACACATTACCATCATTATTGGATTATTACCATCATTATGGGATTATTATCATCATCTTCATCCTCCTCCTCCTTCTCTTCATCCTCCTCAGCATTCCCTTAATTTCTGGCACTAGAATATGCTCCAGGTTTGTTTTCTGTATTTCTTGCCCCAATCCTGTAATCAGTTATCACCCCAAGGAGTTTAGTTCTTTTTATTACAGAATAGTATTGAAAATTAATGACTTAGTATATGAAGAGATGGGCTTCCCAAATGGCTCAGCAGGTAAAGAACCCACCTGCTAATGCAGGAGACACAGGAGACATGGGTTCAATCCTG
This sequence comes from Capra hircus, assembly GCF_001704415.2. NCBI lineage: Eukaryota > Metazoa > Chordata > Mammalia > Artiodactyla > Bovidae > Capra > Capra hircus. The sequence continues at coordinate 15,539,494 of NW_017189517.1, read as the reverse complement.
GGTCTGGAAAGTCCCTTGGAGGAGGAAATGGGAACCCAATCCAGTATTCTTGCCTGGAGAATCCCATGGACAGAGGAGCCTGGTGGGCTGCAGTCCATGGGGTTGCAAAGAGTTGGACATGACTGAGCGATTAAGCGTATACCAAGAGATGATACCACACCATATATAAAAATGGAACTCTGACCTGTCCCAAGCAGCCCCCCAAAACAACACATTATCTATAGTAACCAGCCCAGAAGCAAGCCTATCTACAAGTTAGACTTGTAGGAAGTCAGACCACTATCTCTAGAAACCAGCTCAGGAAGCCATAACCCCTGTAAAGATGGATTGAAAAATGGCCAGGGCTCAGTTAATAACTGACAACTTCTGTAATTTTTCCCCATGTTTCCAGCTTAGAAACATCCAGAGAGAACCAACTGTGGTTATGCACACTTAACTAATCACATATACTTCTGGTTAGGCTGCCTACATATATCTTCTCCACGACAACAGCCTCCAGTTAGGGCACAGCTGAAGCTTTCCCTTTTTCTACTATAAATCATTCCTACTCCTCTGCCTGCCTTTGAGCTTCTGCCAAAAGGCAAGTGATGGGGTTGACTCCCTAGCATGCTCTGAATAAATAACCTCTGCCAGTTCTCATTTGGTTGGTCTTTACTTACTTCCACAGAAACCAAAGTCTTGACGCTAGCTATGCTTGTTGCTACTGGGGTTAATTGCTTATAGGTCCTCCATGCTACCATTACAAGGAAATAAATGTGTGTACACCATGCTGTATATATACACATAAGTATAAATATTTCTATGTGTACTCTTCTTTATCTGTATTAAACTACATGTGATTTCATATCAATGTCTCTAACTCTAGTTCATTACCACATACATCATTCTAGCCTCCTCTTATTGCTTATCTGGAAACTCCTACAACAGTGGGGAACCTAGTTCTTGCTACCCACCATCAATTTACCTAATCATTCAATCTGCAGTATAACACTATCAGAATTGCTAGTGTTTACTCACAGGGGATAAAGCTATACTGAGTAGAATACAGTGGTCATATACAGTTCCCTTTGCTTTTTTTAAAAATTTTAATTGGAGGCTAATTACTTTACAATATTGTGGTCATTTTTGCCATACATTGACATAAATCAGCCATGGGTGTACATGTATTCCCCATCCTGAAACCCCCTCCCACCTCCTTCCCCATCCCATCCCTCCGGGTCAGCCCAGTGCACCAGCCCTTAGCACCCTGTCTCATGCATTGATCCTGGACTGGCGATCTGTTTCACATATGATAATATACATGCTTCAATGCTATTCTCTCAAATCATCCCATCCTCGCCTTCTCCCACAGAGTCCAAAGGACTGTTCTCTACATCTGTGTCTCTTTTGCTGTCTCTCATACAGGGTCATCGTTACCATCTTTCTAAATTCCATATATATGCATTAGTATACTGTATTGGTGTTTTTCTTTCTGGCTTACTTCACTCTGTATAATAGGCTCCGGTATCATTCACCTCATTAGAACTGATTCAAATGCATTCTTTTTAATGTATATAGTTAAAATTAATTGTGTATATGTACCACAGCTTTCTTATCCATTCATCTGCCAATGGACATCTGGGTTGCTTCCATATCCTGGCTATTAAAAACACTGCTGTGATGAGCATTGGGGTACACGTGTCTCTTTCAATTCTGGTTTCCTTGATGTATATGCCCAGCAGTGAGATTGCTAGGTCATATGGCAGTTCTATTTCTAGTTTTTAAGGAATCTCCATACTGTTCTCCATAGTGGCTGTACTAGATTGCATTCCCACCAACAGTGTAAGAGGGTTCCCTTTTCTCCACACACTCTCCAGCATTTATTGCTTGTAGACTTTTGGATGTCAGCCATTCTGACTGGCATGAGATAGTACCTCACTGTGGTTGTGATTTGCATTTCTCTGATAATGAGTGATGTTGAGCATCTTTTCATGCATTTGTTAGCCATCTGTATGTCTTCTTAGGAGAAATATCTGTTTAGTTCTTTGGCCCATTTTTTGATTGGGTCGTTTATTTTTCTGGAATTGAGCTGCAGGAATTGCTTGTATATTTTTGAGATTAATTCTTTGTCCATTGCTTCGGTTGCTATTATTTTCTCTCATTCTGCAGGCTGTCTTTTCACCTTGCTCATAGTTTCCTTCGTTGTGCAAAAGCTTTTAAGTTTAATTAGGTCCCATTTTTAAATTTTTGCTTTTATTTCCATTACTCCGGGAGGTGGGTCATAGAGGATCCTGCTGTGATTTATGTCAGAGAGTGTTTTGCCTGTTTTCCTCTAGGAGTGTTATAGTTTCCGATCTTAAACATTTAGATCTTTAATCCATTTTGAGTTTATTTTTGTGTATGGTGTTAGAACGTGTACTAGTTTCATTCTTTTACAAGTGGTTGACCAGTTTTCCCAGCACAACTTGTTAAAGAGACTGTCTTTTCTCCATTGTATATTCTTGCCTCCTTTGTCAAAGATGAGGTGTTCATAGGTGCGTGGATTTATCTCTGAGCTTTCTATTTTGTTCCAGTGATCTATATTTCTATCTTTGTGCCAGTACCATACTGTCTTGATGACTGTAGGTTTGCAGTATAGTCTGAAGTCAGGCAGGTTGATTCCTCCAGTTCCATTCTTCTTTCTCAAGATTGCTTTGGCTATTCGAGGTTTTTTTGTATTTCCATACAAATTGTGAAATTATTTCTTTTAGTTCTCTGAAAAATACCATTGGTAGCTTGATACAGATTGCATTGAATCTATAGATTGCTTTGGGTACTATACTCATTTTCACTATATTGATTCTTCCAATCCATGAACATGGTATATTTCTCCATCTGTTTGAGTCCTCACCCAGAAAGGTTTGCTGAGTTACATGGAGAAGAGAAGAGGAAGGAGGGAGATAGAGGTGACCAGGAGGAGAAGAGGGGGAACCAAAAGGGGCAAGAGCAATCTAGCTGGTAATCAAATCCTTATGTGCTCTCCACAGCCTGGAACACCCAGAAAAGTTCATGAAGTTGCATAGAGAAGGGAAGAGTGAGGTAAAGATAGAGGCGACCAGGAGAAGAAGGTGGGGCTGGTCAAATGGAGAGAGACAGATCTAGCCAGTAATCAGTTCCCTAAGTGTTCTCCACAGCCTGGAATACCCAGAGAGATTCACAGAGTTGGGTAGAGAGGAAAAGGGGGAGGGAGGAGATAGAGGTGACTTAGGGGAGAAAAAGGAGAGTCAGAAGGGGGAGAGGGCAATCAAGCCAGTAATCACACTCTTAAGTAAAAATTGGTACTGAAGGTTTAATTCTTAAAGGTACAAAATTGATAACAAATACCCAAAAGCAAAGATTAAAAATCTAGAGTAAAAATACAATATTAAGAAAACAAAACAAAATCACAAAAATTAGAAAAAAATATATATGAAGTTTGCTTTAAAAATAGAGTCTTTCTTTTGCAAGGTAATAGTAGGTTATAAAATGAAAATTAAAGGATTAATAGAGGACTTAAAATTTAAAAAAAAATTTTTAAATGATAATAGTAAAAATATATCTAGGAATTTCTCTGGAGCTGTTGCTGGCAGTGTGGGGTCAGTTCAGTTTCAGATAGTTCCTTGTTCCAGCTTATACTTCTCAAGATCTATAGGCCCCTTCCAATGTAGTCGGTACTAACTACAAGGTTTTAATCTGTTGCACCTGTCACTTCCAAAGCAGTTCCCTCTGTTTATTTTGGCTTCTTCTGTTTGCAAGTCTCCTCAGTGTCTAATTTCCACCCTGACACAAGGGGGCAAAGGTGGTCACTTATTTAGGCTCACTTGTTCAATCCTGCTGTGGGGAGGGAGAAACAAAGCAAACAAATACCACTGGCGTGTGTGGGGAGTGCTCACAGTGTCTCAGCCGCACTGGGTTCGCCCCCGCTCATGGTGTGTGAGCTTTCCCAGTCTACACTGCTCAGGCTCCAGGTTGCTCTGCAGGGGAACTGTCTAAAGCAGGCCCTGGGTTGTGTGCACTTCCCAGGTCTAAGCCGCTCAGGTTTAGGTTTTCAGGTACTCCACAAAGGTACAGACTCGGTTGGGCCTGCGTTTTGTGCCCTTTTCAGGTCCAAGCAGCTTAGGCAACCAGGTGCTTGGTGAGCACACACTCCCCAGGTGCAGTGCATCTTATCACCTCCCCGGTCCCAGCTGCTAGGTTTCCTGGGTGTGCAGCAGGAGTGCCATCTCAAGTGTGTCATGTGTCTCTTCTGGGAAGCTAATCTCTGGCTGTGACCCTCCTGGTGGATGTCAGCCATCTAGGATCCCATGAAGACTTGGTTAGCAACTTGGAGCTTGCTCGCAGTTTGGTAGAGGATGCCGTTTCTGGGGCTGAGATTGACGCTTTCTGACTCTGGCTTTTGCCTGCCTGCCTTCCTGCCTCTGTGCCTCTGGTGGGGTTGGGCTGGTCCGCTGGTGGCTAGCCCTCTGGTATTCGCTCAGTCCTTTGTTCTGTGAGTGGCCTGGCAGTGCCTTAGATTAGGGCTTTTTGTGGGAAATTTCTCTGTTTCTCTCTCTTTTTCTTCTCTCTCTCTGGCTATCCCACAGTTTGGGTTGCTATCTCACCTTAGCTCCCTCAGATTGCCTTCAGGGCATTCAGGCCTGGTCCTTACCCTAAGCAATGCAGCCCACGCCTCCCTGTTCAGCCCCCACTTGCTGGTGGCAGATGCAAGCTTCTGGGCTACTTCTCCACCCAGACTGGGTGGAGTCTGGGCTACTACTCCAATAATGGAGTTGCCATTAGGCATGTAATCTGTGGGTTTTATTTATTTATTTTTCCTCCCGGTTATGTTGCCCTCTGAGATTCCAAAACTCCCCACAGACTCGCTGGTGAGAGGGTTTCCTGATGTTTGGAAACCTCCTCTTTTACAACTCCCTCCCGGGACGGGTCTCTGTCCCTAACTTTTGTCTCTCTTTTTATTTTTTCCTACCTCCATTCGAAGACAATAGGCTGCCTATCTGGGTGCCTGGTGTCCTCTGCCAGCATTCAGAAGTTGTTTTGTGGAATTTGCTCAGCATTCAAATGTTCTTTCAATGAATTTGTGGAGGAGAAAGTGGTCTCCTCGTCCTATTCCTCCACCATCTTAGGACCGCCCCCCTCCCCTTTGCTTTTAGTCTTACATACTTTACTCAATTTCAAAGTAACTTAGGTCAGCACTTTGCCCCCCACCCCCACCCCCTTCAGTGAAGTTATATCATATCTGTAATACAGTTAGATTCTCTGATCAGAGTATGAGTCCTTCCTTGTATTCCTACCCTCTTAAATTCTTTTTAAGATTTGTCTACATTAAGGTTCACTTTTTGTGTTGTAAAGTTCTATGGGTTTGGACAAATGCATAGTGTCATATACCTACCATTAAAGGACTATTCAGAAGAGTTTTACCATGTTATTGACTGTCATTCCTGCATAAACCCCTGAGGACCACTGATGTGTTCACTGTCCAGAATGTCATGTAAATGAAGTTAAACAGTATGAGGCCTCTTCAGACAGGCTTCTTTCATTTGGCAATATACATTTAATATCCATTCATATTGTTGTGTGGATTGATAGTACATTCCTGCTTATCACTAAGTAGAATTCCATTGTATGGGTATACCACAGTTTGCTTATTATTTACCTATTGGAGCACATCTTGGTTTCTATCAGAATTTGGTAATTACTAATAAATCTGCTGGAAACATTCGTGTAGAGGTTTTCTCTGGATATAAGTTTTCAAATCAGGTGAGTAAATACCTAGGTATGTGACTTCTGAATCAAAAGATAAGTTTATGGTTGGTTTTGTAGGAAACCACCAAGTTTTTCCAGTCGCTTGGTTTTCCAAAGCTACCATATTCTATAGCACTCTCATTAGCAATATCTGATAGTTTCCTGATGTTGCCCCCTGGCTCATGTAGGATGTACAAATTTGTATGCTTTGCAAATTATATAGCAAAAGGGAGATTATATGAATGTGTCTAACCTAATAACATGATGTCTCCTTTTATAAACAGACTCTTTTCAAGCTGATGGCTGAAGAGGAAGCCAGAGGTTCCAAGTACATGTTGCTGCTGGTTTTGAAATGGAGAGGAGCATGTGAGAGGATCACCATCCCATGTGAGTCTTCAAGAAAATGGAAACTTTTTGTCCACAACCACAAGGGACTGGATTCTGTTAACAATCTAAATGAGCCTGGAGGTGAGTTTTTCCCCATACATCTTAGGAAAGAGCCCATTCTGGTCAATACACCTTGATTTCAGCCTTGTGAGACCCAGAATAGGGAACCTGGTCAAATCTGCCTGAACCTCTGACATACAGAACGGGGCTATAAAATGAAAGTTGTTTTTAGCCTATAAATTTGTGATAATTTATAGCCAGCAATAGAAAACTAATATAGCAGGTTGTCACTGGAGGCCCTGTTTAATAAATAAGAGAATGAATCACGAGCAAGGAGTGTAAGGATACCAATTCTGAAGAACAAAGATGAGAGCACTATTTGCCATGGCTAATTTGACTCCACCCTTTCCTCCTTCTAAGCAGGGAGCAAAATGTGGCTACTTACATTTGCTTGGTTACTGGCATTTGATTATTTTACACTAACTTGCCATCCTTTCCTTTCTGCTAGTCACATATAATCAGTCTAGCACATTGACTTATTCCCTAAAAGAAAGATATGTCATGTTTGACTCTTTGCAACCCTATGGACTGTAGCCCACCAGGCTCCTCTGTCCATGGAATTCTCCAGGCAGGAACACTGGAGTTGGTAGCTGTTCCCTTCCAGGGGATCTTCCAGACCCAGAGATCAAACCTGGGTCTCCTGCATTGCAGGCAGGTTGTTTACTGTCTGAGCCATTAAGGAAGCCCTATTTGCATGTCATATGTAGCCTATCATATGATTTGTTTTATCCCAGAGTGACAAGTTTGGGGAGAGAATCTAAAGCCATCCTTCCTGATAAAGAGAACACTGTGGAGAGGAAGAAACAAATGAACAGCCCCTGAAACACTGCAATATGTGGATAGCCATTTATTCCATTTATTCTAGTCCTGCCGAGTTGGCAAAGTCAAAGAAAACCATTTCCCCTAGCTGGCATCACTAAACCAGTTTGAGCTCCTAAAATCAAATGAGAAGAAAGGCACAGAGAGCCAGAATGAGCCATTCAAACAAACTAAGCTGATTTTGACAGGTTCCCTGGTAACAAATCCAACTATGGTTATAAATGGGTCACTATAGCCTCCAGCTGTATTTTTTGTTATGTAAGCTTCCTGGAAAAGAGGATTAAACCATATTTAAGATAAACATTTGCTTTTGTATAGTGAATTTAGCACTGTTGTTTAAAGTGCTTTGGAATTGAATTGTGCAGGTGCTAAAATTCTAATTGCCTGTTTTTCCTGACATTCATCTTAGAATTGCTCAAAGAAAGACATTATCTTTGACTCTTTCACATAAAATATAATGACCACAGTGAAAGGAATGGAATGGATAGGAAAGAATCACAAGTAAAATGAAGGCCTTTAGAAGTCATGGACTCAAGCCATCTATTGGAGAGGATGATACATCATTTTTCAAATGAGTCCACTTGAGTTTGCTGATGATTTGGAGGAGAAACTTGTACCTGATTTATAGTAATAGAAATAGAAAACCAGAAGATGTACTTATGTGGGAAGCCAGAAATTCAGTGTTTCAGTTGAAGATATAGATTTGGGTCATCTCTATAGTTGCAAAACCCGGATACCCTGGTGGCTCAGCTGGTAAAGAATCTGCCCGCAATGCAGGAGACCCAGGTTCAATCTCTGGGTTGGGGAGATAGATCCCCTGGAGAAGGGAATGGCAACCCACTCCAATATTTTTGCCTGGAAAATCCCATGGACAGAGGAACCTAGCGGGCTATAGTCTATGGGGTCACAAAGAGGTCATACATAACCGAGCAACAAACACTTTCTTTCACTATGTAGTTGTAAAACTTGAATGTTTTTAAGGAAATAAAATTTGTATGAGTCAACCAGGACACTAAATGCTCGATTCTGACTTCATATTTTGTTTAACTCTTGAGAGTGTTGTGGTCTGTAGAAGCTATATTTCTTATTTTACTTATTTTTACCTGGATGATTGCTTAATTAACCTATGGCCTAACGCCAAGGAAAAGTACAAACAACTACTCAAAATAATGTCTTTATAATCCTCAGAGCTCTGCTATTATTTTTATAATAGTAACATTGAGTTTATTCAAGACTTTTAAATTGAATTGGCATTGTTGCTCTACCATTGTTTGGATCACAAAAATATCCACTGATACACCCCTTCTTTGATGACATTCTCAAGCTGCTTGGGCTGTTATATACAAAAATGACATGAGGTACAAAAATGACAGATTCACTTTGGAAAATCAGAGGCCTGAGATAATAAAAATACTTTCAATTGTGATGCTGTTATTCATTTAACATTTACTTACATGAAGGGGAATGGGAAATGGAGCAGAAGACTCTCCCTCTAGAACCTGATGGAAAAGATCATGTTCCCACTAGCAGCCATCTTGAAGGGAAAAATTGAATTTCAGCATCTGTAGCATGAATAAGACAGAGAAAAGGACTGTAAGTCAATTCAACAAGTAGAAACTTTACTCTCCTAACTAGATGCTGTGTTGGGTATAAAAGCCAAACATTGCCCTCAAAGTGTCCACAGTCTTTTTGGAAACGTGACATAGATTTCAAAGACAGAAATAAAAACACACCTCTCTGTATAGTCAAGTGCCACTGTGTGTGATCAGTGCTTGGGTCTGGTCTGAAAAGACAGAGGACGACATGATCAAGAGTAGGGGGGAAAAAAAGAGTATGAACACTTTAAGGCCAAGTTGAAGTTTGACATATCTTGAGAAATCTGTATGCAGGTCAGGAAGCAACAGTTCTGGTTCAAAGTAGGGAAAGAAGTACGTCAAGGTTGTATATTGTCACCCTGCTTATTTAACTTATATGCAGAGTACATCATGTGAAATGGCAGGATGGATGAAGCACAAGCTGGGATCAAGATTGCTGGGAGAAATATTGATAACCTCAGATCTGCAGATGACACCACCTTTATGGCAGAAAGTGAAGAAGAACTAAAGAGGCTCTTGATGAAAATGAAAGAAGAGAGTGACAAAGTTGGCTTAAAGCTCAACATTCAGAAAATGAAGATCATAGCATCTGGTCCCATCACTTCATGGTAATGGGGAAACAGTGACAGGCTTTATTTTGGGGGGCTCCAAAATCACTGCAGATGATGATTGCAGCCATGAAATTAAAAGATGCTTGCTTCTTGGAAGAAAAGTTGTGACCAACCTAGACAGCATATTAAAAAGCAGAGACATTACTTTGCCAACAAAGGTCTGTCTAGTGAAAGCTATGGTTTTTCCAGTAGTCATGTATGGATGTGAGAGTTGGACTATAAAGAATGCTGAGCACCGAAGAACTGATGCTTTTGAACTGTGATGTTGGAGAAGACTCTTGGAGAAGACTCTTGAAGAGTCTGGGTAGACTCTTGAGATTTGGATCAAGGAGATCCAACCAGTCCATCCTAAAGGAAATCAGTCCTGAATATCCATTGGAAGGACTGATGCTGAAGCTGAAATTCCAATACTTTAGCCACCTGATGCGAATAAGTGACTCATTAGAAAAGATCCTGATGCTGGGAAAGATTGGAGGCAGGAGGAGAAGGGGACAACAGAGGATGAGATGGTTGTATGGCATCACTGACTTAATGGACATGAGTTTGAGTAAACTGTGGGAGTTGGTGATGGACAGGGAGGCCTAGCATGCTGCAGTCCATGGGATTGTAAGAGTCGGACACGACTGAATGACTGAACTGAACTGAAGTTTGAGATAAGTTAGGAAACAGAGCCAGATTTGGAAGTTTATGTGTTCTTCAATATAAGAGACTCTGGATGTTTGATCTTATTTCAACTATTTAGAAGTGGTTCCAGTGTCTGGATAGGTTTCTGTATGATTGAGGATGTTTATGGTACAAGTGGGCTTCCCAGGTTATGCTCGTGGTAAAGAGCCTGCTGCCAGTGCAGGAGACATAAGAGCCGTGGGTTCAATCTCTGGGTCAAAAAGATCCCCTGGAGAAGAGCATGGCAACCCACTCCAGTAGTCTTGCCTGGAGAATCCCCATGGACAGAGGAGTCTGGTGGGCTACAGTCCATGGGGTTATAGAGACCTGCACACAACTGGAGTGACTTAGCATGCATGCATGGCACAAGTAACAGAAAAACAGATTAACAGTGGTTTCGACCATAAGAACATTTAGTGGTCTCTAAAGGGGAAATCCTGAGGAAGTTGATGGTAGGATTAATTCAACAGAACAAATGTCAGGGCACTGGGAAGGCATCTCTGGAATTCTTTTTTGTCCTTCCCTTGTGGTCACTAGGTGACTGAAATAGCTGTAAGCAGCATGTCCTTATATGAGAATATTCAAAGCAGAAAGGAACACATGGAAACAAAAGTCTGGATTTTGCTGAAGCTAAAATATGCCCAGTACCAGGAGATGAATCATGATAGATTTAAGCTTGCTGGGAGATTCTAGAGGAGGAAAATCTTTTCTTGAAGCTCCCAGCAGACTCTCTTGTGTATTCTATTAGTCAGAATTGCATCATATGTCCCCAGCTAGTCCATTTACTGGGAAAGGGGAACTGGGTTGCTGTAACTGGCTTAAACCTATTGTAATTTATTTCCTGGGCCTAGGAAAATTTTAGCGAACAAAATATATTAGAAAGAAGTCAAGTAATTGACTATGGGATTTAAAAAAAATTATCTGCCACAGCCCCAAAGCTGAATCTGATATCGAACATGCTTTGCAGCAAAATCTAGTAGATGGTATTTTTTGTGGTTCCTTCTCCTTTTTCCTCTCCTCTTTCTTCCTTTTCTCTTTTACTTTTATATTCATACATACACATAACAATGATAAACACATCACCCCTAAACATATCCAAAACTTGTATTTAAATAAGTCTGCTGGGCTCCCTTTCCATATGCCTTTGTATGTCAGGTAGTATTCACATTTTATGAAATTGCCCAATTAAAGTCTTCTGTCATTCAGAAATTTCAACCTCAGGTCCTTAAAAATGAAAGGCATTGAGTAGTTATACCAACTTCTAATCAACCATGAATCAAATGCAGACAAAGTTATTCTTCCTGTCTATGGAACCCCCATCAAATATTAGGTCAGCAGCTAACAAAACATTGTGACTTAATATTTTTACCACTGAGAAAGCAGTGTGATTTAGGTTTACTGTGGTATCAAACTACAAAAGAAGTCACATTTAATCATATTTTAAGACATCTGACTATAAATCTGGCTATAAATTACTTTTTTCTTCCTAAAGAGCTTGTTCCCCAAGAGTCTAAATGTTCAGACACAATAAGTGTAAATAAACAACCAGAATCAACATAGAGAGGTTTAGACAAAATGCTTTTCTTCTATTGGAAGGCTGAAGAAGGCTGAAACACTAGAGTGCGTATTATAACCTCATATTTTATTCATGATGCAGCCTCAGCTCAAACTTCTGAGACAGGTGGAGTTACTCTACTTTCTATACCATAGCCTCATTTACTCAAGTTGTGAATGTGGATTCCTATAACATTTCTGGCCTTTTTCAATGCAGGCTTTGTTTTGGTGATAGGATAATGAGATATTTTCCTCTTTAAGATAGGAAAACTTTACCATTCACATCGATTTCTGTATTAACTTGCAAGACAAAATTTTCTGTGAGTGCTGGAACACTAAATTTAGCTTAACACATATATTTAAATCTATTGAGCCAGATTTTTTTCTGTGGTTTAATTGCAGATCCTTACGCAACTGTCTCTTTTATTTTAGAGTAATAATTTTGATATTTAAATCATAGAATATTAGAATACAGATAACCTAGTTCATTTCCCTCATTTTTCAGATGAGAAAAAATATTCTGAGGCTAAAGGAGGTTAAATGACTTGCCTACTATCACACAGTTAATTAGTAGCAGAGTTAGTGAACCAGCTTATCTGACTTCTAAGTCCATAATTTTTATGCCGTATGTGATGCCTCATGAACAGTAGCTTTTTCTGCTGTATTAAAGTAGTGGTATTAATAAATATATTGGCATCACATAACTGTGTTAAGATCTTGCTGTCCCTAGCCCTGATTAGATACAGGAAGTAAATCCATCTAGTCAAGCCCTCAGCCAGCCCAGAGAAAGAGAGAACACACAGCATAATTATGAATATGGAGACTGGAATAAAACCAGAGCAGGTTTTGAATTCTGGCTCTGCAAACTACTTACTGCAAATAAGAGAAAGTTACACCTGGGTCTCTCTTTCCTTGTCTGTAAAATGGGAATAAAATTCTCTTCATTGGATTGTTGCTTGAAGAAGTAAATACACATAGAATATTTAGAGTCTGGAAAGTTCCCAATAGATGCTAATTCATGACTTTTTGCCTCATTTGCTGAGCCAAACATAATCAGAACAGCAGGTTCTGCTCTGGTTAGGGTTCAATAGCATGACCGGTAAGTCTGGTCTAGAATCAGTTTTGCTGGCAAAGAAGTAATAAGGAATGTTTAAAACTTGTTTTTCTTTTATTTTTTTTTTATTATTTTGTCTTAAATGTAATATTGGCTCTTCTTCTCTTATACTTTTCCTCTTTTTAAAAATTGGAAAGAAAATGAGTTTGCTGTTGTTCAGTCGCTAAACCATATCTGACTCTCTGCAACCCCATGGACTGCAGTGTGCCAGGCTTCCCTGTCCTTCACTATCTCCCAGAGTTTGCTCAAACTCATGTCCATTGAGTCGATATTGCCATCCAACCACCTCATCCTGTGCCATCCTCTTCTCCTCTTGCCCTCAATCTTTCCAGCATCAGGGTTTTTTCCAGTGAGTCACCTTTTTGCATCAGGTAGCCAAAGTATTAGAGTTTTAGCTTTAGCATCAGTCTTTCCAATGAATATTCAGGACTGATTTCCTTTAGGATGGACTGGTTTGATCTCCTTGCAGTTCAAGCTACTCTCAAGAGTCTTCTCCAACATCACAGTTCAAAAGCATCAATTTTTTGGCACTCAAATTTCTTTATAGTCCACCTCTCACATCCATACATAACTACTGGGAAAACCATACCTTTGACAATATGGACCTTTGTCTGCAAAGTGATGTCTCTGCTTTCTAATATGTTGTCTAGGTTTGTCATAGCTTTTCCTCCAAAGAGCAAGTGTCTTTTAATTTCATGGCTGCAGTCATCATCCTCAGTAAGAGAATGTTTGCAACTTGATTTTCTTTTATATTTTTTCTTTTATCTTAAATGTGATATTATCTCTTCTCTTATGCTTTTCGTCTTTTTAAAAATTAGAGATAAATGAATATTAGATATTTATTAGGAGAAGAAATCTTATAGGAGACAAAGATTAATAGGTACTGGACAAAGATAATCTGACTATTAGTAGCTCAGCTGGTAAAGAATCCACCTGCAATGCAGGAGACCCAGGTTCGATTCCTGGGTTGGGAAGATCCACTGGTGAAGGGATAGGCTACCCACTCCAGTATTCTTGGACTTCCCTGGTGGCTCAGCTGGTAAAGAATCTGCCCACAGTGCAGGAGACCTGACTGAAGATCCCCTGGAGAAGGGAATGGCTACCCACTCCAGTATTCTGGCCTGGAGAATTCCAAGGACTGTATAGTCCATGGGGTCACAAAGAGTCAGACGTGACTGAGCAACTTTCACTTTCAGCATACTTTCACTTTCAGGGAGGTGAAAATCTTTATATGTTTAGAGAATCTGTGAAAAGTGCTATAGGAAATATAAAAGAAGTATCGAATATAAAGTTCCCTTCCAGAAATATTAGCTCATGCCCCAAACTCCAGAATTGTGTTTGTACATAAAATGTTACCACTAGTAACATATAGGAATTTTCTTAAAAAATGAACACTTGACTTAATGACTGACTTACACTATCATGTCAACTCTGAAGAAATTAAGAGCAATGTGTGAATGTGTGCTAGCACCGGCAGAAGAGGCTTAATTAGTGAGGCAGAAGTTGAGCTGGGTGTTGAAAGATGAGTAGAATTTGAAGAGGCAGTGAGGAGGAGGGAGTGCATCTCTGGGGGAGGAAATAGCATAAGTAACATCATGGAGAAAATTTTTAGTGTATGTTGGCAGCAGTGAGGAAAGGAGTGGGAGAGAAATAGGATGAGGATAAATTATTAATGGAGCTACAAGGTTCCCAGTGCCTTTCTCTACAGAGAGGTGAAGAGAGTCTAGTCTAGTCCACATTACTGGGGCAGCAAGACAATCAAAGGTAAAACATTCTGCCTAGTGGAAAGATAATACAATTGTCCAGAATGCTTCCTGGGCTGTGATTCCGGAACTGTAGCATGGACAACAGTGGGTGGTCAGGGTCACAAAAGTCTGCTGTACAGGGCAAGAGACTCGCACTTCCATGCTGTTGTTTCCAACATTTACAGTATTCTTCAATATTTTTGCTTCCTGAGTAAAAAAGGGAGAAAATGTAAGTTCTCAAATTCCCACTGAGAAGTAGGTTCTGTTCCAGCCTGAGGGGAAAAGTGGTCCTTGGGGCTGAGAGGCCCATGGACTACGTACTATACAGTTCTTTACTTCCAAATTTATTGCGGTATAATTGACATATAACACTGTGTAAATTTAAGGTGTACAATGTGATGATTTGATACATGTGTATTTTGTGAAATCATGACCACAATAAGGTCACTTAACACATCCTTCTTCACGATGCTTTCAAAGATGGAAGTGGGGATCTATGTGCTCTGGAGAGTGTAGGGATACAACCTGGAGGATCCATGGTTGACATTACTCATTTCAGACTGTATAACAGAGCTGTTGTCAACAGAAATGCTACAAAGTAGCATTGACCCCAGTGGTGGGGAAGATTCAATGACTATGGTTCTGCCTCTATTGTTTTATTGTAGCTGCCTTCTCTCCTTTTACATCCACACAGGGAAAGCTAATTAGCCACTTAATGTACAGTTTGCTACTTTGGGAGTAAAAATATCAGATCAGGTCAGTAAGTGTTTTTTTAATCAGTTAAACACCAGCAATCCAGAATTTCTTACAAAACATCCTGGGAAGGAAACACTTCCACATAGCTGGAGTAATCACTTACAGCTTGCACCAGTGGGTCCATGCTGAAAGTATATAAGAAACTCATGGCAAAGCCAGGCCCTCACCTTTTTATCAGGTTCCCCTTTCAGTGCTGGGATTACTAGTGCCTCAGGTTTAGTGCCTGCTCCCCATCCTGATCTCTGTTGTCAGAACAGCCGTGCATGAGTTCTTGTTTCCCATGGTCCTGACACTGGCCTATTTCTTCTCAGAGTTGTGACACTGTCATTACTGACCTTGTCCTCTCTTAACATTTTCAGAGTGATTATCATGTGTCAGCCATGGTGCTAAGTTCTTTATGAACACTATAAAATATAATTCTCACAAAACACTGTGGGATGGATACTGATAGTGTGCCCCCACATTTTTTTTAATAGGTGTGAAAATCAATTCATAGGGAAGGTGAGAACCTTGCCCCAAGTTCAACAATGATAAGAGTGAACATTTCACTCTGGGCAATTTGACCGTCACACTGATAACAACTATAGTGAAAGAATTGGCAGCTTAAGGAAGTTCTGATATTTTATCATTTCCAAGCTTCTAGAAGAGAGTAGTAAAAGAATTGTGGTGAATTAACCAGAGCCACCAAGAACTGGCCAGATTAGGTTTTAGGCACATTTCTGTGAATTTTGGCAATAACTCATGCTGTATTCATTTTAAAAAAAATGTCCGCCAGAGACTTATGGACTATAGTTAGGAAGGGCTGGAGAAGGATGAATTGGATAGAAGATAGAGGGAGCTGTTCCTCACTCTGCCCAGAGGGAAATGGTTGTTCAAGCAACAATGGGCAAACGGAGGTTGTTCAAAACAAGTGCATTCCATATTCTTTTCCCTTAGGACTAATGTAGTATCGACTGGTTGCTTCAAATTCATCATTTGGTGAGTCAATAATATTGATTGATCTGTGGCTGGGTGCAACACATTATGCTAAGTAATGTGAGGTGACACAAAGATATCAAGAATGTAACTGTGCTCTCCTGGGGCTGCTGGTAAAAAGCATGAACTAAAACTTGGATGGAAGATAATACAGCACATACTAGGGCATAAGCATGCAACAGAAAGACAGCATCGTGGTGGAGGACAAAGAGTCTCAGGGCTGTGCATCAAGATGGCTTAGAATCACCACCAACACCTATCTTGCAGTGAGATATATTGAATTTTTATTAGTATTCTCAGGAGAAGGTTTGGGGCACGCCCTTTGTGTGCTCATTGAGTGATATCCATAAAGCGTAGTTTCTCAAATCCATGCACCTGATTAACGTGTCAAACTATTGGCACGTATAATATGCCAGTTTTCTACTCAGATCTACTGACTAGAAAATTTTCAGGTACTCAGGGCCTGGAAATCTCTATTCTTAAGAATTATCTTGAGAAAACTAATGCTAATATACTGCTTGTCTTAGCCCATTCAGAGTGCTATAACGAAACCACCATAGACTGGCTAGTTTGAACCAAAAACATTTATTTCTCACAGTTCTGTAGGCTGGGAAGTCCAAGATCAAGGGGCTGGCAGATTCAGTGTCTGGTGAGAGCCTGCTTACTGGTTTACAGATGCTCTTTTCTCACTGTGTCCTCACATGGAGGAAAGGACCACAGAGCTCTGTGGAGTCTCTCTTAAAAGGGCACTAATCCCATTCATGAGGGCTCTGCTCTCATGACCCAGTCACCTCTCCAAGACCCCACCTCCTAAAATGCCATCACATTGGGGATAAGAATTTCAGCATATGAATTTTGTGATGACACAAACATTGTTTGTGACACTATGGATATCATTTACAATAGGGCAGTGGCTGCTGCTGCTAAGTCACTTCAGTCGTGTCCGACTCTGTGCGACCCCATAGACGGCAGCCCACCAGGCTCCCCCATCCCTGGGATTCTCCAGGCAAGAACATTGGAGTGGGTTGCCATTTCCTTCTCCAATGCATGAAAGTGAAAAGTGAAAGTGAAGTCACTCAGTCGTATCCGACTTGTAGTTACCCCATGGACTCCAGCCTACCAGGCTTCTCCGTCCATGGGATTTTCCAGGCAAGAGTACTGGAGTGGGGTGCCATTACCTTCTCCAAAGGCAGTGGCATGAGGAATCAAATGAGACATAAAATGTGAAATTGAAAGACTATGGTTATGTTTTTATATAAAGTCTTCTGTGTGACAAGCATCAGGCTAGATACTTTAATTATATTATTCAGTTACTTACTCTCTACAGCATTCATGTGAGTTTCAGGTGTTTCTTAATCCAAGCAATGTAGTTTTGAAGAATATATGCCAACATGTTAACATTGGCTACTTTCAGGTGATGAGATATAAATAATCTTTTTCCTTATACTTTATGCATTCCACCCCCTTTGCCTTTTACAAAGATCATGTGTTACTTTTTTCATCAGAAAAATCTCCAAGTCCATAAAAATTATTACAAATTTTTCAATTAAACCTGGCAGTCCACATTCATAGTACTAGAAATCTATAAAATGCTCTTTGAGTATTTTGAGATTAAGAAATAGTTGAAGATGATTGGGCTAGATATTAAACACCCCTATCAAAATGTTGCCACATAGCATTTCTTTGTTTTTATGGAAATATCCTCCATTTCTTTTGGGAATCACAGAGAATGAAATCTGGATAGAAATATTTGTAAGGGGACAAATGATGAAAATTCAAGAGTGTGGGACATACTTAGTTCCAATACTGTACTAAGGAGCCCCACTAATTTTGAGCACATTTTTAAGTTCTTTGGCATACCACAAGGTAGGGTAGCTATATGGAAGCAAAGATAGGGGACTCTGCAATGATATGTTACTGATTTCACAATTTTGCTCTAGCCTGGTTGGATTTGGTACACCCCAAACTCCAAAGTATTAGCATGAGATGGTCACCAGCTGGGTACATGCTCTAAATATGAAGATGCTCTAAATTTCCCCTGAAGTCTATAATGCTTCCACAGTCCATCACAGTGAAGATCTGGCACTTGTCCAACATACACCATTTTACTTCCTTCAGAGCATGGCAATTCAATAGTGGCATCATTAGCATAAGTAGAAGCAACAGCCAGTAAAGTGCCTTGATTATTATCAACATAATGGATTACATATCCTGAATGATACTTATGTAAGTCTACTTCTCTGCTTTCTGTCCTCACTCCTATTCTTGCTTAAGAGGACAGATTTTTTTTTTTTTAATCTGTTTTCGTCTTCCTTTCAGCTGCTATTCTAAATCACCATGGAAATGAATGAATGGTCAAAAACAAATGCAAACTAAGGTGGTTAATGATTCAAAAAGGCATCTGAAGTGAGACTAGCTCAAGACCTAGTTTATTTTTAAATTGTGGTTTAAGAAAATGATTAAAATCAGGAGGAAGAAAAATATGCTTAAAGATGTATTCCCAAAAGAGACGAAAGGAGAGGCTAAAATGTGCTTAGGATTTTTTTAATTTGTATTATTCACTTCAGTTCTTCAGATGAAGGCTGTGTGATACCCCCAAAATACAATGCTTGCGAACCCATGGAAATATAGCACACATTTGTTCTGACCACCCACGGGCCACTCAGTATTCATCTATTTTTTAAATAGCAATTTGTTTTCCATTTGGAAAATTACCTGCCTTTCATTGTATGCAGTATGGATCAAGTAGTCAATGAAAGTATTATGCCCTCAGAATAAGAATTCTGAGGAATATTGAGGAAAGAACTGTCTAAGAGAACAAAAGGACTGATTGAAATTTGTGGGATGAGATTCAGACATATTACTTCAAATATCAGAAGAGATATAACCTTATTTTGTGTTCCAGATTGGATGATACAGGGCACACACACACACACACACACACACACACACACAAAACAACCAGGAGCAAAAAGAAACCAGGAACAAAAAGAAAATGAAAGGAAATATACCAATCGTCAGTGCTTATCTCCAGGTGGTGAGATTAGTGACATTTAGTATTTCTTTATAAAAGTAATGCATGCTTATTATACTATTTGAAATCATATTAAACACTTCAATATATTTGTTTAAAAAATACCTCAGTACATGTGCTGTCCTAGTTTGGGAAGTCAGACAGGTCTTGGTCTGGCGAGATGGCACACTTCATCCCAAAGTCATCACCCCAAGCAGCCTGAAGGCTTCAAGAATAGGTTCTGTTTCTTGTTTCAGGACTATGAGTTAATCATTGTTCCTACCACCTAGGATCAGAAATTTTCAGCATACATAATTCATATGAATGTACAACCAAATACCTCATGAGAAACATTGATATGTTCTGAGCCAAATCACAAGAAAAATCATAATTCTCAGCTTTCTTCTTTTTTAAAATATAAATTTATTTATTTTAATTGGAGGCTAATTACTTTACAATATTGTATTGGTTTTGCCATACATCAACATGAATCCGCCACAGATATACACGTGTTCCCCATCCTGAACCCCCCTCCCACCTCCCTCCCCATACCATCCCTCTGGGTCGTCTCAGTGCACCAGCCCCAAGCATCCTGTATCCTGCATCTTCTACATCTTCTCCCATTGTCATTGCTTCTGTCAATTTGAATCTGAGCCCAAGAATCTTTTTTTTTTTTCTCTCTCTCTCTCTTCTTTCTCATGTTTTCTGACCTTGTCTTGGGTCTTTGTTTCTGGCAGCATGGACACCAGATCAATTTATTCTATTGCTTCTATGATCTTTCTTGCCTGATCAGACTTATAAAAAGTTCCCTTAGATCTTTACAACTCTGTCTCCTGTTGTAAGCAGCCCACACAATCCAACTGATGGCTCATTCTCTATGCATTTGCAGCACACGTCTTTTGCACAGACTGGTACAAACTACAGGACTGGTTTGCATGTTAATGACAGCATCATTTTCTCTCTAAAATTTCATGGCCCTCTCTCACAAATCTGAGTATAATTAAGACCACATTTTAACTGTAGCATATTGGACACTGAAGTTACCGAGGGTCACTCCCTAGTTCACAGTCACTTCTGAGAGTCCGATGGGAAGATGAAAATCTATTTTTGAAGTGGTCTTTTTTTTTGCAAATTGGTCAAGTTTAGAATATAAGTACTTGAAAATGATCCACCCCCCTCTCCTCCCAGGAAACATAGATCAGCACTGAGTAAAAATGCTATATGGCAAGAATCAAAATCTGAGAGGTTTTTACTTGAGTTTTTGATACAGAATAAATTTTGTCCAGATACAAAATAATGATTCCACACATGTATATATTACTTTTAACTTGTATATTTGTCTGGGATCTTTGAGATGAAGGCACTTAATCTACCTCCTCTATAATATCTACCTTTAATACTCTTGGCTATAATAATCTTAGTCTTTTCTGACATCTTTTATCACTTTCAGTCTATTTCAAATAATCAGTTCCTAAATGAGGACTCTATTGCCTTACTCTTAATGTATTCCATCTTTCTCTAAGTAGATTTTAAGCCTCAGGAGGAATAATTGGCCTCAGTCTTTGGGTCTAATCTCAACTTTACCACTATTCACAGTGAATACCACAGTGAGCATGACAGAAAACATTCCTGCTTTCATGGGCCTTACATCTAGTGGAAAAGAAAGGAAACAAACAGTAAGCAGCTTAATAAGTAAGATAATTTCAGTAAGTTATGAGTGCCATGAAGAAAAGAAAAGGGATTATGTTAGAGATTGATTTGTAGAGAGTACAAGGGCCCTGTGGTAGTCTGTACAACAAATATTTAGGGAGCATAGTATACAAGGAGTAGGTGGGAATTTAAGATAGGGAAGTAGACAAGAGCAGATCATAGTGTTAAGAATTTGAATTTCATTCCGATTATGATGGGAAGCCATTACATTGTTTTAAGCAAGGATGTGGCCTGATCTCTTTCAAGAGCATAACTCAGACTGCTGTATAAAACAGAATATGAATGAGAATTTAGGAAATCTGTTATGGGTACCTAGTGCCTGAATCCTAAGTGAAAAGTGATGGTGGCTTGGATTAGGATTGTAGAAATTGAGATAGAGAAGAGTGGTTCAATTTTGGATATATTTTGGAGGGAGACTTTTAAGGATTTTCTGATGGATTTTATTGGTGGTGATTATGGCCTAAGAGTTCAAAAGAAGCCATGATTGAATGATGTATTTCTATATTTATACTATAAAAATTTAAAGGATGAATTTAATATGACCAGAAAAGCAATTCTCACTCACATTTCTCTGCATACTCCAGAGAAGGCTTGTATTTGTGGTCATCATCTATAGAGAACAGTAACAAATTTAAAGAGTCATTTTACACCAGTATTTAGAAGAGGCAGGATGGATGATGTGGTGTCATGAGTTATGGTATAACCAGCATTAAATAAATGGCATTAGGAAACTGCAGAAGCAAAATGTCTGTATTATTTTATAATAAACTGGTTGTGAAGGGCCATGTTACTGTGACTAATACCAGTATTTTTTTGTGTGTATGTGGTGAGAAATATAAAGTTATCCAGGAATGGCACATTTAATAATAAAATAGACAAAGAGATTGTTTTGGAACCTGAGCAGAGAGAAGTAGTTCCTGGGCATGACCAAGATGCTTCATCTGCATTGTATTTTTTTTTATAATAAACGCATACAAAAGTGTATCTTCTTTATCTACAACTTTAAATATTTTTTACCCAATATTCTAAATCTTCATCATAAACCTCTATGGGCCCACTGATTTTATAATATGTTTTAAAATTATGTTGTTTATGTAGTCAGGGGCCTCACAGAAAATATTTACCCAGGCTCCCTTACCTCACAACTTAGGAATTGCCCTGATTGTGTTTATCCAGGCACCCAAGTTATATTAATGTTTCTTTCCTCATACTAAGAATCCATATTACTTCTCTCACACACAGATACACATGGTAATTTTCTTTTAATTTAGCATCGTCAACAGAGGTATTCTAAAAATGTTAATTTTAAAAACCTTAGATTTGTCTTTTAAGAACTGAAATGTTTAGAAAGGCAGCAAGAAATGAAATATATTTTATGTAAATTCACATCCAAGGTAATAAAATCAACATAATATAAAAAATTTGCTTGATGACTGAAGAAACAGATCGATATGACCATTAAATATCAGGACATGCACATCATGCCCTTGGTATTTATTAAGATAGGTCATCCATACTCCAAAGAGCTCCACATTTCAGTATTTTAAATTGCTTGGATATAGTCTTAGAAGTTTTATCCTCTTGTTTGCTACAAGAATGTATGTCACTTTTCATTGTGATATGTCAACCTGAAATGACAACTTTCTTTGCTTGCTTGTAGCTTCTGATTCGCTGCTTCTAATCTTCTACCGATTGGTGAATGAGATAAGCTTACTTTTTTTATACCAAGATACTTTGATATCTATATATCAATCTGGATGTATTCATATATGAATCTGAGCAAAGGATGAAATACTTATTATATGGGCCAAAATACTTGGCTTTACTTAATTCATGGGATTTATGTGAACTACTTCAGGTTTATTTATTTATTTATTTTTTTGGTTGGTTTGTTTGTCTATTTCTGGGTTCCAGGTTGAAGTTGCTGAAGTCTAATGTTCTTGTGTGTGTTGAGAATAAGTTTTATATTTTGTATACCTCTATCTTATTTTATAAATGCCAGGTTTGACTTAATATCTTTAACCGAGGAAAATAATTACTAAATTCCTCAATTAGGATCATATTTAAACCTCTGATGTTGTCACTCTTCCTGTTTGTTTGAACTGCTGCTCCCCATAATTCATTAGTCTTTAGTGTTTGTTGATAAAAGAAAAACAGTACTTGAATTTTGCCAATGTATATGAACTGCATAGCCTAACAGGGTCCTAACCCAAGTCAATAGTTTAATTGAATGAAAGGTTCTCTGGAAGGCTTGTGGTTTTATGTAAAAGCAATAGAATTCTAAGCATATCTATCTAGTGTGTTTACTATAGCAGTTAATTATTTTACAATGAAGCTCAGTTGGTCTTTTGGATGTATACTTGATACCTTGGATCTCCCTCCTTATTAAACTCTCAGAGTCTTGAAGAATGCCTATTCTTTTGGCTGTCTTAATCTACTGGTACAACAGTACCCCCAACAATCCTCTAACATCCTTTAAATAATTATTGAAGTTCTCTTTTTCCTTTGAAAAATTTGAATTCAGGATGGCCTCACTCTACCCAGTGGATTCTCCCCTGTGTCCCTTGTTCTATGAGTTATTCACTGTGCCAGATATAATTTAACTATAAATCTTTGGGAAATCACAGCAGTCTTATCATTCTTTAATTCCCTTTCCTTTATAAAAATGACCTTAGTAACCTTTCTAGCCTATAGGAGAATACCTATCAAAGGACGTCTTAGGAGTCTCTGAAGTTTTCAGGTCAGCAGTATGCTTTATTTATTTACTTATTTATTTATTCTTATTTGGCTGTGCTGGATCTTAGTTGCAGCACGTGGGATCTAGTTCCCCAACCAGGGATCAAACCTGTGCCCCCTGAATTGGGAGCACGGAGTCCTAACCACTGGATCACGTGGGAGTCTCAGCTGTATGCTTTTGAAGAAAGGAACTCTGCTAGGACTCAGCTGACCTGGATTATTCTTTAGATTTTTTGGCAGCTCATTTGTTGACCTTGACTAAGGCACTGAAGGCCTCGGGGGTATATCTCCTGATTAATGTATACTCTCCCATTTTATTTCCCTAATTATGTTGAAATGTACTCATTGGAAGACTCTCTCCATTGGTTCATGTCCTATTTATTATACAGTGGAGTTGGAATAATGAAAATGAGATAACTTTCCTAGAGGTAAAGAGGGAAGGAAGCACAGCTTGAATACTATGTGCTATAGGCTGAAGGCTTATCCTCCACCAAAATTCATATGTTGAAACCTAATCCCCAGTGTGATGATATTAGGAGATGGGACTTTAAACCATGAGAATTGGATTAGTACCTTATAAAAAAGACCCAGAGAGCTCCCTCACGCCTCCTGCCACATGAGAACATAGCAAGAAGATGCTGTCTGAAGCAGGAAGCTGGCTCTCACCACACAGAAAGTCTGCCAGTGCCATGATCTTGGGCTTCCCAGCCTACAGAGCTGTGAGAAATAAATTTCTGTTGTTTATAAGCCACCAATCTGGTATTTTTGTTATGGCAGCCCAAATGGACTGAGATACCGCAGATGCATAGGTAGCTCTCCCTCACCCCTAAGCCTTTGTTACCAGACAGGACATGCAGTGGCTGCTCTGGATATACGTATCAGATATAAGTGCCCAGCTTTTTGAACATGATTGCTACCCTGCTTAGAGCTAGCTCACTTGCTTGCTCTTTCATACTCTTCCCTTCCTTTCTCTCTCTCTCTTTCAATCTCAGTCTCTCTCTGCCTAGGCAGGATAAATTACCTTGAGTTCAGAGAAGGTTGTGAAAGATGGGACATGTGTGGATTCTACATGTATGAGACAATGGTTCCCTTCTGGCCTTTCACCAAGAGTGTCACCAGCTAAGTCTCTGTTATGGACTGGGTGTTTGTGTGCCCCAATTCTGTTGAAGCCATAACCAGCAATATGATGATTTTAGGGATGGGACTTTGGGAGGTGATTAGGTTTAGATGAGGTCTTGAGAGTGGGACCCCATAATGAAATCAGTGTCCTTATAAGAAGGGGAAGAGACATCAGAGCCCCTTTTATCTACACACATGCACCAAGAAAAGACTGTGTGAGCACACAGTGAGAAGGTAGCTGTCTGCAAGTCATTAAGAGGGCTCTCGCCAGAGCCTGACTGTGCTGGTACCCTGATCTCAGACTTCCAGCCTCCCAAGCTGTGAGAAAATAAATGCCTGTCATTTAAGCTACCTTGTAACTGGTGGCTCAGATGGTAAAGAATCTGCCTGCAATGTGGGAGACCTTGGTTCAATCCCTGGGTCAGGAATGTCCCCTGGGGAAGAGAATGGCAACCCACTCCAGTATTCTTGCCTGGAGAATCCCATGAGCAGAGGGCCCTGGTGGGCTACAGCCCATGAGGCCGCAAAGAGTTGGACACAACAGAGCTACTACCACACACACACACACACACACACACAACTGCATTTTGTTATAGAAAACCAAGCTAAGACAATCTAAAACAAAAATCCATGAAAATGGGTAAAATTGGTTCAGAGTTATTAATGCATTGTTTCACCTGTCACTGAAAATGTCCAAGTCTCACTATTTGATTTTTTTAAATTAAAAAAATCCACTTTAGCCAGCCACATGTGCATATGGTCTGAAAGCCTCAGCACTGCAACCTTGTATTGAGGAACATGTATGACCTATTTGGTCAAAATGGCAAGACCAGGGAAATGTAACACTTTTGAGGGGAAGTGAAAACCTCCATGCTACTCTATGTATGTGCTATGAGCTTTTCATTGAAATTCCTCCTTTTGCCTACTATTTAATGCAAATAACTAACTCTTTTTTTTCAAATGTCCCCTCCTCCTACACTTCCATGCTGCATCACTCCCAATACCCCCTGTAGTTTATAGAGGTGGTGTCATCTGCTTTAGAACATCTGAATAACTTGCCCTGTTGCTGAATAAATTTGTTCACCATTTAGATCCCACAGCTATCTACAACCTTAGTCATAGTGCTTACTTTGTTAGTAATCTTTATTAATATTTCATCAGTCATTTTCTTTCTGAAGGGATGAGGTTTGCACTTTTCCTGCCATGCTGGGAGGGAATGATAAAGGCAGAAAAGCTGACTGATTTACATAAAGATTGCAAACTCTTATTTTCCTAGTAATTTTAAAGTGCACACAGTGCATAGCTGCATACCACTTTCTGATGCAGCCGCATCTCTGCCTGTTGAGCCTGACATGCATGAGATCCATAATTGGAGTTGGTTTTCCAAAGAGGGAAATCACTTCTTACAGGAGAGGTAAGGAGTACTATCTTTTAAGACTGCTTTTCAAGGGGAGTCAATGGAGTCATCCTTTAAAGAATTCTATTCAGATATCCATTCCACTAAAACAAGCATAGACTCAGGTCAGGTGAACTTCCTCCAGCTCCCTCTCACATCCACTTCACTTCTACCTTTCCACTATTAATTAGACTTCTTAAAGCTTCTACATCTCCTTTACCTGATGTCTGCTGCTGCTGCTGTTGCTAAGTTGCTTCAGTTGTGTCCGACTCTGTGCGACCCCAGAGACGGCAGCCCACCAGGCTCCCCCATCCCTGGAATTCTCCAGGCAAGAACACTGGAGTGGGTTGCCATTTCCTTCTCCAACGCATGAAAGTGAAAAGTGAAAGTGAAGTCGCTCAGTCGTGTCTGACTCTTAGCGACCCCATGGATTGTAGCCCACCAGGCTTTTCTGTCCATGGGATTTTCCAGGCAAGAGTACTGGAATGGGGTGCCATTGCCTTCTCCGACTTTGATGTCTAGGCCTACTCAAAAATGTATCATCTACTCAAACTTCAAATCTTACTTTCTCAATGATTATAGTTCTTCTCAAAACATTCTTTTTTTCCCAACTCGCATTGTTTTGGGTTTGGTCTCATGCCCCTTTTTATACTAAGAGTTTTTGACTTGCCAACTCCATCAAGCTACAAGCCGTATTCTAAAAATCAAGCATGACCATATGTCTCAGTTTTCTCAGGATAGCTCTTGTTTGTGTGTTGTGTGTTAGTCACTCAGTTGTGTTTGCAACCCTGTGGACTGTAGCCCTCAGGGCTCCTCTGTCCACGGGATTCTCCAGGCAAGAACACTGGAATTGGTTTCCATTCCTTTCTGCTGGGTATCTTCCTGACCCAGGGATCAAAACCAGGTCTCTCTCATTGGAGGCAGATTTTTTATTGTCTGATCCACCAGGGAGCACTTGCTATTTCATTATAATTTAACTGAGACCCTCTTTTCCCTCAAAAGTATTCTGTTTTCAACTGTAAATTATATGGTCACTTTATCAACATCCCATTGATTCCCATACCTTAAAATCTATGCTAGGCAGGAAGCTAAGTGCTCAATAAGTATCTGTTAAATGTAATCAACCTCCTTTCCTTGTAACTATATTAATATTATTTATTGCCAATGTTATCTCTGAAGCTGCCTTTATACATATTACTACTTAAGTTCCAACATCTCTGCTGAGGAGTATTATCAATGTATGTCAAACATTCAAGCAGAAACTGACTACATGTTTGATAATTGAGTTTTGTAAAGTTAGATCTCAACCTTCCTTTGAGTCCTGAATTGAAATATAGGCAGTTGTCAGCTACCAATATTCATTAAAGGAAACAAATATGAATAAGATAAAGTACATTATTCAAAACCATATATTAAGTTATTGTGTTTGACTGAAGTTTTCCCTTATACCCATCATATTTAATCTGATGCTCTTATTTTCCTTTCCCTGAGCTCACTCATATTGTTCCACTCAATAATCATTGTACATGGCAATATCAAGTAAAAGTGGTAGGGTCTTGAGAGAAGGAAGCAAACTAGATTTCTTCTCAACGCAGAGCTTAGGTATACTCTAATTAGTTCCTGAGCTCCCTCGAAACTTAAGGCTGTACTTGGATAGAACCTGCAGCCAATCAGAAGTACTTGGAAGCCTATGAAACAATGTTTGCCCAACCACCCCTCCTGTTAGGCATATAGTGCAGCTGTTTCTGAGAGGTGAGGCATCCTATTGTCACTAGATGTCCAATCCCTGTGAAGCCCCTCAGTCCTGAACAGTTTTCAGTCTGTTTCATGATCACTCTAGGACCCTTCTCCCCCAGAGTCAGCTTTCGATTAATCTTTCTAGTCTTATCTTTCAATATACTCCTTTCAGCCATTCACTTCAGCCAGGTAGCATGATCACTAAATACGTTTTCAACTCCTAAACAGTTATGTGTGTGCATGTGTGTGTGCACACACATACGTGTGCTCTTCTCCCTCTTCTATTAATATCTTCCTTTCTTGTTCTCCAATCTCTCTTTATCTGAATTCTAATTTTTTGTTAGATTTAATTGAAATATCATTTCCTGCATAGTCTTCCTTTCTAAAAGCAGTATTTCCCTCCTCTGAACTCCCCAAACACTTTAACATCCCCCTCTTTTATGGTTTTTTATCACCTTGTACCTTGTGTTATTTACTTGTACATACATTTTTAAATTGAAGTATAGTTGATTTAAAATATCTTAGTTTCAGATACATAATGGAGTGATTTGATATTTTAAATTATGCACAATAGAAAGCTGTTACACTATTATTGACTATTCCCTATGTTGTACACTACATCTCTGTGCCTTAGTTATTTTATAACTAGTAGTTTGTGCCTCTTAATCTCCTTCGCTTATTTTGCTTATTCCCCCACACTCCTCCAGTGTGGCAGCCACTAGTCCGTTCACTGTATCTGTGAGTCCTATTTTGTCTTATGTGATCATTTATTTTGTCTTTTAGATTCCATTAGTCATTTTAATTTAAAGCTATTACAAAATAATGGCTCTAATTCCCTGTGCTGTATAATATATCCTTGTTGCTTATCTGTTTTATGTGTATTAGTTTGTGTCTCTTAATCCCCCACCCCTATTTTGTCCCTTCCCTCTTCCCTGTACCCTCTGGTGACCACTAGTTTGTTTTATATATATATGACTCTATCTGTTTGCTGTATACACTTATTGGTATTATCTTTTAGATTCCACATATAAATGACATCATGCAGTATTTGTCTTTCTCTAGAAGGATGACACCTTCTAGTTCCATCCATGTTGCTGCAAATGTCAAGATTTCACTCTTTTTTTATGTTCAAATAATATTCCATTATATATATATATATATATATGCCTACACACACATGTATATATGCATATGCATATCAGATTGTCTTTTCCCCATGTCTTTATATATTCATCTGTCACTAGACACTTAGGTTGATTTCATTTCTTGGTTGTAAATAACGCTCCAATGAACATTGGGGTGTGTATATCTTTTCAGATTAGTGTTTTCAATTTATTCACGTAAATACTCAGAAGCGGTATTGCTGTATTGTGTGGTAGTTCAATTTTTAATTTCTTGAGGACCCTCCATACTCTTTTGCATTGTGACTCTACCAAGTTGCATTCCCAGCAACAGTGCACAAACATTTCTTTTCCTCCACATCCTTATAGTGTTGATGAAGATGTAAAGTACTTAATTGCAGGAATAACACCTTTGTATCATCCTTAAGTTCTAGATGGCAAATATTAGGAACTTAGTTAATGGTTAATGAATGGTTTACTGTCTCCAGCTCAGCCTAGTCAGGATATCAGAGCTGCTGCTTTCCCAATGCCTGACATGGCTATGTCCATCCATCTTATGATTGCCTAGGTATCTGTTGGTATTCATTAATGTTCTTAGATAGTTCAAGCGAAATGACTCAAAATAAACCTGTCATCTGGTCTACACACTGACAAAACAGACACGGTTCTGACCTGGGCACAGAAGTTTTGATAAATAACTCAAGTTCTCATTGCTAGAACCCTTGTTTTGCTTTATATTCTCTAATGTTTCATTAGATTGAATGCTTTTCATAAAGTATAATTATACATATTTTATCATAAAAAAGTTTTGAATGACATTTAATTCTTAAATCATAATGATATTTTCCCTCTATGAATTATGAGAGCTGTGATGGCCTTTGATACCAGGGTGATGTTATTGCAATTTGAATTTTGTCTATAATTCATATTTAATGACATGTATAGAACATTATTAATATCATGTGATCAGTATCATAATAAATATCTCTTATACTAATTGAAATACCATTATCTGAATGACTCTCCAGAGCTTTTCATTATAAAATTTAAAAACATTTTTAACTTAATTTTTTTCTGTTTTGGAAATTCTTTCATAGTATCAGTGTACACATTTTTTATCATATGACATTACACTTCTTAGCCTAAAAAGCAGATTTAAATGCTATATAAATAAGTCAAATTTGACTTTGTCATGTTTGAATGATAGTAAATGGTATAGAAAAGTATGTTTTCCTAAGTGAAGGTAATCAGATAATCTTAAGTCAGAGAATCTCAAGGTTGAAATTAAAAATTTGGGTTATCCAATCTACCTTGCCACTTAAAGCAAGAATCTAAGTGATCCTGATAGGTGACTATATAGTTTCTGTCTCAAGTAGAGACAGACTTTTGTTTCTCATACTTTAGGGAACTTGGTAGTGAACTTTGTTTCTCTAACTTCAATTTCAGTACTATCTTGTTTTTGTTTTGGGGTGACAGAAATTGCCTCTTGTCTAAGACAGTCTTCAACTATTTGAAAATGAATTTCCCTCTTAATTTTGTTCTGATTGGCATCATTGGCTCTTTTAACCATTTTACGTACCCCCCCCCACCAAAAAAAATATATTGACTCCTAACTACTCTGCTAAACATTTTCTGAGTGCTTTCTAGTTTGTCAATGCTCTTTAAAATACAGAATCCAGAACCAAATGCAATTTAATCTTTGTTGACCAGCCATTACAGAAATGTGTCAGACTATTGCTAGCATGAATAAGACTCTATGTTTCTGTTAATGTAGTTGCCTGGATAGCTAGTTCACATTTTCACATAAGTTCCTATCCAGTTTGATTTGCTTTGGACTCTTATTAGAAAATTACTTTTTCTGAATACCTAAAAGCAGTGTGAGCAATGGATGCTATTCAATGTAGCTTGTAAATACAGAACATATACAAAGGAAACCATGCAATCTAAATATATTTATTTAAGTTTATTTTATATTGGAGTACAGTTGATTTGCAATTTTGTCTTAGTTTCAGGTGTATAGCAAAGTGATTCAATTATACATACATATATCCATTCCTTTTCGAATTCTTTCCCTATGTAGGTTGTTACAGAATGAATAGAGTTCCCTGTGCTATACAGTAGATCATTGTTGGTTATCTATTTTATATATTGTTGCTGTTTGGTTCAGTCACTAAGTCAAGTCTGATTCTTTGCAACTCCATGGACTGCAACACAGCAGGCCTCCCTGTCTCTCACTATCTCCTGGAGCTTGCCCCAGTTCATGGGCATTGAATTGGTGATGCCATCCAACCATCTCGTCCCCTGCCACCATCTTCTTTTGCCTTCAGTCTTTCCCAGCATCAGGATCTTTTCTAATGAGTTTGCTCTTCGAATCAGGTGGCCAAGTAATAGAGCTTCAGCTTCAGCATTAGTCCTTCCAATGAGTATTCAGGGTTAATTTCCTTTAGGAAATAAATATTTTATATATGCTGCTGCTAAGTCGCTTCAGTCGTGTCCGACTCTGTGCGACCCCATAGATGGTAGCCACCAGGCTCCCCCGTCCCTGGGATTCTCCAGGCAAAAACACTGGAATGGGTTGCCATTTCCTTTTCCAATGCATGAAAGTGAAAAGTGAAGTCGCTCATTCATGTCAGACTCTTAGCGACCCCATGGACTGCAGCCCACCAGGCTCAGTAGTGTGTATATGCCAATCCTTCTCTCCCAGTTTATCCCTCCCCTACATTCCCTTTTGGTAACCTAAGCTTGTTTTCTAAGTCCGTGTGTCTGTTTATGTTGTATAAATAAGTTCTTTTGTAACATTGCTTTAAATTCCACGTCTAAGTGATATCATAGGTTATTTGTCTTTCTCTGACTTACTTCACTTATTATGATAATTTCTAGGTCCATCCGTGTTGCTGCAAATGGCATAATGTCATTATTTTTTATGATTGAGTAACATTCCACTGTATATATGTACTATATCTTCTTTATCCATTACCCTGTTGATGGATGTTTACTTTGCTTCCACATCCTGGAAATTGTAGATAGTGCTGCAGTGAACACTGGGGAGCATGTATCTTTTCAAATTATGGTTTTCTTCTGATATATGCCAGGAGTAGTGTTCCTGGATCATATGGTAGTTTTATTTTCAAATTTTTAACTCCATACTATTCTCCATAGTGATTGTGCCAATTTACATTCCCACCAATTGTGTAGGAGAGTTACCTTTTTTCCACATTCTCTCTAGCATTTATCGTTTATAGACTTTTTGATGATGGGCATTCTGATTGGTGTGTGGTGATACCTAACTGTCATTTTGATTGGCTTTTCTCTAATAATTAACGATGTTGAACATCTGTACATGTGCTTCTTGGCCATCTGTATGTCTTCTTTGGAAAAATGGCTATTTAAATCTTCTCCCCCTTTTCTGATGGGGTTGTTATTGTTGTGTTGAGCTACATGTGCTGTTTGTATAATGTATTTTAGAGATTAATCTCTTGTGTGTCACTTCATTTGTAGATAATTTCTCCCATTCTGTGGGTTGTCTTTTCCTTTTGTTTATAGTTTCCTTTGCTGTGCAAAAGCTTTCAAGTTTAATTAGGCCCCATTTGTTTATTTTTGTTTTATTGTCATTACTTTGAAGGTGGGTCAAAAAAGATCTTTTTGTCAGAGTGTTTTTCTTATGCTTTCCTCTAAGAATTATACAGTGTGTGGCCTTACATTTAGTTCCTTGTTCCATTTAGAGTTTATTTTTCTGTATGGTAGTAGGTAGTGTTCTAATTTCATTCTTTTACACATAGCTGTGCAGTTTTCCCAGCACCACTTATTGAAGAGACTGTCTTTTCTCCATTGTATATTCTTGCCTCCTTTATCTTCATCTCCTTTATTTATCTTTATCAAAGATAATGTGACCATCAGTGCATGGGTATATAATGTTATTTTTATATACATTATAACTATTGATTTTTGGTATATTTCCTTCTACTTTTGATATTTAATTCTTAATTCTTTTTAAATTAATTTATTTTTAAATTGAAGGATAATTGTTTTACAGAATTTTGTTGTTTTCTATCAAACCTCAACATGAATCAGCCATAGGTATACATGTATCTCCTCCCTCCCATCTACATCCTGGTGCTCAATGTGATGGTATTAGGAGATGGGGCCTTTGGGAGGTCCTTGGGTCATGAGAGTAGAGACTTCATGAATGGGATTAACATTCTTATGTAAGAGACTCCAGAGAGACTCCTCATTCTTTTCCTCAGGTGAAGATACAATAAGAAGTCTGCATCCTGGAAATAAGCCCCCTGACCATGCTGGCACCCTGATTTTGGACTTCCAACCTCTAGAACCATAAGCAATAAAGGTATATTGGGTATAACCTACTCAGTCTGTGTACTTTGTCATAGCAGCCTGAATGGACTAAGACATGTATGGATATTTCTATGTTCTGATTTTTTACTTAGCATTATGTCAAGAATGTTTCCACGCCCTTAAAATATTTCAAAAGTGGTAAGCATATGTCTTTTATTTGCAGCAATATGTTAGGGTCACCAAAAAAAACTTTTAAAAAACAAGTTTTAATGATTGTTAGCATCTTCCATCACATTAAATAGACAATCAGTGCTAGGTGAGAAAAATAGGATATAAGATTTTATGTATGTATAATTATAGTTTTGTTAAAAAAAAGAAAAACATATAGAGCTATGAGTTAAAAGTCAGTACATCAGCATGTTAATATTGGCTGTTTCTACATGGAATGTTTGTCCATGATATTTAATTGTTCCTCTGTACCTTTTAACATTCTTTAAAAATTATAATAACAATTATTTATTTGCATATTTTAAAAGCACTGTAATTAAACATCTTTATACACACAATTTTCCCTAATTATTATTATTTTCAGAAGAGACTCCTAAATGTAGATTGGAGTATGATGTAATAAATACAAGTAGTATCTGTCAAACTGCACTGTTTGAGTTCTGGCTGAACATTTTATAATTGGGGATTTTTGGATTTCATATGTCATTCAGTGTATGATAAGAGTCTATGTTTGGATCATCTGCAAATTTAATCTGCGTAATAAACAAAAACCTCATTTAATAACTGTTTAAAAGGAGAAGTTTGATCAAGACAGATTAGAGGTTGGGGTTTCAAGCTCTGAGCCCAGTGGGCAGGCTACCAGTGACTATGAAATTTTTGGTCAATAAAAATGGGAGGATTTACTCATATAATGAGATAAAACATCATGGATAAGATTAACTAGTTTTGATCATCTAGCTCCCCTATATTAAATGTCCTACTATATGATCCCTCTGGTGGTATACACAGAAGACCTCATTATAGCATTTTAGGAACTTATCTGGCTGTAGAGTATGACTCATGTTCAGGAATCATTTATGGAACTTTGTCCTAAATCTGGATGATCATTCAAATCATATAGATAAATATTTAAAAATAAAGATTTCAGGTTTCACTGCCTAATGATCATTGGTCAGTGTGCTTGGGGTAGAATACAGACATTTATATTTCTTAAAAGCTTGTTCTGTGACCATGATTACCAGTCATGCTTGGCAATTAGTGAACTAGACAACTTAAGCAATTGAGTAAACTAGTACACAGACTTGCCTGTGAGTGTCCAGGAGCCTCTGGCAGAGGCTTGGGTCAGCAGTGACCTGCTGTAGGGCTGGGGGCACTAAGTGTAGCAGTGCCTGCATGGGAACTTTTGAGGGAGGTCAACCTTCACCATACTTTAGCCTCAGATCAAACAACAGGGAGGGAACACAACCCCACCTTTCAACAGAAAATTGGGTTAAAGATTTACTGAGCATGGCCCTGCCCATCAGAACAAGACACAGTTTCCACCTCAGTCACTCTTTCCCATCAGGAATGTTCCATAAGCCTCTTACCCGTCTCCATCAGAGGGAAGACAGACTGAAAACCACACAGAAAACTAACCAATCTGATCACATGGACCACAGACTTGTCTAACTCAATGAAACTATGAGCCATGCCATGTAGGGCCACCCAAGACAGACAGTTCATGGTGGAGAGTTCTGACAAAACGTGATCCACTGGAGAAAGGAATAGCAAACCACTTCAGTATTCTTGCCTTGAGAACCCCATGAACAGTATGAAAAGGCAAAAAGAGGACACTGAAAGATGAACTCCCCAGGTCTATAGGCACCCAATATGCTGCTGGAGATTAGCAGAGAACTAACTCCAGAAAGAATGAAGAGATGGAGCCAAAGCAACAACACCACCCAGTTGTGGATGTGACTGGTAATGGAAGTAAAGTTCGATGCTGTAAAGAGCAATATTGCATAGGAACCTGGAATGTTAGGTCCATGAATCAGGCAAATTGGAAGTGGTCAAACAGGAGATGGCAAGAGTGAATATCAACAGTTTAGGAATCAGCAAACTAAAATGGACTGGAATGGGTGAATTTAACTCAGATGAACATTATATCTACTACTGTGGGCAAGACTCCCTTAGAAGAAATGGAGTAGCCATCGTAGTCAACAAAAGAGTCCAAAATGCAGTTCTTTGTTACAATCTCAAAAGTGACACAATGATCTCTGTTTGTTTCCAAGGCAAACCATTCAATATCATGGTGATCCAAGACTATGCCCCAACCAGTAACACTGAAGAAGCTGAAGTTGATCAGTTCTAGGAAGACCTATAAAACCTTATAGAACTAGCACCCCAAAAAGATGTCCTTCTCATTATAGGGGACTGGAATACAAAAGTAGGAAGTCAAGAAATACCTGGAATAACAGGAAAATTTGGCCTTGGAGTACAGAATGAATCAGGGCAAAGGATAACAGAGTTTTGCCAAAAGAACACACTGGTCATAGCAAACACTCTTTTTCAACAACACAAGAGAAGACTCTACAAATGGACATCACCAGACAGTCAATACTGAAATCAGATTGATTATATTCTTTGCAGCCAAAGATGGAGAAGCTCTATATAGTCAGCAAAAACAAGACTGAGAGCTGACTGTGGCACAGATCATGAAATCCTTATTGCCAAATTCAGACTTAAATTGAAGAAAGTAGGGAAAACCACTAGATCATTCAGGTGTGACCTAAGTCAAATCCCTTATGGCTATACAGTGGAAGTGAGAAATAGATTTAAGGGATTAGATCTGATAGACAAGAGTGCCTGAAGAACTATGGACAGAAGTTCATGACACTGAACAGGAGACAGGGATCAGGACCATTCCCAAGGGAAAAAAATACAAAAAGGTAAAATGGTTGTCTGAGGAATCCTTAAAAACAGCTACGAAAAGAAGAGCAGTGAAATGCAAAGGAGAAAAAGAAAGATATACCAATCTGAATGCAGAGTTCCAAAGAATAGCATGGAGAGATAAGAAAGACTTCCTCAGGGATCAATGCAAAGAAATAGAATAAAACAATAGACTGGGAAAGACTAGAGATCTCTCCAAGAAAATTAGAGATACAGAGAGAATATTTCATGCAAAGATAGACACAATAAAGGACAGAATTGGGATGGGCCTAACAAAAGCAGAAGATGTTAAGAAGTGGTCTCAAGAATACACAGAACTGTACAAAAAAGATCTTCATGACCAAGATAATCACGATGGTGTGATCACAGACCTAGAGCCAAACATTCTGGAATGTGAAGTCAAGTGGGCCTTAGGAAGCATCACTACAAACAAAGCTAGTGGAGGTGATGGAATTCCAGTTGAGCTATTTCAAATCCTAAAAGATGATGCTGTGAAAGTGATGCACTCAATATGCCAGCAAATTTGGAAAACTCAGCAGTGGCCACAGGACTGGAAAAGGTCAGTTTTCATTCCAATCCCAAAGAAAGTCAATGCCAAAAAATGCTCAAACTACCACGCAATGGCACTCATCTCACACGCTAGAAAAGTAATGCTCAAAATTCTCCATGAACGGTGAACTTCCATATGTGCAAGCTTGATTAAGAAAAGGCAGAGGAACCAGAGATTGAATAGCAAACATCTCTCAGATCATCAAAAAAGCAAGAGTTCCAGAAAAACATCTATTTCTGCTTTATTGACTATGCCAAAGCCATGACTGTATGGATCACAACAGACTTTGGAAAATTCTTCAATAAATCAGAATACCAGACCACCTGACCTACCTCCTGAAAAATCTGAATGCACGTCAAGAAGCAACAGTTCAAACTGGATATGGAACAACAGACTGGTTTCAAATTGGGAAAGGAGTATGTCAAGGCTGTGTATTGTCACCCTCTTATTTAACTTATATGCAGAGTACATCATGAGAAACACTGAACTGGATGAAACACAAGCTGGAAACAAGATTCCCCGGAGAAATTTCAATAACCTCAGATATGCAGATGACACCACCCTTATGGCAGAAAATGAAGAGGAACTAAAAAGCCTCTTGATGAAAATGAAAGAGGAGCGTGAAAACTTTGGCTTAAAGCTCAACATTCAGAAAACTAAGATTATGGCAGCTGGTCCCATCACTTCATGGCAAGTAGATGGGGAAGCACTGGAAACAGTGACAGACTATTTTTGTGGGCTCCAAAATCACTGCAGATGGTGACTGAAGCCTTGAAATTAAAAGACACTTGCTCCTTGGAAGAAGAGTTATGACTAACCTAGACAGCATATTAAAAAGCAGAGACATTTCTTTGCCAACAAATGTCCATCTAGTCAAAGCTATGGTTTTTCCAGTAGTCATGTACGGATGCGAGAGTTGGACTATAAAGAAGGCTGCACTCCGAAGAATTGATGCTTTTGAACTATGGTCTTGGAGAAGACTCTTGAGAGTCTCTTGGACAGCTAGGAGATCCAACCAGTCCATCCTAAAGGAGATCAGTCCTGAATATTCATTGGACGAACTGAGGCTGAAGCTGAAACTCCAATACTTTGGCCACCTGATGTGAGGAACTTACTCATTTGAAAAGACCCTTAAGCTGAGAAAGACTGAAGGCAGGAGGAGAAGGTGACAACAGAGCTAGAGATGGTTGGATGAGACACCACTGAAATATAAAGGATAATAAGAGACTACTATCAGTAACCATATGCTAATAAAATGGACAACTCGGAAGAAATGGACAAATTCTTAGATAACCTTCCAAAACTAAGCCAGGATGAAATAGAAGACCGTAACAGACCAATCACAAGCACAGAAATAGAAACTGTAATCAAAAAGCTTCCAGCAAACAAAAAGCCAGGAGCAGATGGCTTCATAGAAGAATTCTACCAAAAATTTAGAGAAGAGCTAACACCCATCCTACTCAAACTCGTGAAAAATTGCAGAGGAAGTTAAACTTCCAAACTCATTCTATGAGGCCACCATTACTGTAATACCAAAACCAGACAAAGATGCCACAAAAAAAAGAAAACTGCAGGCCAATATCATTGATGATCATAGATGCAAAAATCCTTAACAAAATTCTAGCAAACAGCATCCAACAACATGTTAAAAAGATCATACATCATGATCAAGTGGGCTTTATCCCAAAGATGCAAGGATTCTTCAATATTCACAAATCAATCAATGTGATACACCACATTAACAAACTGAAAGATAAACCCATATGATTATCTCAATAAATGCAGAGAAGGCCTTTGACAAAATTCAACATCCATTTATGATAAAAACACTCCAGAAAGCAGAAATAGAAGGAGCATACTCCAACATTTAAAAAGCCATATATGATAAACCCAGAGCAAACATTATCCTCAATGGTGAAAAATTGAAAGCATTTCCCCTAAAGTCAGGAACAAGACAAGGGTGCCTACTCTCACCACTACTGTTCAACATAGTTTTGGAAGTTTTAGCTACAGCAATCAGAGAAGAAAAAGAAATAAAAGGAATCCAGATGGAAAAGAAAACTCTTACCGTTTGCCGATGACATGATCCTCTACATAGAAAACCCTAAAGAATACACCAGAAAATTACTAGAGCTAATGAATGAATATAGTAAATTGCAGGATGTAAAATTAACACACAGAAATCCCTTGCATTCCTATATACTAACAATGAGAAAACAGAGAAATTAATGAAACAATTCCATTCACCATCACAATGAAAATAATAAAATACTTCGGAATAAATCTACCTAAAGAAACAAAAGATCTATATATAGAAAACTATAAAACACTGGTGAAAGAAATCAAAGAGGACACAAATAGATGGAGAAATATACCATGTTCATGGATCAGAAGAATCAATATACTACAAATATACTACATACAATATACTACAAAGCTACAGTCATCAAGACACTATGGTACTGGCACAAAGACAGAAATATAGATCAATGGAACAAAATAGAAAGCCCAGAGATAAATCCATGCACCTCTGGATACCTTATCTTTGACAAAGGAGGCAAGAATATACAATGGAGAAAAGACAATCTCTTTAACAAGTGGTACTGGGAAAACTGGTGAACCACCTGTAAAAGAATGAAACTAGAACACTTTCTAACACTGATAACACCATCAGTTCAGTCCAGTTCAGTTGATCAGTCGTGTCTGAGTCTGCGACCCCATGAATTGCAGCATGCCAGGCCTCCCTGTCCATCACCAACTCCCAGAGTTCACTCAAACTCATGTCCATCGAGTCGGTGATGCCATCCAGCCATCTCATCCTCTTTCATCCCCTTCTCCTCCTGCCCTCAATCCCTCCCAGCATCAGAGTCTTTTCCAATGAGTCAACTCTTCGCATGAGGTGGCCAAAGTACTGGAGTTTCAGCTTCAGCATCAGTCCTTCCAAAGAACACCCAGGACTGATCTCCTTTAGAATGGACTAGTTGGATCTCTTTGCAGTCCAAGGGACTCTCAAGAGTCTTCTCTAACACTACAGCTCAAAAGCATCAATTCTTCAGTGTTCAGCTTTCTTCACAGTCCAACTCTCACATTCATACATGACCACTGGAAAAGCCATAGCCTTGACTAGACGGACCTTTGTTGGCAAAGTAATGTCTCTGCTTTTCAATATACTATCTAGGTTGGTCATAACTTTCCTTCCAAGGAGTAAGCATCTTTTAATTTCATGGCTGCAATTGCCATCTGCAGTGATTTTGGAGCCCCCCAAAATTAAGTCTGACACTGTTTCCACTGTTTCCCCATCTATTTCCCATGAAGTAACGGGACCAGATGTCACGATCTTCATTTTCTGAATGTTGAGCTTTAAGCCAACTTTTTCACTCTCCTCTTTCACTTTCATCAAGAGGCTTTTTAGCTCCTCTTCACTTTCTGCCATAAGGGTGGGGTCATCTGCATATCTGAGGCTATTGATATTTCTCCCGGCAATCTTGATTCCAGCTTGTGTTTCTTCCAGTCCAGCATTTCTCATGATGTACTCTGAAAAAATAAACTCAAAATGGATAAAGATCTAAATGTATGACCAGAAACTATAAAACTCCTGGAGGAAAACATAGGCAAAACACTCTCTGACATAAATCACAGCAGGATCCTCTATTACTCATCTCCCAATGTAATGGAAATAAAAGCAAAAATAATGAAATGGGACCTAATTAAAAGCTTTTGCACAATGAAGGAAACTATAAGCAAGGTGAAAAGACAGCCTTCAGAATGGGAGAAAATAATAGCAACTGAAGCAACTGACAAATAATTAATCTCAAAAATATACAAGCAGCTTGTGCAGCTCAATAACAGAAAAATAAACGACCCAATCAAAAAATGAGCCAAAGAACTAAACAGACATTTCTCCTAAGAAGACATACAGATGGCTAACAAACACATGAAAAGATGCTCAACATCACTCATTGTCAGAGAAATGCAAATCAAAAGCACAATGAGGTACCATCTTATGCTGTTCAGAATGGCTGCGATCCAAAAGTCTACAAGCAATAAATGCTGGAGAGGGTGAGGAGAAAAGGGAATCCTCCTACACTGTTGGTGGGAATGCAAACTAGTACAGCCACTATGGAGAACAGTGTGGAGATTCCTTAAAAAAACTGAAAATAGAACTGCCTTATGACCCAGCAATCCCACTGCTGGTCATACACACTGAGGAAACCAGAACTGAAACAGACACACGTACTCCAGTGTTCATGGCAGCACTGTTTGCAATAGCTAGGACATGGAAGCAACCTAGAGGTCCATCGGCAGACAAATGGAGGAAAACAAATGGATAAGAAAGCTTTGGTACATAAATGCTATGGAATATTACTCAGCTTTTAAAAAGAATGCATTTGAATCAGGTGGATGATACTGGAGCCTATTATACAGAGTGAAGTAAGTCAGAAAGAAAAAAACACCAATACAGTATCCTAACGCATATATATGAAATTTAGGAAGATGGTAATGATGACCCTATATGTGAGACAGCAAAAGAGACACAGATGTAAAGAGACTTTTGGACTCTGTGGTAGACGGCGAGGGTGGGTTTATTTGAGAGAATAGCATTGAAACATGTATATTATCATATGTGAAGTAGATCGCCAGTCAAGGTTCAATGCATGAGACAGGGTGATCAGGGCTGGTGCACTGGGCTGACCCTGAGGGATGGGATGGGGAGGAAGTTGGGAAGTTGGTTCAGGATGGGGAACACATGTACACCCATGGCTGGTTCATGTCAATGTATAGCAAAAATGACTACAATATTGTAAAGCAATTAGCCTCCAATTAAAATAAATAAATATAATGAGATGGTTGGATGGCATCACTGACTCAATGGACATGAGCTTGAGTAAACTCTGAGTTGATGATGGACAGGGAGGCCTGGTGTACTGCAGTCAATGGGTTCGCAAAGAGTTGGACACAACTGAGCGACTGAACTAAACTGAAACTTGTAATGGACTGATGAAGAGATACAATCAAAAGCATAATCAGGGTGTGATGGAAATAGTTAAGGAAGGCTTATTGCAAGAAATGAATCAGGAAGCAAATTTGCAAAAGTAGTTTATTTACCATTTTCCCTGTGTATTAAACCTAGGCTCTTTTTCAAAAGGCATTTGAATTTCCATAGAACTATAACTGTAAATATGTGTATATATATAGCCAACTTCCATAGGTTACATAGTTCATTAACTTAAGATAAACAAATTGCAATAAAAATTCCAGGCCATAAAAAGGCCATCTCACAACTAATACAGCTATTGATTTTCTTTTTGTGTGTGCTATTCATTTATTTAATAAATATCTCAGCCTACTAGACCCCAAACTCCCACTGTTTTATTTGCTTGGGCCAAACCAGCAGACATATCAGGCAAAGATCTTCACCCTCATAATGTTCATTCTAGAGGAGGAGATAAACAAAAATAAACAACTTCAGTAAGTTAATTCATATATTATTGATGTTTAATGGCTAAGTTATGTCCAATTCTTTTGAGACACCCATGGACTGTAGCCTGCCTGGCTCCTCTGTCCATGGGATTTCCCAGGCAAGAATACTAGAATGGGTTGCCATTTCCTTCTCCAGGGGATCTTCCTAATCCAGGGATTGAACCTGTGCCTCCTGCATTGAAGACAGATTTTTTAACACCGAGCCACCTGAGAAGCCCACACTTAATGTTAGAAGATGACAGGTATCCAGAGTGTATGGAAAGGAATCAATATTAAACAGGGTGGTCAGGGAGGCCTCCTTTTGAAGGTGAAATTTGAGTGTCGATTTGAGGAAGTTAACCAACAGATATCTTGCGGGGGAAATGTTCTAGAAGGAGGATATAACCAATACAGAAGCCTTAAAGTGGCATTGTACTTAGTATGTTTGAGGAATATAGCAAAGAGGCCAGTGTGGCTGAGATAAAGTGAGTGATGACAGAAGAGTAGAAGATGAGGTCAGGGAGGTAATGGGATGTCAGATTGCA
Source organism: Capra hircus (assembly GCF_001704415.2). NCBI lineage: Eukaryota > Metazoa > Chordata > Mammalia > Artiodactyla > Bovidae > Capra > Capra hircus. The sequence continues at coordinate 15,496,859 of NW_017189517.1, read as the reverse complement.
TAAGTCCTTACAGGCCACTGTAAGGACGCTGGCTTTTATTTTAAATGAAATCTGGAGCTCAGCTCCCAGTCCATGGCAAAGACTAATCTGATTTCTGGCTCAATAATTTCACCTTTTCCAGAATTGAACTGCATGTGTGTATGTATATACAAAACAATATGTATGTGAATATATATTTATAGTTGTACAGAAATATATATACATATACAATTTTGTGTCTAACTTCTCATAATTATTGATGTAAAATAATGCTTTTTAGATTCTTCTGTGCTACTGTGTGTTTTAGTAGTTCATTCTTCTTTATTGTTAAATAATTCTCACAGTTTTTCTTTAGCTGATTACCAGTTGTTGAAGATTTGGATTGTTTCCAGTTTTTTGTAATTATGAAGCTGCTATGAACATTTGTGTAGAGGTCTTTGTGTTGGACACATTTATATTTCTGTTGGGTAAATTGCTGGGATTGAAGCAGCAGGGTCATATGATATGTTTAATTTTGGAAGGAAGTGCCAAAATCCTATCTAAAATTCATGTATAATTTCCATCCTTACTAGCAATGTATAAGAGCTCAATTTGTTCTTCATCCTTGTCAGCTCTTGGTGTTTACAGTTTTTAAATATTAGATAAGCTGTTAAGCGTGTAATGCTTATAACTTACTTTTCTTTAATTGTTTGTGATATTCACCATCTTTTCATATGTTTACATGCCATCTGTATCTCTTCTTTCATGAATTATCTGTTCAAATTTTGCTCATTTTAAATTGTTATTTGCCTCATTATTGTTGAGTTGTAGGTGTTCTTTTTATATTCTGGATACAAGTCCTTAATCTGATATGTATTTGAAAATATTTTCTCCTTGTCTGAGGCTTGCCTTTTCATTTTTACAAACTTGCCTTTTGAAGAGCAGCATTTTTAAATTTTGATTATTGCTAACAGAATTTTTTATAGTTTGATTTCTCGTGCATTATCTATGAAACTTGTAGTCAAGATTAGAAATATTTTTCTAAGCTTTCTTTTAAATTTATAGTTTTATGTTTTATATTTAGTTTATAATATACTTTTATTTAAATTTTATATATGCTGTGATCAATGCTCTATTATTTATTGATTGATACATAAATTTTCCAATGCTATCTTTTAAAGAGTCTATTCTTTCTCCATTGAATTATCTTGGTACATTTGTCAAAAAACCAATTGAACTTATGTGTGTGTGTCTATTTCTAGATTTTCTGTCCTGTTCTATAGATCCATATATCTCTACTTTTCTCCGTGTCACATGGACTTACTAATGATAGCCTTATAAGTCTTTAAGTTGTAAGAGTTCTTGAATTCTTTTTCAAAGTTGTTTGAGCTATAACAGGTTCTTTGATTTTCTGTATAAAGTTTGTAATTAGTGTCATAATTTTTTAATGGAAAAGTGTATTGGAATTTTGATGGTTTTATTCTAGAGATCCATTTGAGAAGAATTGATATCTTAACATTTTTTTTCCCTAATCTATGACTTCAGTGTTTATCTCCACTAATATAGGACTTTATATTTCTCACAGAAGTGTTTTGGATATTTTAACATCAAAGCATTGCACTTATCTTATTAGAGCATCTATTAGTATTTATTTATTTATAAATATTTCATAGTTTGCTAGTATTATAAATGTACATTGTTTTCTTCATTTTAATTTACAGCTTCCGTTGCTGGTATAGAGATCTTAAATTGATTTTGGTATATTGACCTTGCATCCTACAGGTTCAAAATCTTTCCTCTCAGATATGATAGCTTTTGTTGGAAGACTCTGTCATTTTCTAAATAAATAATCATGTCATCTGAGAATAAAGGCAGTTTAATTTCTTATTTTCAAACATAGATGTCTTTTATATCACTTTTTTCCTACCTGATTGCGTGGGCTAGGATCTACAGTATAATGTCAAGTACAAGTGGTGAGAGTCTTGTTTCTGATCTGAAGGACAAAACTTTCAGTCTTTTTCCATGGAGTTCAATATAAACTATCAATATTTCATACATGCCTTTTTAAAGGCTGAGAACATTTCTATACCTTCCTAGTTTTCTGAGAATTTTAAAATAGATGTTCAGTTCTGTCCATTTTTTCTACATCTCCTGATATTCTCATATATACTTTTTATTTTTGCTTGTTGATAGTTTAAATCATGTAGAAAGATTTTCTTTCTTTTTTTTTCTTTTGGTCCAACTTCTTATTTTGTATTGGGGTATGGCCAATTAACAACCAATATGGTGGTACTTTCAGGTGAACAGTGAAGGGACTCAACCATACATATAACATGTATCCATTCTCTCCCAAACGCCCCTCCCATCCAGGCTGCCACCCAACATTGAGCAGCGTTCCCTGTGCTGTACAGTAAGTCCTTGTTGGTTATCCATTTAAAATATAGCAGTGTGTACATATCCATCCCTAATTCCCTAACTATCTCTTCCTCTCATCCTTCCCCGCTGGTAACCATAAGTTCGTTTTGTAAGCCTGTAAGTCTGTTTCTGTTTTCTAAGTAATTTCACTTGTTGATTTTCCAGTGTTGAAGCAACCTGGTATTCATGTAATATATCCTAATTGGTCATTTTTATATACATATATACCTTGGATATGGAGAAGGCAATGGCACCCCACTCCAGTACTCTTGCCTGGAAAATCCCATGGACGGAGGAGCCTGGAAGGCTGCAGTCCATGGGGTCGCTGAGGGTCGGACACGACTGAGCGACTTCACTTTCACTTTTCACTTTCACGCATTGGAGAAGGAAATGGCAACCCACTCCAGTGTTCTTGCCTGGAGAATCCCAGGGATGGGGGAGCCTGGTGGGCTGCTGTCTATGGGGTCGCCCAGAGGCGGACACGACTGAAGCGACTTAGCAGCAGCAGCAGCAGCAGCAGCATACCTTGGATATATTGCAAGCTTGATTCCAGACAACTGCAATAAAGCTAATACAACAATAAAGCAACTGACAAGTTTTTTGGTTTGCCAGTGCAGATAAAAGTTGTTTTTACTGTACTAAACCTTATTAAGTGTGTAATAACATCATGTCTTAAAAACTATGTACAAATCTTAATTTAAAATATTTTATTGCTAAAAATTCTAACCTTCAGCATGTCATAATCCTTTTGCTAATGGAAGATCTTGCCTTGGTGTACATGGCTGCTGACTGATCAGGGTGGTGGCTGCTGAAGTTTGGGGTGGCTGTGGAAGTTTCTTAAAATAAGACAACAATGAAGTTTTCCATATCAACCGACTCTTCCTTTCACAAATGTTTCATCTGTCACATGCAATACTGTTTGATAGCATTTTACACATAGTAGATTGATAGCATTTTACCGTGATAGAATTTTACTTCTTTTAATATTAGAATCAGTCCTCTCAGATATTGTTGCTGCTTTATTACCTAAGTTTATGTACTGCTCTAAATCCTTTGTTTTCATTCTCACAGTCTTCACCAGGAGCAGATTCCATCTTAAAAAACCCCTTCCTTTGCTTATTCATAAGAAGTAACTTCCTATCCATTCAAGTTGTGTTGTGAGACTGCAGCAATTCAGTTACATCTTCAGGCTCCACTTCTATTTCTAGTTCTCTTGCTATTTCTATCACATCTGAAATGACTTACTCCATTGAAGTCTTGAACCCATCCATGTCATCCATAAGGGTTGGAAACAATTTCTTCCAAACTCCTGTGAATGTTGGTATTTTGAACTCTTCCTATAAATCATGAATGTTCTTAATGACATTCATTAGAATGATGAAACCCTTCCAGAAGATATTCAATTTACTTTTCCCAGTTCTGTCAGAGGAATCACTATCTAAGGCAGCTGTAGCCTCACGAAAAATATTTCTTATATAATATGTGTTGGAAGTTGACTTGATCCATGGGCTGCAGAATGGATGTTGCGTTAGCAGGCACGAACACAGAATTAGTTTTATTGTACATCTCCATCAGAGCTCTTGGGTGACTTGTGCATTGTCAATGAGCAGTAATATTTTGAAAGAAATCTTTTTTTCTGAGCAGTAAGTCTCAATGATGGGCTTAAACTATTCAGTAAACCATGTTGTAAACAGATTGTGCTATCATCTGGGCTTTGTTACTCCATTTATAGAGCACAGGCAAGGTAAATTTAAAATAATTATGAAGGGCACTGGGATTTTCAGAATTGTAGATGAGCACTGGCTTCAGCATCAAACCATCAGCTGCATTAGCGCCTTACTAGAGAGTCAGCCCGGAGAAGGCAATGGCAACCCACTCCAGTACTCTTGCCTGGAAAATCCCATGGGCAGAGGAGCCTGGTAGGCTGCAGTCCATGGGGTCATTAGAGTCAGACACGACTGAGGACCTTCACCTTCACTTTTCACTTTCATGCATTGGAGAAGGAAATGGCAACCCACTCCAGTGTTCTTGCCTGGAGAATCCCAGGGATGGTGAAGCCTGGTGGGCTGCCATCTATGGGATCGCACAGGGTCAGACATAACTGAAGCGACTTAGCAGCAGCAGCAGCAGCAGCAGCAGAGAGTCAGCCTGCCCTTTGAAGCGTTAAAGCCAGCATGGTCTTCTTCTCTGTCGTTATGTGGCTATGGAAGTCCTGGCTGGCATTTTCTTCTAATACAAGACCACTTAATCTGCAATGAAAATCTTTTGTTTAGTGTACTCACCTTCATTATTTTAGCTAGATGGTCTAGATAACTTGCTGCCTCACCTTGCACTGTGATGGAGATAGCTTCTTTCCTTAAACCTCATGAAACAACCTCTGCTAGCTTCAAACTTTCTTCTGTAGCTTCCTTATCTTTCTCAGCCTTCACAGGGTTAAAGAGAGTCAGGGCCTTCCTCTGGTTTGAACTTTGGTTGTTGTCGCTGAAGTAACTTAGCATGCACACTTATATACTGCTGAATTTGATCAGTTAATATATTGTTAAGTGTTTTTTGCATCAAAGTTCATAAGGGATGTTGATGTCTAGCTACCTTTTCTTGAAACATCTTTGTCACATTTGATATCAGAGTAATTTGGGCTTCATAAAATGATTTGGAAATGTTACTCTAGCTCTCTTTTGTATAAGAACTATTTTCATATCAGAGGTGGTTTTTCCTCAAATGTCGTCTAATAGAATTTGCCAATGAAGTCATTTAGGCCTGGAATTCTCTCTGTGCAAAAGATTTTAAGTAAAAATTTTATTTGTTTACTAAATATGTTTGTTCAGGTAATCAACTTCTCCTTCAGTGACTTTTGATAATTTGTGACTTAACAGGATTATTTCCATCTTATTTAAATTATTAAATTAACTGGCATAGAGTTTTTCTTAATATTTATTTATTATGCTTTTAATTCCTGGAGCATGTGTAGCCATATCTGCTTTTTGTTTTCTGATATTGGTAGTTTCTCTTTGTTCTTTCTTTTGCCTACATCACTTTTGATTAGAATTGTACCTTTTAAAAATAATCAAAAAAAACAAATCAAAAAAAAAATCAACATTTAGTTTCATTGATTTTCTCTATTTTAAATTTTATTTATTTCTGCCCTTACCTTCCTTATTTTCTTCATTCAACATTCCTTATGTTGAATTATTCTTCTTTTCATAATTTCTTAAGGGAGAATATTAGCTTATTCATTTTAAACCTGCTTTACTAACATAAGCATTTAATTCTATAAGTTTATTTTCAGTAATGCTTTCGCTGTGTCCCACAAATTTTAATATGTTGTGATTTATTTCCATTTAATTCTAAAAACATTCTAGTGTCTCTTGTATTTCCATTTTGATCATGAGTTATTTTATTTTTGTCTTTCTTGCTAGAGGTTTGTCAATTTTATTGATCTTTTCAAAGAACCAGCTCTTTCTCTTTGACTTTCTCTATTGCTTTCATTCTTTTAATTTCATTTATTCTACTCTTATCTTTATTATTTCCTTCATTCTTACTGCTTTGATATTATTTTGCTCTTGTTTTTCTAGATTCTTTGGGTGGGATTATATTACTACACTCTTTATTTGAGATGGTTTATTTTTTTCCAATGTATGAATTTAGTGCTATAAATTTTCCTCTCAGGCTGGCTTCAGCTCTTCCCCACAAAATTTATTTTCATGTAGTTCAATGTAGTTTCTCTTTACTTTTCTTGAGACTTCCTTTTTGACCCTTGTGTTACTTATAAGTGTGTAGTTTAGTTTCCAAGGGTTGAACAATTTTCTTGCTATCCTTCCCACAAAAAAATCTGTACCCATTAAGTGATAACTGTCCATTAACTTCCCCCTTCCCTCTTAGCTCATGGTAAGCTCAAATTTACCTTTTTGTCTTTATGAATTTGCTGATCCTAGACATATCATGAAACTAGAATCAAATGATATTTTTCCTTTTGTGTCTGAACAATTTCATTTATCATTATATTTTCATGATTCAACCAAGTTAATAGCTTGTATCAGAGCTTCACTCCTTTTTATGGCTGAATAATAGTCAATTGTATGTAAATAGTAGATTTTTGGTTATCCATTCATCTGCACATTTGAATTTTTTCTACCTTTTGGCTATTGTGAATAATGCTGCAATGTACATTGGCATACAAATATCACTTTGGTTCCTGTTTGAATTATCTTGGGTATTCACTTAGGAATGGAAATGCTAACTCATATGATGATTTTGTTTAAGTTTTTGAGGAACCACCAAACCACTTCACAGTTTTGTTTGTTGTTTTTTAACATTCACTCTTCTAATATATAAGGGTTCCAATTTCTTCACTTCCTCAGCAGCACTTAATTTCTGTTTTCCTTGTACTAAAGCTATCTTATTAGGTATGTTGTGGTATCTCATTGGGTTTTTTATTTGCATTTACCTAACGACTAATGATGTTGTGCCGCTTTTCATGTGTTTTCAGTACATTTGGATATCTTTTCCAGAGAAATGTCTATTCAAATCCTTTGACCATTTTTTAAATTGGGTTGTCATTTTGTTGTTGAGTTGTGAGAGTCATTTATATAGTATCCATATCAAATGTAAGAGTTTCAAATATTTCTTCCATTTTATAGGTTGTATTTTCACTTTTCTCAATAATGTCCTTTGATGCACAAAAGTTTTAATTTTTGTTGGCTGTGACACATGTGGGACCCTAGTTCCCTGGCAAGAGATCAAACCCATGCCCTCTGCATTGGAAGAGTAGAGTCTTAATCACTGGATCACCAGGGAAGTCCAAAAGTTTAAAATTTTTATGAAGTTTATTTTATCTATTTTATTGCTCATGCTTTTAGTGTCAGGGCTAAGAATCCAAGGTCATGAAGATTTACTCCAAAATTTTCTCTAAGCGTTGTATGGTTTAGGTCTTATATTTGTGAATATGGCCCATCTTGAATTGATTTTATATATTTTGTGAGTTAGGGATCCAACTTTAATTTTTGCTTGTGGAAATCCAGTTATCCTAGTACTATTTGTTGAAAAGACTATTCATTTTCTGCTGGATGGACTTGGAACCCTTATCAAAAATCAGTTGGCCACAGATATATTGGGTTTATTTATTGACTCAATTCTGTTCTAATGGTTTGTAATCTTATGCTAGCATAGAACCATTTTGATTGCTACAGTTTTGTAATACATTTTAAAATCAGGAAGTTTGAGTCCTCCATTTTTCTTTTTGCAAACTGTTCCAGTTATTAGGACCCCTAGTAATTCTGCATGAATTTTAGGATCACCTTTTCTGGAAAAGAAAAAAAATCTGCTAGAATTTTGAGAGGGCTAGTGCTCAACCTATAGATTATTTGGGATAGTACTGGAATGTTAACAATATTTTCCAATCCATGAACACAGGATATCTTCCATTGAATTAGGTCTTTTTTTGTTTTTTATTTTTTTAATTTTTTTTTAAATTTTAAAATCTTTAATTCTTACATGCGTTCCCAAACATGAACCCCCCTCCCACCTCCCTCCCCATAACACCTCTCTGGGTCATCCCCATGCACCAGCTCCAAGCATGCTGTATCCTGCATCAGACATAGACTTCTTTTAGCTGTGTTTTGTAGTTTCAGCATATATGTCTTTCACTTCTTTTGTTAAATTTGTTCCTGGGTATTTTATGCTTTTAGATGCTATAATGAAGGAAATTGCCTTCTAAACTACATCTTAAGATTATTTATTGATAGTATATAGAAACAAACCTGATTTGGGGGTGTTGATTTAGAACTTGCAAATTTGTGCACTTATTTCATTAACTCTAGTGTCAGTTATCTAGGGTTTTCTATATTAAAGTCTGTGTCACCTGGACATATAGTTTTACTTCTTTTCTACCTATTTTTTTTTTCTTTATCTCTAATTGCTCTAAAACTTCCAGTGCAATGACTAATCGTACTGGTAAAAGTGGGCATCCTATCTTGTTTCTGATCTTTGGGAGAAGGCTTTCAATCTTTTATCACTGAGTATGTTATTACTTGTGCTTTTTCCATAAATGCTATTTATCATATTGAGGAAGTACCTTTCTATTAGTGATTTTCTGAGAGAGATCCTATTACTGAACAATGTTGAATTTTGTCAAATGCCTTTGGTATATCAATTGATGACACAATGTCTTTTTTTTTTTTACTTCAATCTGTTATTTGGTGTATGAATTGATTTCCTTATGTCGAACCACTCTTGCTTTCCTGGAATCAATTCCACTTCTTAATAATTTGGTTTGCTAGTATTTTGTTGAAAATTTTGCATCTGTATTCATGAGGGATATTGGTCTGTAATTATCTTTTCCGTGATATATTTGTCTGACTTTGATTAGATGTTAATAATGACTTCATAGAATGTATTAGGACGTTTTCCTCCTCTTCTGTTGTTTTAAAGAATTTGAGAAGGATTAGCTTTAGTTCTTCCTTAAAAATTTGATAGAATGTTTCAGTAAAACCATCTGGTTCAGGTCTGTTCTTTGTTGGGAAATTTTTTTTATTATAGATTCAATCTCTTTAATTATTATGGGTCTATCCATATTTTATATTTTTTCTTGAGTTATTTAGATAATTTGATTGTTTCTAGAATTCATCCATTTCATCTAGATTATCTAATTTCTCGAAATGCATTTGTTCTTAGTAATCTTTTATAATTTTCTTCTTTCATTTTTGATTTTGCTTATTCCTATCTGGAGAAGGAAAAGACAATCACACCCCACTCCAGTACTCTTGCCTGGAAAATCCCATGGACGGAGGAGCCTCGTAGGCTGCGTTCCACGGGGTCGCTAAGAGTCCGACACGACTGAGCAACTTCACTTTCATGCATTGGAGAAGGAAATGGGAACCCACTCCAGTGTTCTTACCTGGAGAATCCCAGGGATGGGGGAGCCTGGTGGGCTGCCGTCTCTGGGGTTGCACAGAGTCGGACACGACTGAAGCGACTTAGCAGCAGTAGCAGCAGCATTCCTATCTTTTCTCCATTGTTCTTTGCTAGTGTACTGAAGTATATATCAACTCTGTTGACCTTTTCAAAGAACCAAATTTTGGTTTTGTTGATTCTATTTTTTTTTCTTTCTGTTCTCTATATCATTTCTCTATTCTTCATTATTTTCTACCTCTACTACTTTTGAATTGCATTTGCTCTTATTTTTATAGGTCCTTAAGGTGTAAATTTAGAATATTGATTTGGGGTCTTTCTTCTGTAAAAAAAAACTATTTATTTATTTTTGGCTGTGCTGAGTCTGTGTTGCTACACAAGCTTTTCTCTAGTTGTGAAGTGGAGGCTATTCTTTAGTTGCAGTGTGCCAGCTTTACATTGAGGTGGTTTCTCTTGTTGTGGGACACAGTCTGTAGGGTGTGTGGGTTTCAATAATTGAGACATATGGGCTCAATGGTTGTGGCTCCTGGGCTTTAGACCAGAGGCTCACTAAGTTGTGGTAACAGGCTTAGTTGCTCCGTGGCATGTGAGATCCTCCCAGAACAGGGATCTAACCCCTGTCTCCTGCATTGTCAGGCAGAGTCTTTACCACTGAACCATCAGGCAAGCCACTCTTCTTTTTTAATGTAAGCATTTAGAGCTCTAAAATTTTCTCTGAGTGCTGTTTTTGCTAAATCCTTATACGCTATGTTTTATTTTTGTTCATCTCAAAATATTTTCTATTTTATTTGTAATTTTTCCTTGACCTACTTTTTGTTTAAGAGTGTGGTATTTAATTTCCATATATTTTGAATATCCAGTTTTCCTCCTGTTACTGATTTTTTATTTCATTTCATTGTAGTCAGAGTAAACACTTTGTATGATTTCAATATTTCAAAATTTATTAAGACTTGTTTTGTGACCTAACAGTCTCTGCTGGAGAATGTCCCACACACACTTGATAAATTGTGTACTCTACTGATATTAGGTAGAGTGTGCTATATATGTCTGGTCTAACTGGTTTGTAGTATTGTTGAAGTTCTTTATTTTCTAATTGATCTTCTGTGTGGTTGTTCTGTCCATTATTGAGAATGTGGTACCAAATTCTCAACTATCATTGTAGAACTATAAAGCTTCCTATAATTCTGTTAGTTAAATCACATGTAAGTACTTGTTCTTTGGTGCATCTGTTTATAGTTGCCATGTTTTCTTAATAAATTAAATCTTTTATCAATAGTAATAAACTTTTTTGTCTCTCATAATAGTTTTGACTTAGAATCAATTTTGTCTAACATTAGTAGAGCCTCTTTAGATTTCTTTTGATTACTGTTTGCATGGCAATTATTTTTCCCCTCCCTTACTTCAGTCCACTTGTGTCTTTGGGTTCAAAGTGAGTTTCTTGTACACAGGATATGGTTTAATAATGTTTCTCATCGATTCTTCCAATCTCTGCCTTTTACATGGATTGTTTTATCTTTTGTATTTAAAATAATTATTAACAAGAAAAGACATGCTTCCATAATTTTGCTATTTTTTCTATGAAACATTTACCTATTTTGTTCAATTCCTCTATTACTGATTTATTTTGTGATTTTTTCCCCCTAGTGTACTATTTTGATCTTTGCTAATTTCTTTTTCTGTACTGTTTTTTTTTTTAATTTTTTCCCTTAGTGGTTACCCTATGCATTACAATTAACATTTTAGCTTTTTTTAAAATCAATTTTTATTTTGTATTGGGATATAGATGAGTCACACTGTTTTGTTAGTTTCAGGTGTATAACAAATTGATTCAATTATACATATACATGTATCAATTCTTTTCCAGACTCATTTCCCATATAGGTTCTTACAGAATATTGAATAGATTTCTTTGTACTATTTAGTAGGTGCTTGTTGACTATGTATTTTACATGTAGTAACATGTATGTGTTAGTTCCGACCTAATTTATCCCTTAGCACATATTTATCCTTTGGTGACCATATTTTTGAAGTCTGTACAAGATCTGATAGATAGAGTGCCTGATGAACGATGGACAGAGGTTCATGACATTGTACAGGAGACAGGAATCAAGACCATCCCCAAGAAAAAGAAATGCAAAAAGGCAAAATGGCTGTCTGAGGAAGCCTTACAAATAGCTGTGAAAAGGGAAGCAAAAAGCAAAGGAGAAAAGGAAAGATGTACCCATTTGTATGCAGAGTTTCAAAAAACAGCAAAGAGAGATAAGAAAGCCTTCCTCAGCAATCAATGCAAAGAAATAGAGGAAAGCAACAGAATGGGAAAGATTAGAGATCTCTTCAAAAAAATTGGAGATACCAAGGGAACATTTCATGCAAAGATGGGCTCAATAAAGGGCAGAAATGGTAGGGACCTAACAGAAGCAGAAGAAATTAAGAAGAGATGGCAAGAATACACAGAAGAACTGTACAAAAATGATCTTCATGACCTGGATAATCACGATGGTGTGATCACTCACCTGGAGCCAGACATCTTAGAATGTGAAGTCAAGTGGACCTAAGGAAGCATCACTACGAACAAAGCTAGTGGAGATGATGGAATTCCAGTTGAGCTATTTCAAATCCTAAAAGATGATGCTGTGAAAGAGCTGCACTCAATATGCCAGCAAATTTGGAAAACTCAGCAGTGGCCACAGGACTGGAAAAGGTCAGTTTTCATTCCAATCCCAAAGAAAGGCAATGCCAAAGAATGATCAAACTACTGCACAATTGCACTCATCTCACACGCTAGTAAAGTAATGTTCAAAATTCTCCAAGCCAGGCTTCAGCAATACATGAACTGTGAACTTCCATATGTTCAAGCTGATTTTAAAAAAGGCAGAGGAACCAGAGATAAAATTGCCAACATCCACTGAATCATCAAAAAAGCAAGAGAGTTCCAGAAAAACATGTATTTCTGCTTTATTGACTATGCCAAAGCCATTGACTGTGTGGATCACAATAAATTGTGGAAAATTCTGAGAGAGATGGGAATACCAGACCACCTAACCTGCCTCTTCAGAAACCTGTATACAGGTCAGGAAGCAACAGTTAGAACTGGACATGGAACAACAGACTGGTTCCAAATAGGAAAAGGAGTACATCGAGTCCGTATATTGTCACCCTGCTTATTTAACTTATATGCAGAGTACATCATGAGAAATGCTGGACTGGAAGAAGGACAAGCTGGAATCAAGATTGCCAGGAGAAATATCAATAACCTCAGATGTGCAGATGACACCACTCTTATGGCAGAAAGTGAAGAACAACTAAAGAGCCTGTTGATGAAAGTGAAAAAGGAGAATGAAAATTTGGCTTAAAGCTCAACATTCAGAAAACAAAGATCATGGCATCTGGTCCCATCACTTCATGGGAAATAGATGGGGAAACAGTGGAAACAGTGTCAGACTTTATTTTTCTGGGCTCCAAAATCACTGCAGATGTTGATTGCAGCGATGTAATGAAAAGACACTTACTCCTTGGAAGGAAAGTTATGACCAACCTAGACAGCATATTAAAAAGCAGAGAAATTACTTTGTCAACAAAAGTCCATCTGGTCAAGGCTATGGTTTTTCCAGCGGTCACGTATGAATGTGAGAGTTGGACTGTGAAGAAAGCTGAGTGCCGAATAATTGATGCTTTTACACTGTGGTGTTGGAGAAGACTCTTGTGAGTCCCTTGGACTGCAAGGAGACCAACCAGTTCAACCTAAAGGAAATCAGGCCTGAGTGTACACTTGAAGGACTGATGTTGAAGCTGAAACTCCAATACTTTGGCCACCTGATGTGAATAACTGACTCATCTGAAAAGACCCTGGTGCTGGGAAATATTGAAGGCAGGAGAAGGGCACAACAGAGTATGAGATGGTTGGATGGCATCTCCAACTCAGTGGACATGAGTTTGCGTGAACTCCAGGAGTTGGTGATGCACAGGGAGGCCTGGCGTGCTGTAGTCCATGGGGTTGCAAAGAGTTGGACGTGATTGAACAGTTGAACTGAAGTGAACTGACTGGTCACTTTATTTTTAGGTTTTTAAGGAAGCTCCACAATGTTCTCCCTAGTGGTTGTACCAATTATATTTTTACCAACAATGTAGGAAAGGTCCCTTTCTCTACACCCTCTCTAACATTTAATTTTTATAGATTTTTATGATGGCCATTCTGACTGGTGTGTGGTGATACTTCATTGTAGTTTTGATTTGCATTTCTTTAATAATTAATGATGTTGAGCATCTTTTCTTAAGTTTGCTGCTCACCTGTATGTTTTCTTCGGAAAAATATCTATGTCTTCTGCCCATTTTTTGATTGGATTGTTTTGTTTGTCTTTTGATATTGAGCTGCATGAGCTGTTTGTATATTTTGGAGATTGATCCTTGGTGTTTGCTTCCTTTACAAGTATTTTCTCCCATTGTGTAAGTTTTTTTTTCTTTATGATTACCTTTGCTGTGCAAACAATTTTAAGCTTAATTATGTCCCCTGCATTTTATTTTTCATTATTCTAAGAGGTGATCAACAAAGATATGGCTGTGATTTATATTAAAGACTCTTCTACTGATGTTTTCCTCTAAGAGTTTCATATTATCTGGTCTTACATTTAGATCTTTAATCCATCTTGAGTTTATTTTTGTGTATGGTGTTAGAGAATGTCCCAATTTCATTCTTCTAGTTGTCCAGTTTTCCAAACACCACTTATTGAAGAAACTGTCTTCTCCATTGTATATTCTTGCCTCTGTTGTTGTAGGTTAATTGGCCAATGGTGCATGGGTTTATTTCTGGGCTTTCTATCCTGTTCCATTGATCCATATTTCTGTTTTTATGCCACTGATATACTGTTTTGACTACTGTAATTTTGTAGTATAGTCTGAAGTCATTGAGCCTGATTCCTCCAGTTCCATTTTTATTTCTCAGGATTGCTTTGGTTATTTTGGGTCTTTTGTGTTTCTATACAAGTTTAAATTTTATTTGTTCTAATTTTGAGAAAAATGCTCCTGGTAATTCGATATATATTCCATTGAATCTGTAGATTGCCTTGTATCTGTAGATAGTCATTTTGACAATATTGATTCTTCCAATCCAAGAACACAGAATATCTTTCTTTCTGCTTATGTCATCTTCAGTTTTCTTCATCAACATCTCATAGCTTTGAGAGTACAGGTCTTTTGTCTCCTTGGGTAGATTTTATTCCTAAGTATTTTACTCTTTTGATGTGATGGTAAATGGTTAGTTTAGATGATACAAGATCTCAGAGAAAGAATGCAGGAGGCACAGATTGAGAAAGTACAAGAAATGTATATCAAAGAACAAGAAGATTTACAGAACAAAGAAAGAGAGATGAACAATATGATAATTGAAATGAAAGATATACTGGAAGAAATCAATAGCAGAATAAACAATAAAGAAGAACAAATAAATTAGCTGGAAGATAGTTTGGTGGAAATCACTGCTATGGAACATAATAAAGAAAAAAGAATGAAAAGAAATGAGAGTCTAGCAGACCTCTGGGATGGTGCTGGGAGGGATTTGGAGCAAGAGGAAAAGGGGATGACAGAGGATGAGATGGCTGGATGGCATCACTGACTCGATAGACATGAGTTTGAGTGAACTCCATGAGTTGGTGATGGACAGGGAGGCCTGGTGTGCTGCGATTCATGGGGTCGCAAAGAGTCGGACATGGCTGAGCGACTGAACTGAACTGAACTGAACGTTTTCATTATAGGGTGTCCCAGAAGGTGAAGAGGGAGAAATAAATGGTCTGAGAAGATATTTGAAGAGATAATAGCTGAGAACTTCCATAACATGTGAAAGAAAACAATCACCCAGGTCCAGGAAGTGCAGAGTCCTATACAGGATAAACCCAGGGAGGATCATGCCAAGACACAAGTTAATCAAACTGACGAAAATAAAAGACAAAGATAAAATATTAAAAGCAACAAGGAAAGAGCAACAAATAACATATGAGGGAATCTCCATACAGTATCAGCTGATTCTTTTTAGCAGAAAGTGTATAGGCCAGAAGAGAGTGGCATGATATATTTAAAGTGATGAAAGGGAAAAACCTACAACCAAGAATACTCCCCCCAGCAAGCCTCTCATTCAGATTCAAAGGAGAAATCACAAGATTTACAGACAAGCAAAAGTAAGAGAATTCAGTACCACCAAAGCAGCTTTACAACAAATGCCAAAGAAATGTCTAGATGGAAAAGGAAAGGCCACAACTAGAAACAAGACAATTACAAATGGTAAGAATAACAGGTAAGGCAAACATACAGTAAAGGTAGAAATCATTTATACACAAAGAAGATATCAAAATCAGTAATTGTAAAAAGAGGAAGGAACATCTTAGCTTTATAACAATAAAATCTGAATTAATACCAGCTTTGATTCAATACTATACATCTACTCTTTCATATCTCCTTACCTCCCTTTATGTTGTTATCACAAATTACATTTTTATCCCTTGCATGTTTATTAGCATAGCTTTATAATTATCATTTTGTGCATTTTACTTTGAAATCATATAGGAAAATATAAAAAGTACCAACCAAATATGCTATATTACTTTTATATTTGACTGTGTAGCTATGTTTACTATTATACTATTATATTTTTTCATGTCTTTGTGTTTATGTCTAATGTCCTTTCATGTAAGCCTTTGACATTTTTAAAGCAGGTCTACTAGTGACAAACTCCTCCACTTAAGTTTATCTGATAATCTCTTAGTTTCTATTTTATTTATGAATGATAAATTTTTAAAAATAACTTGTCTGGTAGTTCCAACTTGGGTGTTATCTTTGAATCACATTCTATCATTTGCATTATTTCTTGACAATAGGTTGAATTTTTTCTATTTATGGGCATTATTTTTAGGAATGGTAAACAAGTATATAAATATCTTTTATTCTCAGAAATGGACATTTCATTTTTTATCTTAAGCTGTTTTGGTGGGATGTATAGGGGAATGGGATTCCCAGGTGGCTCAGTGGTAAATAATTCACCTGCCAATGTAGGAGACACATGAAATGTTTTGAGCCCTGGGTCACGCATGCATGCATATAGGGGAACAGCTCTGTGCTAGTGCGCTGATGATCTTGCACTTATTTACATAGGCCTCATAGCCAGGATTTAACTACAGAACTGCTCTAGTTCTTTGCCAGATGCTCTGTGAGTCTTTTGAAACATGAGAGCAAGAAAAACCTTGTGAGTAGCTGCTACCAGGCAATTTCCCACTTGCCTCCCTATCTTCTTAGGAGGTTGTTAGGAGACTGTTTCTCATCGACTCCAAGATTGTGATGAGGTATTAAGCTTTCAGTCTTGCCCTCTTCAGGAAGAGCTACTATATAAAATATAGTATATAAAACAAATTATGGTTGCCATGGCACAGGCTATATCTCATCATTTGTTTTGCAGTCATCTGAACTTTTTGTATTATGATTGTACTGTAACAAGAAAGACAGGGAGCTGGCAGCTTTGACTGCTCTTCAGTTGCTGCATGTAAGTAATAAATTATCTGAATCTAACAAGGGTCATATGTCTTCATTGGAAAAATAAACTATTCTTGATAAGATGTTGGGTCAATATAGTCAGGAATTGAGCTATGTTTGGCTTACTTGTTTCTGTCTTTACCTTTAGCAAACCATAGGCATCAAATAGCAGTGTACTTCTTGTACCTTGTGTTATAAGTGAGGACTGGACTTCTGGAGGATTTTTCTCAATGTCCATGCTCTACCCTCTGTTCCAAAGAAAAGAACTCTCTCCAAGCACTTTTCCCTCCACTTGTAAAAGGAAGCTGGAAGTCTTTTGTTGCTCATTAGTCAATTCTAGTCTTGTCATGGGACAGGGGTATCTCTGAATTCTCCAGGTCTGGCCCAAGTCCTTAGCATGACCTAAGCATCTGGACTTTGGGAGTCCAAGTTCCTCCGCACTGCTTCCCCACCTGCTTGTGTCAGCTAAACTCTGCTTTGTATCTATGGAAGATTTTGAGAAGGAAAGGATTTCTTCCCCTCTGTCTTGTATTGGTAAAAGATCCTGGACCCTCAGGGGCATAAAGCTTATGCTCATTTCATTTCCCAGAAATAGCATATCTTTTCCTGTGTTCTTGAAGTAGGAATGTTTCCTACCCTTCCTCAGAGAACGAGTGTTTAGTGGCTATGTTTCTCTCAAAGGAATTGATCTTTGCTTAAACCCTTTATACAGGAGTGTTTCTCTGCCCCTTCCAAGTGGCTTTGGGATTTTGGTTTTTATGGGAAAAAGTCCAAGGAAGGAGATGCTGTTTCATGTAGTTTCCAAATGGAATTCAGTTATCTCTTGTATGCCTGTACCACAGAGAGAATGTTCTCTCAGGTCTCCTGCCTTAAGACTTCAGCTCTTTGACAGGCTCAAAAACTATTATTATGTTGTAATTATTCAGCCTTTCCTCAGTATTATTCTCTTGAGATTTTTGTTGTTTTATTTTATTCTCACTAAACACAAGTGAAGCCCCCATTGGAGAGCTTTGAACAGAGGGGTGACATGATTTGAATTATATTTTAAATAGACAACTCAGGCTGCTACACTGAGTATAAGATAAAGTAGATCAAAGTTGGAAGCGGGAACACTGTTTAAGATGCTACAACATTACTCTTATTTGTCTCAGATCTTTTTAGTCAGTGTACAAAGAAGAATCTGATGAATGACATAGTTCACATTGTGAGACAAGAGATTATATAACAATCTTTCAAAAAATATGGATTATCATGCCGTTAAGTTTTAAAAGAACGCTCATGTGGGGCCCAGAGAAGGCAATGGCACCCCACTCCAGTACTCTTGCCTGGAAAATCCTATGGATGGAGGAGCCTGGTAGGCTGCAGTCCATGAGTCACTAAGAGTCAGGCATGACTGAGCAACTTCACTTTCACTTTTCACTTTCATGCATTGGAGAAGGAAATGGCAACCCACTCCAGTGTCCTTGCCTGGAGAATCCCAAGGATGGGGGAGCCTGGTGGGCTGCCGTCTGTGGGTCGCACAGAGTCGGACACGATTGACACGACTTAGCAGCAGCAGCAGCAGCATGTGGGGCCCAATATAAAGACAAATGAATAATATAATAAGCCATGTCTTGGGGGCACAATTTTATAAAAAATGTAGAAGGATCTTCCTATTATTATATTTTAAAAATAAAAACCCTTGATAAAGGTTGAGTTCATAAAATTAAAATTATTCTCAGTGAAGGTGATTGTGTATGACCAATGCATGTATAGTTACCATGTTTCTGTTTCAAGTTTTTTTCTATAGTTCACCTTAGAGCGCTGTTTCAGTTATTTTGTTTTGAGTCAGTTCAGTCAGTTCAGTCTCTCAGTCGTGTCCGACTCTTTGTGACCCCATGAATCGCAGCACGCCAGGCCTCCCTGTCCATCACCAACTCCCGGAGTTCACTCAGACTCACGTCCATCGAGTCCGTGATGCCATCCAGCCATCTCATCCTCTGTCATCCCCTTCTCCTCCTGCCCCCAATCCCTCCCAGCATCAGAGTCTTTTCCAATGAGTCAACTCTTAGCATGAGGTGGCCAAAGTACTGGAGTTTCAGCTATAGCAAAAAAAAACAACCATAAGAATAGCATAGGTCTCACTGGTTTAAAAATAAAGATGCATTATCTATACATATCTTAAATTCTTGAGATAGGTTATGCTTCAGGCAAGGATTGATTTTGCAGGTCAACAGCAAGGGCTATCCTTTTTATTTCTTACTCTTTACTTTTCATTCCATGATGTCACCTTCATTCTAAAACTAACTTGTTCTATATCTAAAGATTATTGTCTGTAGCTCCTTGGTTTATAAGCTTCTTAGTTCATATTTAGGGTGTGAGAGACAACTTCTTTATATGTATCTCCCATTGAAGTATGAGGAAATTTTCTTTTTCAGAAACCCTCAGCAAGTGTTTCTTCAAATATAAATAGTTCAATGTTTTCATATGTTCATCACTAGGCCAAAAATATTATGTTTAGAGGGAGAGGATACACTAATTGGGTTAAATCAATTCAGGTCCTCTTAAAGATGTATTTAGAAGAAGAGTCAGCCCAACTCAAATCTTGTGACTGCAAAATCCCTGTTAGGATGGGAGAATGAAAGCAATGGAGCAAATAACAAATGACTAGTTCAAGTCTGTAGAGGAAAGGAAGGACTAAATAGTAACTGTCTATAACTTTCCTGAAAATTACTTCTCTTAACTGGATGGTACATAATTTGGAGGTCATACCTTAAAAAAAATGAGAACTGACAAGTTATTATTCTGTATTTCTGATTGGAAATAGATTCATTTACTTTAGAAACTAAAGGAGTATGTAAGAGCATTGACTTTCTTATGACATAGAAAAGCCTATGTGAAAATTCCCCTTCCAGATGGAGGTGTATCAGATTTCCCTGTAGAGAAATAATTCCCAAAAGGTATACCATATCCAGATTATCTGTAATATTTAGACAAAAATATTCAAGATGTATGAACTGCTTGCAAGACACGGGTCAAGATTAGAAGAAGTGGTAAGGTACATATGAGGAAGGAGGAAGGGTAAAGAGTACAGTGGGGAAGAAAATGATGGCTGGTATATTAGGGAAACCTGGGGAATAAATGATGATATAAAAGCAGGTTCACATCTGTGAATTTTCTTTTCTTGTATTAATATTTCATTCCATATAGTCATATGCTTTTTGAGTGGCAGAACTTCAAAACAAATACGTGGAAATCATTAACTATGCTCAATTCAAACAACTGAAGAGATGAAATATCCTTAGTATCCACAATATTGTGTCTTAGATCAGAGGATTCAGAATTATACACATAATACAAATATGAATGGATTTGTATTATTTCTTAGAAAATACAGCTATGTTCTTTCTTTTTCTTATTATTTCTCTTGTTTTCCTTCTTATTTTCCTGGAAGGGGGATGAAGTTAAAAACTTCTAGAACCTATATCCTAGAGCCATTTGTTGGCTTCTAGGAATCAAAAGGGAAAATTAAATAGGAGAAAAAGCAAAAGCATCTGGGATTCCTCCATTTAATAAATTCCATGGAGAAGAAATCAGGGAGAAATAGTGTATGTAGTGGAAAATCAATCAAGAGCTTAGTCCCATCATATACCTCAGTCCACACTCTATAATTCAGCTTGGCAAATAGAATTTATCATGGACTTGTCATTTTCAGAAACTATTTGGCCTGCAACAAAGCTGCTATCACATATAGGCAGAATAAGAACTGAATATGAAGGGTGGCAGGAAATCTTTCTAGTAACCCTCCCAAGTCCCCCAGTCCACACATCAATATTTGAAATACCATCTTTAGAGATTTTTAAATGCACAATTTATGGCACAAATTCAGGCATGATAGAGTTATTTCATATTAGTGAGAGATACCAGGTTCAGATATTTCCTTGCAGCTAGAACTGATGGGTCTCATTTTTAGGAAATTCCAAGTACCAACATTCAAGCTCGCCAAAGAAAGAATTTGAGGACACAGATTTATTTTTGTATAATGCTTGAATCTGAAACCTCAGATTTCTTCTATTAGAAACTCCTTTGCTGCATTTAAGTTTACAAAACATTAACTGCCTGAAGTCGTGGCACAGAACAGCAAGGTGAGCCTTCAGAAATCATGATACAAATTTTAGAATAAGATGAAAGGAGTAGATAATTGTGAACCCAGCATCTCAAGTTAATTAATATCAGAGCTCTCATCAATAGGGGTTCCAATGGAATCTGAATCCAAAATAGCCTGGGAAGGAAGAAAAAAGAGTCCTCTCCTTTTTTTAGCTGGATGCTTTTTCCAATCAAATTGCTTTCTCAGTTAAAGTCATTAGCACCCATGAATCCCTTCACCACTGTCCTAATATCAAGGACCTCAAACTAAGATTTTTGTAGATTAGACTTGTGTCATATCTATGGTCTCCTGGATATTTTATGCTCTTTAAAAGATATATCTGTTAAATAGTCATTAATGTGTGGCCAGGGCACTGAAGTTAAGCAGTTGGCTGGCTCTTGTAATTATGAGCTAAAGAGAATTTGATGTCTGTTTCAAACTCTTGGGAAAAGAGCTGCCTTGGGAATTCTTTCAAGGGCTCAGGCAAATGATTAGCATGTATCTGAAGTCCCTTCCCAAGCAGAGCTACAAGTTTTCATCTGAATATAGCAGGTCAATTTCTTACTAATAAATGTATACCTACAAGCAGTACTTTTGATAATCTTCCTTCCTGCCTAGACTCAAATAATGTCATTTTATATTTTGGTCAATTTTCTATAGACCAGAAGAAAATTGAAATGCTTTGCCTCTTATTTTCAGAGCACTTCCATTTCATATTACAGTTTAAATCTTCTGTTTCTTTTCTCCCCCTCCACAATATTTTTTTATTAAGGAGCTCTCTTTCTCTGAATTCTCCCTTCACCCCGTTTCCCTCCTCCTTCTTCAATAGGAAGTTAAATGAAGGTATTTCAAAGTGCTCTCTAAAGAGGCAGGGAGTGGATTACCCTGGAATAAGGGAATTAATCCAGAGAGTTGAGCACTCTGGCATTCAAAATCCATGTTGTATTCTACAGCAGGCAGTATTATTTAAATCAAATTGTTATCTAAAATAACATGAAGAAAATATAATGCAAAAAAATTATACCATGAAAACATTTGAAATTGCCTTTCCAAAGACATAACAGCATTTTATTTTCTGAAACATAACACTGATTGGCTGCCATAGCAGCTCTGGAAGCTAAGCAATTAGAACACTCTGGGCTAATGTTCTTGGGTCTGGGTAACTGAGAGGAGAAAGCAATGTAGACTTATCTTTTAAAACAGCTTAAACATCTGATTCCCTAAATGTCAAAAGATTATTGACTTAATAAAAACTTGTCAAGACTTAATGTTAATATTTAGGCATTCTACAAGCAAATAATTGAATGCATATTGTCACTACTAGAACTATTCTTTCAAAATATGTTTAAAAGCTGTATATGAATTTTTAAAGCATGCATTAAAAATACTGATGTTTTAAAGTATCACTATGAACCTGAATGCGGTCATTTAAATTCAAGGCAAACCTTCAAACCTCTATATTGAGTGACTTTCTCATTTGGAGTGCAGGAAGGCACTGGAGAGTAAGGCACTTCAAAAGCTAGCTTTTTAGCTTTTAAGGAAGTCTGGCCCCCAGAACTCCCATCTTCATTTATAGATAGCCTCTGCTTTTGTCACCTTTTAGAAAGAGCACAATAGAAAATAGTATACATGTGGCCCCACACACCATTCTCCCTAGTAGGAATACATACTAGGGACATAGGCTCAATGAGACAGAAGTAAGAGATCTGGTAATTAAACAGACCGACAACCTTGTAGGGTTAGGGATATGGTGGGGAAGAAGTAAGGGGTAGGTTTTTTTCTTTCCACCTCCCATCCTCCTTACAGAAAGTAAAACGCTAGTCAACAGATGTGGGAATACCAGGCCACCTGACCTGCCACTTGAGAAACCTATATGCAGGTCAGGAAGCAACAGTTAGAACTGGACATGGAGCAACAAACTGGTTCCAAATAGGAAAAGGAGTATGTCAAAGCTGTATGTTGTCGCCCTGCTTATTTAACTTCTATGCAGAGTACATCATGAGAAACACTGGGCTGGAAGAAGTACAAGCTGGAATCAAGATTGCCGGGAGAAATATCAATCACCTCAGATATGCAGATGACACCACCCTTATGGCAGAAAGTGAAGAGGAGCTAAAAAGCCTCTTGATGAAAGTGAAAGAGGAGAGTGAAAAAGTGGTCCCATCACTTCATGGGAAATAGATGGGGAAACAGGGGAAACTGTATCAGACTTTATTTTTGGGGGCTCCAAAATCACTGCAGATGGTGATTGCAGCCATGAAATTAAAAGATGCTTGCTCCTTGAAAGAAAAGTTATGACCAACCTAGATAGCATATTGAAAAGCAGAGACATTACTTTGCCAATAAAGGTCCGTCTAGTCAAGGCTATGGTTTTTCCAGTGGTCATATATGGATGTGAGAGTTGGACTGTGAAGAAAGCTGAGTGCCGAAGAATTGATGCTTTTGAATTGTGATGTTGAAGACTCTTGAGATTCCCTTGGACTGCAAGCAGATCCAACCAGTCCATTCTGAAGGAGATCAGCCCTGGGATTTCTTTGGAAGGAATGATGCTAAAGCTGAAGCTCCAGTACTTTGGCCACCTCATGCGAAGAGTTGACTCTGGAAAAGACTCTGATGCTGGGAGGGATTGGGGGCAGAAGGAGAAGGGGACGACCCAGGATGAGATTGCTGGATGGCATCACCGATTCGATGGACATGGGTTTGGGTGAACTCCGGGATTGGTGATGGACAGGGAGGCCTGGCATACTGCGATTCATGGGGTCACAAAGAGTCAGACATGACTGAGTGACTGAACTGAACTGAACTGAAGCATAGGATTTGGACAGAATCTATGATCCTTCCAGGAGAAAACATGGGGACCATCATTTCTAGCCTCATAATTTTCAGGTGGGAAAACTGAGATTTAGAGAGATAAAGGTTTGTCCAAGGTTTCCCAATTAGCATCAGAAACAGGGCTACGATTAAGTCTCTGCACATCCCCACCAAGGCTCACAACCTGATCTATAGCCTTTAGGATTCTATAAATAGGACTCAATCCTGCCTAGGTAAAGGAAAATGTCCAACAAGTCCAAAATAGACATTGTTGCTCTTCTGCTGTGGTTCACACTCTTTGCAGTTTTGCATTGAGTCACCAAAGCCATCTCTTGGGTCTCAAAGGCCAAACCATTAACGTACATCTGTTTTTTGTAGACAGACCCCATTTAGTGTCAAAAACACTGAAATGGCTGTGGGGATGATGCTGACCTAGACAACATATTTCTAATCAAGCGTAAAGTGGAAAAACCAGGTTAACGGCTTGTGGATGAATCCATTTGCCTGTTTAGATAGCAAAATGGGCATTCTTCCATATGGAGGATGTGGGATAAAGTGGTAAGTGGAAAAGTTTTTCCCAAGTTGCTGTTACAGGCCCTGCACACTCAAAATGAGTGCTTTAAATACAGCAACAATATGGCACTATTGTACGGTAAAAATCATCTTAGTAGGAGATGCAAGCCCTATTTTAAAATACACCCTAAATAGTCCATTTACTCCAACAAATGGCAGCTGATTGGGCTGTGCTGTAATTGGGTACAGCATTGAAGAGCTGCTTTGCCTATTATTTAAATTTCCAGTGAAGAAATAGCTAGTTCCTTCATCTCTACTCGACTCATTTTTCTTTCAGGACCACAGATGTGTCTTGGCCATAGCACAGTTCCAGAGAAGGAAATTAGTGAGGGAGTTTAGGAAAGGCAGTGTTGTTGCAGCACCATTCGCAGCCATGACAACCAAGCCGCCTCTGCAAGTGGTTTAGGCCCACCTTCTCCCCAGGCATCTGCTTAGCAGCTCAAGGAACTTAGCTGACAGTGGGAATAATTTGCAGACTACAGCCCTGCACTGTCAGGCTAGATAAACACCCTCTTCCTCCCCATTCTCCTTGCCCAGGTGGCCATTGCGGGTGGCCTGAGGTAGGATGTATGCAAATTAAATGAAGTCAACTATCTCTGAGCACCTGTTCAGTGAGTGGCTTTGTACTGGCCTTTGTGGGAAGCTATAATCCCATAATTACATGGGGGAAAGTTAGAAAGGCAAAGTTATAATACAATTCAAATAGCAAGTACTATTTTCTCTGTTATAGTCACAGGCATCAGAGATTAGATATATCAAAAATGATCTTCCTTCCCACACCTACTCCTCTTCCTCTTGGCCTCATGTGTGGAGAAATGAACCTGCCATGGAGCTATTTTCTCAAATGGGAAACCTACATGTGTTGTCTTGTCCCCTTTGCTCATTTTCCCATCCAACTTCCTTACCATGGAGTTTCACTTGATTCATAAATATCAAATATATCCCACTTCCATTCCTACTAACACAATGTTCAGTCAGTTCAGTTGTGTCTGACTCTGTGACCCCATGACTCACAGCACGCCAGGCCTCCCTGTCCATCACCAACTCCCGGAGATTACACAAACTCACGTGCATCGAGTCAGTGATACCATCCAGCCATCTCATCCTCTGTCGTCCCCTTCTCCTCCTGCCCCCAATCCCTCCCAGCATCAGGGTCTTTTCCAATGAGTCAACTCTTTGCATGAGGTGGCCAAAGTATTGGAGTTTCAGCCTCAGCATCAGTCCTTCCAATGAACACCTAGGACTGGTCTCCTTTAGGATGGATTGGTTGGATCTCCTTGCAGTCCAAGGGACTCTCAAGAGTCTTCTCCAACACCACAGTTCAAAAGCATCAATTCTTTGGCACTCAGCTTTCTTCACAGTCCAACTCGCACATCCATACATGACCACTGGAGAAATCATAGCCTTGACTAGACAGACCTTAGTCAGCAAAGTAATGTCTCTGCTTTTGAATATGCTATCTAGGTTGGTCATAACTAGTAAGCGTCATAAGGAGTTGGTCATAAGGAGTAAGTGCCTTTTAATTTCATGGCTGCAGTCACCATCTAGAGTGATTTAGGAGCCCCCCAAAATAAAGTCTGACACTGTTTCCACTGTTTCCCCACCTATTTCCCATGTAGTAATGGGACCAGATGCCATGTTGAGCTTTAAGCTAGCTTTTTCACTCTCCTCTTTCACTTTTATCAAGAGGCTTTTTAGTTCCTCTTCACTTTCTACCATAAGGGTGGTGTTATCTGCATATCTGAGGTGATTGATATTTCTCCCAGCAATCTTGATTCCAGCTTGTACTTCTTCCAGCCCAGTGTTTCTCATGATGTACTCTGCATAGAAGTTAAATAACCAGGGTAACAATAAACAGTCTTGATGTACTCCTTTTCCTATTTAGAACCAGTCTGTTCCATGTCCAGTTCTAACTGTTGCTTCCTGACCTGCATATAGGTTTCTCAAGAGGCAGGTCAGGTAGTCTGGTATTCCCATCTCTTTAAAATTTTCCACAATTTATTGTGATCCACACAGTCAAAGGCTTTGGCATAGTCAATAAAGCAGAAATAGATGTTTTTTTGGAACTCTCTTGCTTTTTCGATGATCCAGCGGATGTTGGCAATTTGATCTCTGGTTCCTCTGTCTTTTCGAAAACCAGCTTGAACATCTGGAAGTTCATGGTTCTTGTATTGCTGAAGCCTGGCTTGGAGAATTTTGAGCATTACTTTACTAGCGTGTGAGATGAGTGCGATTGTTCAGTAGTTTGAGCATTCTTTGGCATTGTCTTCCTTTGGGATTAGAATGAAAACTGACCTTTTCCAGTCCTGTGGCCACTGCTGAGTTTTCCAAATTTGCTGGCATATTGAGTGCATCACTTTCACAGCATTATCTTTTAGGATTTGAAATAACTGAACTGGAATTCCATCACCTCCACTAGATTTGTTCATAGTGATGCTTTCTAAGGCCCGCTTCACTTCACATTCCATGATGTCTGGCTCGAGGTGAATGACCACACCATCATGATTATCTGGGTTATGAAGATCTTTTTTGTACAATTCTTCTGTGTATTCTTGCCATCTCTTCTTAATATCTTCTGCTTCTGTTAGGTCCATACCATTTCTGTCCTTTATCAAGCCCATCTTTATATGAAATGTTCCCTTGGTATTTTTAATTTTCCTGAAGAGATTTCTAGTCAGACAGGTCATGGTGAAGAGGTCTGACATAACGTGGTCCACTGGAGAAAAGGGAGTGGAAAACCACTTCAGTATTCTTGCCTTGAGAACCCCATGAACAGTAGGAAAAGGCAAAATAATAAGATACTGAAAGAGGAACTCCCCAGGTCAGTAGGTGCCCAATATGCTACACGACATCAGTGGAGAAATAACTCCAGAAAGAATGAAGGGATAGAGCCAGCAAGAACAATACCCAGTTGTGGATGTGATTGGTGATAGAAGCAAGGTCTGATGCTGTAAAGAGCAATGTTGCATAGGAGCCTGGAATGTTAGTTCCATAAATCAAGGCAAATTGGAAATGGTCAAACAGGAAATGACAAGAGTGAATGTCAACATTCTAGGAATCAGTGAACTAAAATGGACTGGAATGGGTGAATTTAACTCAGATGACCATTATATCTACTACCGTGGGCAGGAATCCCTTAGACGAATTGGAGTAGCCATCACGGTCAACGAAAGAGTCCAAAATGCAGTACTTGGATGC
The DNA here is from genome assembly GCF_001704415.2 of Capra hircus. Lineage (NCBI taxonomy): Eukaryota > Metazoa > Chordata > Mammalia > Artiodactyla > Bovidae > Capra > Capra hircus. The sequence goes on along the minus strand of NW_017189517.1, from coordinate 15,469,360 downwards.
AGTCTCAAAAACAACAGAATGATCTTTGTTCATCTCCAAGGCAAACCATTCAATTTCACAGTGATCCAAACCTATGCCCCAACCAGTAATACTGAAGAAGCTGAACTTGAACGGTTCTATAAAGACCTACAAGACCTTTTAGAACTAACACCCCCAAAAGATGTCCTTTTCATTAAAGGGGACTGGAATGCAAAAGTAGGAAGAAACACCTGGAATAACAGGAAAATTTGCCCTTGGAGTATGGAATGAAGCAGGGCAAAGGCTAATAGAGTTTTGCCAAGAGAATGCACTGATCATAACAAGCACCCTCTTCCAACAACACAAGAGAAGACTCCACACATGGACATCACCAGATGGTCAACACCGAAATCAGATTGATTATATTCTTTGCAGCTAAAGATGGAGAAGCTCTATATAGTCAGCAAAAACAAGACCAGGAGCTGACTGTGGCTCAGATCTGAACTCCTTATTGCCAAATTCAGACTTAAATTGAAGAAAGTAGGGAAAACCACTAGACCATTCAGGTATGACCTAAATCAAACCCCTTATGATTATACAATGAAAGTGAGAGATAGATTTAAGGGACTAGGTCTAATAGACAGAGTACCTAATGAACTATGGATAGAGGTTTGTGACATTGTATAGTAGATAGGATAGAGGTTTGTGACATTGTATAGTAGACAGGGATCAAGACCATCCCCATGGAAAAAAATGCAAAAAAGCAAAATGGCTGTCTGGGGAGGCCTTACAAATAGCTGTGAAAAGACGAGAAGTGAAAAGCAAAGGAGAAAAGGAGAGATAAACCCATTTGAGTGCAAGTGTTCCAAAGAATAGCCAGGAGAGATAAAAAAGACTTCCTCAGTGATCAATGCAAAGAAATAGAGGAAAACAACACAATTTTAGTTATTACTAATTTTTCAGAATAATAGGAGAATGGCCTCCAATGGCCTCCTTGCTGCTGTTCTCCTCTCTCTAATTCACTTTTCTCACTGTTTACAAACTGAACTTTTTATCAGTTCAGTTCAGTCGCTCAGTCGTGTCCAACTCTTTGTGACCCCATGAATCGCAGCACGCCAGGCCTCCCTGTCCATCACCAACTCCCAGAGTTCACTCAAACTCACGTCCATCGAGCTGGTGATGCCATCCAGCCATCTCATCCTCTGTCGTCTCCTTCTCCTCCTGCTCTCAATCCTTCCCACCATCAGAGTCTTTTCCAATGAGTCAACTCTTCGCATGAAGTGGCCATAGTACTGGAGTTTCAGCCTCAGCATCATTCCTTCCAAAGAAATCCCAGGGTTGATCTCCTTCAGAATGGACTGGTTGGATCTGCTTGCAGTCCAAGGGACTCTCAAGAGTCTTCTCCAACACCACAGTTCAAAAGCATCAATTATTTGGTGCTCAGCTTTCTTCACAGTCCAACTCTCACATCCATACATGACCACTGGAAAAACCATAGCCTTGACTAGATGAATCTTTGTTGGCAAAGTAATATCTCTGCTTTCCAATATGCTATCTAGGTTGGTCATAACTTTTCTTCCAAGGAGTAAGCATCTTTTAATTTCATGGCTGCAGTCACCATCTGCAGTGATTTTGGAGCTCCCCCCAAATAAAGTCTGACACTGTTTCCACTGTTTCCCCATCTATTTCCCATGAAGTGATGGGACCAGATGCCATGAACTTTTTATAAAACATGATCAAAATTTGATTTGATCATTTCTCTACTTGAAATCCTTCAGTGATGACCTCTAACTTTCAGGGAAAATGTTAGCTTGAATACATCATATAAATCACACTGTGACCTGACTTCTGCCTATCTCATTCAAATATCCATCATGTTTCATGTATTATTATAAATCTTATCTATCAAAAAAATCTCTAATCAATTAATGTAGACTCTAAAAGTAACAAAATATGTATTTGAAAATATTCTATTTGGGGGTGTTTAGTGATACAGATAGGTCTTCCTTTCTGAATTCCTTTCTGTTGTTGTTTAGTTTCTATACTGTGTCTAACTCTTTGCAACCCCATGGTTGCATGTAGGCCAGAATATGACCTACATTGGTTAATGATTCATGTGCACTAGAAAAGAACTTTATGCCATTGCTGCTTTGTCAGTTTTTCTCTAAAAAACAACTTGGTTGAGAGTTCAGTTCTGTTCAGTCACTCAGTCATGTCCGACTATTTGTGACCTCATGGACTGCAGCATGCCAGGCTTCCCTGTCCATCACCAACTCCCAGAGCTTGCTCAAACTCAAGTCCATCAAGTCGGAAATGCCATCCAATTGTCTCATCCTCTGTTGCCCCCTTCTCCTCCTGCTTTTAGTCTTTCCCAGCGTCAGGGTCTTTTCCAGTGAGTCAGCTCTTTGCATCAGGTGGCCAAAGTATTGGAGCTTCAGCTTCAGCATCAGTCCTACCAATGAATATTTAGGACTGATTTCCTTTACAATTGACTGGTTTCATCTCCTTGCAGTCCAAGGGACCCTAAAGAGTCTTCTCCAACACCACAGTTCAGAAGGCTGTTGAATTACCTAGAAATAACAGAATCTGGTGAGTCCGAAAGATTAGCACCCTAGCAAGTTGATAAGATGTGCCCTCTTAGAGGAGAGAATTTTAGAAGTTCAGCTAGATGAATTCACAGAAGTGACTTGTCTGAACCTTCAATTTTCCATCTCCCTTGCCCCTTGGGTTTACCATGGTACATTTTCCCTGTGATAAACTGAACATATTGGCAGTATATTTACTTCAAAGTATATTAACAGAAGACCTACTCTGTTCTAGGCTTTGGACTAAACCTGTGGATATAATGGGAAGTCAAAGAGTCATGACAATTATATTCTGGTGTGTACAGATGGGAGTTGGAGGGGACAAATGTTAATCAAATTTTCACAAAAGTGAATGTAAAGTTTTAATAGTGGCCAGTGATGTGTGCTTCAAAATAAATTATCAATAGCAGAGAATACTACTCAGAGTAGTCAGGGAAGTCTCTGAGAAGACATCAGATAAACTGAGACCAGTTAGATTTTAAAAAGCCAGTAATGCAGAGTTGAGAGATGAACATGCCAGTGATATATAGAGAAACTTTGGAAGTCCCTGAAGTACATTGGATGCTTGTTGTTCTAAGAACAGAGGAGTTTTTAATGTGGCTGGAAATTGACAAGTAGGAGGGTGAGAGGCTGAGTAAGTGTAGTAAGTGGGAGAGGTGAAATTAATTTGGGTAGGTAAATAAGGGCCAGAACATGCAGGGACCTAAAGATGAAGAGGAGAAATTTAGGTTTCTTTGTAATAGAAATGACTAGTCTTCGAACGATTGCAATCGTGAGAGCACAATAAGGTAAGTTCAGTGACTACAGAGCAAATGGAGCAGTGAGACCAGTTCAGAAGCTATCACAGTAGTAGTTAAGATGAAAAATGATAGTGTCCTAGATTAGAATGATAGTGGTGGAGGAGAGCCATGGATAAATTCTGGATATATTTTGGAGTAAAAACCCTGATGCTGGGAAAGATTGAGGGCAGGAGGAGAAAGGGGCAACAGAGGATGAGATGGTTGTATGGCATCACCAACTCAATGGACATAAGTTTGAGCAAACTCAGGGAGATGGTGAAGGACAGGGAACCCTGGCATAGTGCAGTCCATGGGGGCACTAAGAGTCAGACACACCTTAGCAACTGAACAACAAAAACAAAAATCCCCTTGACTTACTAATGGACTAGATGTTGGGTAATAATCTATGACACTCAGATTTCTGGTATTAGCAATTGCATAGTAGTGGCATTTTCTGAAATGGGGAAGACTGGGATAGGGACAGGTTGCAGGGAGGTAAAAATCAAGAGTGTTGCTTTGAACTTATTTCTATTAGATAATCCAGGAAGTTGCTCTATTTGTGGCTAATGATGTGGGAATGTTACCTGGCCCTTTCCAGATTCTTGGACAAGTATACCATGGAAAAGAATATTGCTTCCACAAGACTCTTAGGCAAGCAAATCTTCCTATTAGAAGAGTTTATGCATAATAGAGAAAGAAGGCAGAAAAAAAGTGCCAGCTCTCTAGTAGAAGGGGCAAGTTGCTTTTCCAACAAAAGGGAGGGTTTGTCTCATGATCACTGATAATTTCCAGAAATCAGCCAACTTCTTTGATCAACAGCAGATGGCTCCATGATGGCTGTCAGGAAGTTCTTCTGTGACAGAAAAAGAATGCATGACATTTTTATGCAAGAAAACACAGGAACAGATGAGGTTAAAATTTATAGTTGAGCTGCTTGGCTTGTAGCAACTAAGTACGCTCATCAGTGTAACAGAGCATGCCTGCATGCCCAGTCACTTCAGTCGTGCCTGACTCTTGCGACTCCATGGACTGCAGCCTGCCAGATTCCTCTGTCCATGGGATTTCCCAGGTAAAAATGCTGGAGAGGGTTCCATTTCCTACTCCAGGGATCTTCCCAACCCAGGAATCTAACCTGGGTCTCCCGTGTCTCCTGCATTGCAGGTGGATTCATTACCACTTGAGCCACCTGGAGTTAAAGTTACATCTTTTTTTTTAATTTGTACAAGCCTGGTTTTTGTCTCTGGGACTCAGGTTCCTGGGGCCTTTGATTTTTTAATTTGCAAGGCCTGTTTTGCCCAAGGCTATTCCCTGGTCCTTTTCCAGAATGACTGTGCTCTTATTTTCCTGTCTCAAGAAGAATGGACTGTAGGGGACCAAGAGAAATAATAGTTCAAGTAGGAAGCTGTGACAGTAGCTTAAGGCAGAGGGAATATTTGGCTTGGGTTAGTATAACTCAGTAATAGATTTCAAAATAAATTAAATTTGACAGTAAAGTTTGAAAGTCACCTTAAGTTGTCTTTTATTGTAGGTACCATCCCCAGTGGCAATTAGGTATTTGATTTGAGGCCTGTGAGTTCCCTTGACTTCCCCCACCCCAGACTCCCCACCTTTGTGTGTGGACAGGAAGCCTTGGTGATTTGGTAATTGGGTGCTATCAGGGATCATTGGTATGTATCTCTAGTAATATCTCATTGTTGAAAAGTTACTGCACAGGTATCTAGTCAAACTTTCCAGCAAATACCATCCTTTATGAACCCCTGGATTCCTAGCTTAAACCAAAATAAGATGTATCTCCAGAAAAAAACATACTTTACAAGATGAATCAGTGTAGGAGACATAAGAGATCCAGGTTTGATCCCTGGGTCAGGAAGATCCCCTGGAGGAGGGCATGGCAACCCACTCTAGTATTCTTGCCTGAGAAATCCCATGGACAGATGATCTCTAGCAGGCTACAGTCCTTGGGGTCTCAAGAGTCAGACATGACTTGGCAACTAAACTACCAGTCTTAAGAAAAATGAAGCTGGATTATTTTTTCCCTGAATCTTTAGGCAAACTACCACTTTTGGATAAAATGAAAGCAATATGGGGGAAAACAAAGGTGAAAGGAGAGTAAGTTTGAAATATAGTACTAACACATGTTAACAATTGATACCTGCTCAGAAAAATGTGGCCCAGTGGTTTTCTAAGACATACTAGACTGTGTGGAGAGATGAGCATATATGAGAATTTCCCAAGCCCAACTTCTTAATGTCGTAGCAGATTTATCTCATCATATTAGATGTTATTATGTGTGATGATTCTGTAGTTGAACTACGTGTGTTTTTGTTTGTATATGTGTGAGTTACAAAAAGCATCTTGTCTGATATTTTTGCAAAGTCACTTTCTAGACTACACATCAGCTATTTTATCACCAGCTGGACTGTCCTTTGCTTGATAGTAAGGGTCTTGAAAAGGCAAGTGAGTACATTTCAAGTTTTCTTATTAGTTCCAATGCCAATTGTGAATCATCTCATCAAGGCTTTGGACTTTAATAGCCCAATTTTCAGAGAAGGCAATGGCACCCCACTCCAGTACTCATGCCTGGAAAATCCATGGACAGAGGAGCCTGGTAGGCTGTAGTCCATGGGGTTGCTAAGAGTTGGACATGACAGAGTGACTTCACTTTCACTTTTCACTTTCATGCATTGGAGAAGGAAATGGCAACCCACTCCAGTGTTCTTGCCTGGAGAATCCCAGGGACGGGGGAGCCTGGTGGGCTGCTGTCTATGGGGTCTCACAGAGTCGGACACGACTGAAGCGACTTAGCAGCAGCAGCAGCAGCAGCAGCCCAAATTTAGTGCTTGTTCACACTTCAGTACCCAAGTATCACCAGTGACATTATTACAGTGCACATTTATTAAACTATGCTTTACATCACATTGAGTAATTCTCTTACGGAAACTTCCTCTGAATATTTTTAAATTTTGATTTGAGCTTCAGAATTTTGATCAATAGATAAGTAATAATCTCTCTTTTCTGTTTATGAGAATTAAATATCAGAAACTGCAGGATGCATTAGCAAGCAAGAGCCCCTATTCAGTAGTGACTATTCTATCCATTATCTCTACAAGGGTGTTATTTCATTTTGCGTATTATTTCATTATAAATATATCATGTATGTTTCATTAAATAGCACATATATTTTACCTTATTTCTGAAGGAAAGCTGTCAGCTGTGTTACTCATTTAGGTAAACATTAGAAAATATTCAGTTACATAGCCAGATCTTTTGCCTACCTGGCGTCTAACATCTAGTTAGGTAGACATGTCAGGAAAATGTCAGACTACATAGAAAGTGTTGTTGTTTTAGTTGCTCAGTTGTATCCAACTCTTTGTGACCTCATAGACTGCAACCTGCCAGGCTCCTCTGTCTATGGGATTTCCCAGGGAAAAATACAGGAGTGGGTTGCCATTTCCTTCTCCAGGGGATCTACCTGACCCCAGGATTGAACCCACATCTCCTGCCTTGCAGTTGGATTCTTTACCGCTGAGCCACCTGAGAAGCCCATAGAAAGGGTGCTACTGGTTAATTGAATATTCTGGTGATCTGATGGTTAGAAATAAGAACAAAAGTTGTTTTACCTGTTTTAGTGAATATTTTTCTAAAGTATCAAAGTCTGTTGTATAAGTAAAGTCTCGTAACCACTAAATCTTTGTTGATTAAGGATCTTGCAGGACAAGAGGCTCATATTCTAGAAAGTCTGTCTTAAGGCATGCAAAATGATCTTTAATTTTACAATGTGCCTCTTTTCTTCTAAAAGAAGAGACATTTACCTAAGCGGCTCAGTTAGTAGAGTTCTTATTAATTGAAATAATACTGTAATGTATTGTTCAACTATAAGGGTTAAAAATATGGATTCTTAACTAAGTCAGTTCCTTGACCTGCTACATCCTAGATGTGATGTCGTATATCTATCTTAACCCTTGGGCCCCTCATTTTCTGTTTTCTCTTCTGTCAAATGAGAATGATAATGGTACCTAATGCTCAAAGGTGTTGTGGAGATCAAATGGATCATTACACATGTAATGCTTAGGTCAGTATGGGTAGATAGTAAATGGTCAAGTAATTTTATTTGTAATAATTGCCCCAGCTGTTTGCCATTTTATGGATGTAAACATAGTTCTCGGGTTAGGGGTGTTGCCAAAAGATCCTATGTACTCATTTTTTGGTAATTTTTTTAAAAAGTCCCTTAAGACATTTCATACTACTACTCCATATGGTATCTCCTGAACTTGCTAGTGAACAGAAAAATCTGTCTTCCTTCCTTCCTCCCTCCCTCCCTCCCATCCTTCCTTCCTTCCTCCCAATAAAGTGAAAGATAAACTCAAGGATGGAACACCTGTGTGTGTCAGGAAACTCAACATTAGACTCAGGAAAAGTCATTTATTTGCAACAGAAATAGTACAGCAAATATATTTCTATGCAAGTGTAATAATGTTCAAGTCTGGGCTCTACCTGGTGGCTCAGACAGTAAAGAGTTGCCCTACAGTGTGGGAGATCTGGGTTCTATCCCTGGATTGGGAAGATCCCCTGGAGAAGGAAATGGCAACCCACTCCAGTACTCTCGCCTAGAAAATTTCATGGACAGAGGAGTCTGCTGGGCTAGAGTCCATGGGGTCACAAAGAGTCAGACATGACTGAGCGACTTCACTTTCCTTTTCTTTCTGGGCTGTACTAATAGGAGAAAAAGAGGTGTTTCGGGCAAAGAGTTATAGGGAAGAAATAGGACCTTAAGAGCAAAGACAGCTTTGAGCATAGATAGAATGACCATGTCTAAATAGAGTAAGTCTAAAGTAGAGAAAAATGCTCTCATCTATATTCTCCCCTGCCTAACCTTATATATTACAAAAATCTGCTATAATGTTTTATTTTCCCACTCTATAACTCTAAGCAAGTATTTGATTTTCTGGGAAAAGTTATTTAAATATTAGATACTTGTTTATTAATCTATGGCACTCACAGAGTCCAGAAGAGATGAAACACTGGATGGGAAAATTTCCCTGGCAGGGCGGGGGGTGGGGTGGGGGTGGGGATTAGCATGTGTTGACTGTTCACTATGGCTCATGACTTTGTCTCAACTCATGAACTTCACATACAACTCCCCAAATCATTATCTCTATATTATAATGAAGAAATTGAAGCTCAGAGAAATCAAGTATATCACCCAAGACCTCATTGCCATTAAGTCAGAGAAGAGAGTTGAACCTAAGATAACTTGAGATTTTTTTCCATGTCTGAACTGGAATGAAGTATCTAAGAGCATTGCAGATGGGTAAATGAAGCAAATAATGGAGTGGAGATAAACCCAAGGAGGAAAATAAATCCTCCAGTTTTATATCCATAGCTCCAATATCATTAAAATTAGTTCATGGATGTCATTCAGTGTTACATATGTAAGAGGCGACAGAGTATGAGAGTATCTAATCTGTTCAGGTAACATTCATTGAGCTGTTACCAGGCAATGTGCTTAAAGCTAAGAATAAAAAGATAAATAGGTCTATCTCCATGCCACAATTACATAATCTTGATTACTGTAGGTTTATAAAACATCTGGAAATAAGGTAATGAAGTTTCTCCAATTTTGTTCTTTTTCAAATTGGTTATCCTACATCTTTCATGTTTCTGTATAAGGTTGAGAATGAGTTTGTCAGTTTCTTGTTGGGATTTTGATTTTGATCACACTGAATTTACACATCAATTTGAGGAGAATTGACATTTTAACAATGTTAAGTCATCCACTCATTCATATCTTCTTTATATCAGCAATGTTTTGTACTTTTACGTGTACAATAATTCCATGTCAAGTCTATACCTAATCATTTCATATGTTTAGTGTTATTACAAATAGAATGTTTCCAGTTTCAGTTTCCTATTTTTCATCATTAGTATACAGAAATATAGTTGACTTTTGAATATTGATCTTGTATCCTACAAATATACTGAACTCACTTTTATTAGTTCTAGAAGCTTTCGTGTAGGATACAAAGGTTGTCTGCATTGATGATCATGTTATATGAGAATAAGGACAATATTACTTCTTCTTTTGCAGTCTTTATCTTTTTTCATTGTATGCTCTAGAACATTCAATACACTGTTGAATAGAAGTGTTGTAAGCCAACATATTTGCTCTATTCCTAGTCTTAAATGAGAAGCATTCAGTCTTTCACAAATAAGTGTGATGGATGTTAGCTGCATGTTTTTCATAGGTGATCTTTATTAGGTTGAGGAAGTTCCTTTTCATTCTTGGTTTTGTTGAGAGTATTTTATCAGGAGTAGTTGGTTTTTGACAAATTCTGTTTATGGGTGTATTGAGGTAACCATGTTTTTTTCCCTATCTGTTAATATAGTGAATTATATTGATTGGTTTTGAAAGTTAAGCCAACCTAGCATTGCTGTACTAACTGTACTGTACAACCTTCTCTAGAGTACATCATGTTACTCTTTTAAAATATTTTTTTCATCAAATTTACTAACTTAAAAATATATTTTTGCATTTGCATTCATGAAGATTATTGGTCTGTAGTTTTCTGGTAATGTTTTTACCTGGTTTTGGTTTTAGGGTATTTCTGGCTTTGTAGAATGAGTTGCGAGATATTTTTTCCTCTTTTATTACTTGGAAGAGTTTCCATAAAACTGGTGTTATATCTTTTAAAAATATTTGGTAGAATTCACAACTGAAGCCATGTAGGGCTTGGGATTTTTCTTGTCAGAGGATTTTTAACTATAAATTCAATTTCATTAATAGATATGAGGCCATTCAGATTTTCTATTTTTTCATGAGTTATCATTGCTGGCTTGTGTCTTTCAAGGAATTCATCCATTTTATCTAAAATTTAAAGTTTATTGCCATATAGTTCTTTATAATGTTTTCTTATTATTTTACCATCTGCAAAATTTGTATTCATGTCACCTCTCTCATTACTGTTTATTTGTGTTCTTTCTTTTTTTCTGATTACTTTGCTAGATGGTTATCATTTTTATTGATCTCAAAACATCCATGTTCAGTTTCATGGATTTTCTTCATTTGTGTTTACTAATTCATTGATTTCTTTATCTTTATTTTCTTTGGTTACTTGGGGGTTAATTTGCTCTTTTTTTGTTGTTGTTAGGTTAAGGTGGAATCTAATATCATTGATTTGGGATCTTTTCTGTTATATGTGTTTAATGCTAAAAATTTTCCTCTGAATATTGTTTGTCTTTTATAGAATATTTGAACCTTATACAAATATATTTTTCTGGTCATTAGTTGGGGATCTGAAAAGGTCCTTCTCAAGTGGCATGCATACAGTAGTTTTGCAAAGGGAACACAAAACCATGGGCTAAATATTAGAAATATTTTTAGTCTTTGATTTTATTAATGATAATTTAAAATAATATTTTAAAATTATAAGAAATTGAAATATAATGGGATAGCATGAATTATTTGCATGAATTTCTGTAAGATAAAGCACTAGATTTCCAGAAATGTCATATAGATATAAAGCCACTTTGTTCCAGTTCATCCGGATTCACTAGAGGTTCAATTTCATTGTTCTTTATTTCCTTAAATACTTGATTGAAAATTTGTGACAAGCACTGGACTTTATACTCTAATATATATGGAGAGAGAGAGAGAGAGAGAGAGAGAGAGTAGTTTTAGAGCCCAGGAGAGGAAGTATGCATGGAACAACCAGAGAAGACTTCACAGGGCGATAATAGGAGATATGTATTGGAGGATTAATAGGAGTTCACTGAGGCTAAATAGTATAAAGATGCATTTTGCTGGAAAAGCTTTGAGAGAATTTTTATCACCTCAGAGGATCACTGCAACCTGTGGGAGAATTTTGGTTTATAATAAGGACTAATGTAGATTAAAGCCAATGAGGCAGAATAATCCCTGCTCTAAGTTTAAGAATATGGAGTAATAACAGAACCCACAGGAGGAAATGTGGTGAGATTCTACTTAATATGTCATTGTTGAAATCCCTTACTTAAACCTGTGCCTCAGGACTTATACATGGCTCCTAATTGTGAAGCATCACATTGTATCTGATTTTTTGGAGAGAGCAGAACTTGACTGAAATTTTCCTCGCTGAAAGATATTAGGAGTAGAAAAGATGATGAAAGTAATTATAAATGCTATGTCTTCACTTCAACATAAAACACTAATATCCATTCAAATAGTCATATATATATAGTCTGAATTCAAGCTTGGTATGTTATATATATTTTTAAAAGATTGTCTAAATTTCCCCTCACAAAGTCCAGAAAAATAGCAGTTTTCATGGTAACACACAATGCAATTGAAAAGGTAGATGACTGATAAATACTTGGGTTGACAAAACCATTTTCTTTCATCTTCAACTGGACTGAGAAATAACAATAGAAGTAAAACCTTGTAATACATGGTAATTTCTTTGAGAGAGGCAAAGTATTTAGGCCAAGATTTTTAATCAGTTACAGAGGTAGGGATAAGAACTATGAGAACACAGATCAGGAATAGTGAGTGATCTATCAGATTGGCTCATGGATTTCTTCTTTTCAGTTTTACAAATCATCTTTATGGAAATTGGCGAGATACAATCTTTTTACCCCAAGCCTTCAATGTTTAGCAATTGAAACTTGATATAATATGTGCTATTTTAATGGATTATGGTCTATGAAGTTTCTGAAGTTTGAGCCACTAAATAAAATGAAAAGCTTAACTCTGAACATTTCTTTCCTTTCTTTTTTCTTAGTGGCTGAATATTTAAAGTACTTCTGGATTTTCCCTCCATGCCTCACCCCCTGCACCACTAGCAGTAGCTACTGCTTTGTCAGAATAACTTTGAGTCCCCTTCGGGAGGTTTTTGTTGGGAGTTATATTAAAAGGATCCCTATGCATTGCAAATTACTCAGCAAAGTAAAGAAGTGACACGATTGTAATTTCTATTCTAGAATATGCACCACCAATATTTACTGTGGCAGAGGATTCTATGTAAAAGATATGAGAGACAATGAGAAACTTTCAATGTTCCCCAAATGACCTCCAACCTGCTTAATAACAATTTGCTTTCTATGTTACTAGACCTTGTGGTCTTTAGGTAAACAGCTCTATACACACCGGAGAGAAGTCGAAGAAAAAAAATAGAGACTATTAAACAGAATTTTCTAGACTAAGTAGGAAAGTCAATATAGTAGCTGGTATAGTTAGACTTTTCTGGTTCTGCATGGAATATTTCATAAGTTTGTTGCTTTGGGTTTTCTCTAGGTTTGTATCCAAGATGTGAGGAAAGAGGAAAATGCACATTGATCAATGATTTGTCTGTAGACTTCAAGCCATATCTGAGAAACTTTTTTTAAGTAAGTAATTTCTAGAATTCAGTTTCAAAGATAGCTGAATTCCTTCTTGTGTTAATACACTTTGTTTTACTTTGTGTGCTTCTTTGTTATTATGAAGGAAAAATATCCTATTGGTATAGAGTTCCTTTTACTGTGCTAGCTTCTGAAGTTTGGAGAAGGGTTTATTGCTTTTTCTAGACAACAGTAAAATTCTACTATCTTGCTTCTACCTGCAAAATTGCAGAAAAAAATTACTACACATACACTTTCAGGCTATGAAAGTCAGCTAGACCTTAGCAAGATATATATGCCCATCAGGACAACCCATTGGTTTTTCAAGACAAGGAGATTCACTCACTCTCATCTTCTTTTGAAGAGGGAAAAGAAAATAACTCACTTAGCCAGTTTTGCACACAAAGGAGAAAACTTTCCACCAATCCAATCACTTTGAAATGAGAAATAACTCTTGTTACCCATGGATGACAAATGTCAAATCCAAAAGAATTTGAAGAGAATGCCCTAGGATTGGCATTTTAGGGGAATACACGAGTCTAGGGGTAGAAGGAAGAGGAAAAGAAACACAGTAGAAACAATTGGAGAATATGTTGGAAAGGTCATCTATAACAATAAGAACTATATGATAGAGTTGTTATGAAGATTAAATGGGTTAATATATTTCAAGTGTTTATAACAGTTTCTGGTGCACAGAATACTTTTTAAAAGTTTGCCCTCAGTAGTATTAATATATTTAATGCTGTGTTAAGTGTTGGGGGTTAAGAATAGATAAGAAATCAATACTGCCTTCAAGGAATTGAGAGACTGCAGAAGAAGTTAGAAAAGCAAACAAAGGAGGGTGGGACTAAATCTACCTGATGGCTCAGGAAGGCTTCACAGAGGAGTTAATATTTTGAAATAAGCCTTGAAGGGTTAGGACTTTGCCAGTAGGGAAAAAGATTTAAAGGTGTTTGAAGTTAAGGGGACAGAATGAGAAGAGGCACAGACATGCCAGTGAATGGTTAAAAGTTCTAAAGTGTATGGCTCACATTCAGGCTACTGAAGAGAGAGGATCTGATTATTTGGGACTAGATTCACTAGTCCCTGTCCAATATGTAATGCTTCTATTGAATAGTTTCTGTGCCCAATAAGGTTTCTTTCCCTTTTGTCCAAGGACAAATTGATTTCTGATCTGTTCTAAATGGTTTGTTCAGTGTGGTTAAGGTCAGAAGACAAAAAGCCTGGCAAATTCTACGTAAAGTATTCCTTTTTATGTGTCACTTTGGGTATGGTTGGTATTTACAGCATCATGGCCTATCTATTGTACATATCCCTATAGCTAGAGTCCCTGATGTCCTCCCCCACATCCTGTACCTTGTTTGCATCAACCTTGGCAGCTCTGACTATGGTGAGAAGTACCTTGATCTTAATAACCTCAACTCACCAGCTCCTGGGGGCCAGGATTTGTTTGTTATCTATATGCTTTACATTCCTTGTTTTGCACTGGAATTGCCCTGAGGGAGTCATATTTATTCTTTGCCCTCTAGTAACTCACTTAAATTTACTGAGTATGAAATAATGCACCAGAATCATGGCATTGCTGTCTACCATCTTTGTCTTATTTGCTATACAGCTGCTGTGACTTACTGTTTATATTAGGCAATGGCACCCCACTCCAATATTCTTGCCTGGAAAATCCCATGGACGGAGGAGCCTGGTGGGCTGCAGTCCATGGGGTCGCTAGGAGTCAGACACGACTGAGCGACTTCACTTTCACTTTTCACTTTCATGCATTGGAGAAGGAAATGGCAACCCACTCCAGTATTTTTGCCTGGAGAATCCCAGGGACAGGGGAGCCTGGTGGGCTGCTGGCTATGGGGTCGCACAGAGTTGGACACAACTGCAGCGACTTAGTGGCAGCAACAGCAGCAATACCAACCCTTAACCAAATCAGAGCCAATTCTCCCATCTTCTTATGCCTAATGTGCACTCATATGAACCAAGTTCCCTTCCCATAGTTCTTATACCACTAAACTACAGATGCCCCCACCTTCTCTAATGACAAAAATGGTAAAGTTCCAGCTGGCTATGTGGCTTAGGTCATCTGAATTATTATCACAGAAGAGCTATAGTCAGATTAATCTATTTTCCTAAGAAATGCTAAAGAAATAATCATAAGTCATATTAAAAAGGGTATGTACATTAATCATTATTAGAAAAAATAAGTGAAATGATTATGACTTGCATTCAACAAATGCTAGCAGTTTTTCAATACTTTGCTCTACAGTATCTTTTAATATGACATGTGCCAAAGACACGCAATACAATACAGTATAGGATTATCCAAGGGTCACATGTTTGAATCATAATACTTATTCCTGCTAATCCAATTGACTTTGAAACTTTTAGTTTTTGATGCCTTGTACCACAGTCTGTAGCTAAAAAACAGAATTATTTCTCAATTTGGTCCCAGTATTGATCTAATCAGAATTTATTCTATGAGAAACAACTCAGGCCCTAGTACTCTTGTTTACCTGTCTTTGAAGCACATAAATCTGTAAAACCTCTGCTAAAAACATCCTTCCTCCCTCCCCGCCAACAATTTTTAGCACACAGTAAGTTTTATAGAATTTACCTGTATCTCTTGCAAGTCACTAAACATGTTCGCAGTCAAACCTGCTTTTGCTGAGATGGCTTTTGTCAGTTGTATGTGATGATAAATGATCTCAAAACACGACTGATGTTACATTACAGTATGTCTTAAAACACTGATAATTTATTCATTAAACCTTTAAATGATTTTATTTGACCATATTTGCAACCTAGTTCTGAAAATTTGGAAATTTTATAATTCAAATAATAGTAATGATGTAATGACGAAATAATCTGGCTGAACCTGAAACAACTTTCAGATCAGCTTGAAATCATGTTAAAATTGAAGTTGTCAAAAAACCTAGAGATCACTTAATGTCCGCAGTTCTTTCATATGTATTTCTTTGATGCATAACTGATGGATCTGGTTTCTCTTGCACAAATAACCTATTAGAATAAAAGAGGATGAAAAGAAAAATCTTAACATCTGCATTTAATTCTAAGTTATGAATAAGAAAAACTCCATTTAATCCCAGTTTGCAGATTTAGTATTCACTTTTAGATGCAATGTTAAACTTAAATCGCCTTCACACTTCAATTCCTGTGCTTCTGTGGCCACTTTTTTTTTTTTCTTTCTTTCTATTTCTACCTCAAACTCTTTGCTCCAGCCTGACTACTTTGCTGTCAGTTTCTTGGACACATTATACTCACCTGTGCTTCAGGGCCTTCAATTGCTCAGGGAGGCCTTCCCTGTCCTCGAAACTGGGTTAGAACCAGTGTAGAACCTGTACTTCCTGTTTGTGATATTCTCCACACCTATTTTATTTATTTAGTGTCTATCTTCTTCACTAAAGTCTGTGAAGACAGAACTTCTATTTCACTTGTTCAGTACTGTATCCTCGGTACTTGGTCTATAGTTACTATGTTTCTGGTAGGGCTTCAGGAAGCCCTTCTAGGTTAACCTCTTCAGACACTTATCAGTGCTTTCTTGAGGAGTTACATATGATACACATTCTGTGAATTTCTATTTGCTTATAGTTGGCCATGTAAGCATCATATTTTTGCCATAAGAATTATTTTATCTTCCTAACCAGACTGGAGGATCATTGATAGGTAGAATAATGTCGTTTTCCATGTCACCCATCTTGGCGAACACTCTACTCTGACTCTATTGAAAATAAGTGGTGCATAAAGATACCCATAAGCATGGATACAGTAATCCCCTCTTATCCATCCTCAGTGGATGCCTGAAACCTCAAATACGATTGAACCCTATGTATCTGTTTTTCTATAACCCATATTTATAACAAAATTTAATTTATAAATTAAACACAGTAAGGGATGAACAACAATAACTATTGCAAGACAGCAAAAGAGACACAGATGTGTCTCTTGGGGCTCTGAGGGAGAGGGAGAGGGTGGGATGATTTGGGAGAATGGCATTGAAACATGTATACTATCATGTAAGAAATGAATCGCCAGTCTATGTTCGATGCAGGATGCAGGATGCAGGATGCTTGGGGCTGGTGCACGGGGATGATCTGGAGGGATGATGTGGGGTGGGAGGTGGGAGGGGGGCTCATGTTTGGGAGCTCATGTACACCCGTGGCAGATTCATGTCAATGTATGCCAAAACCAATACAGTATTGTAAAGTAAAATAAAGTAAAAATAAAAATTTAAAATAAATAAATAAAAAATTAAAAAATAAATTATATTTGGCTAAAAAAATAAAAATAAAAATAAAGGCTCCTTCTCGAAAATATTGTGAATGTACTCAATGCTACTGAATCATACACTTAAAAATGAGTTTAAAAAGTCATTTTTATGTTATGTATATTTTACCCAACAAAAAACATTGCTTCTTTTTCCTCTAGGAAGCCCAATGAATTCATTTCCAAACCTAGGCTGATAATTGAAATCAAGATCTTTATAGTACAAGTAAAATAAAAATAACTATTAAAATAGATCAATTATACTGTAACAAAGCTTATGTAAGTGTGGTCTCTCTGTGTCAAAATATCTTGTTGTACATGCTTAAACATTTTTTTCCATGTTAACAAAACATTTATCATGCACTATGGACATAACTTTTGCAGCTTGAAGTGTGATAGCAAGATTAGCAAGAATTTATTTTCCTTCTTCACAATTTCTTGCATAGAAAATTTGTTCTTACTGTAGATCTTAGCCACCTCTCCTTGTGACTCAGCTGGTAAAGAATCCACCTGCAATGCGGGAGACCTGGGTTCGGTCCCTGGGTTGGGAAGATCCCCTGGAGAAGGGAGATTCTCTCCACTCCACTCCAGTATTCTGGCCTGAAGAATTCCATGGACTGTATTGTCCATGGGGTCGCAAAGAGTCAGGCTCGACTGAGGGACTTTCACTTTCACTTAGCCACTTCAGAATATGGTTTTTTTTCTTTCTTTATCAAGTAAAGAACGTTCATCATTTCACTTAAAGAAAGCACTTTATAGCTTCTCTTTGACATATCTGAATTGCCAGCATCACCCCTCTTGAGCTTTGAGACCACTATTAAGTAAAATAAGGGTGACTTGAATACAAGCACTGTGATACCATGGCACTTGATCTCATAGGGGAGATGAATAACAAGGATACACTGGATGAAGAGATAATTGATGTCCAGGCAAGATGGACAGGGCAGCATGAGATTTCATCATACTACACAGAATGGCATACAATTTAAAATTTATGAATTGTTTATTTATGGTATTTTCCATTTAATATTTTCAAACCATGATTGACTACAGGTAACTGAAACCACAGAAAGTGAAACCATGGATTAGGGGGGACTATTATGGAGATATGGATAAAGGCATATCTTCCAGATATGGAGAAAGGCATCTTATTTTCTTGTCCAAATTGCACTGAGTCTTATTCTGGATTGAAGTAGGCTTGATTATTTTTCCTGCACCTTGTAAATCAAGCATTCAAAATTATAAGACAGAGTAAATATGTTTAATTTTAAGAAACAAACTGGATTTTATTTATAATATATATATACAGGCACATGTTAACTTCTTTGAAAATTATTCCTGCTTATAAACACTTGAAATGATGAGAGGTAAACTGATTTTACATCTGTTGCTCCACAATCATATAGAACATTGTAATCATTGGGTTTATTTCCTTCTGAACTATCAGAAATCAGACTTATGCAAACTCAATAGGATGATGTTTAAGAATGCATTTAGTATCTTATTAATATTCCAGTATATATTAACCATATATTAGCATGCATGGATATACACACAGAGACACCCAGAAACACACACTAATATATTAATCTTGCCTGTCCTGGCCCTATTGGAATAACAGTTTCTGAAAAACAGAGTTAATAGGCAAATGTTTAGGTTGATGGTACTCTATTTTCAGGTAAATATTAAGCATAAAACATAAACCTTTTCTCATTGACACCTTCTTAGGACTCAGTCTAGAACTACAGTGACAAACTTGGTACTTTTTACATAGTTGGTAACTGGTAATATTTTCTTTAATTTATGAAATTAGTAATGCTATACAACCATGAAGATTTGCCTTCTATTTCAGCATAGTACTCTGGGTCTGAAATTTTTATGATCATTTGGGTAGCAATAAATTGGCTCAACTGTATAGAGATATTATACACTTGTTTTAGATAAAAAATGATTTTCTCTGCTGCAACTTCTCTCACTTTCTTCTGGTTATTAGGTTACTGCTATAAATTAGTTTCAATTTGAAAATTGGTGTAGTTTTAAGTCATGGTCATGTGACTATTACTTCTTAGGTATCTAAGGAATTATGCTTTTCTATTGTTCTTTTCATTTACTCAAGATCTAGAAGATTGCTCTGTGAAGAACTGGCTTTCACTAAAGCAATGGCTCTTAAAGTGTATTGTGCATAATGATCTGGGGTATAATTCAAGAATCTGCACTTCACAAATTTGCTTCCTCAGGTGATTTTGATGTGAATGTCCAACAAAACATCCTTTTCAGAAATACTGCAATAAAATATACTGCCTGGCTGATGACAGAGAAAGTCAATTACACAATGGCATGGCAAGCCCACAAAATATAGGGTTTTTTTTTTTTTTTATAAACAACAAACTAAGGTGTGTTAAAAGGTACAAAACATATCCTAGTGAAGACAAATGGGACCAGTTAGGAAAGGGAATGTTTGAGGACTTACTCTGTTGTCAACAATTTTCCCTCAATAATAGCACAATTATCTGCTCATGCAATTATCTGCTTCAGCAATGGTGACACATAAAAAGAAAGGCAAAAAATCTTTTAAAGCATAAAAGATTCTTGCCATCATACTAGAGCAAAGCAGTATGGGATAAATCAAGACTAATTGAAGAGACTCTTTCCCTAAAATTCTCCACTTGGACTGAATTTGTTTGTTCCAGACCACTTAACGAAGTTTATGGACTAAGGAAAATACCCAAGAGCTATGTCTGGGAGTTTTGCAGAGCTTCAACTTGGTTTTTAAAATGGTGGTGGGGGTGAGGAGGGAAGGGAACTTTGGTTGACAGCAAGGCCATGTGTGCATAATGGATTAATCCCAACATGGGCTTCCTCATTGTTTACTCGTAGACGTATGCATTCATTTGGCTTGAATTGTATCTGAGCAGAAAAGACACAATCCTGAAAAAAGACACCTGTTTAAGAATTTGTTCTGACAAAGGTTCATATAGTCAAAGCTATGGTTTTTTCAATAGTCATGTATGGATGTGAGAGTTGGACTGTAAAGAAAGCTGAGCACTGAAGAATTAATGCTTTTGAACTGTGGTGTTGGAGAAGACTCTTGAGAGTCCCTTGGACTGCAAAGAGATGAAACCAGTCAATCCTAAAGGAAATCAGTCCTGAATATTCCTTGGAAAGACTGATGCTGAAGCTGTAATATTTTGGCCACCTGATGCGAAGAACTGACTCATTGGAAAAGACCCTGATGCTGGGAAAGATTGAATGCAAGAGGAGAAGGGGAAGACAGAGGATGAGATGGTGGATGGCATTATGAGTCTGTGGACATGAGTTTGAGCAAGCTCTGTGAATTGGTGATGGACAGGGAAGCCTGGCATGCTGCAGTCCATGGGGTCACAAAGAGTCAGACATGACTGAGCAACTGAACTGAACTGAAGAATTTGCTCAACCACTTTAACAATGGGATATGGGATCTGTGATATGTTGGGTAACTTTTGACAGCAGATTTTAGACACAAATATGATGGGGCAACACAAATATTTATCTGACATAAAACAGCATCAGGAATATGGTTATAGAAAAATTTCAAAGTGACATTAGAATGACTTGTATTAGTAGACAATGAAATTCTCTAATTGAACTGTAATTCTGTGAGACCCAAACCAGCAACTAAAAATTACAATAATCATTTGAACTATGTTATTTTGATAACTTGTAAGCATCATCCTTTCTTCCCCTCTCCTCTTGGCTCTGGCACAGGGATGGGATGTACTGGATCACTGTTTATTGGAAGACATGAAATCATAAGTTGTAAATCCTCCTTTAGAAGAAATACTTCAGGAGAACTGTGTTCTCATTCAGGCTCTGCCACTTCAAGATCAGTCTGGCCTTTTATTTCACCTACTGGGCTTTGGTTTCCTCATCTATCAAATGTGGATAATCCCTCTTTACCTTTTCACAGCACTTTATATAAAATATTATATATCAGTTATTTCTGTAGATATTCACAACAGTTCCATGAGATAGATCAGATAGAGTCTGTACCACAGGAAAGAAATATTGCAAGAAAAGGCACAGTAAGCTTAACATAAGTCTTGCATTTAGACATGAATCTACAGTATACTATCATGCAACTTATACTACAATTTATATTGTAGGCATGAGAATAGGTGAACTATTGTCAGAGACGAAAATATCTTGTTTAAGATATTTTGGTAACTCAGAGATAGCATTTGGAATTTTTTCTTCCATCATAAAATGTGTCAGCAAAAGATATATTTCTTCTTCAGAAGCAATTTCTTGAAATAAAACAGGGAGGACTATCCAGCTGAATGAAAAAAAAATTGTTACTGTTAAGCTCCAGAGCTATTCTTTCCAACATGGTAGCCAGTAGCCACATGTGACTATTTAAATTAATTAAAGTTAGCAATTCAGTTCTTCTATCAAACTAGCCATATTTCAGGTGTTAGTAAACCACACGTAGCTAATGACTACCATATTGGATAACACAGAGATAAAACATTTTTTATAATCACAGAAAGTTCTAGGATAGCACTGCTATGAAGTAATAGCTTAACCAAGAGAAGTGATTGGAACAAAACATTTATCCTAATTGTTGTTTTCCTTTAGAAAATTTTCACAGTTTATGCCTTTAAATATTCCTCCTTCTCCTTCCCCCCCATCTTATCAACATCTAGCTTCACCCCTATTCTGTTACCATCTTGTCCTAGAGCTTTAATAGTCTTAGTAGATGTTGCAGAAACACAATCAATTCATGAAAGGGGAGGAAACCCAAACCATTTATTATGCTCCTTCAATCCTCAAAGAAAAATTCAATTGAAGATCAGTGTTTTGCCTATTTTTTTAATCTAGAGGAATTTCCTGGAAAGATAGAGGAGTGAATTTTTTCCTCTTGCCCTCTATCTTCTTATCTAGCAAATGATCGACATAATTGCTAAAATCCTTACTGCTAGGATTCTTTTTAAATTTCACTGTTTAATTTTTTGTATTAAGATGTTATTTTTTTAGAGCAGGTTTATATTCACGGCAAAATTGAAAAGGCAAAAAAATTTCCTGTATACTTCCTGTCCCCACACATGCATAACCTCCCTCATTATTAACATCCACCACCAGCAGGGTACATTTGTTATAGCTGATTATTCTACATGGACACATAATCATCTAAAGTCTATAGTTTACATTACAGTTCACTATATACTGTGGGTTTGGAGAAATGTATAATGACATATATCCATCATTATGGTTTCATTACACTGCCCTGAAAAATCTTCTGTTCTCCATCCATTCATTTCTCCCCTCCTTCTACCCTTGGTAACCATCTATCCTTTTACTGTCTTCATAGTTTTGCCTTTTCCAAAGGGCTTCCCTCATAGCTCAGTTGGTAAACAATCCATCTGCAATGCAGGAGACCCTGTTTGATTCCTGGGTTGGGAAGATCCACTGGAGAAGGGATAGGCTACGTACTCCAGTATTCTTGGGTTTCCCTTGTGGCTTAGCTGGTAAAGAATTCACCTGAAATGCTGGAGATCTGGGTTTGATTCCTGGGTTGGGAAAATCCCCTGGAATCTTCCTGGCCTGGAGAGTTCCATGGACTGTATAGTCCATGGGGTTGCAAAGGGTTGGACATGACTGAGTGGCTTTCACTTTATGGGAATATAAGGTGAGCCTTTTTTTTTTTTTTTTTCAAAAGTGAGAGCCATTCAAAAATGTGAGAAATGAGAGTTCCTGTTGCTCCACATCCTCACCAGCGTTTGGTGTTTTCAGTGTTCCAGACATTAGTGTTAATGGAGTCAGATCCCCCAAATCTTTTCTTTAGTTTTTGCTGTTGCTTTTGTTAATGAAATCCTTTCCTATTCTGCAATTGTAAAGATATTTTTGTATTTTGCTATGTAAAAGATTTTTACTTTTATACTTAATTTTTAAATCAATTTAGAACAGTTTTTTTGTGTGAAATGTGAAATAGGAATCCATTATCATTTTTTAAAAAAGATATGGATACCAACTTCCAGAGCACTAACTATTGAATAGTTCATCTTTTGCTCACATATCTCAGTGCTGAATCTGTCATATATTACATTTCCTTATAATATATGGTCTAATTTGCTGATTTGTCTATTTTTGCACCAAAGAAGCCATGATATTTATTAGGGAAGTCTCCAGAGTTAATTAACTAATTAATTTTTGAAGTATAGTTGATTTACAATATTTATAATATATATTGTAAATCAATATATATTAGATTCAGGTGTATATCATAATGATTCAGTTTTTTTTCCCACAGATTATACTCCATTAAAGGTTATGACATTATAATGGCATAATAGTTATAATCCCCTGTGCTGTATAATATATTCTTGTTGCTTATCTATTTTATGTGTAGTAGTTGGTATCTCTTAACCCAATAACCCTATCTTTCCTGTTTCCCCTTTTCTTTACCCACTGGTAACCACTAGTTTGTTTTCTATATCTGGGAATCTGTATCTGTTTTGCTACACACGTTCATTGGTAGTATTTTTTAAGGTATATTTTTTATATTCCTCATGTAAGTGATACATTGTATTTGTCTTTCTCCGTCAAACATTTCACTATGCATAATATTCTCTAGGTTCATCCATATTTATGCAAATGGCAAGAATTTCATTTTTATGGCTGAGTTATTTTCCTGTGGGGTGTGTATGTGTAAGTGTGTAGTGAATGAGTGAGTGTGAGTGACACTTCTTCTTTATCTATTTATGTGTTGATGGGCACTTAGATTGCTTTCATATGTTAGCTGTTGTAAACAGTGCTGCTATGAAAAATAGGTTGCATATATCTTTTTGATATTATATTTTTGCTTTTCCAGATAAATATCTAGAGTGTAATTGATATATAAAAGAGTAGTCCTATTTCTAGTTTTTTGAGGACCTTCCATACTGCTTTCCATTCTCAACAACAGTGTAAAAGTTGCCTTTTGTTCAACATCCTTGCCATTTGTTTGTTATTTGTAGACTTTTTGATGATAGCCATTCTGACCAATGTAAGGTGACATCTCATTTTGGTTTTGATTTGCACTTCTCTAATAATTAGTGATACTGAGCATTTTTTCATGTTGCTATTATTCACCTGTATGTCTTTTTATTGGAAAAGTTTCTATTCAGGTCTTCTGTCCATTTTTTTGATAGGGTTAGTTTTGATATTGTTTTGTTTTATCAAACTTTTGACAAAATGTTTGTCAAATCATTTGCAAATATTTTCTGTCATTCTGTAGATTGTCTTTTTGTTTTGCTGATGGTTTCCTTTGCTCTGCGAATCTTTTATAAAACTGTTTGAGTCCCATTTGTCCATGATTGCTTTTATTTCTTTTGCCTTGGGAGACTGATCCAAGAAAAATGTTCCTGAAATTTATGTCAAAGAGTGTTCTGTGTTCTCTTAAACGACTTTTATGTTTTCAGATTTTACATTTAGGTTCTGTAAATGATTTTCACTTTATTTCTGTATATGGTATGAGAGAATGCTCTAATTTCATGGTTTTACATGTGACTGTCCCATTTTCCTAGCATCACTTGAAAAGACTATCTTTATTTCATTGTATATTCTTGCCTACTTTGTTGCAGATTAAGTGACCATAGGTGCATGGGTTTATTCCCAGGCTCTCTTTTCTATGTCATTGATTTTTGTGTCTGTTTTTGTACCAGTAATATTCTGTTTTCATTACTGTAACTTTATAGAATAGTATGAAATCTGAGAGTTTTGTACTTCCAGCTTTCTTCTTTTTCTCTAAATTGCTTTGGCAATTTGGAGTCTTTTGTGGTTCCATGTGAATTTTAGGGTTATTTGTTTTACTTATGTGAAAAATGTCATGTGTATTTTGATAGGGATTGCATTAAATCTGTAGATTGCTTTGGGTAGTATGGCAATTTTATATGGCGATTTTAACAATATGAATTCTTCCAATTCCAAAGCATGGGATACCTTTCCATTTCTTTGAATCATGTTCAGTTTACTTCATTAATGTTTTATAGTTTTCAGAAGACAGTTCTTTCACTTCTTTGGTTAAGTTTATACCTAAGTATTTTATTCTTTTGATGCTATTAATATTTTAAGCAGGATATTTTTGATTTCTCTTTCTGATAGTTCATTATTAGTGTATAGAAAAGCAAGAGATTTCTATATATTAGTTTTGTGTCCTGAGAATGTGCTGAATTCATTCATTAGTTCTAATAGTTTTTGGATGGATAATTCAGGATTTTCTATTTAAAGTATCATGTCATCTGCAAATAGTGACAATTTTACCTCTTTCCTTCAAATTTGTATACCCTTCACTTATTTTTCTTATTTGTGATTAGGACTTTCAATACTGTGTTAAATAGAAGTGGCAAGTGGGAGAGGGGGCGAGGGGAACATCCTTGTCTTCTTCCTAAATTTAGAGAAATGGCTTTCAGCTTTTCAGAGTTGAATATGATGCTGACTGTGGATTTGTTGTAAACAGCTTTTATTATGTTGAGATTTGTTCTCTCTATACCCGCTTTGATGAGAGTTTTCATCATGAATGGATGTTGAATTTGTCAAGTGCTTTTTCTGCATCTATTGAGATGATCATGTGAATTATATTGTTCCCATGGTTAATGTAGTGTATCACATTGATTGATTTGGAATGTTGAATCATACTTGTGACTCTGGAATAAATCCAAGTTAATCGTGATGTATGATCTTTTTTACATATTGTTAGATTCACTTTCCTAGTATTTTGTTGAGAATTTCTATACCTATATTCATCAAAAATATTGGCCTGTAATTTTCTCACTTTTTTTTTGTATTATCTTTGGCTTTGTTTTCAGGGTAACGGTGACCTTGTTGAAGGAATTTTGAAGTACTCCATCCTCTTCAATTTTTAAAAATAGTTTGAGACATTTATGTATTAATTCTCCTGTATGTATTTTGTAGGATTTTTCTGTGAAGGCATCTAGTCCTGGACTTTTATTTGCTTGGAGCTTTATTTTATTACAAGTTCAATTTCACTTCTACTGATATGTCTATTAAATTGTTTTTTCTTTATTCAGTCTTGGCAGGTTGTATGTTTCTAGAAATTTGTTTCTTCTAGGTTGTCCAATTTTTTGACATAATACTATTCATAGTTTTCTGTAATGATTTTTTTGTATCTCTGTGGTATTGGTTGTTATTTCTCTTTTTTCATTTCTTATTTTGCTTATTTGGGTTCTCTCTGTTTTCTTCTTGATAAAAATCCTGGCTAAAGGTTTATCAATTTTGTTTATCTTTTCAGAAAAACAACTCTTGGTTTCATTGATCTTTCCTACTGTTTTTTTATCTCTTTTATTTATTTCCTCTCTGATTGTTGTTATTTCCTCCCTTCTGCTGACTTTGGGCTTTTCCTGGTCTTCTTTTCATAATTCTTTTAGGTGGTAGGTTTGGTTGTCCATTTGAGAATTTTCTTGTTTCTTGAGGAAGGCCATATTGTTTGTTACAAACTTCCCTCTTAGAACTGCTTTGCTACTGATGATACTGATGATACATGATACTGATACAGCATGCTTGGAGCTGGTGCATGGGGATGACCCAGAGAGATGTTATGGGGAGGGAGGTGGGAGGGGGGTTCATCCATAGATTTTGGAGGGTTAGGTTTCCATTTTCCTTTGTCTGGTGGTATTTCCTGATTTCCTGTTTGATTTCATTATTGACTCATTAGGTTTTCAATAGCACATTGGTTAGTATCCATGTGTTTGTGCTATTCCCATTTTTCTTTATTTTTTTAAAGTATTTAAAAATTGTTTTTAATTGAAGGATAATTGCTTTACAGAATTTTGTGGTTTTATGTCATACATTAACAAGAATCACCCACAGGTACACCCATGTCCTCTCCCTCCTGGACCTCCCTCCCGTCTCCCTCCCATCCTACCCTTCAGCCTGTCACAGAGCCCCTGTTTGAGTTCCCTGGGTCATACAGCAAATTCCCATTGGCTATCTATTTTGCATATGGTATTGTAAATTTCTATGTTACTCTCTCCATACATCTCCCCTTATCCCTCCTCTCCTCCCACCATGTCCATAGGTCTGTTCTCTAGGTCTGTTTCTCCATTGCTGCCCTGAAAGTAAATTCATCAATGCCATCTCTTCAGATTCCATATATATGTGTCATATTTATATTTCTCTTTCTGACTTACTTCACCCTGTATAATAGGCTATAGTTTTGTCCATCTCATTAGAACAGATTCAAATGTGTTCTTTCTTATGGCTGAGTAGTATTCCATTATAAATATGTACCACAGCTTCTTTATCCATTCATCTGTTGATGGACATCTAAGTTGCTTCCATGTTCTCACTATTGTAAATAGCGTTGCAATGAACATTGGTGTACATGTGTATGTTTTCATTTTGATTTCCTCAGGATATATGCCTAGGAGTGGGATTGCTGGGTCATATGGTCATTTTATTCCTAGCTTTTTAAGGAGTCTCCATATTGTCTTCCATAGTAGCTGTATCAGTTTACATTCCCACCAGGAATGCAAGAGAGTATTCCCTTTTCTCTATGCCCTCTCCAGCATTTGTTGTTTGTAGACTTTTGGATGGTGGTCATTCTGACCAGTCGGAGAAGGCAATGGCAACCCACTCCAGTACTCTTGCCTGGAAATTCCCACAGATGGAGGAGCCTGGTAGGCTGCAGCCCATGGAGTCGCTAAGAGTCGGGCACAACTGAGTGACTTTACTTTCACTTTTCACTTTCATGGATCGGAGAAGGAGATGGCAACCCACTCCAGTATTCTTGCCTGGAAAATCCCAGGGACAGAGGAGCCTAGTGGGCAGCCGTCTATGGGGTTGCACAGAGTTGGACACGACTGAAGTGACTTAGCAGCCTTCTGACCAATGTGAGGTGGTATCTCATTGTAGTTTTGATTTCCATTTCTCTAATAATGAGTGATGCTGAGCATCTTTTCATGTGCCTGTTAGCCATCTGTATGTCTTCTGTGGAGAAATGTCTCTTCAGGTCCCTTTCCCACTTTTTGATTGAGTTGTTTGCTTTTCTGGTATTGAGTTGTATGAGCTGCTTGTATATTTTGGAAATTAATTCTTTATCAGTTGTTTCCTTTGCTGTTATTTTCTACCATTCTGAGGGTTGTCTTTTCACCTTGTTTGCAGTTTCCTTTGCTGTGCAAAAGGTTTTAAGTTTAATTAGGTCCCACTTGTTTATTTTTGTTTTTATTTCCATTACTCTAGGAGGTGGATCATAGAAGATCTTGCTTTATGTCATCAAGTGTTCTGCCTATGTTCTTCTCTAAGAGCTTATTAGTTTCTGGTCTTACATTTAGGTCTTTAATCCATTTTGAGTTTATCTTTGTGTATGGCATTAGGTAGTGATCTAACTTCATTTTTTTGCAGGTAGCTGTCCAGTTTTCCCAGAACCACTTATTGAAGAGGCTGTCTTTGCCCCATTGTATATTTTTGCCTCCTTTGTCAAAAATAAAGTACCCATAGGTGTGTGGGTTTATCTCTGGGTTCTCTATCTTGTTCCATTGGTGTATATTTCTGTTTTTATGCCAGTACTGTTGTGGTCAGAAAAATGCTTGGTATAATTTCTACCCTCTTAAGTTTGTTGAGGCTTGTTTTCTGGCCCTGTACTTGATTTATCCTGGAGAGCTCTCCTGTGTGCACTTGTAAAGAATATGTGTTCTGTTGTTTTTGGATGTCGTGACCTGTATATACCTCTCAGGTGCAACTGGTCTATTGTGTCATTTAAGACCACTGCTGCCTTATTGATTTTCTGTCTGGATGTTCTGTCCTTTCATGCAGTGGAGGGTTAAAATCCCCTATTATTATTATATTATTCTGCATTTCTCCCTTTATGTCTGTTAGTATTTGTTTTATATTTTAGCTTCTCCTGTATTGGGTACATATATATTAACAACTTATTGACTGGAAACATATTAATCTGTCTTTTGTTACCTGCTCATTATTGCCTGCAGATATTTCAATATGCACTTACATAACAAATTGCTGGCCACATATATTAGTTTCTGCAAAAATCCCCCAGTCAGTAATGTATAAACAGGTGTAATATCCTCTTCTGGTATTGATCTCTTTACCATTATATAGTGTCTATCTTTGTCTTTTGTTATCTTTATTTTAAAGTCTATTTTGTTTCATATGAGTATTGCTACTACTGCACTTCTATTTATCATTT